>NC_045765.1:18992707-19592707 GCF_008692025.1 Phocoena sinus | reverse complement strand
GCTTCCTATCTGGAATATGGGGCTAACAAGAGTGCCCATCTCAGGATTAAATGAGAGAGTGTCTTACAGAGTAGCTGGCACAGAAGAGAAGTCACACTGTTACTATAACCTAACAGTCCTAGCATATCCTAAGGTAAGGCCCTTGTGTTTCTAGAGGAGGTATCAATCTCTTCTGGACACTGCTGGCAGAGTGAGCTCTCAACTGCACAAGTGAGATTCTTAACCTGCTTCTTAACCTTCCATGGCTCCCTGCTGCCTTCCAGATAAAGCCTGAATTCTTTAACTCGACCAAGAAAGCCCTCCACTGTCAGGCCCCTGTGGCTTTCCCCATCTTCATCTGAGGCCTCTTATTGCACTTATCACCTCTACTGCTCCCGCCATGCACTACCCTCTGGTCACACTGAACTGTGGTCAATTCCTCCAAAGCAAGGTATTTCTCTGGGCTCTTCTGCTGGAATCTCTAGCTCATCCCCTTCTTTCCAAACTATTCCTGTGAGTCCTTCTGGACTCCCTCTGGATGTCACTTCTGTGGAAGCCCTTCCCTGACTGTCCCTGAGGCCACCCCAGCTCCCCCAGCAGCTCTCTGGCTTCTCTCTCAGTACTCAGCTCTCTACCTTGTTACTTATTCTCTGCCTTTCCCACAAGGCTCTGAGGGGGAGCTCAATAATTATCTGCTGAATTAATGAATGAAAGGGGGGGCAGTTGTAAGAAAAAAGAAGTACACTGGTGGAATGTCTCGACGGGTATCTCTTTCAGCAGGTTAGGAGTAACAGTAATTTACAGATGAAGAAACTGAGGCTAAGGTAATCTCACTTTGCCTGCCACTCAAATTCCTGAGCACCTGTGGGCAAGACACTGTGCTGGGCCTTCTCACAGACAGTATCTGTAAGGTGTGCTGGCTAAGAGCAAGGGATTTGAGGCTGATCACACCAGATGACAGGACGCTGAGACCTTGCAGAAGGGCTTAATCTTTTGGACCTCATTTCTTCACAGGGCTGCTAAAGGGTTAAAGGAACTCATGCGTGTCAAGTGCCCAGCATGGTGTCCAGTACACAGCATAGACTCAGAGAGTATTATTGATGCTAATCTCTGTCTTAAGGATGGGAGGCGCAGGCCCAGAAAATTTCCCTGTGCTGAGACAGGGAGGGCCAGCCACAGCCAGCCCTATCCCTTCTTCCCCCACTTCAGAAGCCAGTGTCCTTGTGAGAATATTGGGTCCTGTGGGTTCCCTCAGCCCAGATCTGGCACACGTGAGGTGCTTGGCCAGTGCCTGCTGGATGGGGAGGCTCCAGTAGGGGCTGCTGTGAATGAGACCTCTGCAGCCATATTCCACTCTAAGAGGCAGGAAGGGACACCTGAGTCATTCCAGGAAAGTCCAAGAGATTTTCTCTGGGATTCCAGTCTTTTCCCCGAGACCATCAGTAAGCTGTTCATCCCCAGCTGCCTGTCCCCCTTTAGCCCCTACTCCTATTCCGTGGGGCCTGGGAGGTTGGAGAGCGGGGTTCCTATATGGCAGGGTTGTGTAGAGGTCAGCCCTGGGGGGAACCACTGTCCCGGCCCCTCTTCACACCTTAGCACCTTTATTTAACTGTTTCTTCCTAAGGCCTGGGGCTTCCTAAGGCAGGCATCTCATCCTTTGTTTACCCAGCACCCAGCAATACTGCCTGGAATGCAGGAAATGGTTACTGAATGAAGCGGTGAAACACATTTCAGCATTCATCAAGTGCTTAGTCTGTATAGGCCCCTAACACTTACTTTCACCTTGCAGGATCCTCACAGCCACCCTGTGCATTGGAAACCACACGTGAGGAAACTGAGGCCTGGGGCTGTTAATCGACTGGCTCAAGGCCCTACAGTGGCAGCTCACAGGCCCTCAGGATGGTCGTGGGAAAGTAAAGTGTTGAGAGTAACCTTAATGAATTGGGGCAACTGGCAGGGGGTAACTGTCAGTCAGAAATGATGGGCTCAAATTATTAGGTGTGAAGAAGGAACCAGTCAGAGCTCCCCCACTGAACTGCCTAGAAGGGATTAGCAGGAGTCACTCCTTAGTAGAACAAAGGGCAGGTCCCTGTAGGGCAGTACCCTGGGGTGTAGACCCAGCTCTTCTCTGGCTGGTCCTAGCACACAGAACACTGCCAACCTGATTTCGCACCTGGGAACAGTCAGGGTACCTCATCTCTTCAACAGAAGGAGGCCCTCTGCGGTCACAGTGCTCCCCTCATCACTCTGGTTCCAGGGGGCGCCTTCCTTCAAGACAGCCTGCTGCTCTCTTGGCAGGGACTGCATCCCAGCACTTAGGTGTGGTAAGGACCTGTTGTGTATCTCCTTGGCTGGCCTGTGGGCCTTGGAGGACAGGAGGCTAAGGGTATCCTGAGCTCCAAGCCAACTGGGGCCAGTTTTGGGGTGAAAGTTGGGGAAGGCCGAAGGATGAAATTTAGAGAGCTCCGCGCCAAAGCCAAAACCGCGCAGAGCAACGCCAAAAGTGGCCTTTCTCCCAGGTGGTCTCACGGTTAACAGATAGAAGGATGGCGGGTAAACACTCCACTGGGGCAATAATTATGCACATTTACTAAGCCCTGGGAGGAATGGTAGTCACGTGGCTCTCGAGGGCGGCGCCCTCAGCTTTGAGATGGAGTTAACTCTAATCACAGAAGGCTTTCTGGAGGAGGCGGAATTTTTATGGCGGTCGATTGTGGTTTTCTCTGAACGGCGAGGATGAGTTTAGCACTCTAGGGACCAGATAGGTCCCGAGGTGAGCTTTTTGTCGGGGAGCAAGCCTGGGGCGGGGGTCGGAGTTGGATCGGGTTAGGGGAAGGACCTGGGGGGGTCGGCGTCGCGGGGTCAGGTTGTTTGCGTTCCCCCGCTTGCCTTCACGTTGTCTTTTGTGATTGGACGCGCTGCAGCCGCGCTAGGCCGGTGCTACGGGGCCCCGGGCACTGGGTGCAGGCCTCGAGGTGCCTGGCGCCCGAGAGCAGAGCGCCCCAGGCCAGGGATTAGGCCAGCAGGCTTGGCGGGGCCCGCCCGGCGGTCCGCCCTCCCAGCGCTGTTCTGCCGGGGTCCCGATGCTCAGCCCGCGGGGGTGAGGCGCGCGCTCCCCGGGGAGCAGGGTTGCTGAGCAGGCGGCCTGCGCCGGGCGGAGGTGGCACGAGAGGGCCATCTGCCTGGGTGCAGAGAACTGCAGCGTCCGCGGTGCGAAGCGCGACCCCTCCGGGCCCCCAGCTCGCGTCCACTGCCCCGCGCGCACTCACCTACTGACGCCCGCCCGCGCCCCCGGCCCAAGTCCCAGTGCCAGGCCCAGACCCGGACTAGGCGCGGGAGGCGGTGCAGGGATTGATTAGTGGACCCCTCCCCCAGCACTCCCCTCGCCCCGCCCGAGGCTGCGAGGACCCCTGGGCCCGGGGGTGGTGAGGGAGCTTCGTCCCAGCTGTGCCCGGGCTGGGGACTCGATCTCACTGGGCGGGGGCCGCACCGCGGCAGGCCGAGGTGCGGGCGCGCTGTCAGACTGCTGCCCGGCTCGGGTGCGGGCGGGGGGGGGGCGGTGGGCTCAGCGCGGGGGTCGCCCGGCCTCATCCCCCCCTGCCGAGGCCACGGCTGGGCGGGCAGTGCCCGGGCCGGTAACCCGACCCGACCCAGCTCCCGGGAGCCGCTCACCCCGCACGGCCGGGCAGGGGGAGGGAGAGGAATGGGGGGGAGGGGGAAGGGAAGGGGTGGTGGGTGAGGGGCTGTGGGGACCGCAGGGCCGAGTCCACGGCCTGTCTGCGCTGCTCTAGGGTGGCTGCCTTTGGTGCCTGGACGAGCCAGCCCCCTGCCTCGCGGGCGTCGGGCCTGCGGCAGAAGGGAGCCCTGGGGCTGTACAGGCTTGGCTCGGGGAGGCAGACCCGAGCTGCTGCCTCCATTTTGTTTCCTGCTCAGCTTGGTCTGTAGTGGTGGTGGTGTGGGCTTGGGGTGCGGCCGGGCAGGGGGTTCACCTGCGGCCGCGCCTGCTCGGGGTTTGAGGCCTCGAAGACCCCAGCCCCAGCCCCCAGGTGAGCCCCGCGGTAGGAGGGGGGTTGCCTTGGCCTCGGGCCGAGCGGAGCGGGCTGAGGGCAGGTGCCCAGTGGATGGGGAACCAGGGCTGTAACCTAAGATGGAGGCCGGGACTGACGCGGGCCCGAGCGGGGCTGGCGGGGCGGTCGGACAGGCCTCAGCCCGGCCAGGTGCCGCCGGGGCTGGGGCTCGAGACCGATAGGGTGCTGGAACCGTGTGCAGCCCGGGGCCGGCGCAGCTCCCTGAGGTAGGTGAGGGGATCGGAGTGCCACCCACGACGCCCGCAGGCCCCGACACTCCGGTGAGGCGCGCGAGGCCCCTGGGGAGCTCGCCTCAGGCCCCGCCCGGGCAGCCGGGCCGGCCCGTAGGCCCGGGCCGCGAGCTGGCGCGCAGGGGGAGGAGAGGGGGCGGCAGCGGCGGCTCCGCTGATTGGGCGGCGCGCTCGCGAGCCCGACTTCACCCGCCCTGAACCCCGAAGAGTGAGGCAAAGGAGCGCGCGCCGTGGGGGAAGGGGTGCGCGCGCACTCGGGGCCCCAGCCGCACGCGGGCCGGCGCGAGGCGCTCGGTCGCTCGCGCCGCCGCGGGGGCGCGCGCGGTGGGGGTGTGAGGAGGAGGCGGCGGCGGCGGAATAGGCCGGGGCAGGTCGCCTTCGCTGCCTTCTACCCTGAAGAGAGACGCGGGGGGAGGGGGGTGCGGTGAGCGGCTCCGCGCTCTCCCCACCGCTCCGCTCGCGCCCCAGTGTAATGAGGGTCACCCCCTCCCCCCAGCCGGCCCGGGAGGGGGCACGGGGCACGGTAACTAGTGCGCTGGGGTGGGCGGCGGGCAGGAGCGAGCGGAGGGGGGAGGCGGGCGGGCGGGGAAGATGGTGGTGGCCGTGAGGTGAGGGGCGCGGGGGAGGGCCGGGCGCGGCACAGGGTTGGTGGCCGGCGGCGTTGCAGCCGCAGGCCCCCTCCCCCTCCATCACTACCAGCCGGGCTCAGGCCTAGCCGGCCGGGACGCCGCGAACTTCCTCCCCGCGCGGCCAGTGCCCCGCCGGCCTCCCGCGCGCACCTCGGCCTCCGCCTCCCTTCAGGTAGCCGGCTGGGGGGCACGGGGCCGGCTGCCCTCCTGCAGCAAACTTTGCTTGTTGCTGAATATTGATGAGTGAGATCGGCTCTTCCAGGAGGTGCTGCCGGCGCTGCGGGAAGGAGCGCGGCCCGGGCAGGCGGCGGCGGCGTCGGCAGCAGCCATGTTTGTCAAGCTGTAGCAGCTGCTGCTGCCCTGACTCGGCTTCACTGGCTGCCTCCGTTTCTCCCCTTGCCGCGTTCCAGCCTCTGGGCCCTGCAGCCGTGGACCGAGCAGGCCTGCAGTCAGAAAGGCGAGCTTCGGGGTGCACCCGCTTCGGCCGACTCGTCTGCGGCCAGAGCACGGCCGCTGCAAAGGCTCCGGCGCCGGCTGGGGCGCAGGGTGCAGCGCTATTGTGACCGCTGCGCCCGAGCGAGCCAGAAAGGATGGGGGGGATAACCTTTTTGTGCAGCGTCCCGGAGCCCCCCTCGAACCCTACAGCCCCCTCCCTTCGGGAGATCCGGCCACAGGACCCCCAGCGGGGGAATGGAAGGACTATTGCTGTTTGAGATTTGGAAATTTCTACTGCCAAAGGGATTTTAATTTTAGATCAGCCCAACTGTCCACCAGTCTGCAGTGCAGAAAAAAGGGACGGCTGTTTCCATGTGGCAAGATCTGCCTATCTCCGGGAAGATGGAGTTTGCGGAGTCTCTCCGAGGCCATTTTTCCATCGTCAGCTGGGGAACTTTTTCCGCCCATGGAAGTGCAGTAGAACTAGGCTTCGAGGCCACTAGGCCTCTTGAAGTGGCTGCCATTTTGAAGATAAGAGTCAAATGGCTTATTAACTCAGATTAATTGCTGTGTTTTTGGATTCCAGGTTGATGCTGGCCCAGGATGGATCAGACCTGTGAACTACCTAGAAGAAATTGTCTGCTGCCCTTTTCCAATCCAGTGAATTTAGATGCCCCTGAAGACAAGGACAGCCCTTTCGGTAATGGTCAATCCAATTTTTCTGAGCCACTTAATGGGTGTACTATGCAGTTATCGACTGCCAGTGGAACATCCCAAAATGCTTATGGACAAGATTCTCCATCTTGTTACATTCCACTGCGGAGACTACAGGATTTGGCCTCCATGATCAATGTAGAGTATTTAAATGGGTCTGCTGATGGATCAGAATCCTTTCAAGACCCTGAAAAAAGTGATTCAAGAGCTCAGTCGCCAATTGTTTGCACTTCCTTGAGTCCTGGTGGTCCAACAGCACTTGCTATGAAACAGGAACCCTCTTGTAATAACTCCCCTGAACTCCAGGTAAAAGTAACAAAGACTATCAAGAATGGCTTTCTGCACTTTGAGAATTTTACTTGTGTGGACGATGCAGATGTAGATTCTGAAATGGACCCAGAACAGCCAGTCACAGAGGATGAGAGTATAGAGGAGATCTTTGAGGAAACTCAGACCAATGCCACCTGCAATTATGAGCCTAAATCAGAGAATGGTGTAGACGTGGCCATGGGAAATGAACAAGACAGCACACCAGACAGTAGACACGGTGCAGTCAAATCGCCATTCTTGCCATTAGCTCCTCAAACTGAAACACAGAAAAATAAGCAAAGAAATGAAGTGGACGGCAGCAATGAAAAAGCAGCCCTTCTCCCAGCCCCCCTTTCACTAGGAGATACAACCATTACCGTAGAAGAGCAATTAAACTCGATAAATTTATCTTTTCAGGATGATCCAGACTCCAGTACCAGTACATTAGGAAACATGCTAGAATTACCTGGAACTTCATCATCATCTACTTCACAGGAATTGCCATTTGTAAGCAGTTTTTGGTACAACTTAAATATATACATAAATGTATATATACAGGCAACTTAAAGGGAAACTATAAAAACCAGTTATAACTAATTGATTTTTTGTTGTTTATCAGTTCACAGATGAAAGCTTATTGCTAACGATAAGCTCTTTGGGGAAATTTTACTTTGATTTAAAAAATCATCTTCTATTCTATGAGTTTGGTTCTTTTTTGATTTTTCCCAATTAACTCTCCATTGAGGACTGGCTAAGAGTTAAACTTTAAGGGCATTTGATTGAGTTCAGATTTAAATGTTCAAGGTGGAGGTATACATTTGTTTAGCTTTTTCTTTTTTAAGTGAGCCTGGCTTTGGCTTGCTGGTATCATGAGTACAGGTGAACCAGTTAATTACCTGGAGTCCTGTTTCTGCGTAAGGCATGGTTTATATTTTTAGTTGATGGGGTGACTTTTGCTGCAGGTTGAAGTGCATTTGGGGTAAACATTCACAGTAGCTAAGATGAGAAGGCCTTCTTGGACATCAGTCAGAATTTAAATTGGGCTGATTTTCCTGAACTACCTGTTGTACAGCATCCTATGCTTCAGGTACCTGCCACCATTAAAACCTTTCCAAGTTTTAAATTTTGAAGTGTATATAAATGTGTGGTATGGGTGTATGTGTATAGAAATGGAAAAAAATGTAATTTGAGTTACTCATTAGTGCTACATACTATTGTTAGATTGTGGTAAATGATAAAGTTTTTTTAAAAGTTTGATCTTACGCAGAATATTTGGACTATTCCTAGTTAGCTAAATGGTCAGTTTGACTTCTCTTAGCTTCAGTTTAATCACCTTTAAAATCTGATTGTTTTAACTTGATTGTTAAAAGATTCCTTTCACTTTAAATATTTGATTCTGATTTTGTTTCTGTCCAGACACATTGTCATGGTCACCTGTAATGTCACCAAACAGGATCCCATTTCCTCCCAACATACTGCTGAAATACTATGTAAAGATTTAATCAGAGAAAATTTTATGGTGTGTGATGATAGTTATGAGTGCATTAAACATTCATTTTACTGTATAGCCCTGCTGTTCTTTAAAGTTAGAATGTGGGTGTGTCACTTTTGTTTCTGTTGATTCATATCTTAAATATGCTTTAGTACTCCTTGATTTCTTAGCTTGCAGTTGCAGATTTAAAAAATTTGTTTTGGTAGTAATCTAGAGTCTTTATTGTCCGAGGTATTTTTCAGGGTAGATAGGCTGTATTGGCAGCCTATTGGCAGCTCAGACAAATCCTTCTTCGTGGGTTCATGTTGAAATTTATTTTACATGTATATAGTTTTGTCTTTTGAACTACATAAAAAAACTTAGATCTGAAGGTGGAGATACATATTTCTCTAGAAGCATACAAATATAAATCTATCAAAGAAGTGTCAGTGGAGTATAGGTTCTATTAAAAACAGTTGAAAATACTGGAGCCTATAGAAAGTATGTTATGCATCTAAAATGAGAGTTAACAAACTTGTATAAATGTAGAAAAACTTTTTTCAGGTAGAAAATCTAAATTGCTTAAAGATTATGGACTTGAAGAAGCAAGTATCTTTATTGTTTTTTTGCCGCCCCCCCCCCCCCCCCCCCCCCAGCTCTGCTGCTCGTGGCTTGCGAGAGCTTAGTTCCCGGACCGGGGACTGAACCCGGGCCACGGCAGTGAAAGCGCCAAGTCCTAACCACTGGACCGCCAGTTGTAGATGAAATCTGTTGCTTTGATTTTCGCTTTTGATGTGTGTGTATATATATATTTTTTGCCTTTGATATTTTTTAACTGAGGATTTAAAGCGAAATCAATCTCAAAATGCAAATGTAGTTGAACAATAAACCACACACTTGATGTTTTGAGACTATCCACAGTTGATTGGTTGATGCAGCAGGTATAGAGTGCTTACTCTGTGTTAGATCCTGTGTTCAGGGCTAGAAATTAGAAAATCTTTTGCAAATGCTATTTGGTTTTTTTTTCTGTCTGTAATATTGTGATAGAATGAGATTCTCCTGGCGAGATTAAGAGTAGTTATTAGGGTTTTAAGCCCTCTGTCTCGAATTAGGGAAAGACACATAGTTCAGCATCATATTGCCAGTTGTTTTGTACAACTAGCTATCAGCAGACTTTTTGCCTCCTGCCATAAACGAGCAGCCTCTTCAGTTTACCTTCATGTTCCTCAGTTTTTTCTGTGTACAGTGATGTGAAATGGTTGTCATTACAGTTAATAATCCTGACCTGGTGCTTTTATATTTAATTGGGTTGATACTGTTTAATTTCTGCCTATGTACATATACAATGTACAGTGCTTTGTACATTGTAGATACTTGAAAAAAATCTTCAAGGAAGGTTGGTCCCCAGAGCTCCAAGTTAAAGCAGTCAGTAACTTACAGTTTATTAAGTGCTTTGGTCTGTATTATCTTATTGGGTCTTCATAGCCTTGTAGTAAAAACAGATGTCATAGAAGACATAGATCAACCTTCAAGGCACTTGATGTTATTGGAGACAAGACTGAAACCCTTGAAACCATAGAATTATCTGAGTACTCTTGGTTTTCTTTAGTGACTTTTGAAGGTCTCTGACACTCTTGCCTGGGCCTGAAGTGACTCATGGTTTTCTCACTAGGCTCATTGCAGCAGTTGTTTGTTTGCTACTCTTCCTCACTTAGATATTTTATGGAGATAAATATGAATAGAGTTAATTTATGCTATGGTGGTATTCATGAATTTGGGGATCCTCAAAGTTCTTAGGATGTAGCCAGCCTCCAGGATGGTCTGACATACATTTTATATTAGTGATCCTCTTTATCTAAAGAAGACTGCTAAAAATGAATACACTCAAAATGAGGACTAAAATTTCATAAGTAAATAAGGAGAAAAAGGTTTATTTAGGATTTTATATTGAAAAGTAAAATTAAGAATTATAAAAGTAAGTTTTATTTATTTATATTTGAAAAGACACATAGATATTTTTTAAATATTATTTTTTATTTATTTATTTTTGGCTGCCTTGGGGCTTCGTTGCTGCGCGGGCTTTCTCTAGTTGCTGTGAGCAGGGACTACTCTTCTGGTGGTGTGCGGGCTTCTTATTGCGGTGGCTTCTCTTGTTGCGGAGCACGGGCTCTAGGCACATGAGCTTCAGTAGTTGTGGCACGTGGGCTCAGTAGTTGTGGCTCGCGGGCTCTAGAGCGCAGGCTCAGTTGTGGCGCATGGGCTTAGTTTCTCTGCAGCATGTGGTATCTTCGTGGACCAGGGCTGGAACCCGTGTCCCCTGCATTGGCAGGCAGATTCCCAACCACTGCGCCAGCGGGGAAGTCCTTAAAAGTAAGTTTTAAACCTTTATCAAAATTTTGATTATGGGACTTCCCAGGTGGTCCAGTGGCTAAGACTCCGTGCTCCCAATGCAGGGAGCCTGGGTTTGATCCCTGACTAGATCTCACATGCTGCAACTAAGAGCCCGCACACGGCAACGAAGATCCCACATGCCGCAACTAAGACCTGGTGCAGCCAAATAAATAAATACTAAAAAAAAATTTTTTTTATTATCATGGCAACTATTTGTTATAATAAGGCAGGAATCAAATAGATTTTTAAAAATTTTGTCCAGCAAAATTGTACCATAGGAGATGGCATACTTTATTTTGCTTCATTTTCTCATTATGATCATAAGGAGGATAAATTTTAAAAAATATTTAAGGACTTAATCATTTTTACTGAGGTTTTTGTTTTAAGAATATCCATTATGGAAAATTTCAGGTGTATACCGAAAAAGAGAAAATAGTTGAATTTCCATGTACTCCTCACTTAGCTTCCAGAGTTACTGATATTGGGACTTCTCTGGTGGATCAGTGGTTAAGACTCCGTGCTTCCGCTGCAGGGGGTACAGGTTCGATCCCTGGTTGAGGACGTTACACATCCCGAGAGGTGCAGCTACTCCCCTCCCCCTGCAATAAAAGAGAATCACTGATATTTTGCCAGTCTTGTTCTATCCTCTCTCCACTGTGTCATTCACTAGCATTTCTTAACCCTTTGATGTTCATATCACTCTTTGAAGTTCCTGTCCTGTATCCTTATCAGTTGTCACTTGTTTACTGGTTGACCTAGATCAACTTTTCCTTGCCTGTAATTGGGGTGATTCTTCTTTATTATTTACATTGACTTTAAGGAACACTGCATCTTTTTGCCAGATTTGTTTGCAATTTTACCTAGTAATTGACTTGCAATGTAATACTAGTTAGTGCTTCTTTAGGTAGTGATAGACACTGTATCGTACATGGGATGGATGTTTGTATAGAGACTTTTTCTTGGCCACTTAAAAATAGATATCTTGGGACTTCCCTGGCGGTCCAGTGGTTAAGAATCCGAGCTTCCACTGTAGGGGGCATGGGTTCGATCCCTGGTTGGGGAACTGAGATCCCGTATGCTGCGTGGTGCGGCCCAAAAAAAAAAAGGTATCTTGGTGTTGTAACAATATCCACCCGGTACAATCTTGGAGATCCAGAAAATACTCACAAACCACTCCCTGTACTAAGTTCTGTGCTATGGATGTTTACATGGTTAAGGAGATCAGTGGAGAGATGAATGAAACTTAGGGCTTCAAGGAAGAAGTGGGACTTGAATTGATCTTGACTGGGTTAGGTTTGGTTAGGTTTAGAAGGGTACTTCGGATAAAGAGAACTAAATTGAACATACTATTTTCAGAAGGTTGGGTAGGATGGGTGTCCTCAGGTAATAAGGCCTAGAAATCCAGACTGTGGCATTTGGTATTGATGTGATAGGAACTGGGGTCCAGTGAGCAATTTCAGCTGAGAAGTGATTCAATGAAATCTGTGTTTGGAAAACTTTGGCTAGTAGAGAGTAGAGGCAATGTTAGGATGTAGGAGTCTGTTGCAGTAGTAATTAAAAATTAGAATTGATCAGAGTCAGTAGTAAGAAAGGGGGTAAGTCCAAAAGATTATTTCAGAGAAGGGAAAATTGGCAGCCCTTTTAGGGTTGCCTGGATTGGAGGCAAAATTGGAGCCTGGATTTAAGGAATGAAGGAAAGAGATAAGTGCAGACGATGTCCACGGCTTGTCGTGTTGGTGCCTGAGACAAAAATGATTCCTCAGGGGTTTTCTCCTCTTCCCTTCTCATCATCCCAGTAGTTCTCTACTCCCTCCTTTTCTGTCTCCACACGTCTCAGTTTCTGCTCCTTATCTGACTCTGTCCTTGCTGGAGGCCCTGGTTTTATTCATGACTCTTTCCTCTTTCCCTCTGGGATCTTTATTCTCAACCTTCACTGCATCACTTTTTCTGCCTAAAAACAGAATGACATCTTCCTATTCTAAAGGAATCTTCCTTTATCCTGTAACCTCTCCGATTATCTTTCCTCTTTACTGGTGAATTTCTTGAAAAAGTTGTCTATTTTGTTTACGTCTCCTTAAGCTCTGTGAATTGGCTTCTGTACTCTGTTGAAACTGTTCTTTTCAGAGTCACAAATGACACCTCCATACTTATCCTACTAGATGTGCAGCATTTTGACCACGACTCCTTTTACGACTGCTTGTTCTCTTTTCTTCCTCTTTCCTTCATTCTCTGCAGCCTCATCTGCTTTCATTGATTCACTTTACTGCTTCTCTACTGTGTGAAAACTCTCTTAATCTGACTTCTGAGCTTCAGACCAAGAAACTCAAACTGCCACCCGAGTTTCTCTTCCATCTGTATCATACTTACTTTTTTTTTTAAAGCTTTTAAAAAATTATTGACATTGCTTTTTTATTTTTATTTGTTTATTCATCTATTTATTTGGCTGCGTTGGGGCTTCTTTGCTGAGCGTGGGCTTTCTCCAGTTGTGGCAATCGGGGGCTCCTCTTTGTTGCGGTGCGTGGGCTTCTCGTTGCGGTGGCTTCTCTTGTTGTGGAGCACGGGCTCTGGGTGTGCGGGCTTCAGTAGTTGTGGTATGCGGGCTCTAGAGTGCAGGCTGAGTAGTTGTGGCGCAGGGGCTTAGTTGCTTCGCAGCACGTGGGATCTTCCTGGACCAGGGCTCGAACCCATGTGCCGTGCATTGGCAGACGGATTCTTAACCACTGCGCCACCAGGGAAGTCCCCATACTTACTTACTTTTGACCCTATCTCTTTTATTGCCAAACATGCTTTTCCTTCTGTCTTAATGATGGCATCATCCTCCATTTCTTCTCGAGGCTGGAAACCTTGGAGTCACTTATTTGTTTATATGATTCAAAATGCATTTGAGTGCCTCCTCTGTGCTAGGCACTGCTAGTATTAAAAAAGGGAAAGACGTAGACTTGCTTTTAAGGAACTTTACTGTGGAAAACAAATGTAAACAATGACAATAACACGTGGTCTGATAGGTGTTATAGGTACTATGGGAGTGTGGAGGAAGGCATGCCTGGAGTAATCTGGAAGAACTTCATAGAGGGTTATATATAATTTGAGCAGAGACATGCCAGTAAGTAAGAAGGAATAGCATATGCAAGTGGCAAGAAATTCTTTGATAGGAATCTGAGAGGAGTGGGGTTGTCAGGAGATAAAGTGTAAATATAGGCCTTGTATTCCATGCTGTAGGGTTGAATTTTTATGCTATTTCCATTCTACTATGATGTCTTTATTACTGGTCTTCATATAGTTCTTCTCTCCAGTCTGTCTGGAGAGACAGACAAAATTACCTCTGACCTCCAAAATGAGAAAACTAGGTCTCTGGTTAAAGCTTTATCTTCAGTGCCTCACTCCTCTCCCCATTTGCCTAACAAATAAGCCCAAATTCAGTGTCCTCTTTGATAGGACCTCATCCCGACTTTCCCAAATCTCATATGCTACACCCAGGGAATCCTGGCTGGGTTCAGCCAGGCTGAACTGTTAGCCTTTGTCTCCCTGATGTGATTCATCTTTTTGCATCTTAACAATGTGTAGCATGGTGCCTTCTTTGTAGTAGACACTCATATATTTATGGAGTAAAAGAATGAATGGTGGGGCTTGCCTGGTGGCGCAGTGGTTGGGGGTCCGCCTGCTGATGCAGGGGACATGGGTTTGTGCCCTGGTCCGGGAGGATCCCACGTGCCGCGAAGCGGCCGGGCCCGTGAGCCATGGCCGCTGAGCCTGCGCGTCCGGAGCCTGTGCTCCGCAACGGGAGAGGCCACAGCAGTGAGAGGCCCGCGTACCGCAAAAAAAAAAAAAAAAAAAAAAAAAAAAAGAATGAATGGTGCTATTCCAGAGATACAAGTTGGGAATGGGAGTAAATTTTAGGTAGGAAGGTGATGAGTAGACTGTGAATGCTCATCCTCAATGTACCAAATTTCAAAACTTCAGTGATTTTTTTGACTTTATCTCCTCATGCATTTAATTTCTAAGGGCTTTGAATTTGTGCTCCCTGTATCTCAAGCATTCATTTTTCTCTCCATTCTCACATTTAATCTCTTAATTAAGGATATTAAATCATAATAGTTTTAACTTGGATAGATCCCTTGAGAATGTACTGTGCTACCTGTTTAGTAGAAGCCCCTTTAATCTCTCTGAGGCCCAGTTCCTCATCTCTAAATTGGGCGAATACTGTGTAGCCTACACGTTTGAAAGGATGCAACAAGATAATTTATCTGAAGTAGGTGCTCGGTAAGTGATGCCTATTATTATTATATGCCAAGAGCCAAATGGACATTTGGAAGAGTTAGTTGTGAATTTTGAGAAACGTATCTTTGCACTTTTGCTTTTTTCTCTATTCTTCTAAACTGTTCTTCCTTAATTGGTAAGATAAAGGCATTAAGTATTTTTTCTGTTTTTGTTTAATAATCAGGAGAATTTGATCCATTTTTTTGTTTGGTAATCAGGAGAATTTGATTTGGGCCATAGGATCAGTATCTCTCTGCACTCCAGCTATTAAGCAGTTTAACTTTATTACTTGTTGCTTTTTGCCGGTTGTCTTTTGTCATGGATATAAATGTTTCATTTCCACCCCCTGGTTTTCAGGAGAGCCCACCTCTTTTCTGGTGGTGGGTTTGATTTTCACTGAATGATCATTTCTGAAACTTTTTTAATGATCTCAAAATGTAGCCTTCTGAAGAAATTGCTATGAATATTTTTAGTTAGAAAAGTAATATAAATTCATGGTAAAAGTGAAAAATGGAACATTAAAACAAAAAGGAACTTTATTTCTGTCACCCTTCATATGCTCCCTCTTTTTTTTTTTGGGCGGGGGGGCCCACACTGTGCAGTTTGTGGGATCCCAGTTCCCTGACCAGGGATTGAACCCCAGCCCTCTGCAGTGAAAGCACAGAGTCCTAACCACTGGACCACCGGGGAATTCCCAGTTGTCACTCATTTTCATTCTTTATATTTTATTAGAATTTTCTTTGTGTTTATGTACCTTTTTTATCTTTTGGTAACATGAATGGCCTGATAAACATATTTTTGAATACCTAATGCGTTGAGGATATCCATTCATATGAGCATGTAGGTAGATCTCCATTTTTTTTTATTATTGAAATTTTTATTGAAATCACTGTAAGTTCACATGCTGTTGTTAGTTGTTAGAAATAATACAGAGAGATCTCATGTATGTTTTGCTTGATTTTGCAATGATAATGTTTTGCAAAAACATCTAATATCACAACCAGGATATTGACATTGGTATAATCCACCAATCTTATTCAGGTGTCCCAGTTTATGTTTTTCATATTTTTTTTTTAAAGAAAATTCTATAGTTCTATAAGGACATATTCCAGATGTCCCTGGTTTTACTTGTACTTGTTTGTGTGTATGTACTATGTTAAGTTCTCTGCATTTTTATCGCCTGCGTGGGTTTGTACGTGCACTACCACACTCAAGATGTTGAACACTTTTAATGCCACAAGGATATCTTCTGTGGCCCTTTTATATCACACCCATCTTCTTCCTGGCAGTTCCTCCTCCAACTTTTGCCAACTACTAACCTGTCCTTTGTTTCTAAAATTTTGTCATTTCAAAAATGTCCGTAAGTGGAATCATGCAGTATATATATAGCCTTTTGGGATTGGGGTTTTTTCATTTAAAATTCCCTGGAGAGTCATCCAAGTTATTGAGTATATCAATATTTTTTTTTTTTTTTTTTGCGGTACGCGGGCCTCTCACTGTTGTGGCCTCTCCCGTTGCGGAGCACAGGCCCCGGACGCGCAGGCCCAGCGGCCATGGCCCACGGGTCCAGCCGCTCCGCGGCATGTGGGATCTTCCCGGACCGGGGCACGAACCCGCGTCCCCTGCATCGGCAGGCGGACTCTCAACCACTGCGCCACCAGGGAAGCCCTATATCAATATTTTATACCTTTTTATTACTAAGTAGTATTCCGTGATACGTATCTACGACAGTTTGTTTAACCATTCACCTGTTGAAGGACATCTGGGTTTATCCTAGATTTTGGCTATTAGAAGTAAAAGTACTGTGAACATTCATATACAGGTTTTGTGTGAACATAAATTTTCATTTCTCTGGGATAAATGCCCAAGAGTACCATTGCTGAATCATATGGTACTGCATGTTTACTTTTATAAGAAACTGCCAAGCTGATTTCCAGAGTAACTGTACTATTTACATTCTCACCAGTAGTGTATGAGTGATCCAGTTTCTCTTCCTCCTCACCATCATTTAGTGTTTTCACTATTTCTGTTTTAACCTTTGGTTTTTTTTTTTTTTTTTTTTTTTTCTTTGCGGTACGCGGGCGGGCCTCTCACTGCTATGGCCTCTCCCATTGCGGAGCACAGGCTCCAGACGCGCAGGCTCAGCAGCCATGGCTCACGGGCCCAGCCGCTCCGCGGCATGTGGGTTCTTCCCGGACCGGGGCACGAGCCTGTGTCCCCTGCATCGGCAGGCGGACTCTCAACCACTGCGCCACTAGAGAAACCCTGTTTTAACCATTTTGGTAGTTATGTAATGATATCTCATTATGGTTTTTGTTTTTAATTTATTTATTTTACTTTCTTTTTTGGCTGTGTTGGGTCTTCGTTGCTGCACACAGGCTTTCTTTAGTTGCAGTGAGCGGGGGCTTCTCTTACTGCGGAACACAGGCTCTAGGCATGCGGGCTTCAGTAGTTGTGGCTTGCGGGCTCTAGAGCGCAGGCTCAGTAGTTGTGGTGCACAGGCTTAACTGCTCTGCGGCATGTGGGATCTTCCCGGACCAGGGCTCGAACCCGTGTCCCCTGCATTGGCAGGCAGATTCTTAACCACTGTGCCACCAGGGAAGCCCTCATTATGGTTTTTATTTGCATTTCCCTGATAGCTAATGATGTTGAACATCTTTTGTTTTTGTTTTTGCTGTACGCGGGCCTCTCACTGTTGTGGCCTCTCCCATTGCGGAGCACAGGCTCTGGACGCGCAGGCTCAGCGGACATGGCTCACAGGCCCAGCCACTCCGTGGCATGTGGGATCTTCCCGGACCGGGGCACGAACCCCCGTGTCCCCTGCATTGGCAGGCGGACTCTCAACCACTGCGCCACCCGGGAAACCCTGAACATCTTTTTGTGTGTTTATTTCCCATCTGTATATCCTCTTTGGTGAAATATATTCATGTCTTTTGCCCATTTTCTAATTGGATTGTTTGATTTTAATTGTTGAGTTTTGAGAGTTCTTTATGTATTCTAGATGATCTACATTCTTTATAATACCTGTACACAAGTCATAATTTTTAAGTATTGTTTCTACTTTTAGATAACTTATTAAAGAAACAGTAAAATCATACAGACTTGTGGGTTCCCCTTAATAAATTGGAACAGATTTTGGTGTTCGTTACTGTTCTTAGGTGAAATTACTTTATTAAGGCCTCTAAAGTTCTTTTTACATGTCCAGTGACCTTACATAAAATATCAATACCATAGTACTGTGTTAAAGATTGCTGGAAGGATAAAATCCATTTTGGAGGATGAACAATTATATTTACACATTAGATTAAATTGAAAATAATTACTGGTTATATGATGTCTCCCCATATACCAGGCAGAATCTGAAGATAGTCTTTCTTTGTAAATTACTGAGGGTATATTCCTCTTGGCACCTCTAATTTCTCTTGATGCGGTAATTGGAGCTGTTGGGGATCCCTGGTGAAAGTCGGCAATGTTCAAGTTTTATCTATACCCAGTAAAAATAATAGACATCAATGCCATGCTACTTGTTATTGGAATTTTATATCCAAAGGCATTTTTTAAACATTTCAGTTGGTTCAATGGACAATGTATTGAATCTAATCAGCATATGAAGAAAAAACACTTCCATCATGCCAAGATCTGTAAAGAATTGCAGAGCAGTTGTTGAGAGGTAATACAGTTCTACATTTGAAGTGCTTCCTTTTTTTTTTAAACATAGTAGAGCTTTGAGGCAGAAGTGTTATAGTGCAGGTAATTAAACCACTGAAATTAGTTCTTTGGTGGAGCAGATATTAGAGTTTTAAGTAAAGTCTTGGTAGGTACCTTATTAATTTCATAGTAATGTCTGTGGAATTATTTCCTAAGGATAAACTGCTGGTAGGGGAATTATCAGGGCAATGGGTTAAATGTTTTGTCTCAGATGTACCTACTTCTTCATGGCTTTCCAAAAGGAGTGTACCATTTCACACAGTTCTAAATAGTGTATATACGAGTACAGCATTTTCCTCCCTTTGATAGCATGCCAGCTTTGATAGCATTGATGTTTTAAGTTTTTTACTTCATTAAATAGGTGTATACTTCTACCGCAAGTTTGATTTAATTAATACAATTTTATTGTTGAAAATTATTTCTTTGCTTCTTGTTTGTATTTCTCCTGTGGCCTTTGCTGTCCATATCCTTTGCTGACTTATCTGTCTGGATTGTAGTGTTTTATAGCAATTATCCTTTTATCTTACAGACATAAATATTTCTTCTCAGTATGTTTTTCATTTTAGTTAATTTTCTATAGTTGTAGAGTCGAAGTTTCATTTTTCATGTATCCACATCTGTTTGGAGTAGTTTCTTTTATCGATTCGAAGCGTCTATATTTTGAATAAACCAACTTTACACACTTGTAAAAATTTGAAGAAATTCTGTCTGCTACAGCCTTAAATTGATCTAATAGGGATTTTATTTTAATATCCAGCACTGTGCTGATGATAATTTTTATAGAGTCTTTAATTTTCTTTTTGAAAACAAATTCGTTTAGCTGTGCAAGGAATGTTTCCCTTTGTATTAGTTATCTTTTTAAAAAAAATATTTATTTATTTGGCGGAGCTGGGTCTTAGTTGCGGCACGCAGGATTTTTCTAGTTGTGGCATGCAGGCTCTTAGTTGCGGCATGTGAGATCTAGTTCCCTGACTAGGGATCGAACCCAGGCCCCCTGCATTGGGAGTGCGGAGTCTTAACCACTGGACCACCAGGGAAATCCTGTATTAGTTATCTGTTCTGCCTAACAAATTACCCTCAAACTGAGCAGTCTAAAATAATAAACATTTCTCTCACACAGGGTTAGGAATCAGGGAGTGGTTTAGCTGGATGGTTCTGGCTCAGTCTCTCACGAGATTACAAGCAAGATGTCCATCACTGCTGCAGTCATCTGAAGGCTGTAGGGTCCTTGTCCAGTATGGCTCACTCATATGGCTGTTGGCTGAAGGAGGCCTCAGTTCCTTGCTATGCGTGCCTCGCCATAGGGCTGCTCACAGTATGTAGCTGGCTTCCCCCAGAGTGAGTTGTCCAAGAGAGGAGAGACCTAGCAAGGAGATCCAAGGAGATACAATGTGGGAGGGGAATACCCTGAAGTGTGGATCACTGGGGGCCATCTAGGGCAACTGGTTACCACGCCCACCCAATAAGAAGTAAGTAGTTTTAATTAAAGGAGAAAGCTTAAGTATACAAAGTAGTGACACTTTAAAAAACGTATTTATTTATTTATTTTTGGCTGCTCTGGGTCTTAGTTGCGGCATGCGTGATCTTCGTTGTGGCATGCAGGAACTTTAGTTGTGGCATGAGGACTCTTACTTGCGGCATTTGAACTCTTAGTCGTGGAATGCATGTGGGATCTAGTTCCCTGACCAGGGATTGAACCTGGGCCCCTTGCATTGGGAGCATGGAATCTTACCCACTGGACCACCAGGGAAGCCCCATTAACTTTTTTTTTTTTTTTTTTTTTTTTTGCGGTTCGCGGGCCTCTCACTGTTGTGGCCTCTCCCATTGTGGAGCACAGGCTCCGGACGCGCAGGCTCAGTGGCCATGGCTCACGGGCCTAGCTGCTTCGCGGCATGTGGGATCTTCCCTGACCGGGGCATGAACCCGTGTCCCCTGCATTGGCAGGCGGACTCTCAACCACTGTGCCACCAGGGAAGCCCGCCCCATTAACTTTTTATTTTTATTTTATTTTTAAAATAAATTTATTTATTTTTTGGCTGCATTGGGTCTTCGTTGCTGTGTGCAGGCTTTCTCTAGTTGCAGGGAGTGGGGGCTACTCTTTGTTGCGGTGCGCAGGCTTCTCATTGCAGTGGCTTCTCCTGTTGTGGAGCACAGGCTCTAGGCGTGTGGGCTTCAGTAGTTGTGGCTCACGGGCTCTAGAGCTCAGTCTCAGTAGTTGTGGCTCATGGGCCTAGTTGCTCCGCGGCATGTGGGATCTTCCCGGACCAGGGCTCGAACCTGTGTCCCCTGCATTGGCAGGTGGATTCTTAATCACTGTGCCACCAGGGAAGTCCCCCCATTAACTTTTTAAAAAATTAATTAATTAATTATTATTTTTTGGCTGCGTTGGGTCTTTGTAATTGTGCGTGGGCTTTCTCTAGTTGTGGTGATCAGTGGCAGCTCTTCATGCAGTGTGTGGGCTTCTCGTTACGGTGGCTTCTTTTGTTGCGGAGCATGTGCTCTAGGTGCGTGGGCTTCGGTAGTTGTGGCATGCGGGCTCAGTAGTTGTGGTGCACAGGCTTAGTTGCTCTGCGGCATGTAGAATCTTCCATCCCCTGCATTGGCAGGCAGATTCTTAACCACTGCGCCACCAGGGAAGTCCTATTTTTAATTCTTTTTTTTTTTTTTTTTTTTTTTTTTTTTGGCGGTACGCGGGCCTCTCACTGTTGGGGCCTCTCCCGTTGTGGAGCACAGGCTCCGGATGCGCAGGCTTAGCGGCCATGGCTCATGGGCCCAGCCGCTCCGCGGCATGTGGGATCCTCCCGGACCGGGGCACGAACCCATGTCCCCTGCATTGGCAGGCGGACTCTCAACCACTGCGCCACCAGGGAAGCCCCTATATTTAATTTTGATAAAGTATACATAGCATAAAATTTACCATTCTAACTGTTTTTATTTTTTGGCCATGCGATGTGGCTTGCGGAATCTCAGATCCCCGACCAGGGATTGAACACAGGGCCATGGCAGTGAAAGTCTGGCATCCTGACCACTAGGCCACCAGGGAGCTCTCCATCCTAACTATTTTGATGTGTACAGTTAAATAACATTAAGTGTGTTCACATTTCGTGCAACTATTCTCCAGAACTCTTTCCATCTTAGAAAACTTACCAATTGAACAACTTGCCACTTTCCCCTTCCTCCCAGCCCCTGGTAACCACCATTCTGCTTTCTGTCTCTGAATTTGACTGCTCTGAATACCTCACGTAGAATTATACAGTATTTATCTTTTTTGTGATTGCCTTATTTTACTTAATGTAATGTCCTCAAGAGTTCACCCATGTTGTAGCCTGTGTCAGAATTTTCTTTCTTTTTAAAGATTTTCTGCTGTATACCGCATTTTCTTTATCCATTTATCAGTCGATGGCCACCTTTTGGCTATTGTGAATAATGCTGATATGAACATAGGTGTACAAATACTTCTTCTGGATTCAGTGGGGATTCTTCTTTTTTTGGGGGGCGCATCATGCAGCTTGTGGGATCTTAGTTTCCCACCCAGGGATTGAGTCTGTGCCCTCAGCAGTGAATGTGGAGTCCCAACCCCACGGGACTGTTTAACATTTTGAGGAACGGCCAGACTGTTTTTGCACAGTGGCTGTACCCTTTTACAGTTGTGATTTCTTCATATTCTTGCCAACATTTGCTTTTCTTTTTTTTTTTTTAAGCTATCCTGTTGAGTGTTACATGTTATCTCATTGTGGTTTTGATTTATATTTCCCTGATGATGTTGTGCATCCATTTATGTGCTTTTTGGACATTTGCATAGCTACTTTGGAGTCTGTTGTAAATCCTTTGCATATTTTTTAAAAATTGGGCTCTTTTTATTGTTGAATTATAGTTCCTTATATATTCTGGATTAAGTCCCTTATCAGATATGATTTACAAATATTTTCTTCCATTCTGTGGGTTTTTTCATTTTCTTGATGGTATCCTTGAAGCACAAAATTTTTTTTGTTTTCTTGTTTTTTAAATGTTTTTGTATTTGGCCATGCCATGCAGCTTGTGGGATCCTAGTACCCTGTTCAGGGATCGAACCCTGGCCCTCAGCAGTGAAAGCACAGAGTCCACTGGACCGCCAGGGACATTCCAAAGGTTTTTAATCTTGATGAAGTCCAATATATCTATTTTTTTTATTTGCCTTGTGGTGTCATATCTAAGAAACCATTGCCTAATTCAAGATGAAGAAGATTTACTCCTATGTTTTCTGCTAAAAGTTATGTTCTTACCTCTTACACTTAGGTCTTTGATGCATTTTGAATTTTTGTACATGATGTGAGGTAGGGGCCAAACATCTTTTGGATGTGGGTACCCAGTTGTTCCCAGCACCATTTGTTGAAAAGACTGTTCTTTCCCTATTGAATGGTCTTGGCACCCTTGTTGAGAACAGATACAGATTTATTTCTGGGCTCTTAGTTCTGTTATGTTGATTTATATGTCCTTTTTTTTTTTTTTAAGATTTATTTATTTATTTTGCTACATCGAGTCTTAGTTGTGGCACGTGAGGTCTTTTTTTTTTTTTTTTTTGCGGTACGCGGGCCTCTCAGTGTTGTGGCCTCTCCCATTGCGGAGCACAGGCTCCGGACGCGCAGGCTCAGCGGCCACATCTCATGGGCCCAGCCGCTCCGCGGCATGTGGGATCTTCCCGGACCGGGGCACGAACCCGTGTCCCCTGCATCGGCAGGCGGACTCCCAACCACTGCGCCACCAGGGAAGCCCCATGTGAGGTCTTTATTGTTGCGTGCAGAATCTTTTTTTTAAAATAAATATTTATTTGTTTGTTTATTGTTGGCTGTGTTGGGTCTTCGTTGCTGCGTGCAGTCTTTCTCTAGTTGTGGCGAGTGGGGGCTACTCTTTGTTGCCGCGTATGGACTTCTTATTGCGGTGGCTTCTCTTGTTGTTGAGCACGGGCTCTAGGCATGCGGGTTTCAGTAGTTGTGGCACGTGGACTCAGTAGTTGTGGCTCGCGGGCTCTAGAGAGCAGGCTCAGTAGTTGGGGTGCACGGCCTTAGTTGCTCCACGGCATGTGGGATCTTCCCGGACCAGGGCTTGAACCCATGTCCCCTGCATTGGCAGGTGGATTCTTAACCACTGCGCCACCAGGGAAACCCTGGCAGGCGGATTCATAACCACTGTGCCACCAGGGAAGTCCCTGTCATTTTAATTATAATGTGTCTTGGTATAGATTTGTTCGGGTTCATCTTGTTTGGGACCCTCTGTTTCTTGTACCTGGATGTTTCCTTCTTGAGGTTTGGGAAGTGTTCAGCCATAATTTCTTCAGATATACTTTTGTTCCCCTTTTCTCTTCTCTTTCTGGAATCTCTGTTATGTTTAGATTAGCACGCTTTATATTATCATAGGTTTCTTATATTGCTTTCAGTTTTTTTATCTGGCTTTCTGTCTGCTGTTCTGATTGGGTGATTTCCATTATTCTGTCTTCTGCATTATTCAATCTGCTGTTTATTGTCTTTAGCTCAGGTTTATCCAGCAAGTGAGTTTTCTAATTTTTCTTGGCTCCTCTTTATAGTTTCTAGTTCCTTTTTACAGTAATCTACATTTCTATTGATAGCCTTTCTTTTTTTACAGTAATCTACATTTCTATTGATAGCCTTTCTTTTTTTTTATTTTCCTGCGGTACGCAGGCCTCTCACTGTTGTGGCCTCTCCCGTTGCGGAGCACAGGCTCCGGACGCGCAGGCTCAGTGGCCATGGCTCACGGGCCCAGCCGCTCTGCGGCATGTGGGATCTTCCCGGACCGGGGCACGAACCCGTGTCCCCTGCATTGGCAAGCGGACTCTCAAACCACTGCGCCACCAGGGAAGCCCTCATTACCTCTTTTTTGAACTCGGTGTCTATTAGACTGAAGAGATCTGTTTCATTGTTCCTTCTTTCAGGAGAATGCTCTTATCTTTTAATTGGTAGTGGTTCTCTTGCTTCTACATTTTACTTATATTTCTCTTACTCTTTGAGTTTAGGAAAACAGTTGTCTGCTGTGGTCTTAGAGGGGTATTTTTATGTGGGAGTGTCCCTGTGTAGCCTGCATAGGTTTAGTATTTTTTGGTGTGAGGGCTGTTTTTAGTATGGATGCCTGCCACCTCTTTCCTCAGTGTGTGCTGGCCGATATACCCTTGATAGGGGGTGTAACTGGTGTTGTGGTGACCAGAGCCCACACTGGAAGTTGAGCGGGGCCTCCTCTTTGCTCTGTGTTTGTCACAGCCCTGTTAGGGGCAGAATCTGCTCCTTAGTTTTTGGAGTAGAAGGTCCCAGATCCGTTTCTAAGCTGCTGTGTGAGATCGGCAGGATTGGAGCGCTTCCACTGGGAGAGGAGCCACTGAGTATTCCTCCACTGGAGCTGTCCACCAGGGAGCGCGCTCTGTGGTGTCACCTGAAACCCATTGTGTGGGCTCACAAAGTACACTGTTGTTGGCACTGTCCTTGTTCCCGGCTCAACTTTAGGAATGCTGGCCATAGGCCCTGGTGACCCTCAGGTGCTGTGTTTACAAAGCCACCAGCACAGATCCACCAGCTCAGATCCAGTGAAGTCAGGTACCAGGACTGGAGTAGTCGCGCCATGTGAACTATGGAAGCAGCCCGGACCCCGGCCCAGCCTCCGCGTGCATACTCCCGCACAGCCCACAGCTGCTAAGGCCAGACCTGTCCCAGCCTCCGGGGCACCCGTTGTCTACTCATGTCCCACAGGCTCCAAGTTTACAAAGCCAGCAGCCTTGCCCTTTTCTTTTTTTTTTTTAACATCTTTATTGGGGTATAATTGCATTACAGTGGTGTGTTAGTTTCTGCTTTTTAACAAAGTGAATCAACTATACATATACATATATCCCCATATCTCCTCCCTCTTGCGTCTCTCTCCCATCCTCCCTATCCCACCCCTCTAGGTGGTCACAAAGCACCCATATGATCTCCCTGTGCTATGTGGCTGCTTCCCACTAGCTATCTATCCTTGCCCTTTTCTTTCTTTCTTTTTTAAAAATAAATTTATTTATTTATTTTTGGCTGCGTTGGGTCTTTGTTGCTGCACGCGGGCTTTCTCTATTTGTGGTGAGCAGGGGCTACTACTCTTTGTTGTAGTGCACGGGCTTCTCATTGTGGTGGCTTCTCGCAGAGCACGGGCTCTAGGCGTGTGGGCTTAAGTAGTTGCGGCATGCGGGCTCAGTAGTTGTGGCACATAGGCTCAGTAGTTGTGGCTCACGGGCTCTAGAGCACCTCAGTAGTTGTGGCGCACAGGCTTAGTAGCTCTGTGGCATGTGGGATCTTCCCGGACCAGGGCTCGAACCCGTGTCCCCTGCGTTGGCAGGCGGATTCTTAACAACTGCGCCACCAGGGAAGCCCCTCTTTGCCCTTTTCTTGATTAAGCATTTGCTTGGTTGTTCCAGACCTTTTTAGTAGTTTCCCCAGTTCTCATAGTTTTTTGTGTAGTTCTTTGTGATAGTTTTTCCCTTGTTCATCTGCTATTTTTGTGGAGGTACTGGCCCTTGAAGTTCCCTATTCCCTCATTTCTTCTGATGTCACTCGAGACACGTTTGACTGTTAGAACCTTTCCTCAAAATATTTTTGGAGTTTATTTTTTGTAATAGTCTTCAGACCTTGTTTTTATTAGGGAAAATCAAGTAAGGATTGAATCTGGTGAAGAAGTTAAACTAATAGATCGCAGTTTAGGTTCTACATGTGGTTTGGAATTAACATGAAAGGTTTTTATCATGTAATATGTAGAATTGACTTGTTAATGGTAGTTTTTGACAAACTGCAGATAAATCTGGCCACCACCTGTGTTCGTAACAGCCCTTGAGCCAAGAATAGTTTTTATGTTTTTGAATGGATGAGACAAAATCAAAAGGAAGATATTTTATAACGTGTTAAACTAATATGAAATTCAAATCTCAGTGACCATGTATGAAGGTCTTTTGGAATAGTTGGGAAAAAGACTATGAAATATTTACTGTTTGGCCCTTAACAGAAAAAGTTTATCGCTCTACTGTGTATATTATCCTAAGAGTTATTAAATGGTCTTGTAAGGACAATACTTGTTTACAAGTTCTGGTGTGTATGTCAAAGTATTATTTTGTTCATAAGCACATCTCATATTTTAAGTTTTAATGAATGAAAACAGTAATTCATTATTTAAATTAACTACAAATACAACTTTTCTGGTTAATTGGAAGGATGTTTATAGGTAGTCTGATATTCATATTGTCATTTGGTTAGCATTTCTTCTTACTCTCTTAATACTTTTCCTTGGTTTTCAGAAACGTGGATAAAAAGTTCTGTGTTCCCACAATACTGTTACAGCATTTTTCATAATATGTTTTGATTATTGTTCTGTCCTGTATCCCCGAGTAAACTTACAACTTCAAGCTTGGGATTGTGTTGTCTTTATTTTGTATCCTTGAGTCCTACTACAGTTTCTCATAAGTAGGTAAGCAACAAATATTTTTAGGAGGAAAGAATGAGTATTGTTAGAGAAATATCTAGGTCATTTCTCATCTTGATCCTCCTGCAGAGAGGAAAGCTAGATTTATACTTTAGAGATATAAATTAAAATAAGTAAGGACTTGCCAGAGACTGAGTCAGTTGTAGGAAATTATTATACATTCAAGGCACCAATAGCCAAAATGGTTATTTGGTTTTTAACTCATCAGTGTATAGCTTGTACATATTTATTATTTTATTGATTTTGTTTTTGGGCTGTGTCATCAACTACATGGTCACAAAAGATGAAGATTAGTTTTCTGTGGTGAGTAGAAAGATAATTTGAATGCATGTATGTTACAGAAAGTAATAGCATTTAAAAAATCTCATTCAGGGGTAATTCTTGGAAGGGCAAATAATCTTAAAGCTTTGACAATAATATGTAGTATATCATTTAAAACCACGTGGAAAAGGATATTTTGTATGTCATTTAAAATAATAGGCAGGGTAAAGTTTTAAAAAATTAATCTCCAGAATGGCAAGTGATATATCCTGTCTGCATTTTACAGTAAAGCTTATTTGCGATGTGAACATTCAAATTAGAAAATTCTACTTTTTCTTCATTTCAGTGTCTTCAAACTCAGTGTTTTGAAATTGAAGTGTTAAAAACTAAAGTATTCTTTTAGTTTTTATCATTGCAAATCCAGAACACTGTCTGCATTTGCCTGAAATGTTTAAAATAGGTTTTGTCATTACTTTTCCTGATTAGTACAGTATAAATCTAAAAGGATTGTCTTGGAAGAGCATATAACAACTTAAAAATTTTTTTTAATGTTTATTTTGCAAAAAGTCCTCTGGTGATGAGCTCAGGATTCTTTAACTCCAGAACTTAGTCCAGAGCCCAGGCCCAACTTTTTGCAACTTTTTGCAAGATGGTGGGTACCCAAACTTTGGGGATCAGTCAGAATTGAGCTTGACAATTAATGGTGTCACATTGGAAATTTTGTTTTGGGTTTCTCTGTAGTAAATGGAGGTAATACCCACCTATTAGCATTTTTTGTAATTCCATTTATATTATATGTAAAAAGACTTGGCACATGGTTGAAGGTTCTCAGAAATGTTTTTTCCTGTAAACCTGAGATTCAACTTGGTCCCAATTTTTAAAATGTCAAGATTTTTCTTTAAAAATTCAAATACTAGCCCACAAACATTGGGTTTTCAAGTTATGAATGTTACCTATTAGCTCAACATACTTACTTGACTCAGTAGACCTAAGACCTTTGGGCTCTTCCTTCATCATTCAAATTGGTGTTTGAGCCTATTTGTTCACCAGAAACTTTGGATACACAATTTCCATAAATCCAGCAGGTTTAACTTTGAGAATCTAAGAAATGTGCATAAAGTGTGAAACTTGTTTTCTGTTCCCTTCATATTTGTATCAGGAGCCTCTTAGCAGATGCTATGGCTTTCTTTTCTCAACTGCTCTTTGTATTTTGTTATTCCTATTTCTTTGTGGGAGTCAAACCATACACCACTGAAGGAGATTAGTTAAATTTCTGGAATATTCCTAGTAGACTACTGGCAACTGGAGGAGAAAGTGCACACTGGCTATGATTTTTAAATATGTGTGACACTTCAGCAGATGCTTTGCACCTTTGTGCATTCAGACTTTCCCTTTGCATTGCATGCTCTGTTTTCCCACCTACATATAATTACGACTTAAAGTTGCTTTATGTTGCAAGGACTGAAGTGGAAGATAAAAACTTTTACAGTATCTCATTATTTTTTAAATCTTTCACTTATTCGTTCTTTGTTCAACAAATATTGAGCATTAACAGTGTGCCAGACAGTATTTTAAGCACTGGGAATAAAGTGACCCTCATGGATCTTCGAGTCCTGTGGGGAAGACAAACAATTAACAAGATATTCCACAATACTTATGTAACAGCAGTTAAACTGAGGATTAGGAAGAAGAGAAGTAGGGAATTCCCTGGTGCTCCAGTGGTTAGGACTCCGAGTTTTCACTCCCAGGGGCCCTGGTTCGATCCCTGGTTGGGGAGCTAAGATCCCTCAAGCCGCACCACGGGGGCGGGGGAGAGGAAGAGGAGAAGTGTAGGGAACTCGTAGCATGCATCCTGTGGAGACTTGATCTAGTTTGGTGCTCAGGGAGTCTTCCTTAAGAAAGTGATGTGAAGACTGGGAATCCAAAGTTAACTGGGACATAAAAGGGGCTGGGAGTGTGGTGATGAGAGTAGGAGAGAGGAATTCTTTTTCTTGGCATGTGCTAATATCTTTTTATTTTTTAAATTTTTATCGAAATATAGTTGATTTATAATGTGCTTCAGATGCACAGCAAAGTGATTCAGTTATACATGTATTCTTTTTTTAGATTCTTTTCCATTATAGATTATTACAAGATAGTTCCCTGTGCTTGTTGGTTATCTATTTTATATGTAGTAGTGTATGTATTTTAATTCCATACTCCTAATTTATCCCCACCTCCCTTTCCCCTTTAGTAACCATAAGTTTGTTTTCTATGTCTGAGTCTGTTTCTGTTTTGTAAATAAGTTCATTTGTATCCTTTTTTTTTAGATTCCACATATACAGGACATCATATGATTGTCTTTCTCTGCCTGACTTCACTAGTATAATAATCTCTAGGTCCATCCATGTTGCTGCAAATGGCATTATTTCATTCTTTTTTATAGGGGAGAAAGGAATCGAAAGAGCATGTTAGGCAGAGGAACCAGCTTGAGTAAAGCCTACAGTAGTTTCAGTAATTGTGCGAAGTCTGTGAGCTTGTGATTGAATCCTGGACATCCTGAGGGTCTGCCATTCAGGTTTCCTTTCTTTTTTTCTTCTTCTTCTTCTTTATTTAAATTCAGTATTAGATTGTGCATTCACACTGACTAGGGTGAGAGGAAACTCTTTATACGAATGCCCAGATTTTCCTCTCTGCTCTAATTATACTCTCTCTCAAGATGTCTTCCAAAGAAATATTTATTTCAGTTAAGATTTTAGAGCCATTCTTTTTTGTTTCCTGCTTGAAAATGGCATTACTTATTACATTTGTAACACTTACATGTTTTATTTTTTTAAAGATATTAAAATTTTTATTTATTTATTTTGTCTGATCTGGGTCTTCATGGCGGCACGTGGGATCTTTAGTTGCAACATGTGAACTCTTAGTTGCGGCATGTCGGATCTAGTTCCCTGACCAGGGGTCGAACTCAGGCCCCCTGCATTGGGAGTGTGGAATCTTAGCCACTGGACCACCAGGGAAGTCCCTAAAGATTTTATTTTTTGATGTGGACCATTTTTATAAATTTATTTATTTATTATTTTGCGGTACGCGGGCCTCTCACTGTTGTGGCCTCTCCCGTTGCGGAGCACAGGCTCTGGATGCGCAGGCTCAGCGGCCATGGCTCACGGGCCCAGCCGCTCCGCGGCATGTGGGATATTCCCAGACCGGGGCACTAACCCGTGTCCCCTGCATTGTCAGGTGGACTCTCAACCACTGCGCTACCAGGGAAGCCCTATAAATTTATTTTTATATATTTATTTTTGGCTGCATTGAGTCTTTGTTGCTGCATGCAGGCTTTCTCTAGCTGCGGCAAGTGGGGGCTACTCTTCGTTGTGGTGTGCAGGCTTCTTTATCCATTTGTCTGTTGTTGGGCATTTAGGTTGCTTCCATGTAGTGGCTGTTGTAAATAGTGCGCAATGAACATTTGGGTGCATGTGTCTTTTTTTTTTTTTCCGTGTGTCTTTTTTTTTTTTTTTTGCGGTACGCGGGCCTCTCACCGCCGTGGCCTCTCCCGCTGTGGAGCACAGGCTCCGGACGCGCAGGCTCAGCGGCCATGGCTCACGGGCCCAGCCGCTCAGCAGCATGTGGGATCCTCCCGGACTGGGGCACGAACCTGTGTCCCCTGCATCGGCAGGCAGACTCTCAACCACTGCGCCACCAGGGAAGCCCCCGTGTGTCTTTTTGAATTATGGTTTTCCCTGGGTATATGCCCAGTAGTGGGATTGCTGGGTCATATGGTAATTCTATTTTTAGTTTTTTAAGGGACCTCCATACTGTTCTCCTTAGTTGGCTGTATCAATTTACATTCCTACCAGAACTGCAAGAGGGTTCCCTTTTCTCCACACCCTCTCCAGCATTCGTTGTTTGCAGATTTTCTGATGATGCCCATTCTAACTGGTGTGAGGTGATACCTCATTGTAGTTTTGATTTGCATTTCTCTAATAATTAGTGATGTCGAGCAGCTTTTCATGTGCTTCTTGGCCATCTGTATGTCTTTGGATAAATGTCTATTTAGGTCTTCTGCCCATTTTTGGATTGGGTTGTTTGTTTTTTTAATATTGAGCTGCATGAGCTGATTTTATATTTTGGAGATTAATCCTTTGTCTGTTGATTCATTTGCAAATATTTTCTCCCATTCTGAGGGTTGTCATTTCTTCTTGTTTGTAGTTTCCTTTGCTTTGCAAAAGTTTTCAAGTTTCATTAGGTCCCATTTGTTTATTTTTGTTTTTATTTCCATTACTCTAGGAGGTGGATCAAAAAAGATCTTGCTGTGATTTCCGTCAGAGGGTTTTTCTATGTTTTCCTCTAACAGTTTTATAGTGTCTGGTCTTACATTTAGGTCTCTAATCCATTTTGAGTTTATTTTTGTGTATGGTGTTAGGGAGTGTTCTAATTTCATTCTTTTACATGTAGCTGTCCAGTTTTCCCAGCACCACTTACTGAAGAGACTGTCTTTTCTCCATTGTATATCCTTGCCTCCTTTGTCATAGATTAGTTGACCATAGGTGCATGGGTTTATCTCTAGGCTTTCTATCCTGTTCCATTGATTTATATTTCTGTTTTTTGCCAGTACTATATTGTTTTGATTACTGTAGCTTTGTAGTTATACTCTGAAGTCAGGGAGTCTGATTCCTCCAGCTCTGTTTTTTTCCCTCAAGACTGCTTTGGCTATTCGGGGTCTTTTGTGTCTCCTACAAATTTTAAGCTTTTTTGTTCTAGTTGTGTATAAAATGCCATTGGTAATTTGATAGGGATTGCATTGAATCTGTAGATTGCTTTGGGTAGTACAGTCATTTTCACAATATTGATTCTTCCAATCCAAGAACATGGTATATCTCTCCATCTGTTGGTATCATCTTTCATTTCTTTCATCAGTGTCTTTTTTTTTTTTAATTTTATTTATTTTTATTTTTGGCTGACTTGGGTCTTTTGTTGCTGCACATGGGCTTTCTCTAGTTGCGGTGAGCGGGGGCTACTCTTCGTTGCAGTGCGCGGGCTTCTCATTGCGGTGACTTTCTTGTTGTGGAGCATGGGCTCTAGGCGCATGGGCTTCAGTAGTTGAGGTATGTGGGCTTCAGTAGTTGTGGCACTTGGGCTCAGTAGTTGTGACTCGCAGGCTCAGTAGTTGTGGCGCACGGGCTTAGTTGCTCCACGGCATGTGGGATCTTCCCAGAGCAGGGCTCGAACCCATGTCCCCTGCATTAGCAAGCGGATTCTTAACCACCGCGCCACCAGGGAAGCCCTCATCAGTGTCTTATAGTTTTCTGCATACAGGTCTTTTGTCGCTCTAGGTAGGGTTTATTCCTAGGTATTTTATTCTTTTTGTTGCAGTGGTAAATGGGAGTGTTTCCTTAATTTCTCTTTCAGATTTTTCATCATTAGTGTATAGGAATGCAAGAGGTTTCTGTGCATTAATTTTGTATCCTGCAACTTTACCAGATTCATAGATTAGCTCTAGAAGTTTTCTGGTGGCATCTTTAGGATTCTCTATGTATGGTATCATGTCATCTGGAAACAGTGACAGTTTTACTTCTTTTCCAATTTGTATTCCTTTTATTTCCTTTTCTTCTGAGTGCCGTGGCTAGGACTTCCAAAACTATGTTGAATAATAGTGATGAGAGTGGACATCCTTGTCTTGTTCCTGATCTTACAGGAAATGCTTTCAGTTTTTCACCATTGAGAATCATGTTTGCCGTGGGTTTGTCATATATGGCCTTTATTATGTTGAGGTAGGTTCCCTCTTTGCCTAGTTTCTGGAGAGTTTTTATCATAAATGGGTGTCGAATTCTGTCAAAAGCTTTTTCTGCATCTATTTAGATGATCATATGGGTTTTATCCTTCAATTTGTTAATATGGTGTATCACATTGATTTATTTGCATATATTGAAGAATCCTTGCATCCCTGGGATAAATCCCACTTTATCATGGTGTTATGATCCTTTTAATGTGCTGTTGGATTCTGTTTGCTAGTATTTTGTTGAGGATTTTTGCATCTATATTCATCAGTGATATTGGTCTGTAATTTTCTTTTTTTGTAGTATCTTTGGTTTTGGTATCAAGGTGATGGTGGTCTCATAGAATGAGTTTGGGAGTGTTCCTTCCTCTGCAATTTTTTGGAAGAGTTTGAGAAGGATGGGTGTTAGCTCTTCTCTAAATGTTTGATAGAATTCACCTGTGAAGCCATCTGGTCCTGGACTTTTGTTTGTTGGAAGATCTTTAATCACAGTTTCAATTTCAGTACTTGTGATTGGTCTGTTCATATTTTCTATTTCTTCGTGGTTCGGTCTGGAAGGTTATACCTTTCTAAGAACTTGTCCATTTCTTCCAGGTTGTCCATTTTATTGGCATAGAGTTGCTTGTAGTAGTCTCTTAGGATGCTTCGTATTTCTGCAGTGCCTGTTGTAACTTCTTTTTTTTTAAATTTATTTATTTTATTTATTTATTCTTTCTGGCTGTATCAGGTCTTTATTGCCATGTGCAGGCTTTTCTCTGGTTGTGGCGAGTGGGGGCTTCTCGTTGTGGTAGCTTCTCTTGTTGCGGAGCATGGGCTCTAAGTGCGCGGGCTTCAGTAGTTGTGGCTCGTGGGTTCTAGAGCATAGGCTCAGTAGTTTTGGCGCACAGGCTTAGTTGCTCCATGGCATGTGGGATCTTCCCGGACCAGAGCTTGAACCTGTGTCCCTTTCATTGGCAGGCAGATTCTTAACCACTGCGCCACCAGGGAATCCTGTAACTTCTCCTTTTTCATTTCTAATTTTACTGATTTGAGTCCTCTCCCTCTTTTTCTTGATGATTCTGGCTAATGGTTTATCGATTTTGTTTATCTTCTCAAAGAGCCAGCATTTCTTTTTATTGATTTTTGCTCTTGTTTTCTTTGTTTCTATTTCATTTATTTCTGCTCTGATCTTTATGATTTCTTTCCTTCTGCTAACTTTGGGTTTTGTTTGTTCTTCTTTCTCTAGTTCCTTTAGGTGTAACGTTAGATTGTTTATTTCAGATTTTTCTTGTTTCTTGAGGTAAGCGTGTATTGCTATAAACTTCTTCCCTCTTAGAACTGCTTTTGCTGTATCCCATAGGTTTTGGATCATCGTGTCTTCGTTGTCATTTGTCTGTAGGTATTTTTTGATTTCGTCTTTGATTTCTTCAGTGATCTCTTGGTTATTTAGTAACGTATTGTTTAGTCTCCATGTGTTTGTGTTTTTTTTTGTTTTTTTCCTTTTAATTGACATCTAATCTCATAGTGTTGTGGTCCGAAAAGATGCTTGATATGATTTCAATTTTCTTAAATTTACTGAGGCTTGATTTGTGACCCAAGATATGATGTATCCTGGAGAATGTTCTATGTGCACTTGAGAAGATAGTCTGCTGTTTTTGGGTGGAATGTCCTATAAATATCAATTAAATCTATCTGGTCTATTGTGTCATTTAAAGCTTGTGTTTCCTTATTAATTTTCTGTTTGGATGATCTGTCCATTGGTGTAAGTGAGGAGTTAAAGTCCCCCACTATTATTATGTTACTGTCGATTTCCTGTTTTATAGCTGTTAGCAGTTGCCTTATGTATTGTGGTGCTCCTATGTTGGGTGCATGTATATTTGTAATTGTTATATCTTCTTCTTGGATTGATCCCTTGATCATTACGTAGTGTCCTTCCTTGTCTCTTGTAGCATTCTTTATTTTAAACTCTATTTTATCTGGTATGAATATTGCTACTCCAGCTTTCTTTTGATTTCCATTTGCATGGAATATCTTTTTCCATCCTCTCACTTTCAGTCTGTGTGTCCCTACATCTGAAGTGGGTCTCTTGTAGACAGCATATATATGGGTCTTGTTTTTGTATCCATTATAGCAAGCCTGTGTCTTTTTTTTTTAAGCCTGTGTATTTTGGTTGGAGCATTTAATCCTTTCACATTTAAGATAATCAATATGTATGTTCCTATTACCATTTTCTTTATTGTTATGGGTTTGTTTTTGTAGGTCCTTTTCTTCTCTTGTGTTTCCCACTTAGAGAAGTTCCTTTAGCATTTGTTGTAGAGCTGATTCGGTGGCGCTGAATTCTCTTAGCTTTTGCTTGTCTGTAAAGCTTTTGATTTCTCCATCAAATCTGAATGGGATCCTTGCCGGGTAGAGTAATCTTGGTTGTAGGTTCTTCCCTTTCATCACTTTAAATAAATCATGCCACTACCTTCTGGCTTGTAGAGTTTCTGCTGAGAAATCAGCTCTTAACCTTATGGGAGTTCCCTTGTATGTTATTTGTCGTTTTTCCGTTGTTTCTTTCAATAATTTTTCTTTGTCTTTGATTTTTGTCAATTTGATTACTATGTGTCTTGGCGTGTTTCTCCTTGTATTTATCCTGCCTCGGACTCTCTGTGCTTTCCTTTCCCATGTTAGGGAAGTTTTCGACTATAATCTCTTCAAATATTTTCTCTGGTCCTTTCTCTCTCTCTTCTCCTTCTGGGACCCCTATAATGTGAATGTTGTTGCGTTTAATGTTGTCCCAGAGGTCTCTTAGGCTGTCTTCATTTCTTCTCATTCTTTTTTCTTTATTCTGTTCCATGGCAGAGAATTCCACCATTATGTCTTCCAGATCACTTATCCTTTCTTCTGCCTCAGATATTCTGCTATTGATTCCTTCTAGTGTATTTTTCATTTCAGTTATTGTATTGTTCATCTCTGTTTGTTTGTTCTTTAATTCTTCTAGGTCTTTGTTAAACATTTCTTGCATCTTCTTGGTCTTTCCCTCCATTCTTTTTCCCAGGTCCTGGATCATCTTCACTATCATTATTCTGAATTCTTTTAGTGGAAGGTTTCCTATCTCCCCTTCATTTAGTTGTTTTCTGGGGTTTTATCTTGTTCCTTCATCTGGTACATAGCCCTCTGCCTTTTCATCTTGTCTGTCTTTCTGTGAATGTGGTTTTTGTTCCACAGGCTGCAGGACTGTAGTTCTTCTTTCTTCTGCTGTCTGCCCTCTGGTGGATGAGGCTATCTTAGGAGGCTTGTCCCCCTGCTGTTTTTAAATATAAAAAGATTTTAATAACTGGATTTAAAAAAAAAATTATTTTATATTGGAGTGGAGTTGATAAACGATGTTGTGAGTCAGTTATACATATATATGTATCTATTCTTTTTCAAATTCTTTTCCCATTTAGGTTATTACAGAGCACTGAGCAGAGTTCCCTGTGCTATATAGTGGGTCCTTGTTGGTAATCTATTTCTTTTTTTTTTTTTCTGCACTGCATGGCTTATGGTATCTTAGTTCCCAGACCAGGGATTGAACCTGGGCCCTCAGCAGTGAGATCAGAGTTCTAACCACTGGACTGCCAGGGAATTCCCTATCCATTTTATTTTATTTTTTTTATTTTATTTTATTTTATTTTTATTTTTTTTTTTTTTGCGGTATGCAGGCCTCTCATTGTCGTGGCCTCTCCCGTTGCGGAGCACAGGCTCCGGACGCACAGGCCCAGCGGCCATGGCTCACGGGCCCAGCAGCATGTGGGATCTTCCCAGACAGGGGCACGAACCCGTGTCCCCTGCATCGGCAGGCGGACTCTCAACCACTGCGCCACCAGGGAAGCCCTATTTTATTTTATTTTTAAAAAAATATTTATTTGGCTGCACCGGGTCTTAGTTGCAGCACGCGGGCTCTCTCGTTGAGGTGCGTGGGCTCAGTAGTTGCAGCACTCAGGCTTAGTTGCCCCGTGGCATGTGGGATCTTAGTTCCCCGACCAGGGCTCGAACCCACGTCCCCTGCGTTGGAAGGAAGATTCTTTTTTTTTTTTTTTTTTTTTTTGGTACGCGGGCCTCTCACTGTTGTGGCCTCTCCCGTCACGGAGCACTGGCTCAGCGGCCGTGGCTCACGGGCCCAGCCGTTCCGCGGCATGTGGAATCTTCCCGGACTGGGGCACGAACCTGTGTCCCCTGCATCGGCAGGTGGACTCACAACCACTGCGCCACCAGGGAAGCCTGGAAGGCAGATTCTTTACCACTGGACCACCAGGGAAGTCCCTTGGACTTGGTTTTGTGTTTTTTACTTTTAAGCTTCAAATGAAATCTCATACAGAACACCAGTATAGAACAGAAAAAAGATGGAGCTGCTTTAATTCGGGATAGAGAGCAGGCAGGTTTTCTTCTCACTCTCTTGGGCAGCACCTGAGGGGACTCTCCAGGACACTCTTTCTGAGGAACACAATGGAAACTACCTTTGGCATGGAGTTTCTTTCTTCTTCTTTTTAAAATATTTATTTATTTATTTATTTGGCGGTGTCCAGACTTAGTTGCAGCACATGGGGTCTTCGTTGCAGCGTGCAGGCTTCTCTCTAGTTGTGGCAGAGTGCATGGGCTCAGTAGTTGCAGCACGAGGGCTCTCTAGATGTGGTGTAAGGGCTTAGTTGCCTCTGCGGCATGTGCGATCTTAGTTCCCATACCATGGATTGAACCTGCGTCCCCTGCATTGGAAGGCAGATTCTTAACCCCTCGACCACCAGGGAAGTCCCTGGGATGGAGTTTGAAGAGAAGGATTTTGAGCAGTCCAGAGGGAGAGATCACCTAAACCAATAAATGTAAAATACGTTGTTAGAGGGGGCGAAAAGTTGGTGTCACATGTGGAGGAGGCAAGGGGGAAGGAAGGCACTTACCTGTGTTTGGGCTGTCATGAAATTATTTCTGTTCTTTAGTCTAGTAGTAGATAATTAATGTTAATTAAAAGTTTCTTTGGAGATACATACTGAAATATTATGAATGGTGTCTGGGGATTTGCTTCAAAATAATCCAGGTATGAAGTCTGTAGGTCACCACAGCCTGTACCAAAATTCTTGCATCCTGGGCCTCTCCATTGTATGAGAGGGATGGGGTTGTATGATACTAAGACTGGAAAGACAGCATGGCTTTAGGGAAAAGAGACTAGAATAGAAGGCCAGATGTTCTAGTCTTTTTGTTCTCTTGAGAAAAATCACTTAGGTGTGGCAAAGAGTTGTGTTTTTTTTTTTTTTTTGTAAGGTACATGTAAAGTTTAGAGTAAAAATTGCTTTTTTTTAATTGCAAAAGACTATATACAAATTGTTTTACTGTGTTTTCTGAAAGTATCTGTGTTTTCTACATGAGCTAACTCTAGACTTAAGTTTAGTATTATCCGTTGGTGACTTGCCTTTTAACAGCATTGATTAGTTTTGACCCAGGTAAAGAAGTACAATAAGGAGCATAGAGGTATGTGATGTGTCTGTTTTTTTTGAAGAGACAGGTATCTTCTGTTAATTGAATTATGCGGTAAAGGTGTTGTGAGGAACATTTGCCTCATGAGAGTTTATGAGCAGAATTCCCTTATTGAATGAAGAGAGTAAGGTCACTAATTGTGTTGAGGTTAAGTACAGTTACCAATACTAAAGGCTGATGTTTTTATTTATTTTTCTGTGTTGTGACCTAGTGTAAAGAGCACAGGCGATTGAACAGAGCACAGACATGGCTCTGTTTGGCATTTGGCCAGCTCACTTCCCATTTCTGAGCCTCAGATTCTACACCTATAACAAGGAGATAGTAATTAATACCTGCCTCATTGTCAGTATGAGGTTTAAAAGAAAAACAAAATATATAAATATTCTTAGCAGTTTCTGGTACTTGGGGTATCAGATAAATGCTTCCTTTTTCCTGTGTGACTGTTGAAATTAGTCAGTTACCTCTTGCTTGTGTCAGGATACCTCTTTTTTTATTATCCTGTCTTACCTCTTCTCTCCCCAGAAACAAACTCACTCAGGCCTGTAATTACAATAAAATACTAACTAGCTATATGATGCATTTGTTTTCAACCCTGGCTGTTCATCAGAATCACCTGTGGAGCTTTTTTAAAAACTTAGATGCCGAGAGCCTCCCCCCATACGTACTGAATCAGAATCTCCAGGCCTGTGGGTGGGTAGGAGGTTCTGTATTTTATAACTCCTCAGGTGATTCTGATGTACAGCCGGGGTTGAGAACCATTGATCTGCTTCCTCTAGCACTCAGAAACAAATCCCTGAAAGGCTCAGACTAAAGCCGAAGTCAGAGGAAAAATAAGCCCCAGGTCATACCCAACAGTTATATGATGTAATGATAAATGAGAATTGCTGGGTGCATAGTAGATTCTCAAACATTGAAAGAAAAATTTATGGCCAGAAAGACTATGCAGAGTAAAATTGATTTTTGTTGGAGTGATTTGGCACTAGATTTTCTATTGTAGGGAAAATGCCTATGGTCATTGTTTTGAAATTCTCCAGATTAAGAGCCCAAGGATAGCCCCAAACTAATGTTTAAATCATTCAGTTCCAGTATAACATACAGGCATAGCTGCATACAACAGTTTCTTTTGTTGTGTCAGGCTGGAGAGTATAGCTCTCCTCCCTGCTTTAATTTAAGCCTTCTAGGGTTGTAGAGGGCTGCACCCTTTCAGGCCTGTGTTCTGTACTGTCACCAACCCTGTTTTATTGTGGGTCTGAAAATTCTTATGGCATAAAGCCAAAGGCCTGGGCTAGCAGGAAAGCCTTGGCCTGCATGTTTCTGTTCTACCTCTTGCGCAGGCTGCCCTCTGTGAGCAGCTTCATGCTACATACAGGCTGGGCTTTCACTAATAGTCTCCTTAGCCTCAACCTTACCGTGTGGTCCTCAGTACACCAGTTTCCATGACTAACCTAGCAGCTGCTCTGCTTTCCAGCTTTCATTGGACCAATTCCCTGCTTTTACGCTGTCCTTTTCCAAGACTTCAGTGATTCCCTTTGATCTATTGTCCATGCTTTCTCTTTGATATATTGTTCCTGGATCTAGCCAATAAGCAAGGGTCATTTCTTACTCAGTAACAATTAAGTTTTACACAATAGTCTTTAGTCTTTTGCCTTAGCCTGCTGCAGGCTAAAATTGTAATGCTGCCAGAAACCATTTATCTAACTACTTGTTGCTAGATTTTCTTTCGTCAGTCTCAGATCCCCCTTTCTTCTCAGTGCAAGTTAATAGACCTAGCTCTGACTCCCATCTACCAGGTAGAGAGGATTGGTGGGAGGAGACTTCAGATACTCTAGTTCACTCTTTTGTTCTGTGGTTGGTGTGGTGGAGTAGGGATCAGAAGATGCTGGCCTCTAATCCCTGCCTTTTCTTGAAGGCTTCTAGACTTCTGACAGGGTCACTCTGAACCTCTGTTGCCTTGTCTGCTGTAAATATGGGATAATAAAATCTGTGCTGCCTGCCTTACTTGGTTGTTTTTGAGATTCATATGATATAATGGATGTTAAAAGATCTTTGACAACTAGAATACACACATGTATTTATTAGGCTGTGTGGCTGTGAGTGAGGTGGGAGTAATGCAAATGCTTAACATAGTATTTTACTTTTTATACTATTCTGGAGTTGAATATTTCCTTTGCAGTTTTGGTTTGAGACTGGGAAAGGAAATCACAATTCTTGTAAGGTAGAAGAATTGTAATCACTGACTAAAAATAGCTATCATTTATTTACTTAAAATATTTATTTATTTATTTATGGCTGTGTCAGGTCTTAGTTGCGGCACTCGGAATCTTTCGTTGTGGCACGCAGGCTTCTCTCTAGTTGAGGTACACGGGCTACGTAGCTGTGGCACGTGAGCTTGGTTGCCCTGTGGCATGTGGGGTCTTAGTTCCCCAACCAGGGGTTGAACCCGTGTCCCCTGCATTGAAAGGCAGATTCTTAGCCACTGGACCACCATAGCTATCATTTATTTTTGATAACTTGTACTCAATTAAAAATAGAGTTGTTCAGTTGAAACAGCCTGCTACAAAATTGGAGGCATTATTATACTACTTTCACAGGCAGAGAAACAAGCTCATAGAGGTAAAGTAACTGTCCAGAGTCTCACAGGTGGTTTAAGAGCGTAGCAGAAATTAAGCCCATGCATTTCTCTATTCTGGCAGTGTGTATAATTCCTCATTTAATTGTAAGCAAATGTAATGTATATAAGGGATTAAGACTTTAAAGACTTAGTGAATTACAAATGCACAGAATAGTATAGATATTTATCTTCTTTTTTTTTTGCGGTACACGGGCCTCTCACTGCTATGGCCTCTCCTGTTGCGGAGCACAGACCCCGGACGCGCAGGCTCAGCGGCCATGGCTCACGGGCCCAGCCGATCTGCGGCATGTGGGATCTTCCCGGACCGGGGCACAAACCCACGTCCCCTGCATCGGCAGGTGGACTCAACCACTGCACCACCAGGGAAGCCCAGATATTTATCTTCTTACCCTGCTTTATCTCATAGTCTTAGACAAGTCATTTGGTCCCTCTGTCTTTCACATTCTGTTTGGGAATAGTTTATCCCTCAGAGAGGACGTTCATTTTTAATGTTATAATACCATATAGATGATGTAACAGCATTGGAATTGTGTTACTATTTAAATATTTTTAGGTCAGTTATTTGGAAATTGAAATACTTTTGTAAACATAGTGTTAAATGGAGGTTAAGTGCCTGTGCTGCCATATTAATCCTTAAAGTAGTTTAAATGTACCTTTTCAAAGAAATACAGTGAATAATGTTACAGCAGCTGCTTTTTGAGTTGTAACTATGTGTTAGGCGCTTTATAACTTTATGAAGTATGATTTCAGAGAGCCTAGGTTTTTAACCATTACACTGTGCTCTTAAAATGATACCTTTATACTAATTAACATAAAAAATAAATAGAGCCCTTAAATGTTGCAACTTAGGGTAGAATCAGGTTTGAATAGAGGAGGAAGAACAAGTTTCTGATATCAGGGTTTTGAAATAATGTAAGTTAACACTTATAGTGCTAACACATTACCAGCTACTGGTACTTAACATATTAATAATGTTTACATAGGAGGCTTCCCTGGTGGCACAGCGGTTGAGAGTCTGCCTGCCAATGCAGGGGACACGGGTTCGAGCCGTGGTCGGGGAGGATCCCACATGCCACGGAGCAACTAAGCCCGTGTGCAACAACTGCTGAAGCCCGTGCGCCTAGAGCCTGTGCTCTGCAGCAACAGAAGCCACTGCAATGAGAGGCTCGCGTGGCACAGTGAGGAATGGCCCCCGCTCGCCGCAACTAGAGAAAGCCCGTGCGCAACAACGAAGACCCAACGCAGCCAAAAATAAATAAATAAATAAATAAAATAATGTTTACATATTAGCTTATTCAATACTTCCAGTAGCCCTGTGAAGTAGGCATTATTAATTGTCCCCATTTTACAGATGATACAAATGAGGCACAGAGACAAAGCACTTTCAGATATTTTTCAAGGCAGGCAGTTCAGAGGATTATAATGCTTATTTCTTGGGCTTCCCTGGTGGTGCAGTGGTTGAGAGTCCGCCTGCCGACGCAGGGGACACGGATTCGTGCCCCGGTACGGGAAGATCCCACATGCCGCGGAGCGGCTGGGCCTGTGAGCCATGGCCACTGAGCCTGCGCGTCCAGAGCCTGTGCTCCGCAACGGGAGAGGCCACAACAGTGAGAGGCCCGTGTGCAGCAAAAAAAAAAAAAAGCTTATTTCTTTGGTTCACTTTTCTCACTGTGGTAGGAAATTCTGTCTTGCTGCATTTCTATACATTTTTATTTTTCCCTTCAAAGGAAATGTGTGTTAAAATTTACTTTAAAATATTATGCAAGATATACTAAAAACCATGAAATTGGATACTTTAGAGGGGTTAAAAAGGTGGTTTTGTGATATGTGAGTTTTATCTCATTTTTAAAAAACTATGCACATAATACATGTTCAGTGTACAAAAATTAGAAAATGTAGATAAGCCAAAAATCACTTGACAGTATCCACAGATCCATTTATCATTCCGACCTCTATCCTTCCAGACATTTTTTGTGTATGTTTGTGTATGAAAATGTATCTGTAAGATTTGAGATCATTGTATTACATGCCTTTTCCCTTAGTATATATGTATAAAGTTTTGGTATAGCATTCAAATGTATAGGTGTTCTGTAATTAGCGAAGTCTGTGTCCAACATCTAGATTATTTTCGTTTCTTCCATCATTTAAAAAGTGAAGAGATTAAGTTACATTTAAAGTACAGTTTTTCTAAAGTATGCCATGTTCTCTCAAATCATTTCTGAGGTATTTTTTCTTTTCTTTTTTTTAAATTGAAGTATAGTTGCTTGTTTCTGAGATTTTAGTCACTGCCCTCCGTGGCTGAAGAAAAGGCTCTTGGCAAACCAGAAAATGTGTTGACAGCTGCAGAACAGCTACAGTGACTTTGCTCGTGTGAATAGATTTTTTAAAGTTAGTTAATGTGTGTGTGTGAGTTTTTTTTCTTGGCCCCGCTGTGCAGCTTGTGGAATCTTATTAGTTTCCCGACTAGGGATTGAACCCGGGCCCTGGCAGTGACAGCCCCGAGTCCTAACCACTGGACCGCCGGGGAATTCTCTTAAGTTAGTTGTTCTTGATAGGGGAATATTGGATTTCCAAGATATTTGGGGGGATGTGAGTTATATTTAAATATTTTAGAAATTCATATGTAAAGTATAGAATCCTGGGTAAAGAAAATTCTGGTTTATCTTCTGGGAATAGACTGGTGCAATGTTAAAAGCATTTTTTTTTTAAACTTTAATTTTTATTTATTTATTTTATTTTTGGCTGTGTTGGGTCTCCATTTCTGTGCGAGGGCTTTCTCTAGTTGCAGCAAGTGGGGTCCACTCTTCATCGTGGTGCGTGGGCCTGTCACTGTCGCGGCCTCTCTTGTTGTGGAGCACAGGCTCCAGACGCGCAGGCTCAGTAGTTGTGGCTCACGGGCCTAGTTGCTCCGTGGCATGTGGGATCTTCCCAGACCAGGGCTTGAACCCGTGTCCCCTGCATTGGCAGGCAGATTCCCAACCACTGTGCCACCAGGAAAGCCCTAAAAGCATTTTTATTGGAGTCAGGTTTGAATCCCTGCATTGATATTTTAGTACTAGTTGTGTGAACCTGGGCAAATGACTTAATTTCTACCTCAGTTTTTGCATGCATGATATGGAGAAAAACACACTCCTACTCTATTCTTAGAAGCTACTGTGACATCAGAGATAATTCAGTATTAAGTGTTGAGCAGAGTGCCTGAGTTTTATTGTGACCAAATGTAGCTGGCTAGATCACTATACTTAGTACAGTTATTTTACTTAGCAGTTACTCAGTGTGTGATGTGGTTGAGATGCACTTTTAACCCTCTTCAATTCTGACTTGAATGAAATACTGTTGTGAGACTGGGTTGGAGAGTTATTTTGTTTTGTTTTTTTTAAACTATCTTTGAAGAGGGCTGGGGACCCTAGAATGATTTTGAGCACTCACACATGACTATGAATGCTTCAATCGAAAATAATTGAAAATAGCTGGGGGGGGGCTTCCTTGGAGGTGCAGTGGTTAAGAATCTGCCTGCCAATGCAAGGGACACGGGTTCAAGCCCTGGCCCGGGAAGGTCCCACATGCCGCGGAGCAACTAAGCCTGTGTACCACAACTACTGAGCCTGTGCTCAAGAGCCCGCAAGTCACAACTACTGAGCCCACGTGCCACAACTACTGAAGCCTGCGTGCCTAGAGCCCGTGCTCCGCAACAGGAGAAGCCACAACAATGAGAAGCCCGCGCACTGCAATGAAGAGTAGCCCGGGCTCACCACAACTAGAGAAAGCCCGCACACAGCAACGAAGACCCAACACAGCCAAAAATAAAAACAAACAAACAAACAAAAATTTAAAAAAATAAAAAGAAAATAGCTGGGGATGTTTCTAACACACAGTAATAAAACATTAAAAGTGGGTTCCATTTTCACTTGTGCTTAGAAAGGTTGAAGGCAGAGCCAAGGGAGGCAGAGAGGAAGGTTGGTCTGTGACCCTTCCCTAGAAGCTAGGGTTAACTCCATAGCTTTCATGAAACCAGATTTGTTAGCGTACCCAGTTTCTGAATAGACTAACAGCAGTTCATGACACCATGACGGATAAATGTTGGGGAAAGAGACACTTCCATTGTACCAGAATATTTGTTTTGAATAGTCAAAGTGTGCCCCCTTTCCAAAACCTGGATATGTGGGAGATTAACTGGTAATCTGAAAGTTGCTTAGAGAACTATAGCTTTTTTTTTTTTTTTGCGGTACGCGGGCCTCTCACTGTTGTGGCCTCTCCCGTTGCAGAGCACAGGCTCCGGACGTGTAGGCTCAGCGGCCGAAGCTCACGGGCCCAGCCGCTCCCCGGCATGTGGGATCTTCCTGGACTGGGGCACGAACTCGTGTTCCCTGCATTGGCAGGCGGACTCTCAACCACTAAGCCACCAGGGAAGCCCTTTTTTTTTTTTTTTTTAAGAACTATAGCTTTGAAATATAATACTCTGTGACTAAATTCTGATGTTATCCTTGTCCCAAATTTAGTGCCCATTCCCAAGCCAGGGAGTTTTGGGGAATATGTTGGCCAAGCAATTCTAGCAGAGCTTAGGAAGAATCCTTACCTGTTTCTACCCCTCAGGACTTAGTCCTCAGGCACCTCACTTTAGAAGAAATTAATTAATTAATTAATTTATATTTTTGGCTGCGTTAGGTCTTTATTGCTGTGCACAGGCTTTCTCTAGTTGTGGCGAGCCGGGGCTCCTCTTTGTTGCAGCGCACAGGCTTCTCGTTGCAGTGGCTTTCCTTGTTCTGGAGCACGGGCTCTAGGCACACAGGCTTCAGTAGTTGTGGAGTGCAGGCTCAGTAGTTGTGGCGCACGGGCTTAGTTGCTCCGCGGCATGTGGGGTCTTCACAGACCAGGGATTGAACCCGTGTCCCCTGCACTGGCAGGTGGATTCTTAACCACTGTGCCACCAGGGAAGTCCCTGTACTCACTTTCTTGATCTTTTGTCATCAAGACTCCGCAAAGTTCTCTCTGTAGTCTGGATCTTCAGAACTCCAGAATCATATATACGTTGGCTTTCTTGACTTTTTCATTAGGTTGTGAAATTGGAGTGTTATACTTGTTCAAAACCAGATTCTGGATGTACTTCCCCAAACCTGCTTTTCCTGTAGTCTTCTCCATTTTAATAAATGGGAACTCCATCATTGTAGTATTTGAGTCATAAAGGAATGATCCTTGATTTCTCTGTTTCTGTAGCATACACATCCAATCCATCAGCAAATTTCACTGGCTCTTCCTGCTTCGTGCCCCCCCTCCCCCAATCCCAGCTAGGTTCACATAACTATTACATCTCATCTGGAGTGGTCTCTCTGCTTTTCACCCTAGCACCCTAAGGCTGTTTTTACCATGGCAGTCAGAGTGATCCTTTTAAAATATCAGCCCTTCAAAGACTTCTATCTCACTCACAGTAGAAGGGCATACTAGGACATGACTTGGGCTTCCCTGGCGCAGCGGTTGAGAATCTGCCTGCTAATGCAGGGGACATGGGTTCGAGCCCTGGTCTGGGAAGATCCCACATGCCACGGAGCAACTAGGCCCATGAGCCACAACTACTGAGCCTGCGTGTCTGGAGCCTGTGCTCCACAACAAGACAGGCTGCGATGGTGAAGAGGCCCGCGCACCGTGATGAAGAGTGGCCCCCGCTTGCCGCAACTTGAGAAAGCCCTCACACAGAAATGAAGACCCAACACAGCCAGAAATAAATAAATAAATAAACAAACAAACAAACAAACAAAAGATTACTATTTAAAAAAAAAAGACATGTCTTCCTCTCCCTGAATCATTTCTTTGACTTTATTTCTTCCTATTTTGTAGGTCACATTGACTTTCTTTTCTTTTTTTTTTTAAATTAGTTAATTATTGGCTGAGTTGGGTCTTTGTTGCTGGGTGTGGGCTTTCTCTTGTTGCGGCGAGTGGGGGCTACTCTTCGTTGCGGTGCACGGGCTTCTCATTGCAGTGGCCTCTCGTTGCAGAACACGGGCTCTAGGCGTGTGGGCTTTAGTAGTTGTGGCTCGCGGGCTCTAGAGTGCAGGCTTAGTTGTTGTGATGCACAGGCATAGTCGCTCCACGGCATGTGGGGTCTTCTGGACCAGGGCTCAAACCCGTGTACCCTGCATTGACAGGCGGATTCTTAACCACTGCGCCACCAGGGAAGACCGATTCTTCATTATTGATGTATAGAAATTCAACTGATTTTTGTGTGTTGGCTTTGTATCTTCATACTTTGCTGAATTCATACATTAGTTCTATAAGGTTTGTGTGTGTGTGTGTGTGTGTGTGTGTAATTTTTAGGATTTTCTACATATAAGACCTGTGAATAGAGATATTTTTACTTTTTCCTTTCCAATTTTGTTGCCTCTTATTTCTTGTGTAGTTGCTCTGGCTAGAACATCCAGTAGTATGTTGAATAGAAGTGGAGAAAGCTGGCATCCTTGCTGTGTTCCTGATCTTAGAGGGAAAACTTTCAGTCTTTCACCATTCAGCAGTATGCTCTCTGGATTTTTCATATATGGCTTTTATTATGTTTAGGTTGTTTTCTTCTTCTTTTTTCCTTTTTTAAAATATTTATTTATTTATTTATGGCTGCATTGGGTCTTCGTTGCTGTGCATGGGTTTTCTCTAGCTGCGGCGAGCGGCTGCTACTCTTTGTTGTGCTGCACAGGCTTCTCATTGCGGTGGCTTCTGTTGTTGAGGAGCATGGGCTCCAGGCACGCAGGTATCAGTAGTTGGGGCAGGCGGGCTCAGTAGTTGTGGCTCGAGGGCTCTAGAGCACAGGCTCAGTAGTTGTGGCACACGGGCTTAATTGCTCCGAGGCACATGGGATCTTCCTGGACCGGGATTCAAACCCGTGTCCCCTGCATTGGCAGGCAGATTCTTAACCACTGCGCCACCAGAGAAGTCCCAGGTAGTTTTCTTCTAATCCTAGTTTGTTGAGTATTTTTTTTTATCATGAATGAGCATTGAATTTTATTAAATGCCTTTTCTGCATCAGTGGTGATGATCATGTGATTTTTATCCTTCATCCTGTGAATGTGGTGTATTAAATTTATCTATTTTCATATGTTGAACAGTCCTGTGTTACAGTAATAAATCCCACTTGGTCATGGTGTTTTGTTTTGGTTGTTTTTTATTAATTGAGATATAATGACATAATAGCATTATATTAGTTTCAGCTGTTCAAAACAATGATTGATATTTATATTATGGTTTTTTAATATGATGTTCAACTTGTTTTGCTGAATTTTGTTGAGGATTTTTGCATCAGTGTTTATAAAGGATATTGGTCTAGGACTTCCTTGGTGGCTCAGTGGTTAAGAATCCGCCTGCCAGTGCAGGGGACATGGGCTCAAGCCCTGGTCTGGGAAGATCCCACATGCCGCGGAGCAGCTAAGCCAGTGTGCCTCAACTACTGAGCCTGCACTCCGGAGCCCGCAAGCTGCAACTACTGAAGCCTGAATGCCTGGAGCCTGTGCTCTGCAGCAAAGGCCACCGCAATGAGAAGCCTGCGCACTGCAACGAGCAGTAGCCCCCACTCACTGCAGCTAGAGAAAGCCTGCGCGCAGCAATGAAGACCCAACATAGCCAAAAACAAATAAATAAATAAAAATAACTTATAAAAAAGGATATTGGTCTGTAGCTTTTTCTTTGTCTGACTTTGGTATCAGTAATGCTGTCCTCAAACAATAAGTTAGAGAGTTTATTCCTCTTTAGTTTTTTTCGAAGAGTTTGAGAAGGAGTGGTGTTAGTTCTTCTTTAAATGTTTGGTACAATTTACCAGGGAAGCCACTGGGTCCAGGGCATTTTTTTTTTTTTTTTGCCACGCCTCACGGCATGCGGGACCATAGTTTCCAGACCAAGGATTTAACCCGCGCCCCCTGCATTAGAAGCACAGAACCTTAACCACTGGACCGCCAGGGAAGTCCCTACAGGGCTTTTCTTTGTGGGGAGATTTTTTGATTGCTCACAACTGATTCAGTCTCCTTACTAGTTATAGGTCTATTCACATATTCTGTTTCTATGTCATTTAGTCTTGGTAGGTTTTGTGTTTTTAGGACTTCGTCTGTTTCATCTGAGTTATCCTATTTGTTGGTGTACAACTGTTGCTACTGCTCTCATAATCCTTTTTATTTCCATAGGATCAGTACTTATGTCCCCACTTTTGTTACTTCCTTCCGTGTGTTACTGTTGACATGTTATTTCTTTTTCATCCTCTTTCAGTCCCTTTTTTGAATTTGATCTGAAGTGTGTCTTCTAGACAGTGTAGTTGTATAATATTTTTTAATCTCTTCTGTCAATTTCTGCCTTTGAATTTTAAATCCATATACATTTTATGTAAATAGTGATAAGGTAGGATTGATATCTGTCATTTTGCTCTTTGTTTTTTATGTCTTGTATTTTTGTTCCTCTAATCCTTTGTTACTGCCTTCTTTTGTGTTAAACATTTTCTAGTGTAACATTTTTTTTTAAATTTTGTATTTTTTTAAAATTTGGTTTTTGGCTACACCCCGCAGACATACGGGATCTTAGTTCCCTGACCAGGGATTTAGCACCAATATGTTTCATCCAACTGGACATACAGAGATACTAGGGAAACCTGTTCTGAAATGTGCCCATCCGGCCAGTCTAAGCTCAGATGACATTTGTTCACTCTAGTCTTCCCTGATATTCTCCAAGTGCCTTAAGATCAGGAATTCATCTTTGTGTTTCTTGTTGAGCTTTGTATGCAGGTGTTTAGTTGAATTATGGGCTTTACAAGGAGTTATTTTGGGGTCTTTCTTTCCCATGTGAGATTTTTAAGCTCTTCTGAAGAGAAGAGTCATATTCCTTTTTTTTCCACCTTTAATTTTCCCTTGTTGTTATTTTCTCTATTTTCATGTTTGGAAGCCTCACTTTGGTCTGGACTTCTTGCCTGTTTCTAATTTTTTATATACTAAGGTCACTTGGATTTGGATGTTGCTGTTCATTAATAATATGTATTTGTGTAGACATTTTTCCCCAATAAGTTTGTATATATTGTTTTATTTGATCATCCTGGTAAATGAATTAAATAGTAAGGAGGAAATTAATGTCTCAGGTTTATGAAAATCTTTACCCATGATACCTTTAATTTAATGAAACTATTTTTTATTTGTGTTTCTCAGTGACTTTTTTTTATCATAGTTTTGGCATCGTTTCTAAATAGTTGGTATATCATATGTGTGGCTGTGTATTACATTTTCAGTATTCCTTAACTTCATCTGCACTTTGCATATTTCATGGAGTTTTCAGCATAATTTGTTTAACAGGTCCCTTGTTGGATGTTAACTTTTTTTAAAAAACTGAAGTATAGGTAATTTACAATGTTATGTTTCTGGTGTACAGCGAAGTGATACAATTATACACAAACACATTCTTTTTCTGATTCTTTTCTAATTTAGTTTATTACAAGGTATTGAATATAGTTCCCTGTGCTATACAGTATGACCTTGTTTATCTATGTTATATACAGTAGTTTGTATCTGCTAATCACAAACTTCTAATTTATCCACCCCCTCTTTCCCCTCTGGTAACTGTAAGTTTGTTTTCTGTGTCTGTGAGTCTGTTTCTGTTTTGTAAATAAGTTCATTTGTATCACTTTTTAGATTCCACATATAAGTGATATCATATGATATTTGTCTTTCTCTAGGTCCATCCAGGTTGCTGCAAATGGCATTACTTCATTCTTTTTTGTGGCTGCATGGAATTCCATTTTATATGTATACCACATCTTTATCCATTCATCTGTCGACGGACATTTAGGTTGCTTCCATGTCTTGGCTATTGTAAATAGTGCTGCATTGAACACTGAGGTGCATATATCTTTTGAAATTGGAGTTTTTTCTGGATATTTGCCCAGGAGTGGGATTGCTGGATCATATGGCAACTCTATTTGTAGTTTTTTGAGAAACCTTCATAGTGTTTTCCATAGTGGCTGTACCAATTTACATTCCCACCAACAGTGTAGGAGGGTTGTTCCCTTTTCTCCACACCTCTCCAGCATTCATTATTTGTAGACTATTTATTTATTTATTTATGGCTACATTGGGTCTTTGTTGCTGCATGCAGGCTTTCTCTAGTTGCAGTGAGTGGTGGCTTCTCTTTGTTGCAGTGCATGGGCTTCTCATTGTGGTGGCTTCTCTTTGTTGTGGAGCACAGGCTCTAGGTGTGTGAGCTTTAGTAGTTGTGGCTCCCGGGTTCTATAGCGCAGGCTCAGTAGTTGTGGCACATGGGCTTAGTTGCTCTGTGGCATGTGGGATCTTCCTAGACCAGGGCTCGAACCTGTGTCCCCTGCATTGGCAGGCGGATTATTATTATTATTATTTATGTAGAATCTGATCCATTCTTTTTTTTTCTTCCAATTTTTATTTTTATTTATTTATTTTTGGTTGCATTGGGTCTTCATTGCTGTGTGTGGGCTTTCTCTACTTGTGGCAAGTGGGGGCTGCTCTTCCTTGTGGTACGCAGGCTTCTCGTTGCGGTGGTTATTCTTGTTGTGGAGGTGCAGAGCATGGGCCCTAGGCATGTGAGCTTCAGTAGTTGTGGCACGCGAGCTCAGTGGTTGTGGCTCGCGGGTTCTAGAGTGCAGCCTCTGTAGTTGTGGCGCACGGGCTTAGTTGCTCTGCGGCATGTGGGATCTTCCCGGACCAGGGATCAAACCCTTGTCTCCTGCATTGGCAGGCGGATTGTTAACCACTGCACCACCAGGGAAGTCCCTGTAGACTTTTTAATGATGGCCATTCTGACTGGTGTGAGATGGTACGTCGTTGTAGTTTTGATTTGCATTTCTCTAATAATTAGTGATGTTCAGCATTTTTTCATGTGCCTGTTGGCCATCTGTATGTCTTTGGAGAAATGTCTTTTTAGATCTTCTGCCCATTTTTTGATTGGGTTGTTTGTTTTTTGTCATTGAGTTGTAGGAGCTGTTTGTATATTTTGTAATATAGAGTCACATTGTTTGCAAATATTTTCTCTCATTCCATATGTTGTCTAGGATGTTAAATTTTTGTTGTCATAAATAACTGCTTTAGATATCTTTTTACAGTTCTTTTACTTTTCTGGATTATTTCCTTTGGGTTAAAATATTAGGAGTAGAATTAATAGTTATTTTCATTTTCATGGTTCGTGGTAGAGCAAGTGTTTCTTTCCTGGTTTTATTATGTCTTAGGGTGCTGATGCTGAGTTAACTGACTTGTTTAAGGTGACACAATTTGTGATAGAGTCAGAAGACAGCTCATTACTGCTTTGTGTGCTTCTGTGGCTTCTGGCTTTAAGCAGTGCCACTCATGGTCTTTCTTATCCATCTGTTATTGAAGCCTTGTGTTTTTTGGCTTTACTTCCTGATCACTGATATATTCCTGATATATTACTACTTTGTAGTAGTAATATATGGCAAAGACAGAACCAGTATCATGTTATAGATTGATGATGGCTGAATTTGTCATAAAGCATGTAATAATCATGGGGTTTTATTGTTATTGGGTTAGTAGTTGAGAGTTTGGGATCCTGAGTTGGACTGCCCAGGTTTGAATCCTGTCTCTGCTACCTACTACATAACTATATGACTATAGGCATATAGTAACATAGGAGTAATAATATAGTATCTACCTTAAGAGGATTAAAGGAGGAACAGTGCCTGGTATATAGCAGACATCAAGTAAATGGTAGTATATTTAAAGTCGTTTAGGACTCAGATAAATAAGCAAGTCGATATTTATCAATGATTGCCAAATAAATGATTACAAATCAGATTATATCAGAAATTTATGGGAACCTACTCAAATTGTAGTTTTCAGTACAGGGGCATGTAAAAGAGTTTTCTATCCCATCTTGGTATCATGGTTTTAAAGTTTCAAAGCCAACTAGCTCTGAAGTAATTTTTTTTCTGATAACTTACAGAATGATAACAGGCAAAAATGGCCCCTTGGGGCTTGCTTTTCAAAAAAAATGTTTTAAAAGTTGTAGTTTCTGTCTCATTTCCGAGTAACTCTATATACGTGAAGAACTAATGACACTATTTTCAATAAGGGTATTCTGTGAGATTTACTTCTCTCTGAATGCACAGTCTTAAAGTTGAATGATAACTTATAAATCATTGAATTGAGCCCAATACTTTGATATCCTTGAACCCCAGGTATTACTCATCATTTTTTTTTTTTTATTTTTTTTTATTTTTTATTTTTATTTTTTTTGCGGTATGTGGGCCTCTCACTGTTGTGGCCTCTCCCGTTGCGGAGCACAGGCTCCGGACGCGCAGGCTCAGCGGCCATGACTCACGGGCCCAGCCGCTCCGCGGCATGTGGGATCTTCCCGGACCGGGGCACGATCCCGTGTCCCCTGCATCGGCAGGCGGACTCTCAACCACTGCGCCACCAGGGAAGCCCTACTCATCATTTTTATTTGAATGATTTCAGTCAATTCATTCAGCATATTCTTTATTGGACACTTAATATGTACTAGGTGGGTACTGTTTTAGGCATTAAGGAGGGACGACTGAGTCTGTGGGAGGAACTCACCAAGCCTTTTTTAGGACATAGCATTTATAGAAAATCATAATATTTGTATGCCCCCTTGGAGTAAATGGAGTAGGTTGTCCTTTGTCCAAGTACCTTAGGTGCTGCTCTTAGCTACCCAGAAACAGCTCAGCACATGTGAACTCCTTTGTGTGGTTTATGGCTGCTGGGGGAGCTCAGTCCTACTAAACACAAAGCCATCTTCCTCTCAGGGCAGGAGACCTCTGTACTGTTGATGCGGTGTTAAAGGCATGGGTATAGGTTTAGAGCTGAGATGGAAGCATTTGGATTGCAGATTAATTAGGTATTATTTTTGGAGAAAAGATGCAGCCAGGGTCTCTGCATTGGATATGTCCAGGGAGCTTGATTCATATTGTGTTGTGCTTGAATGGTATCCCTTGGAGTTGGGCAGTGTACTGTTCTGGATGCAGCCTCTCTTGCATGTCCTGGGAGAAATATGTCAGTTGTGCTGACATTGCCAGAATCTAGCCTGTAGCTTTCAGGATTATTTCAGTAGGCCATTATTGTAAATTAATTAATAAGAATGTCTGTGTTTGAGAAGAATGTAGAGTATCACCTGCAGAAGGGACCACAGTCTCCCCTTCCCCCAGTTTATTGAGATAAAGTTGGCATATGTAGTGGTATCAGAGTCTCTTGACATTGTTAAATTTCTTCCACCCCCCACCCCCCACCCCTGTTGTGTTGTGATCCAAGGACTTGGGCAAAGATATCTTTTCCTTGGGATGATTCTGTTTATCTATTATTTCAGTTTTTAGCTCTTTAAAAATTTGAAATAGCTTATTTATTTTCCTAGAATGTAGGTAGTTTACTTATGTAAAGCAAATGTAAATTGAGAGCTACTACTGACTTTATAAAGCGCTGTGTTATAAATAGTTAAGACAGTAATTTTTAATTGTACTTATTTTGTAATTGTGGTTAAGCTGGAGTGTTTTCATCTAGTATTCATTGGTAATGCTTTCTCAGAAGGCTAGTGGAAAGATGATATGTTGTTTCAAAAGGTTCTGATTTTTATTGATGCCCCATGTTTTGTCTGTCTCAAGTGTCAGCCCAAGAAAAAGGCTACGCCACTGAAGTATGAAGTTGGAGATCTCATCTGGGCAAAATTCAAGAGACGCCCTTGGTGGCCCTGCAGGATTTGTTCTGATCCGTTGATTAACACACACTCAAAAATGAAAGGTAATACTTGCAGTTGATTATACATGATAAAATACAGTATGGAATTATCAACTTGCAGTTTCCGTTAGTAATAATTCATTCTTACCTTTGAGCATTTTGTTAATGAATTGTTATTATGTATTTTATCTTTTCTGGATTTTTTTTAAGGTTTGTTTTATTTTACTCTATGATTTAAAAATTCTCAATTATTCTATCTGTAGATGCCAGAAAATGTTAGGCTTATTAGCTAAAGTCTACATTGTCCAGAATCACTTTTCAGTATATTTATGTTTTTCTACTTCAGTCTTCAGGTTTGTATCATTTTTGTTAGTTTTAAAGCTGAAACAGTTATAAAGATTGCTTATAAGTCATTTTGAATTTTAAAGTCTTGATTTAGACTATTCTCTATAGTTAATAAAGTTTGTTACTTATTTGGTTGTTCTGTATAAATCTTACGTGTCTTAACTTTAAAATGGTATAAGATAAGGGCTCAAACTTCATTTTGAGCTCCCTTTTTTCTGTTAAGATAGTTTGTGATTTTATTGTAGTTTTAATATATGTGTTTTAGGTTTTAAATTGGTTATATACGTGCAAGATTAAAAAAATCTCTGGTCTGCCCCACTCTTTACCTCTCCTTTCAAAAAGTAACCAGCTGTTATTAATGTTTCTTTCTAGACTTCCTTTATGTAAATCCAACTATATAGTTTCATCTCCCTACCCCCTTTGATTTAATTTAACGTAAACATAGCATATTGTATGTATGTTCTACAGGTTTTTTGGGGGGGGGGGTGGTTAAAAATTTTATTTATTTAATTAATTTTTATTTTTGGCTGTGTTGGCTCTTCATTGCTGTGCACGGGCTTTCTCTAGTTGTGGTGGGTGGGGGCTATTCTTTGTTGCGGAGCACGGGCTCTAGGTGCGTGGGCTTAAGTAGTGGTGGCTGACGGGCTCTAGAGCGCAGGCTCAGTAGTTGTGGCACACGGGCTTAGTTGCTCCACGGCATATGGGATCTTCCCGGACCAGGGCTCGAACCCGTGTCCCCTGCATTGGCAGGCGGATTCTTAACCACTGTGCCACCAGGGAAGCCCCTGTTCTACAGTTTTTTCACTTCTTTCACTTTTTGGAGACTTTTCCATTGAAAACTTTTTTTTTTTTTAAACAGCTCTATAATTTTCCTCTTTTTGAATATGGTGTACTTTATATAACCATTCCCCTGTTGATGGATATTTAGGTTGTTTCTAATCTTGTGTTAGAAAGATTACACATAAAATACATACGTATACACATACCCATGTGTGTTTGTGTTCGTACAAAACAGTGCTCTAAATAATAACTGTGTTTCATGTATTCATGTCTATCTGTAGGATAACTTGCCTAAAGTAGTATGTTGGATTTTACTTTATATTTTGAATATTAATAGTGAAGTGCCCGAAGACCTTTATAGTTCACTGTTTAAAGAAAATGATATCAAACTTTGTGACCTGTTTGGACATTTAAATTCTACTAGTAGAAAATTCTTTTAGTCCTCCCCCTCTACCCTTCCTATGCCTGTGAGACTGATGGTTTCTTACTCATTGTGATATTCTTTATATGCACTAGTTGGGTCTATGCCATTTGTTCAATAAGTAATAAGTACATTCTATAGGTACTGTGCTAGGTATTGGGATCCAGTAATTGGCAAAACATTTTGCTTCCCTTTGTGTATAATTAGAGTCCAGGTAAAGGGTGAAGGTACCAGCAAGTAATCAGACAAATAGTTAACTGAGAGGTGTGTTCAAGGCAAAATATTGATGTACAGTCACTGATATTAGTGGGGGTACCTAACCTGGACTTTTGGTTCAGGGGTAGTCAGGGCCAGTTTTGCTAGTAAAATTATCTTTGATCTGAGACCTGATAGGACAAGTAGGAATTAACCAGGGAAAAAAGATGGTTCCAAGCACAGAAAGTAGTATATGTTCAATCCCTGAAAGGGCTGCCGCCCATAGACTGATGGAAGGTGGTACAGTATGAGGCTGGAGAAATAGATATGGGTCAAATCATGCAGCATTTTGTAGACTTCATTAACAATTTTGTATTTTTTCCTAAGAACAATAGGATACCATTAAAGAGCTATGAGCAGAGGGAGATGTGATCTGATTTGTGTTTTTTAAAGTTCACTCTGAGTGCAGTGTGGAAAATGATTTGGAGAGGGACACAAATCAGAGGAGATAATCAAAAGGGTCATTGCAGGGATTATGGTGAGATTATAGTTGTATAATCTGTACAGGGAATGAAGAACTATTTAGGAGATAAAATCTATATGATTTGCTAATGGACAGATAATGAGGAGTGAGGGAGAATGAAGCCTAAGGTTTCTATACCTCAGGCTGGTTCCCAAGTTTTTAGCTTTACCAGTACATACATAGTGTTCTCATTTACTGAGAGCACTGGAACATATATAACTTGGAGGTGACATCTGCTTGTTGATATTAGTCAAAGCCATGGGTAGGGCATGGATGAGATGGCCTTGGGATAAAACATACGGTGAGATAAAAGGTGGCTCCGAGCAAGCCAACATTTGAGGTCTGTAAGGAGGAGACTTGAGTGTGCAAAAGAGATGGGGGAAAATCAGAGATGGAAGAGAAATACCAGGAGAACATGGTATTGATAGTGACTAGAGTGTTGCTGTTGTTGTTGTTGTTTGCTGCTGCGTGAGGCATGTGGGATCTTAGTTCCCTGACCAGGGATGGAGCCCACGCCCCCTGCAGTGGCAGTGTGGAGTTTTAACCACTGGACCACCAGGGAATTCCCTAATAATTGTTTTTAAAAAGATTCTTCTTAACTTGGTTTATTAGAGCATAGAATTAGTGTGGCTCTTTATAGTACTGAAGGGAACTAATATTTGAATAAACCTATTGTCCTAAAATTCCTACCCATGACTCTGTCTTCCTGACACCTTCCCTTCATAACCACTCTTGGAGGAATCATCAACTTTCTCCACTTCCAGATGGCCACTCGTTTCTGAACGCACTGAAATTTCTCATTCTCTCCTTTTATTCCACTAACCTTGTTCTAAGCAGAGTCATTAGTGACCTGGTAATACAGTGGATACTAGTTTTTAATTTTTTGGTTGTCTGGTGCAGGAAAATTCTTCCTCGTAGTAACTATCTATCTTGTTCTTGACTTTCATGTTCTCTTCTCCTCCTTCTCCTTCTCCTTCTTTTCATCCTTATTAACTCTTGAGTTTTAACTGTCATCAGTAAACTGAATTCATATCCACAGTGCTAGTGTTTCCCCAGGCTTCAAATCTGCATCCCAACTCTATACCTGAAGCTTTCACCAGGAGGTCCTTCAGGCAGTTAAAGTCCGCTTGTTTAAAACTGACCTAATTATTTTCCTCCTCAAACCAGTACTTTCTCTTTCATTTCCTGCCTTAGTGAATAAATTACTGCCACTTAGTCACTTAAACCAAATACCAAGTAGTTACCCTTTCTTCCTTCTTGTGTCCTATACCATTAAGTCTTTTTCCTTTTTTTAAAACAGCTTTATTGAGATGTAATTCATATAGCATACAATTCACCCCTTTAAAGTATACAATTAAGTGGTTTTGGTAAGTCACAGAGTTGTGTAACCAGTAAATTTTAGAACATTTTCACCACCCCAAAAAGAACCCCATGGGGACTTCCCTGGTGGTCCAGTGGGTAAGACTCCATGCTCCCAATGCAGGGGGCTGGGATCGATCCCTGGTGAGGGAACTAGATCCTGCATGCATGCCACAACTAAGAAGTCCGCATGCCACAACTAAAATAGCCCACGTGCCACAATTATGAGCTGCATACCACAACAAAGATCCTGAGTGCTGCAACTAAGACCTGGCGCAGCCAGATAAATAAATAAATATTTAAAAAAAAAAAAAGAGGAGGAAGAAAAGAAAACCCATGTCCTTTACCTACCTTCCCCCTAATCTTTTTTACCTCCCGTACCCCTTTGCCCTAAGCGACCAGTAGTCGACTTTCTGTCTCTATAGATTTGCCTATTCTGGATATTTAATATAAATGGAATCATATAATATGTCCTTTGTGACTACTTTTTTTACTCAACATAATGTTTTTAAGATCTATCCATGTATCAGTGCTGCATTCCTTTTTTTTTTTTTTTTTTTTTTTGGCTGCGTTGGGTCTTAGTTTTGGCACATAGGATCTTCCTTGAGGCACACGGGATCTGTTGTTGCAGCAGCGTGAGGGCTTCTCTCTAGTTGTGGCCTGCGGGTTTTTCTCTCTCTAGTTGTGGTGTGCGGGCTCCAGGGTGCATTGTATGAAATATTATACATGTTTTATTTATAAATTTATCATTTGATGGGCATTTGGACTGTTTCCACTTTTTAGCTATTATGAACAGTGCTGCTGAGAGTATTCATGTATAAGTGTTTATGTGGACATACACTCCCTATCTTTTGGGTTTATACCCAGGAGTGGACTTGCTGGCTCTAATGGTAACTCTGTTTGACTTTTTGAGACACACACACACACACACACACACACACACACACACTCACTCACTCACTCACTCACTCACTCACTCACTCACTCATACTCTCCGCCCTGGCCGCACCAGCTTGTGGGATCTTACTTAGTTCCCCAACCGGGGGTGGAATCTGGACCCTGGCAGTGAGAGTGCCGAGTCCTAACCACTGGGCCACTAGGGAATTCCCTGACTTCTTTTTTTTTTTAATTTTTATTTATTTATTTTTGGCTGTGTTGGGTCTTCGTTGCTGCACATAGGCTTTCTCTAGTTGTGGTGAGTGGGGGCTACTCTTCCTTGCGGTGCACAGGTTTCTCATTGCCATGGTTTCTCTTGTTGCAGAGCACGAGCTCTAGGTGCACAGGCTCTAGAGCGCAGGCTCAGTAGTTGTGGTGCATGGGCTTAGTTGTTCCACGGCATGTGGGATCTTCCTGGACCAGGGCTTGAACCTGTGTCCCCTGCATTGGCAGGTGGATTCTTAACCACTGCACCACCAGGGAAGCTGACATATCTTTTTGAATTAGGGTTTTTGTGTTCTTCAGATAAATACCTGGGAGTGGAAGAGCTAGGTCTGCCAGACTGTTTTGAAAAGCTACTGTACCATTTTACATTCTCATCAGCACTGGATGAGGGTTTTAATCTCTCTATATCCTTACTACCAATTGTTATCTGACATTTTTTTGTGGTAAAAAATATATGTAACATAATTTTATCATATTATCCATTTTTAAGTTTATAGTTTAGTGGCATTAAGTAAATTAACATTTTTGTGCAATTATTACCACTATCCATCTCCAGAACTTTTTCATATTCCGAAACTGAAACTCTGTTAACAATTTAACAATAACCTTCAGTCCCTGGTAAATGTTGTATTACGTGTATCATTCATTTGCAAGACTCAATAATTCCATTGATGTATAATGTTCAATAATGTTCCATTTTGTTCATGCTTTCATCCTCCAGTGGACATTTGGGTTGCTTTCACCTTTTGGCTATTGTGAATAATGCTGCTGTAAACATTGGTGTTCAAGTATCTTTTCTATCTGACTTTTTTTTTACATTTAATTTAATTTAATTTAATTATTATTATTTTTTAACATCTTTATTGGAATATAATTGCTCTACAATGGTGTGCTGGTTTCTGTTTTATCACAAAGTGAATCAGCTACACATATACATATGTTCCCATATCTCTTCCCTCTTGCGTCTCCCACCCTCCCTATCCCACCCCTCTAGGTGGTCATATTCTATCTGACTTTTAATTAATATCTAGTCCTTTTGATTTGTCTTCTTAAAAAAATCTTTCATATTTTGTTCTTTTAATTCCCATTGCTACCACCTTAGTTTAGGTTTTAGTCATCTTGAGTATATACTATTTTGGTAATCTCTGGTCTCCTGAGTTTCCTCTCTGTTTCCTGTTAAATGTGTTATTCAGAGGTCAAGGAGATTTATCTTTCTAAGATGGAAAACTGAGCCTGTGGTTCCACAGTTTAAATGAGGTTCAGGGCCAACAGGATAATGGTCAAACTGTTAACATGGAGGGTCTTAGTGTGGCACATGGGATCTCAGTTCCCTGACCAGGGATTGAACCTGTGCCCCCTGTGTTGGAAGCGCAGTTTTTTTTTTTTTTACATCTTTATTAGAGTATAATTGCTTTACAATGGTGTGCTAGTTTCTGCTTTATAACAAAGTGAATCAGTTATACATATACATATGTTCCCATATCTCTTCCCTCTTGTGTCTAGAAGCGCAGTCTTAACCACCGACCACCAGGGAAGTCCCAGTGGTCAAACTCTTAACATGGTATCCAAGCTGTTCAGGTCTGGCCACTGCTTACCTGCTTAGTTTCCCTTTCCTTCCACTTTATGATTTAGTGTTCTGAACTACTTGCAGTTCCTAGCTATTTCATTCGTTTTATTCATTCATGTCTTTGAGGGTTCTGGACACTTATATAGGAATTCTCCCCTCAACAAACTGTTTACCTTTAAATTTTCTGCTCAGGTGTCCCATTTGTCCTCCAGTTAATGATTTTTCACTTTGAAAAAAGTGAATGTTAACAACTGAGTGTCCATCGATAGATGAATAGGTAATGAAAATGTGGTATATATACATAATTGAATATTATTCAGCCATACCAAAGAACGAAACCTTGCTATTTGTGACAACGTGGATGTACCTGGTGGGCATTTTACTAAGTGAAATAAATCAGAGAAAATATAAATACTGTATGATCTTACTTATATGTGCAATCTAAAAAAACCAAAATTGAAAAAACAAAACCAAGTTCATGGATACTGAGAACAGACTGGAGGAGCAAAATGGGTGAAGGGGGTCAAAAGTTATAAACTTCCATTTATAAAAGAAATAAGTCACATGGATGTAATGTACAGCATGGCAACTATAGTTAATACTGTATTGTATATTTGAAAGTTGCTAAGAGAGTAGATCTTAAAAGATCTCATCACAAGAAAATATCTTTTTATAACTACGTGTGGTGACGGATGTTGACTAGACATTGTGGGGGTCATTTTGCAATATATATAAATACCGAATCATTATGTTGTATACCTGAAACTAATGTTATCCGTCAGTTATATCTCAATTTTAAAAAATGCCATCACCAATAGATACTATCAAATGGTAAAATGTAGTGTACTCAAGACATACTTGAAAAATTTTTAAAAAAATGAATGGTCATGTTATCGCAATTAGCATGCTGTTTTACTGTAATCTCTTTATACTGTACATCTCTTACCCACCAGGCAATGAGTTCTTTTCAGTCCTCTGTATAGTGCTGGGACGTCATAAATGTTCAGTCTGTGTTAGTTGAATTTACTTATTTATGGGAGAATGATTTACTTTTCAGACTGACTTTAAGAACCTCTGTGTGTGTGTGTGTGTGTGTGTGTGTGTGTGTGTGTATACACATACACACATTTAATCCCCCTTTATAGGTGGTTTCTATTGAAGTGTTTAATTTAGTAGGTAGAGACTAAGGAGTTCAGGTTTTTTTGTTTGTTTTTTTTTACAGAACTTGTTTTTAAAATATACAATACAAAATTTTACCAGGTTGTAATTCAGTGTGAGTTAAAGTGAATTTTTATATAAAATGATTTCCTTTTCTAAATAGAGACAAATCATTACACCTGTGTAGCCCTGACTATATTTCTTTTGTGACATTTTTTACTGGTATGAAAAATGCAAAGATGGTAAGTGTGTAGAAGATAACATATACTAGGTAAATTTGATTATAATCTTTTCTGGATGAGATTTGTATTTTTATTTTTGGTAATTGTATGCATAGAACTTTGGACAGCCAAGAAACTATAGAATAAGTGGATTTTTGGTGGGGAGGGAGCTGTTGAGATTTCCTTTTTTAAAAAAAATTTCTGTAGTTTGAAATATCAAGTTTCACTTTCTCTGCAAAACCAGTGTTTCACTCTGAATTTTCTCTGTCTGAAGTCGTTGGATTTATTATTCTGTCTATAAAATGGAGATTATACTACTTATTTTTTAGAGTTCATTGTTGTGAAGAATACATGCAAAGCACCTAGTATAGTACCTTGCCCAGAGTAGCTATGTCATAAATGTTAGCACATCATACGTGGCATGGTGTTGAAACATTTCTTCCTCCTTGTATTTTAGCATGTTTTAAGAGTTTATTTGGTGGTTAGTTCTTGTTGATTATTATATTTGTGATGCTGTGGCTTATCATATGCCTTTTGTGATTTCTGGTAATGAGGGTATACAATTTTATAGATTAATGGTAGAAAAAACTTAGTTATATTAATTTGTTATATGATTAGCTAATCAACCTCCAACTGGTTTGGAATATATAGCATATCATCAGACCAAACCATTAAATTCTTTCATTACACTCTTAACCATTTTCTTGTCACATAAATTGAAAATTGAAAATTTACCTTCTATCTGACCTACTTCAGAGTTTCCTGTTCTGTAGGTTTTTTAGCTTGTTGAGTTTTTATTTTAGTTTAGTTTTAAGTGAAAAGAGGCTTCTTTGGCCACTGCTATGTGGCTGTTCTCTTGATGATGAATATCAATTTTTTAAAGCAATGACACTGTGGTTTTTATTTTTATCTAGTTTCCAACCGGAGGCCCTATCGACAGTACTACGTGGAGGCTTTTGGAGATCCTTCTGAGAGAGCCTGGGTGGCTGGAAAAGCAATCGTCATGTTTGAAGGCAGACATCAATTTGAAGAGCTACCTGTCCTTAGGAGAAGAGGGAAGCAGAAAGAAAAAGGATATAGGCATAAGGTATTAAAAAAAAAAAAAGCCTCTCAAATTATCTTCTTGGGGGTAGGTAGGGAGGGTTTACAGGATCAATCAAAGGAAGAAGTATTATATTTTTGGAATATAAGTTATTTCCTTTGGTAGTAGGATGTTGGTGAGAAAATTGGCAGAAAGCAAGTTTTTTTGCAGGGATGAGATGGGGCTAGCCTTCCAAATATTTATACTCAATTTTTTGAGAAATGATTTCAGTTAACTTCTGCCATGTCACTTAGATGTGATAGTAAAAAAAAGGCATGATCAGTCATCTTTGGTTATATCTGATGTAAGAAGAAAATGATCATCAAAATGAAATATTCTACTTTTCACTCTCTGGATTAATTATTTCTCTTAAAAATGAGAAAGATAAGACTTTAAACATTTTTGTTTTGTTTGTTGTTTTGGTTTTTGTGTGTGGTGTTAAGGCTTAAGCAGTTTCAAACCTGGTTATATTTTAATAAAGAACGTGATGTTCTTGTTTCATTTACGTGATGTGTTAAAGTTTTGGCTGTTTCTTTTGATACTCCTTTATAGTCTATTCTAGAAGAGGAAATAGTTCCTCTTAGATTTGTGTTTCAGACTTTTAGACTATTTTATAAGAATCACAGTTAGGATAATTTTTAGTCAGTATGCAGTCCCTGCTATTTCCAACTGGAGTTCCTTCCTCTGTAAAACTAATGTAATAATATGTACCTTGTCAAACTGTTGTGAGGATTAGAAATAAATGCTTTGTATGTCATACGTCTGATGCTCTGAAACAACTAGTGTGTGCTATTGTTAGGATAGAATAGAAGAGGATAACTTTATCCTTTCTAATACTTTGGGTGGTTGGTGGTGGGGAGGTGTCAGAATTTTTGTGTCAAGCCTTTAACTATGTAGATTAACCAACCCCCTTTTCAGAGGAGTTCTCTAGGGCTTTCAGGTTCTGGAAAATTGATTTACTATGGTCATAGTTAGAAAGTCAATGGGTGTGTGTTTGTGTGTAAAGTAAACCAGATGATCAGTTTATTGCTTTATAAGAGGAGGCTTCCTGTCTAGTGGCCTTAATTTTTACATGGTCAGCAGAACATGACCTTTCACAAGTATTAAAGTGTTTGTGAACACTAACTGATAGAACCTTGACTGATATTTATTGTATGAAGCCAGGGAGGGAAATAAGAGTCTTGAAAATTAGGTATATTTCACAGAGCCTCAATGTCCTTATGCTGTGAGGAATCAAGAAAAGAGCATATGTAACTTGTCATACATCCAGGGTGTATTGATGTCTCTGGACTACATGTTTAAGCCCAGGACACTGCTTGGTTATAATCCAGATTTAAAAGAAAATTAATTAATTAATTATTTTGCTGCGTTGGGTCTTTGTTGCTGTGCGCGGGCTTTCTCTAGTTGTGGTGAGTGGGGGCTCCTCTTCGTTGCGCTATGCGGGCTTCTCATTGTGGTGGTTTCTTTTGTTGCAGAGCACAGGCTCTAGGTCCACGGGCTTCAGTAGTTGTGGCGTGCGGGCTTAGTAGTTGTGGCACATGGGCTTAGTTGCTCCGCGGCATGGGGGATCTTCCAGGACCAGGGATCGAACCCCTATCCCCTGCATTGGCAGGCGGATTCTTAACCACTGCACCACCAGGGAAGTCCTTATAATCCAGATTGTATGTAACATGTATAGAAGAATCTTGATTAGCCAAGGACCTGGTGATAACCAGAGTTCCAAATTTCATTTCTTCTAGGGCAGGTCTGCCTTACTCATTTCTCCAGTCCTAGTTTTTCCACATGCATCTCCTTTCTTTAGCCTTTTGCTTTCTCTTTTATGTAACTGAGCAAGTGCTTGGCCTTCATAAGTCAGGAAGGAAATCTTTATTCTAAGGTTGGAGGGGTAAGTAGGAGTGGTCTGGTTATTCCTTGATTTAGTAATATAATGTTGATTAGTAATGTAATGTTGTAGTCTAATTTATGGTGCCCTCTTTTGTGCTTTTAATGGTAAGGGGAGTGGAGGGTTTATGGGATCAATCTTTCTCCAGTGATAGATCTTAGTGGTAGAAGTTAGTGTTGAGGAATCCCCATTAGCTAAGTTCTGGGTGAACTGTGGGTGTTAACCACCTGGCAGTCCCATAAAAGAGCCTTGAAGAAGCACAAGGCTTGGAAAAGCTTCTGATTTGAGAGGTGTTCACTGATCATCTGCCTGTTTCCCCTTCTATTTCTTAGACTAGTGATAATCTTTTTCTCTTTAAATTTAAGGTTCCTCAGAAAATTTTGAGTAAATGGGAAGCCAGTGTTGGTCTTGCTGAGCAGTACGATGTTCCCAAAGGGTCGAAGAACCGAAAGTGTGTCACCAGTTCACTCAAGTTGGACAGTGAGGAGGATATGCCGTTTGAGGACTGTACAAATGACCCTGAATCAGAACATGACCTGTTGCTTAATGGCTGCTTGAAATCTCTGGCTTTTGACTCTGAACATTCTGCAGATGAGAAGGAAAAACCTTGTGCTAAGTCTCTAGCCAGAAAGAGCTCTGATAATCCAAAAAGGACTAGTGTGAAAAAGGGCCACATGCAATTTGAAGCACATAAGGAAGAACGGAGGGGAAAGATTCCAGAGAACCTTGGCCTAAACTTTATTTCTGGGGATGTATCTGATAAGCAGGCCTCTAATGAACTCTCCCGGATAGCAAACAGCCTCACAGGGCCCAGCTCTGCCCCAGGAAGTTTCCTATTTTCTTCTTGTGCAAAAAACACTGCAAAGAAAGAATTTGAGACTTCAAATTGTGACTCTTTACTGGGCTTGTCTGAGGGTGCCTTGCTCTCTAAACGTTCTGGGGAGAAGAAGAAACTCCAGCGAGGTCTGGTGTGTAGTTCAAAAGTGCAGCTCTGCTATATTGGAGCAGGTGATGAAGAAAAGCGAAGTGATTCCATTAGTATCTGTACCACTTCTGATGATGATGGAAGCAGTGATCTGGATCCCGTAGATCATAGTTCAGAGTCTGATAACAGTGTCCTTGAAATTGCAGATGCTTTCGATAGAACAGAGAACATGTTACCTGTGCAGAAAAATGAAAAGGTAAAGTATTCTAGGTATCCTGCCACGAACACTAAGGTAAAAGCAAAGCAGAAGACCCTCATTACTAACTCACACACAGACCACTTGATGGATTGTACCAAGACAGTAGAGCCTGGAACTGAGACGTCTCAGGTTAACCTCTCTGATCTTAAAGTATCAACTCTTGTCCGAAAACCCCAATCAGATTTTAGAAATGATGGTCTTTCTCCAAAATTTAACACACCATCAAGCATTTCCAGTGAGAACTCAATAATAAAAGGTGGGGCTACAAATCAAGCTCTGTTACATTCGAAAAGCAAACAGCCCAAGATCCGAAGTATCAAGTGCAAACATAAAGAAAACCCAGTTGTAGTAGAACCACCTGTTGCAGATGAGGACTGCAGTTTGAAATGCTGCTCTTCTGATACCAAAGGCTCTCCTTTGGCCAGCATTTCCAAAAGTGGGAAAGTGGATGGGCTAAAACTACTGAGCAACATGCATGAGAAAACCAGGGATTCGAGTGACATAGAAACAGCAGTGGTGAAACACGTTCTGTCAGAGTTGAAAGAACTCTCTTATAGATCCTTAAGTGAAGATGTCAGTGACTCCGGAATGTCAAAGCCATCAAAACCATTACTTTTTTCTTCTGCCTCTGGTCAGAATCATATACCTATTGAACCAGACTACAAATTCAGTACATTACTAATGATGTTGAAAGATATGCATGATAGTAAGACCAAGGAGCAACGGTTAATGACTGCTCAGAACTTGGTCTCTTATCGGAGTCCTGGTCTTGGGGACTGTTCTACCAGTAGTCCTGTGGGGGCTTCTAAGGTCTTGGTTTCAGGAGGTTCCACTCACAATTCAGAAAAAAATGGAGATGGCACTCAGGATCCAGTCCGTCCTAGCCCTAGTGGGGGTGACTCTGCACTGTCTGGGGAGCTATCTACCTCCCTATCTGGCTTGGTGTCCGATAAAAGAGACCTCCCTGCTTCTGGCAAAAATCGTTCAAACTGTATTACTAGGCGCAACTGTGGTCGATCAAAGCCATCCAAATTACGAGATGGTTTTTCAACCCAGGTGGGAAAGAACACAGTGAACCGTAAAGCCTTAAAGACAGAGCGCAAAAGAAAACTGAACCAGCTTCCAGCTGTGACTCTTGAGGCTGCACTGCAGGGAGACAGAGAGAGTAGGGGTTCAGAGAATAGCTCCTCCAGAGGTGAGGCAGAAGACCCTGGTAAAGAAGAACCCCTTCAATTAATGGGCCATTTAACAAGTGAAGATGGTACCCATTTTTCCAGTGTTAATTTTGATAATAAAGTCAACCAGTCTGACCCTGATAAAGTTCCTGAAAAAGACCCCTCTTTTGAAAACAGAAAAGGGACAGAGCTGGAGTCTGAAATGATTAGTGAGAATGATGAACCCACTAGTGTAAATCAAGTGGTGCCTAAAAAGCGGTGGCAGCGTTTAAACCAAAGGCGCACTAAACCTCGTAAGCGCACTAACAGATTTAGGGAGAAAGAAAACTCTGAGGGTGCCTTTGGGGTCTTGCTTCCTGCTGACCCTGTAAAGAAGGGAGATGAGTTCCCAGAACAGAGACCTCCTCCTTCGACGAACATACTAGAGGATGCACTGACAGATCCAAATCATGCCGACTGCTTAGATTCAGCTGGGCCACGGTTGAAAGTTTGTGATAAATCCAGTGCCAGCAATGAAGAGGTGGAAAAGGAGCCAGGAATTCCCAGTTTGACCCCTCAGCCTGAGCTCCCTGAACCAGGTAAGGACTCCTGACTGTGAAAGAAAGGGACTAGAGGAAGTGATAATGATACCCCTCTGAAGTTGGTCTGTTTTCATGGAAGGCCTAAGTGTAAGTTGGGAGGGAAGGATTATCACTTGAAGAGAAGAAAGGACTTTATGTAGAAGGATCTGAATTTTGAGGACCAGGTTTCCATATACTTTCAGAAATTGTTTTACCAAGAAGCTCTTTTTTCTTTTGCTTTTAGTAAGTCTCAAGAACATTTTGTTCCTGCTCCCCATTTCCTACCTTTTTCAATCTGTGAACTTTTGGGGACTCAATTTGGTATTGTAAGTATTTGAGAGGCTCTGAGCCTAAGACTAAAATCTAGTTAGTTTACAGAAAGCAAATCGATTTTAATGAACGTCAGGCTGTCTTGGACTACAACTTAAGGAAGGTCCTCCTGTTATGTAGACAAAGGGGATGTGCTTTTGAAAAAATGTAAGTGTTCTGTAGTACTTATTTGAAGGCCTTAGATGTCTTGCATCCCTTCTGGAATGGGGTTTGAGAATAAATTTTTAAAAATCTGAAGTACCAGGGTATCCTTCCTTAGCAGCAGAGGGAAAACAGCAGGAGTCTTTCAAAATATAATATTATACAATATTGTTATTGAGGATAAAACTGCCTTTCCTTAAACATAAGTTTTCAATGTTGTTTACCATAGTAGATTCTAACAGCTTTATTGAAACATAATTCACTGACCATAAAATTCACCTGTTGAAAGTTTATATACTTCAGTGGTTTTTTAGTATACTCAGAGACTTGTGCATCCATAAACATGATTAATTTTGGAACATTTGCATCACCCCAAAAAGAAACCTTGTACCCTTTATCAATCTCCCTTCATTTCTCCCCAATCTATAGATTTGCCTGTTCTGTACATTTCATGTAAATGGAATCATACAATATGTGGTACTTTGTTTTTTTTTTACTTAGCATGTGTATCAACGCTTTATTTTTATTGTGGTAAAAAACACATGAATTCACCCTCTGAACGAGTTTAAAGTGTATATTACAGTATTAACTGTATGCACATTGTTGTATGACACCATTTATTGAAGAGGCTATCTTTTCCGCATTGTAAAGTCTTAGCACCCTTGTCAAAGATAATTTGACCATACATGTAAGGGTTTGTTTCTGGGCCCTCTATTTTGTTCCATTATCTATGTTTGTCTTCATGGTAATATCATATTGGTTTTTTTTGTTTTTAATTACACTTATTTATTTATTTTTTTGGCTGTGTTGGGTCTTTGTTGCTGCACGCAGGCTTTTCTCTAGTTGCGGCGAGCAGGGGCTACTCTTCGTTGCGGTGCATGGGCTTCTCATTGGGTGGCTTCTCTTGTTGCAGAGCACGGGCTCTAGGCACATAGGCTTCAGTAGTTGTGGCACTTGGGCTCAGTAGTTGTGGCTCGCAGGCTCTAGAGTGCAGGCTCAGTAGTTGTGGCACACGGGCTTAGTTGCTCCACGGCATGTGGGATCTTCCCAGACCAGGGCTCGAACCTGTGTCCCCTGCATTGGCAGGTGGATTCTTAACCACTGTGCCACCAGGGAAGTCCTATCACATTGTTTTGATTACTGTAGCTTTGTAACATGTTTTGAAAACACAGTGTGTGAGTCCTCCATCTTTGTTCTTTGTCAAGATTATTTTGACTATTTGGGGTCCTTTGAGATTTCGTGTGAATTTTAGGATGTCTTTTTTCTATTTCTGCAAAACATGCCATTGGGATTTTGATAGAGCAGTGAATCTGAAGATCGCTTGAGTAGTATGGACATTTTGTTAATGTTAAGTCTTTGAATCCATGAACACAGGATGTCTTTCCATTTATTTGTGTTTTTAATTTCTTTCAGCAATATTTTATAGTTTAAGTATCCAACTCTTTCACTTCCTTGGTTAAGTTTATTCCTAAGTGTTTTTGTTCTTTTTTATGCTATTAAAAGTGGGATTGTTTTCTTAATTTCCTTTTTGAATTGTTCATTATTAGTGTGTAGAAACAACTGATTTTTTAAATTTATTTATTTATTTATTTATTTATTTATTTATGGCTGTGTTGGGTCTCCGTTGCTGTGCGTGGGCTGTCTCTAGTTGCGGTGAGCAGGGGCCACTCTTCGTTGAGGTACGCGGGCTTCTCATTGCACTGGTTTCTCTTGTTGCAGAGCATGGGCTCTAGGTGCGTGGGCTTCAGTAGTTGTGACGTGGGCTCAGTAGTTGTGGCTCATGGGCTCTAGAGTACATGCTCAGTAGTTGGGGAGGATGGGCTTAGTTGCTCCGCAGCATGTGGAATCTTTCCAGACCAGGGCTCAAACCTGTGTCCCCTGCATTGGCAGGCAGATTTTTAACCACTGTGGAAGTCCCACAAGTGAGTTTTGAATGTTGATTTTTTTACTGAATCCATTTATTATTCTTACAGCTTTTTTGTGGAATCTTCAGGGTTTTCTTTACATTAGGTCATGCCATCTCTGAACAGAGATCATTTTACTTTTCCCTTTCCAATTTGGATGCCTTTTATTTCTAATTCTTGCCTAATTGGACTTCTAGTATTGTGTTAAATAGAAGTGTCAAGAATGGGCATTCTAGCCTGTTCCTTATCTTAGAGAAAAAGCTTTCAGTCTTTCACCATGGACTGTCGTGTTAGCTGTGGGATTTTCATAAATGACCTTTATTTTAGATTATTTCCTTCTGTTCCTCGTTGAGTGTTTTTTATCAGGAAAATGTGTTGAATTTAGTCAAGCCTTTTCTTCATCAATTGAGATGGTCATGTGATTTTCTTCCTTCTTTTAATGTGTTGTATTACATTTATTGATTTTTGTATGTTGAACCATCCTTCCATCCCAGGAATGAGTCCCACTTGGTCATGGTGTATAATCCTTTTAAAGTGCTGCTGTTGAATTCAGTTTGCTAATTTGGTGAGAATTTTTGTGTAAGTGTTCATAAGGGATATTGGTATGTCTTTTTTTTTTAAATTTTTTTATTAACATGTATTTGTCTGGCTCCCCCCTCTTCCATTTTTTGGAAGAGTTTGAGAAGGCTCGGCATTAATTCTTATTTAAATGCTTGGTAGAATTCTCTAGTGGAGGCATCTGATCCTGGGGCTCTTCTTTCTTGGGAAGTTTTTGATGACTGATTTAATCTCCTTACTACAGGTTTTCTATTTCTTCATGATTGAGTCTGGGTGGATTGCATGTTTCTAGAAATTTATCCAACTCTTGTAGGTTATCCAATTTGTTTGCGTATAATTGTTCATAGTAGACTCTTAAAATTCTGTTTCTGTGGCTTCCATTGAAATGTCTTCTCTAATTTCTGGTTTTCATTATTTGTGTCTCCCTCGCTCTCTCCATCTAGCTAAAGGCTTGTCAATTTTGTTGATTTTTAAAAAACAAACTCTTAGTTTTGTTTGTATTTTTAAAAAATTCTCTATTTTGTTTATTTCTGCTCTAATATTTATTACTTCTTTCCCTTTGCAAATAAACTTTGTGCTTATTCTTTTTCTTATTCCTTGAGTGTAAAGTTAGGTTGTTGATTTGAGGTCTTTTTTCTTTATGTATGCACTTCGTGCTGTAAACTTCCCTTTTAGTACTTCTTTTTGCTACATCCCGTAAGTTTTAGTATATTGTGTTATTGTTTCCATTTATCTCAGAGTATGTTCTGATTTGAGGGAGGAGATTTCTTCTCTGACCAATTTGTTGTTCAAGAGTGTTAATTTCCGCATATTTGTGAATTTTTTATTTCCCAACTGCTCTTCATTTTTAATTTCAGTCCATTGTGATTGGAAAAGATAACTTGGTATGATTTCAGTATTTTTAAATTTGTTAAGACTTGTTTTGTGATCTATTATGTGATCTGTCTTGGAAAATGTTCCCTGTGTGTTTGAGAACAATGTGTATTCTGCTGCTATAAGGTTGAGTGTTCTGTATTTGCCTGTTAGGTCAGATTGGTCTACAGTGATGTTCAAGTTCTGTGTTTTTCATATTGATCTTCTGTCTGGTCGTTCTCTTCATTATTGAAAGCAGAATATTAAACTCTTTTTAAAGTTTAATATTTTTAATATTAAATATTTTAAAATATTTTAAATATTTTAAAATATTTTATATTTAAATATTTTAAAGTTTAATTTTAAAGTTTAAATATTTTTAAAGTTTAATATTTTTAAGCTCTTTTTATTTATTTATTTTGGTTATGCCAGGTCTTAGTTGTGGCTCACGGGCTCCTTAGTTGTGGCATGGGAACTCTTAGGTGTGGCATGGGAACTCTTATTTGCAGCATGCATATGGGATCTAGTTCCCTGACCAGGGATCGAACCTGGGCCCCCTGTGTTGGGAGCGTGGAGTCTTAGCCACTGTTTCACCAGAGAAGTCCCTAAACTCTACTGTTATTGTTTTACTGTCTGTTTCTTCTTTCATTTCTGTTACTGTTTGCTTCATATATTTGTGTGTTCTGATGTTACATACATATTTATTTTTGATTGTTTATGATTGTTATCTTTTAAAATATGTTTATAATTGTTTATTTTCCTGGTAAATTGATTCTTTTATCATTATATAATGTCCTTATTTGCTTCTAGAGATAGTATTGGCTCAAGTCTATTTTTTCCATTTATGGCTACCTCTGCTCTCGTTTGCATGTAATATCCTTCATCCTTTTGGTTTCAGTCTACTAGATGTCTTTACATCTAAGGTGATGTTATCTTGTAGAAAGAATATAGTTGCATCTTGTTTTTTTCAGTCCATTTAGCCACGCTATGTCTTTTGATTGAGCATTTTAACCCATTTACATTCAAATAAATTATTGACAGGGATGGACTTATTGCCATTTTAATTGTTTTCTGTTTTGCAGCTAATTTGTCCCTCTGTCTCTCTTGCAGCCCTCCTTTGTATTTCTTTGATTTTTTTATATTGATATACTTTGATTTCTTTCTGATGTTATCTTCTGTAGGCATTTTCTTTGTGCTTACCATGGGGCTTACATAAAACATTTTATAGTTACAGCAAACTGTTTGGAGCTGGTAACAATGTAACTTCAATTGTGTACAAAAACTCTACTCTTGGGGCTTCCCTGGTGGCGCAGTGGTTGAGGGTCCGCCTGCTGATGCAGGGGAGATGGGTTCATGTCCCTGTCCGGGAAGATCCCACATGCCGCGGAGCGGCTGGGCCCGTGATCCATGGCCGCTGAGGCTGCGTGTCCAGAGCTTGTGCTCCGCAACGGGAGAGGCCAGAACAGTGAGAGGCCCGTGTACCGCAAAAAACCAAAAAACTCTTTTACATCTTCCCATTCCCACTTTGTTATTGATGTCACAAATTACGTGTATTCATTAACATAGTTTTATAATTATAGTTATTTCTTATGTTTTTGTCTTTTAAATTCAATATCAGACATAAAAGTGCTTTATATGCCACCATTATAGTATTAAAGTATTGTATTGGTCTATATATTTACCTTTATCAGCTATTTTTATTTTATATGCCTTGGTGTTGCTGCCTAATGGCCTTTTTTTTTTTTTTTTTTTTGTGGTTCGCGGGCCTCTCACTGCTGTGGCCTCTGCCATTGCGGAGCACAGGCTCTGGACATGCAGGCCCAGCGGCTATGGCCAATGGGCCTAGCCATTCCGTGCCATGTGGGATCCTCCCGGACCGGGGCACGAACCTGTGTCCCCTGCATCGGCAGGCGGACTCTCAACCACTGTGCCACCAGGGAAGCCCTAAATTATAGCACTTTGAATATATCATGCCACTGTCTTCTGGCCTGTAAGGTTTCCACTGATAATCTAATGTGAGTTCCCTTGTCCTTGACTAGTTGCTTTTCTCACTTCTTTCAAGATTCTCTCATTGTCTTGGTCTTTTGATAGTTTGATTATAATGTGTCCCACTGTGGACCTCTTTGAGTTCATTCTGGCTGGAGATATTCAGCTTCTGATATGGGATGGCCCATTTCCTTTTTCAGATTTGGGAAAATTTTGACCATAATTTATTCAAATTCTCTCCTCCTTTTGGAACTCTCTTAATGTGTGTATTGGTTTGCTTCATTTCTTTTTCTTTTTTCTTCTCTGACTTGATAATTTCAAATGACTTGTGTTTGAGTTTGCTGATTCTGTCCTATGCTTAAGTCTGTTGTTTAATCTATTGAATTTTTCAATTCAGTTATTATGTCCTTAACTCCAGAATTTCTGTTTGGTTCCTTTTTATAGCTTCTGTCTTGTTGATACTCTCAGTTCATGTTACTGTTTTCATGGTTTCTTTTAGTTTTCCGTGTTTTCTTGTAGATCATTGAGCTTCCTTAATACAATTATTTTGAATTCTTTCCCATAATTCATAGATCTCTGTTAGTTTCTGGAGATTTATTTTGATCCTTTGGGCCATGTTTCATAGTTTCTTCATGTACTTCATGAGTTTTTTTCCCCTGAGTTTTTTGGGTTTTGTCTTTGTTTTTGGCTGTGCCACGCAGCATGTAGGGATCTTAGTTCAACCAGGGATTGAACTCGTGCCCCCTGAAGTAGAAGCTCGCAGTCTCAACCACTGGACCCCCAGGGAAGTCCCCTTCCCCTGAGTTTTGTGAGTTTGACACTGGCTTCCTACAGGGGAAGACTCATCAATCAGCTTGGCTAGAGATTCTGGGGACCTCTGGAACCTTTTTTGGAGGATGGGCTTCTCTGGGCCTGTGTGTGTAATTTCCTAATTAGAGAGGTTTGTCCATTTCTTTTTCAGGAGCTCGTAATCTCTTGCTTCTTCTAGTGTTTTTCTGCAGTACGGAAGGTTAGCCGTTGCTACTGCAACAAGCTTTCTCACTCTCTTTAATTCTCAGTGGTGCCTAGGTATCTGGAGCATGTTGGCTCTCTGTCAGCTCCCAGAAGCAGGCAAAACAGATACTAGTCCCTTGGGCAGTTTTCTAAAAATCTGGATTGCCAAATGCTCCTTTCTTTCCCTCCCTTTGTAGAGAGAAGCCAAGAGTTGAGTGCCTTCTCCCAATCTTACCAAGCCCTGCTGGCCTCCATCTGTGTCACTACAGGCCCTCTGGTTCCACAACATGCTGCCCAGTCTTTCATTTGTTTTCAGTGCCCCCAGGAGTCCAAACTGTGTGGCTTCTGTTTGTGCTCCCAGTCAGGTTAGACAGAAACTGGCCCCTTGGGAAGCCCTATGAAAAGCTGGAATTTTGAACATCGGCACCTCCATTCCCCAGCTTTGACGGGGAGCTCAGCTGTGCTTGCTTTCTGAGTGGCAATCTCAGATAAAGTGAATTGGCTCTTGTAATCCATTTCAGTGCTATTGTTCTTGGCTTTGCACTTGCCCTGGGGTATTGTAACTTCTTAACTGATTTGTAGAGTACTCCTAAAGGTATTTTGATGCATATATTGTTAGTTTGGTATCTCTGTGAGGGAAATAATGTGGGGACTTTCTATTCTGCCAGCTTGCTGTTGTCTGCTCTTGCTTCATGCCTTTTTAATGCCAGATAATATTCCAGTGTACAAATAAACCATGTTTTATTTATTCTTTCATCAACTGATCAACATTTGGATTGTTTTTACTTTTTGGCCTTTATGAATAATGCTGTTATGAACATTCATGTGCAGTGTTTTGTGTGGAAGTGTTTTTATTTTTACTGTATACCTAGGAGTGGAATTCCTGGGTCATTTGGTAATTATATGTATAAGTTTTGAGGAACTGCCAGAATGTTCAGTAGTTGTGGCACGTGGGCTCTGTAGTTGTGGTGCTCGTGCTTAGTTGCCCCACGGCATGTGGTCTTCCCAGACCAGGGATCAAACCCATGCCCCCTGCATTGGCAGGCGGATTCTTAATCACCGCGCCACCAGGGTAGTCCCCTTTGCTTGTTTTTGTTTTGTGTTTTTGCTTGTTTGTTTTTGTTTTGTTTATTTGCGTAGTGGGCCTCTCACTGTTGTGGTCTGTGCCGTTGTGGAGCACAGGCTCCGGACGTGCAGGCTCAGCGGCCATGGCTCACGGGCCCAGCCGCTCCGCGGCATGTGGGATCTTCCCAGACCAGGGCACGAACCCGCATCCCTTGCATCGGCAGGCGGACGCTCAACCACTGCGCCACCAGGGAAGCCCTGCTTGTTTTTTAATTGGGCTATTTGTCTTTTTATTACTGAATTGTAAGAATTCTTTACATGGTCTAGATATAAGTCCATTATTAGATATGATTTGCATATACTTTCTCCTGTGGGTTTACCTTTTATATTCTTGATTATATATTTTGAAGCACAAAAGTTCTTAATTTTGATGAAGTCTGGTTTGTCTGTTTTTTCTTTGATTCCTTGTGCTTTTGGTGTCATACCTAGGTACCCATTGCCTAATCCAGTTGTCTAAGCACCATTTGTAGGAAAGGGAATTCTTTCACCATTGAATGGTCATGGCACCCTGTTTGAAAATCTTTTGACCATAAATGTGATGGTTTATTTCTGGGCTCTCAGTTATTTTTTATTGATATGTATGTGTGTCTTTATGCCAGTACCACAAAGTCTTAATCTTTGTAGTAATTAATTATTGTAGCTTTGAAATCAGAAAGTGCAAGTCCTCCAACTTTATCTTTTTTCAAGATTGTTTCGGTCAAGATTGTTTCGGCTTTGCATTTCTGTATTTATTTTAGGAGTTTCTTATCTTTTCTGCCAAAAAGCCAGCTGGAATTTAGATAGGGGTTGTGCTGAATCTGTAGGTCAGTTTGGGCAGTGTTGGCACTGTAACAATGTTAAATTTTCCAAACTATGAACAAGGGATGGCTCTTCATTAATTTAGGCTGTCTTTGATCTCTTTCAACAATGTGTTGTACTTTTCAGTGTAGAAGTCTTGCACTTCTTTTGTTCATTTTATTCCTAAGTATTTAAACCTTTTTCAATGCTATTATAAATAAAATTGGTCTCTTAATTTCATTTTTGGATTTCCCATTGCTAGTATATGGAAATACAGTTGATTTTTATATATTGATCTTATGTGTTGCAACCTTGCTGAACTCATATTTTAGCTCTAATCATTTTATTGTGGATTCCTTAGGATTTTCTATGTGCATGATCACGCCATCAGCCAAAAGAGATAGTTTTACTTCATCCTTTCTAATCTGGATGCCTTTTATTTCTTTTTCTTGCCTGATTGCCCTAGCTAGATCCTTCAGTGCATTGTTGAGGGTAAGTAGAGTGAACAGACATCCTTGTGTTGCTCCTGATCTTAGGGGGAAAGCAGCTGGTTTTTAACCATTTAACTATGGTATTAACTGTGATTTTGATAGGTGGCCTTTCAGGTTGAGAAAGTTCCCTTCTGTACCTAGTTTGTTTAGTTTTTCAGATGTTTTTTCTATGCCTATTGAGATGATTATTCCTGTTTGTTCTGTTAACATGAATATATTAATTTACAGTTTTCTTTCGGGGGCTTGAATTTTCCTGGCCCATCAGACTACAAATCCACAGGAGGACCAGTCACAATTTCTCAAGGACTTGTTCTCACTCCTGCTCCCCTTTTACTTTGTGCTGAGGCACCTTTCCTTGTGGTCTCCTGGGGGTTGCGACATGGTTTACTTCTGTTTCACCGTAACTCTTCTGCCTCCTAACAGGATGGCCAAAAAACTTCTGCCTCCTAACAGGATGGCCAAAAAGCCCTCAGGACAAAGTCAATTTTAGGGCTCTACTTGTTTCCCTGGGTTATTACTTTCCATTAGTTTTTTTTTTTTTTTTTTTTTTTTTTTTTGCTGTACGCGGGCCTCTCACTGTTGTGGCCTCTCCCGTTGCTGAGCACAGGCTGGCTCCGGACGCGCAGGCCCAGCGGCCATGGCTCGTGGGCCCAGCCGCTCCGCGGCATGTGGGATCTTCCCGGACCGGGGCACGAACCTGCGCCCCGCGGACTCTCAACCACTGCGCCACCAGGGGATCCCTCCATTAGTTTTTGGTTTGTAGTTCTTTACAATTTTGTCAGTTTTTTGCTTCTTTTAAGGTGGTTTTTAATTTTTTTTAAATAAATAAATTTATTTATTTATTTATGGCTGCATTGGGTCTTCGTTGCTGCGCGCGGGCTTTCTCTAGTTGTGGTGAGCAGGGGCTAATATTCGTTGTGGTGTGCTGGCTTCTCATTGCAGTGGCTTCTCTTGTTGTGGAGCACGGGGTCTAGGTGCATGGGCTTCAGTAGTTGTGGCACACAGACTCTTTAGTTGTGGCTCACGGGCTCTAGAGCACAGGCTCAGTAGTTGTGGTGCACGGGCTTAGTTGATCCACGGCATGTGAGATCTTCCTGGACCAGGGCTCGAACCCGTGTCCCCTGCATTGGCAGGCAGATTCTTAACCACTGCACCACGAGGAAGTCCTTAAGGTGGTTTTTTAAAGACTTTATACAGCATTTTTATTTGCTTTCAACAGGAAATTTGGGCTGAGTAACTTGCCATTATTATGAAGAATTGTTTGGGTTTTTGCCTTTTTTCCCCCCTTAAGTTCTTTTGCCTCTGAGGTCCCAGAACTAGGGGAGTAGAGGTATGACAGGGGCTAATAAGATGTATGGGCAGAGTGATGTTGCTGTTAGTACTCTCGTTTTGTGGGAAACATCACTGTTTTGAAGAAAAGAAGAAAACTTACTCAAGGTATAATTTACATACCACAAAATTCACACACTTTAAGTTTTCAACAAATGGTTTTCAGTATATTTACTGAGTTCTGCATCCACCCCCATAAATCAGTTTTAGAATATTACACCACTCCCATAAGATTACACTATCTCACTTATAGTTAGTCCCAGGCAACCACTAGTCTACTCTCTATCTCTGTAGATTTGCTTTTTCTGGGTGTTTCATATTAATGTAACCATACAATGTGTGATCTTTTGTGTCTTGGTCTTTTCAGTTAGCATAATGTGTCTGTGGTTGATTTATATCATGGCACGTGGCTGTATCTTGTTCTTTATGACCATGTGGCCAGCACCGTATGGTTTGGTACCCATGTCCCAGATGTCATACTTCTTATTCCCAGGGTGCTCCTCACTTTGCACATCCTACCTTGTACTTTGGGACTCCCATGCCAAGCATGCCTTGTGCCTTCGATACCCCATGTCCTGTGCATCCTGTGCCTGGGCACCCCACCTTTCTCTGTACCCTGTGCCAGAAAATCCCACATCCAGGGTGCCCCATGCCTAGAACACCCCACTTTCTGGCTCCCTGTGTCTTCGGGACCCTATATTCTCTGCACCTAGCACCTTGGGCACCCTGGCCTCAGACATGGATGGCTCTGCTTACCTGTCCCCTGCTCCCCAACCCTTGCCTGCCTTTAGTTGCGCCCAATGTCTTGGGCTCCCATGCTTTGACTACCCTGGGTGTGCACTCCTCCACCCTTAACTGTCCCCAGTGCTCTGAATCCTTTACCTCAGGCCTAGTGCCCTTGGTCCTGGGTATCCTATGTTAGGCTGTTTAGTTCCTGTGTGCTGGGCCAGACCCTGTAACATATATGAGGTAAGGCAAGAACTAGAGGTGGGGAATTTTATTTTTATATATATATACACACACACGTGTGTGTGTGTGTGTGTGTGTGTGTGTGTGTGTGTAGAGGGCGGGGAGAGGGAGAGAGAGAGGGAGTTTTTATTGTTGAATAGTATTCCAGTGTGTGGTTGTACCACATGTTACTTATCCACTTATCAGTTGGTGAACATTTGGGGTTGATTCAGCTTTTTGGATATTTTATTATTTTAACTGGTATGTGTCCACTCTAGTCTAAAGCTATTGCTAGACTTGTCCTATATGAACAATTCATCTCCATTCTGCACAGTAGGTCCTGGTTCTGTGCTTGGAATTGATGTGTATTTGCCAAGAAAGTTAGTGGTGGTGTATTTTAGCTCCTGTTCGGTTTCATGTTTGCTGCGTACCATGTATTGAGGTTTGAATGATCTGCTCCTCGTTCCATTGGCTTTTGCAATTTTCTAGCTTTTAATAGTCCCTTCCAGTATCAAAAAGGCCATGTTCTTCTTTTGTTTCTGATATTCCTTACCTTAGCTTGGCAACCACTTTATGTAGTCTCCATAGTCTCTCCATAGTCTCTTTTATGTGGTTCATAGTCTCCTTTTCCAGAATGTCATATAGTTGGAATCCTACAGTATGTAAACTTTTAGATTGGCTTTTTTTTTTTTTTTTTTTTTTTTTTTCCGGTACACGGGCCTCTCACTGTTGTGGCCTCTCCCGTTGCGGAGCACAGGCTCAGGACGCGCAGGCTCAGTGGCCATGGCTCACGGGCCCAGCCACTCCGCAGCATGTGGGATCTTCCCGGACCGGGGCACGAACCTGTGTCTGCTGCATCGGCAGGCGGACCCCCAACCACTGCGCCACCAGGGAAGCCCTAGATTGACTTTTTACACTTGGTTATATGCATTTAAGGTTCCTTCATGTCTTTTCATGACTTGATAGCTCATTTCTTTTCAGTGCTGAATAATAATCTATTGTCTGAATGTACCGGAGTGTATTTATCCATTCACCTACATCTTGGTTACTTCCAAGTTTTGACAGTTTTGAGTAAAGCTGCTATAAAAATCCATGTTCAGGTTTTTATGTGGTTCTAAGTTTTCACCTCCTTTTACATTAACTTGAAATAAACTAAATGATGTGTTACTACTGTTTACTAATGTGAAATTACAGCAGTTGGAATTAGTAAAAAATTCTTTTCCACATCTTGTCCTAATGAAGGTTTTATGGCTTGTTTCCATATGTGCTAGGGAGTAAGAGCCTTTGCCAAGCTTGCTGAGCCTGTGACCTTTCCTTTTTGGTCTCTACTTTTGTGTTTCTTTTATTGAGAGAACACCAGTATTGCCACATTCAAATGAGGCAGGAATAGCTTTCTCTGAGGTCATCGTATGATGAAATAAATGTTCCTGCCCTCTTGAGTAGATTGTATCCTGCGTTCTGTAGGCATTAGGCTCTGTTCCCAAAGAGTTTACAGTATAGTAAAACGATTATAGCATGTTAAGTATATTAAAACTGGGATGAAGTTTTATAGGGAAATTAATAATAGATATTTGTTTCACTATTAATTCAAGGAAAAATGGCATGATACTTTGATATTTTGATCATAAAACATGACAAGAGTTGTTTTTTTGTTTGTTTTTTGTTGTTTTAAGAAAGTATCCAAAATTCTATATTCTCTTTTATCTTTTCTGTCTTTGGCATACATGGCATACATTTTTTTTAATGTTATTGAGATAATGGTATACATATTATTAATTATATATTTTTGATGTTTCTAATGTGAAACTCACTATAACCATGATATAAAGTATATGCAAAATGCTTTTGAAATTCATGTGGTAGTGCTGATTAGGTAAATATTCTATCATCTATTCATCCAATATTCTGCATAGTCCAGAGAGATGTTATTTAAAATGTTAATTCATTGTGTTTTTTATGAATTTACCTGATTTAGAATCCATATTTTAATGTTAGCTTTGTAACTGTAGGACACTAGTTGCAGTTTAATTTTGTTAACATTGGATAGGCTGTGTGTGTGTGGATAGAGCAACAAGTCTCCTTTCTCCCAAATTTTGCATAGGATAAACCATAGCAAATAGCCATAGTGTTTTTGTGAGTTTCCTATTTCTGTACCTTTGGAAGCACAGAGATAGTTGCATGAAAACGTTGGGTTTCCCTCAAACTTTTTGGTTAATACTGAACTTGTCTCTCCTCTTTTAGCTGTGCGGTCAGAGAAGAAACGCCTTAGGAAGCCAAGCAAGTGGCTTCTGGAATATACAGAAGAATATGATCAGATATTTGCTCCTAAGAAAAAACAAAAGAAGGTACAGGAACAGGTGCACAAGGTACATTCCACCATTTCAACAACCTTTCATCAGTTCTTTTAGGATACTGCAATTTTCCCTTCAATATCATATTTTATCTTCATGGGACAATAATTTCCTTAACTGGGATCTTGTTTTTCAGGGGTTTTTTTTTCCAGCTTCTGGCACAGTACTTAGCCTGTACTAGTTATACAGGAAATGTATAAATGAGTTTATGTACTATGTGTGTATAGTGTGTGTATATATAGTATATTTTCCCCCTTTGCTTTCAAAATGTATTTGACTTAGGAATATTGTTATGATAAAATGTTTAGTAAAAAATATAGGGTATTAAAAAGAATAGTATGATCCTAATTCTATAAACAAATGTTATAATACCTTATATGCTTTATTTTTAAATTGTTTCTTTAAACTCAAAGTATTTTAAAGTAAGAGATATTTTGACTCCACGTCCCTAAATAACATGCACCTCTAAGAAACAACATTTTTCTTCACAACCAATTTATCATGGTCATATCTATTAAGGTCAGTTTATCTATTAACAAATCCATGTTCAGATTTCCCCAGTTATTTCATAACCTTTACATTTAATTTATCCAAACCAAGATCCAGTCTAGGACTACACATTATATCTGGCTGTTACATTTCTTAAATTACCTTAAATCCAGGACAGTCCCCCCTTTTCATGACCGTATGTAAGCAATGAGAGCAACACATTTAGAGTATCTGCCTTCTTGATTTGTGTGATTGCGTCTGTGTTCCCTTTTAGGTAGTAGTTAATAAGTAACAATTTGATACATTCAAGTTAAACATTTTTGGCTAGATTACATGGTAGGTGTCATGTTGTATGATATTGGAAGGTATTTAACCTTCAATAGTTCACCGCGGTGACTAACTGATTTCTCTTTTCAGTTATGTTTTACCTCTTTTGATCAAGCAGCAGTATATGTATAATTACTTTGGCTCCAAGAGAATGTCTTGTTCCCCATCAGCCATTTCCCTGATGTTTTTAAAAAAATATCAATTGTAGATCCTTTTCTATATGAATAATTTCATTTGGGGTTACAAAATGAAGATTTTCAGATTTTATTATTTCTTCTACTTAAATTATCTGTCAATCTGTCATTTTATAGTACTGAAATACATGAAAGGCATGTATTGCTTTCCCATTAATTTACCAACTCAACTTTGGAAGTTTATTATTAGCTGCTTTTATCGATGATATATTAGGGAATCTTTTTTTTTCTTTAATTTATTTATTTTTTTTGCGGTACGTGGGCCTCTCACTGTTGTGGCTTCTCCTGCTGCGGAGCACAGGCTCAGCAGCCGTGGCTCACGGGCCCAGCTGCTCCGTGGCATGTGGGATCTTCCTGGACTGAGGCACGAACCTGCGTCCCCTGCGTCGGCAGGCGGACCCCCAACCACTGCGCCACCAGGGAAGCCCTTTTTCTTTTTTTTAGATTATCACTATGGCTTTAATGAATTTTTATAGCTTCAGTGTATCTCAATCCAATGACATTTTTACCCTTTAAAAAAATTATAGTAAAATATATGTAACATAAAATTTACAACTTTAGCCTTTTTTTAGTGTACAGTTCTGTGGCATTCAGTACACCCACATCGTTATGCAACCACTACCATTATCACCACTACCCATTATCTTCAGAAATTTTTCATGGCCCCAAACTGAAACTCTGTGTCTATTAAAAAATAACTTCCCACTTCCCCATACCTTTAGCCCCTGACAACCACCATTCTGTTTTCTGTCTCTATGAATTTTACTATTCTAGGTACCTCATATAAGTGGAATCATACAATGTTTGTCCTTTTTTGTCTGGCTTATTTCAGTCAGTGTAATGTTGTCTTCAAGTTTCATCCATTTGTAGCACGTGTCAGAATTTCATTCCTTTATAAGTACATTATTCTTTCTGACACTTAAATTATAATGACTTTGGTCTATGGATTCCACGTTTATCTTTTGCCCATAGGTAAGTTCTCGCCGTGAAGAGGAAAACCTTTTAGCCCGGTGTCGATCTAGTGCTCAGAACAAACAGGTGGATGAGAATTCTTTGATATCAACCAAAGAAGAGCCTCCAGTTCTTGAAAGGGAGGCTCCGTTTTTGGAAGGGCCCTTGGCTCAGTCAGAACTTGGAGGTGGACATGCTGAGTTGCCACAGCTGACCTTGTCTGTGCCTGTGGCTCCGGAAGTCTCTCCACGGCCTGCCCTTGAGTCTGAGGAATTGCTAGTTAAAACACCAGGTAAGATGGGGATGGGTCTCAGTATATAAGTGGGTATAATTAGAGGAAGCAGGAGATTTTAGTATGTTTTGATGGAAAGCCAGTAGTGTATTTCTGTACAGCAAACTACCCACTTTGATTCTGGGAAATCCCTAATACTGGCTAATTGGATATAGTTAATGACCATTAATTGGTGTACTGTCAGGAAGACATATTTTTAAAAAACTACTTTCTTTCAGTGTTATTGCTCTTCATGATTATTGATCAACCACAGTGTGAATCAACACCCAGGATAACAGGGTTTGGGGGAGGGGCACTGCATACTAGTGAAGTAAACACATAAAAATTATACTTCAGATACTGACTTTACCAATCTTTGTGTTACTTGGGAAGCTGTTTAACCTCTGAACTTGTTTCCTCGATGTATAAAATGGAGACTGTGATGCAATGTATAAAGAAATTTACCTGACACATAGCAAGCAGCTGAGTGTGAATACTCCCTTGAAGTTAATTACCAATTTCTTTTCACTTCATCATTCTGTATAAACATGTCACCTGGTGAGAATTGGATCTAAACAGCATACTGTCTCTAATTCACCTTCTGACTTTTTTTTTTTTTTTTTAATATTGGAGTAACCTTCTGACTTGAGTATTGTAGTCAGCCAAGGAAAATTTTGGATGTAACTTTTTTTTTTTTTTTTTGTGGTATGTGGGCCTCTCACTGTTGTGGCCTCTCCCATTGTGGAGCACAGGCTCCAGATGCGCAGGCTCAGCGGCCATGGCTCACGGGCCCAGCAGCTCCACGGCATGTGGGATCTTCCCAGACCGGGGCACGAACCCGTGTCCCTGCATCGGCAGGCAGACTCTCAACCACTGCGCCACCAGGGAAGCCCTGGATGTAACTTTTTTACATTCCCAACAGTAGCTTGTGATGTTATTCTTTAAAAAGGGATCCCAATTGTGCATAATCAAATAAGGTGGAATCAAAAAGAATAATAAAGATAGTTACCACCTCATTGCCCATTATGTGCCAAACTGTGTTATTAGGCTCTTTTATATAATTCCTAAGAGCAGTCCTACAAAGTAAACAAGTGTCTTTTACTTATTTAGGAACAGAACAAGAATTCTAAGCCTGGTCTATTTATGCCCAGAATTCAGGCTCTACTTTACCTCACTTCTCCTTTTGTTCTTACCACCAGTTGATTACTCTAAAGGGAGTTTTGCCCTTTTGATTTCTCCTTAGTTCATTTGTGATTTTTAAAAAATGTATCAACATATATGGTTTTTAGTAAGTGTGTATACACACACACACACACACACACACACACACTCTGACATAAGAACATCCTCACATTAGTTTGTGTCTGTATTGAGAAATATTTTCTTGTTTTATGTTAACTAGTATTTTAGAATAAATAAATGTTTACCTTGTCCCTCCCCACAAGATGATGAGAAAAATATTAAAAATGACTAATTTTTTATATTTTGAGAAAAATATTTAAAAATGACTAATATATATATATATATAGGTTTTTAAAAAATTAGCTTGTGCCCAGTTTCTAAATCATCTAATGAAAAGATACATGCATTTCAGGAAATTATGAAAGTAAGCGTCAGAGAAAACCAACTAAGAAACTTCTTGAATCCAATGATTTAGACCCTGGATTTATGCCCAAGAAAGGGGAACTTGGCCTTACTAAAAAGGTATGTTATTTTAGTCAATTCTAAAATAGGGTGTAATCCAGGAAATAGGGGATTTTAAAAACAAATCTTTTAGTAATACTTATGACATCAGTGCACATATACATAGAAATTATAGAATGTCAGAGTACACTTGGTGATCTGAGAGATCCTACATTAAGAGGCTGTTTTGCATTTGTACGGAAAATGTGTATCACTTGATTTTAGATTTTCTTTTCAAGTGAAAATGAAAAAAGCTTTAAAGTTGAGTAAAGTTTGTGTTTGTTGTAATTTCTTTTCTGGGCTCGAAACCTCTTACCTGATTTCTACTTCACTCCTGTCTCTACAAGCCACTAACCTACTCTTATGCCATTGCCCTGTCTGCATAATACCTCAGAAAAGACCTAGCTCAGCTATAATCCAGGCAGAAACACTTGATCTTCAGTTTTGCAAACTTGGTTTCCATTAGCCAAGAAGGCATCATTAAATTGTAGTTGGAAATAGAAAATGATTTTCTAATTCTATAATGGATGATAACTGGATATTGATTCCTTAGGAAACATCCTGCTCTCTTTGTATTTGAGGAGTAACTCAGTGTATATGTTACAAATTCAGTTGTAAGTTGCACAGATTTCCTATTTTAAAAAATGCTTTTTCTTTAAAGAAAAAATGCAGATTGTAATCAAATCATAAATAGAGTTTTTGGAATTCTTTCCTTAGCTGTAGCAAACTTCTATCCTTTAATCCTATATTAAGGCTCCTAGTTTTTGTTAGTCACACATCTGTAAATGTAAAATTTAATTTATTTGTGTTTTTATACCTTATTTAAAGAGTCACATTATGTACTTTAGTTCCTTTGTTCTTCTCAAAGCAGTTTTATGACATGGACTTTTTGGTGGTTCTTAGACTCATCTCCTGCCCTCTGAACTCTCTCTGCAGTTTGTGCAACCTTCAGTGACAATGTGTCTCAAACTCACTATCCTCTCATTGTACCCCACACTCTAGTAAGGCTGTGGTCATCTTCTGCAGTGCTTTCTCTCCTGGATTTATATTATTCAAATCTTAGCCACTGCGCAAGATTGTTGGCAGAGGTAGATGGAAAGGGCCAGGGAAACTGGGATTCAGTTGCACGTTTTGAGCGTGGAAGTGACGTTTGCAATCAGGTGATAAATTTAATGGTATTGTACAGGGTGAGTCATGGGAGGCTGTTGTCTTACTGCTAGAGGTGAGGTGCTGCAATTGTCATTGTGAAAGTAAGAATTCAGGCGAGTTAAGTGAATGACACCCCCTCCCCCCGCCTTTATGGAGCTATAATTGGCATATATAAGTTAATGATTTGAAGGAATAAGATGAATTTTGAATCCTCAATGTTTTTGAGACTGGGTTACTTTAAAAATAGTGTTAATTTGTTTTTTAATAACTGTAAATGGAGTAAAACCTTTAAAATTGTATAATTTGTATGACCTTGCTCTGCCAAGTGCAGTTTTCTAATCTGAAATTTAACTTGTCGTGTTTGTGGGTTAATTTTTTCCCTAAGGGGATAAAAAGCATGATTTAGTTGATAATTTTAATTTGTATAGGCGAAAGTGTCCCAGAACTCTTTGAGATTTAATTTACACCAATAAAATGCACAGATCTTAATTGTTCTGTTTGATGGCTCTAGACAGTTGTATATACCATGTTAAGTACCACCCAAACTAAGTATGCTCTATATCTGTCACCCCTGGAAGTTTTCTTGTTCCCCTTTTCACTCAACTCCCCATTCTCATCTCTTTAAGAGGCAAAATTTTCTAACTTCCGTTACCGTAGATTAGTTTTGCTTGCTCGTGAATGTCGTATATGTTGTTTTGTTTTTGTTAACTGGCTTCTTTTATTCAACACATGTATTTGAGATACATCCACAAGGATGGTATTTCAGTAGTAGTTCAAGTACAATTTGCTTGTCCTTTCTCCTGTTGATGCACATTTGCATTTTTTCATTTGAGGGCTATTAATCATAAGGCTGGTATGAATATTCTGAGTCTGTTTGTGTACATATATTTTCATTTTTCTTGGTGGTGTAAATACTTAGGGGTGGGATTGCTGGCTCATGAATATATCCCTTTTAAAGACATTGCCAAACACTTCTCCAAAGTGGTTGTACAACTTCACGTTCCCGCCAGTGGTATATCAGAGTTCAGTTGCTCCACATCTTTAATAGCATTTGGATTGTCAGTCATTTTAAGTTTAGCCATTCTAGTGGATATGAAATGATATCTAATCATGTTTTTAATTTGTATTCCCTAATGATTATTGATTTTGAGCCCCTTAGTATGTGCTTACTGGCCATTCCTATATCTTATCTAACGACTGTTCCAGCACAGTTATATTTTTGATTGGGCTGTTCATTGTTTTTATGGTTGCTTTTTTAGGAGTGCCTTTGTATTTGGAATACAAGTCTTTTGTCAGAGATATGCGCTTTAAATATTTTTTCCCAGTCTGATGCTTGCCTATTCATTTCCTTAGTCTTTCATGAGAAAGAATTTTTAAAAGTTTGTTTTTTCTTTTATTTCTATTTTGTGTCTATTTCAAGAAATGTTTGCCTACCATATCAACACAGAGATGTACTTTCTGTGTTTTCTTTTAGGAGTTTTATGGTTTTGACTTATATACAGTTCTTCATTTTTTGAGATGGAGTTTTGAAGTGGATGTCCAATTGTTTTAGCACCATTAGTTAAAAATCTCTGTTAGCTATCCAGTTCTCTGTCTCTCATATTTTTGGTCTCTTTAAGCATTAGATATAATTAATAACTGTCACTGTTGAATTTCAGCTTTTTTTGGTAGGGAGATAGGCATCATATTTGGTGCTAGAACAAGAGAAAACCAGAGTTATTGGTGATTGGCTAGACCTGGACCCTGGAGAAAAGTGACCTCTTTTCTGTTTTAGAAGTGAGTTCTGCTATCTGACCTAGTCACCTTCACAGTTAAGGTCCTGCTTACTGTGAGGTATATTTTGCCATCAGGTTGAAACCATGATTCAGCTCCATCTTGGGACTACACCATGGGTTACCAGGCAAGCCACACCTTGTCTTTGGATGGATCAATCAGTGGGTTAGAGAAAGAGGGATTGTCTGTTGAGGTAGTGGTAACTTAAGAGTGCACAGACTTAATGCATATCCTACCAGATTATGCATAAAGTAAGTTACTGGCATCTTTGACATGTCCTCCAAGGCACTTACAGAGTTCTGTGGGTTTTTAAAAAAATATATTTTATTATTATCATTATTTTTCAGCCACGCCTCGCGGCACATGGGATCTTAATAAAGCACAGAGTCTTAATCACTGGACCACCAGGGAGGTCCCTTTTTTTATTCTAAGCAGAGCAGATGGAATTTTATTCATGTAGTGTAGTGTGGGGGGGGGTGTGTGTGCGTGCATGTGCATGCTGTTATTTCTATTTTAACTTATAAAATTGTTGACATCAGAAATGAAAATTTTTTTCTGTATCACTCTGTAGTTTTGGGAACATTCTGATTGTTTTTGCATCACAGCTTTTGGGTGAATGTTAAACAGTGAAGTATAAATTGGTTATGTAAGTAATATAGATGGTAGTTTTCTTTAAATTATGCAGTCTATTTTGTGGGTTTGTCTACTAGTGTTTTGTTCCATTTAACTAGGTACCTAACATTTGCTCCTTCATTTTATTTGACTTCATAAGACTCTGATCTACACTGAACATGAGGAACATTCTTATGATTTATTAATGTATATAATAAGTGTTCAGAAATTCACAGCTGCATTTTATCTTGTTTTAACCTCAGACTTGGGAACTTCATAGCAAGAATAGCATCCATTATATTGACTTTTGTGGCCACTAAATTTTGTTTTACAGTCATGATGAAGAATATTATTCTTGTAGGAGAAGACATTTTCTTGGAATAGAACTAATTCATACAAGCATTAGTAGTAGGGGAATAAAATGTGTAGTGAGTTACTCTTGACGTTTAAGGTTTTTCTTGTTGTTTTTTTGTTTTTGGCCATGCCACGTGGCTTGTGGAATCCTAGTTAGTTCCTTGACCAGGGGCCCTTGGCAGTGAAAGCGCGGAGTCCCAACCGCTGGACCACCAGGGAATTCCCAATGTTAAGTGTTTTGTTTGTAGTTTCAGTGTTGCTTTAATTTATATTAATCTGCAGCAACTTAAATTAGAAAGACTTTCCATGATTCAGAGCTTTTTAATATTTAGAATTCATCAAGTAAGTAAGTCTGTGTAAAATCCAGTGGCTGTAAGTATAACATTAAGAAGGAAGATTTTAAATACATGGTGGTGTGGAACAGAATTGAGCTGGTGGGTCTATAAGCACATACTTTTTCTCTTTCTCTCCCACTTTAATCAGAGCAGTGTTCTATATCTGCTTTATATATTGGGAGTCTCTGAGTAAGCCATTGGGAGTCTCTGAGTAAGCCAGTCGTTGTCCGTAGTCCCCCCACCGGAGTATGTGGTTGGTGGTTTTGAGTTGTAGAGCATGAAAAAAACCCAAATCTGATGCTTTTCCCCACAAAGTTTCTGTTCAACCCTTTACTTTTATACTGTTCCTTTAATTGTTAAAAACAGCCAAGATTCTGTATCTGTGGCAATAGACAGTTCAGCTTTTGGCACATAGTATAAAGGGTTTGTTTTCTATTCCTTTGTAAAACATGATGCATTTTACTTATTTGTAGTGTTATGAAGCTGGTCACTTGGAGAATGACATTACTGAATCATGTGCTGCATCTCGTTCTAAAGAGTTTGGTGGAGGTGAGTGTTTTTGAGATTTAAGAACTGTATTGCAAAAATAAGTGTGAAGTACCCTGTCAGTTAACGAGAAAAGTTACTAAGCCGGACTAGTAAGGTTGCAAGTTCTAAGACTTGTTTGCCCAATATATGCTTCCTAAAACTGCATATGACACTAGAAAATTGTATCGATTCATTTCCAACTTGATACTGAAGTTAGTTAAATGGAATTAGAATTAGTGTTAAGGAAATGTTGGGAACAATAAAGAAAAATCAGCTCCTTAATTTTCTTATTAGATAATTCTCCATACTGCATCATTACTTTCTTGGCTTTGATTCCTATAGGACAGAAAATAACAGAATTTGAGTTGAGGGGGAAATTGCAAATCATCTTAGACAAGTCTTTCATAGTCTTACTTTCTTATATCACACCTGTGACCTTTGGTCAATGAACATATGCTTGAAAAAGAGAGCTTACATTTGAGCCTAGTCTATTATGGCTGCTTTCAAAGGCCTTAGGAATCTTCTAGATTAAATTGGAATCTGTTTCCTGGAACCTCTGCTTGGTCATCTTATTTCTGCCCACAGCAGGAATGGGCAGCCCTTCATTCAATAACAGATAAAATAATCATAGTTTAAGTATCTACTCTACCAGTTTCTTTGCGTAAGGACTGTTACCTCTGATGAATCTAAAGCATTACAACGAATTAGGATATTATTCATATTATCCCTGTCTTGTAGAATAAGCACGAAGATGAAAGAGATTGGAAGGGTTGGGGAACTATATCCAGACATGACCAAATTTATTGCCACACTACTGTCTCATTATCCACCCTGTGTTTCTCCATACCAATTCTTTCTATCCCTTTGATCATTTTGTCTGCCTATGCCATTTATTGATTGGTGTCATTCCTGAAATATTAGCTTAGATTTGAGCACGCTGCATCAGATATGATCTATCAGCAAAGGATATTAGGGGAGATTATATTTTATGTGGTCTTAAATGTACACTTCTTTGAATGTGATCTGTGATTATTAAGTTTTTTAGCAAGTGAATTAAACGGTATGTTAACTTATTTTAACCCTGTATGCAATTATAATATAGGTTGGTCAACTTGTTTGCTTGATTTAAAAAAAAAAAAAAACTGCTTTCAAAATAATATCAGCTCTTTCCCTATACATTTGTACTTTAGTTTTCTGTAAAACCTACAACCTGCACTTTATCCTCTGTAAATTTCATCTAAATGTTTCAACTTGTGAGAATTTTGAAGCTTTATTCTGCCATCATATTAACTCTTCCCTTTTAGTCTTAGGCTGTCAGCAGCTTTGATAGCAGAGCTTCTCCATCTCGATCAGGCAGATCAAGAAGAGAGCCCTAAAGCAGTCTTCCAAAGTATTTGATATCTAGCTTAAATATCCTGGAACATTTTACAAAATATCTCTTTAAAGATTCCTCTTAATGTTTATATAACAAAGAGTTGAATTATGTATAATAAAAAATGAGTGAGAGAATAAATTCCATTTTCTAAATATGTCAAGATTAGGCATTCATATTCAGGGTTATAGTACCGCTGCATGAATATCCTTGTTTTTAATTAAAAAAAAAAACCCGTTTGTTTATTTATTTTTGGCTGTGTTGGGTCTTCGTTGCTGCCCGTGGGCTTTCTCTAGTTGTGGTAAGCAGGGGCTGTTCTTCCTTGTGGTGCGCAGGCTTCTCATCGCGGTGCTTCTCTTGTTGCGGAGCATGAGCTCTAGGCGCATGGGTTCAGTAGTTGTGGCTCACAGGCTCAGTAGTTGTGGCTCATGGGCTCTACAGCACAGGCTCAGTAGTTGTGGCGCACGGGCTTAGTTGCTCCGCGGCATGTGGGATCTTCCTGGACCAGGGCTCAAACCCGTGTCCGCTGCATTTGCAGACAGATTCTTAAAACACTGCGCCACCAGGGAAGTCCCTGCATGAATATCCTTTTGGCCAAAAATGTATTGGTTGGGGGAGCGAGGTATTTTTCTCTCCTTGTATAAGTCAGATCTTATGTATTTCATGTTTTTGTCTTAATCCTTAAATCATAGAGTGATATAATTTATTGTCTTTAATCTTGGAGGCCAGGTTTTAGTATCTTTTCCTGACTACTAAATGCATTTCCTCCCCGTCTGTAGGATATTAAAGTCCTTTGTGGAACTAGAAAGTCTTTCATTTCAATCATATAAAATGAAATTGCTTTAATAACCTGTATGTTTACTATTTAATCCATATGAGGCAGAATTTATATATATGTAGCCATTTCCCCAACTAGTTATATACTAATGGGTAAGTCTTTTTTTTTTTTCCCTCTGCCCTTGTTTTCCTCATCTACAAAGTTGGAGAATTAAAATTAAGGTTGGTGTTTACTCTAACATTCCATAATTCTGTGAGGTCCCTTTAGTTGAGGATAGGAGTTCTTGGACATGCATGTGATCAGCCAGCAGGTAACACCTGTTTTCCTGTCCTAGGCACCACCAAGCTGTTTGATAAACCAAGGAAGCGAAAACGACAGAGACATGCTACAGCCAAGGTGCATTGTAAAAAAGTGAAAAATGACAACTCATCAAAAGAAACTCCAAGCTCCGAGGTATTATGCAGTTCTTCATCTTTTGACCTTCCAAAGCGAAGCTGCTTTTCACAGTAGAGGCCACATCCCTTTTCCCTTTGAGTTTACCTAAAAATAGTATTCTGTTGAAACAGCTAGTAGTGATAAGGAATCCTGGAGAAAAAGATGAATCTGATTCTAGTAGAAATAAGTCAAAGCACTATGGCAGCTGTAGGTGTGACCTTTTTAAAAGATCACACCCCATGCTCTAGGTGTCAGGTGAAATACATAACTGTTTCATCATGAAGTAAACTTGTTCTAAAACCAGAGAGCACAATATCAAGTAACTATATAATCCAGATGAACTTGGTATTGCCCTTTAAAAGTTGAGACTGCAGTTAGGGGAAAAACTCATTTGCTTATTTATTGAGACCACCAACTGCTTAATTTTAGAGTAATGTTTGTAAACAGCGACTTTTAGGAAACAGATTTAAAGCCATTTTCTTGAAGAGCATCAGTGCAGCCATTGATGCTATCCCTAGCTTTCCAACTCAGGTTAAAAGAGAATTAGAAAAAGTCAGGTCAGCATCACATATTATGATGCAGAGTGTTTCTTTCCAGGACAATTTGAATAGAATGCCCAAGGGGGGCATTATTTAGGAAACACTGATCTTGGAAGGACAAATAAGTAATCAAATAAACTTAAGAATGTTTTCTCTCCCTTAGTGAAACCTTAAAATGGAACAGCTCAAAAAGTTCCAGTGGAACAGCCTCAGAGCAGTTAGTGGCAGGGCATGAGGCGCCCACTACCCGCCCAATCACAGCAGGGTTAGAACTAACATTGCATGCAGTCCGCCCACGTGATTGGCTGAACATCTGTAAGTGCTTAATGGCTAGACAAATAGCAGCCCAGAGGGAGGGGGTCAGATGGAGGAGACATCAATAATATAGATGTGGGGCGTTATTTTTTCTCTGCAAGGGAGAACTGATGACACACAGGACAGCTGCAAGCCCCAAGGAGACCATTGAGGAGGGTGTAGAAAATGACCACGGAATGCCTGTATCTAAAAAACTGCAAGGTGAACGAGGAGGAGGAGCTGCACTCAAGGAGAATGTTTGTCAGGTAGAGAATGTTTGCCCACTTGCATTTGAATTGCATGCTTATCTTTTAAGAGAAGTCCTCTCCCATCTCTTGATGACCTAGTCGTGGTTAGAGTAAAAATTCTCTTGGATGATTCCAGTGGAATCACTTACTTTAAGGATTTAACTCTTCTCTCTTCCCACAAAAAAAGAAGAGAAATATTTAGTGTTGCCCGTGGGTAGATGCCCTGAAGTAGGTCTGAGATGGAAGGGGTGAATCTGTGGTTGCTCAGCCAAAGATAATTTTCCTGCACCTCTCATGGTGTGAGAATGTTTGGGTTTCTAAGGAATTTTTCAAGGAGAATTTTCACATAGATTGTTGGGTTTCTGTGTGTGTGTGTGTGTGTGTGTGTGTGTGTGTGTGTGTGTGTTTTGTTTTCGTTGTTCTTTTTTTCTGCTTTAAAGTACTGACTTTAGAGAACCTACCACCTGTATTTTTCTATTTATTTAATAAACATTTATACAGTGTTTTTTTTTACTGTGTCAAGTGTTTTTCCATTCACTTTGTAAATATTACATCATTTAGTTATCATAACAATCTCATAAGATAGAGGATCATTATTATCCTTGTTTTATAGATAAGAAAATTGAGGTACAGGGAGGTTAAATAGCTTGCTTGTAGTCACTCAGTGAAGCCAGTATTCAAACCCAGGCAATCTGGGTTTTGAGTCTTAACCACTATGTTGTCTTGCTTCTCTGTGAAATGTGCCTCCACTTTAATGTCAAATGCCTTTATCTTACTTGGGAGTAGAGTCAGTTAAATGGATGCATTGGTTATATTCTCTTTTCATGGTCTTGATTTAACCTTGTAAATACTTAAAAACTGGCATATAAAAAGTTGAAAATATTAGTTTTTTTTTCTAATTGAAACTGCTAAAAAATAAAATTTCCCCAGGCCTAGAATATTATTATGGCCAGTATAATTTCAACTCAGTTTCTTTGTCTGTTCATTTCACTGCTATATAAAGAAGGTTGATTATATTCAGACCTGCTCCCAAACAGTGTTACTCCTCAGAGACTGTTAAGCCCACAAAGATTGTCATATAAGTAAGGTATTGTAACCCATGGTCCTGGTTTGTTTGGATCAGTCTTTGTTTAAATCTGTTGTGCTTGTATAATTTATTAATAGCACCTCCTTTCATGCTCAAGTGTCCTAGTTTGAAGGATGAATTACATGGTCATCCCAATTAAAGGGTTAGTCTGTAACATTTGGTTAATTTGAAAAATTTATTCCTCAGTACATACTGTAATTGAAGTTTTCCTGTTTTAAGTGATGAAGGCGAATTTGTTTATCGTGCAGGAAAGCTGATGTTGCTGGCACTCTGAATATACAAAACAAAACATGTAACATTTATGGCATTTGTCAATTTTTGGTCATGAATAGTAGATCATGGGAGAGCCAAACATGAAAGACTAGCTCAGAATCCCTTGGGGTCCACTCTTAATCCCTGGCTGCCTCTGGCCTTTTATTCCCAAAGCTCTCCTACTCGTCTGCTTATTTAAGCTTTGATGTTAAGTGGCCAAGACCTGTTCTGTTTCTTTGGGTTCTTGAGGATATTAGACTTGCCTGGCCATCTTTCCCCCTTTCTTGTCTTACAGAATAAGTATAAGAGTTTGTTCATTTTTCTCATTTTTCTGCTAATCACTATGGGGAAACAAGTCAGGATATTAGAGGGGTGAAAAGTAACAAATGTTGGGAATGTGCAGAGTTTTCATAAATCATACAACGTTTTCAAAAGCAACAGATCCCGATCTTTATTTCCTAAGGCTGTATCATCATTGACACCCTGTTTTAGTGAGATTGTCTCAGAAAGGTGATCTCTCTGATTTTAATATGGTTCTAGGTGTATCTCAGGGATTGTTCAAATCTTAATCAGGGCCCTTCTGGACTGTTACGACCCAAGTCCCAGCTGGCCAGTATCTCTTGCTTGAACCATTGCAGTAACCTGTTTGATTATCTCTGCTTTTCCTCTCACCTTTTTACTCTTGAAATTTTTCTTGTAGCAGTCATAGGGATCTATTTTTAGATGAATACCTGATTTCAGCCTTCCCTTGGTACAGCGCTCATTATAATGGCACACCTTTGCAATTAGAATAAAATCTGAAACTCTGTACCGTAATCTGTAAGGCCACACAGTCAGGCCCTTGCTTGCCTTTTTCTTACTTCATTTCTACCACTTCTAACTTTTGTTCACTTTTGTCCAGTGACACTGGCTTTCATTGTGATTCATAGGAATGCCATGATTTTTCCTGTCTGTGGGCTTTCTGTACTTTCTGCCTTCTTGGTCCCTTCTTCAGATCATGTGGCTGACTTGTCATTCAGAGCCTAGTCTAAGAAGTCATTCCTAATCACCCAATCCAAAGTTGTTGTTTGAGGGCTCTACCCAAATACTTACATTTTCTGATATCTTTTGTTTGTTTAATTATTTACTTATATCTTTGTATCCTTAGAATATAAGAATGATGGGAGCCAGGGACCTGTGGTACCTGGCATAGAGGAGGTAATCATCAAATACTAGCTGAATGAATGGTGGGATTTTTTGTTTCTGGCAAAGCTGCTTCTTAACTTTTGCTTTAACGAAGACCTTCTGCTTGGGATTTTTAAAAATCTTTTTCTATAGACAGATCTGTTTTCTTTCTCTTAACAGAACTGTGAGAAACTGGGTGAGCTGCTATTATGTGAGGCTCAGTGCTGTGGGGCTTTCCACCTGGAGTGCCTTGGATTAACTGAAATGCCCAGAGGAAAATTTATCTGCAATGAATGTCGCACAGGTAAAGTAGTTAGAGAAAGGTCTTCTTCCAAGGAAGGTTTGAGTTTTAAGTTTTTTAGGAAAAAATCATTTATTGGAGACACTTTTTTTTGTGGCAATACTGGGCTAATTCCTACAGACATAGAGATAGGTGCTCTGTGGTCTTTGCCTTCAAAAAAACTCAAGTGAATAATGAATGTATAGTATAATACAGTGCAAAACATGTTGTTGTGAATGTTAAAGTGCTGTGTGAATGAAGATGCACCAGTGCTACAGAGGAAGATATCTGAGTTTGGTTTTAAGAGAGAAATAGAAATTGGTGTGTGGAGGGGAAGGATAGAAGGTGTAATAAAGTAAGTATGAAATATTTGGGGAACAGGAAGCATATAGGTCAGTGTGTTTGGAGTTTAAGATATTTTAGGGAAGAGGTGAGGCATAGGTAGTGATGAGGAGGACTTCTGGGTTACTGATGATATTTTATGTTTCTTGATCTGAGTGTTGATCAAGAAATGTGTTCACTTCATGATTATTTGTGAACTTATAATGTGTGCACTTTTCTGTGTATATTATACATCAGTAAAACTGCTTAGCAAAAAGAAGAGAGCTATTTTGTGAGAGTTACAATATACGGATTGGGTCAGAAACTAGGAGTGGTCAGATGAGACCAGCCTGTAAAGCACCTCACAGCTGTGCTCTCTCAAGGAGATTGCTCTTTTTTCAGCATTATGAATGGATGTTACAGTATGAAAGTAGTAAAGAAATTAGGGTTGACAGTAAAGATTTTATGCTCGTAAGTCATTAAAAACCGTAGGTGTGCATGATGCTGCCCAAAGAGAAAGCGTCTGTAGAGTGAGAAGAGGGCTAATGACGCTATTGGGGGATATCCACTTAAAATGGGCTACTGGAGGGTGAGGAGGAGCTACTCAAGAAGGAATGTCTGTGAAGCCGTGGGGATGGGGTGTCATCAGCAGAGGCAGATGGGGCAAACAGACCAAAGAGGTTCTAGAGTGAAAAGGGGATCTATTGTATTTGGCAGTGAGAGAGTGCCTTGCTAATCCAAACTGAAAGATGAATGGGTAGCAGTATACACTATTTCTTACAGAAGCTTGACTTCAGTGGAAAAGGGAGCAGTAGCTGAAGGGAGGATGTTAGAGGGTCAGGAGGAAGAACATCTTGAGTAGGATGAAGGTTAAGAATTGTGTAGGGAAATAAATTTCCGTAACAGGAGGGGGAATAATTGGAGTACAGTCACAGAGACAGGAGAGGATAATCTTGAAGAGATAAAAAGATTAAAAGGGAATGTACCATGTAATTGTGAGGGAGATGAACACTGAGGTTTTTCCTTGGCTTGGTGAGAATGGTGGAAAAAAACTGTTTATAACCTGAAGGGAAGAGTGTAGGCTTAGACTAGCCCCTGTGGGAAATAAGAGGTGAAATTAACTTGTGTCTGTAAATAGATGGCCATGTCAGATTGAGTTATTTCATCTTTCTGCTACCACTTTCAGCAGTGTAGGTACAAAAGCTGGAAGACAAGATAGTTGTGGGGGTTATTTTGCCTTCTACACACGTTGGGCTTTTGATCATTATGTGCCATACGGTGTCCCGGCCTTGTAATTAAAATTTAGAAACAAATTTTAGATATGTGCATATCTCTATTGCCTTAATTTTCTTAGAAAGATCTTCTTTTTTTAAAAATTTTTTTTAACTTCTTATTTCATATTTGAGTATAGCTGATTAACAATGTTGTGTTATATCAGTTGTACAGCAAAGTGATTCAGTTATACATATATCTATTCTTTTTCAAATTTTAAATATAGCAGTGAGTACAGTGTCAATCCCAAGCTCCCTAACTATCCCTCCCCGCAACTCTTCCCTCCTGGTAACCATAAGTTCCTTCTCTAAGTCTGTTTCTGTTTTGTAAATAAGTTCATTTGTATCTTTTTTTTTAGATTCCGCATATAAGCGATATCATATGATATTTGTCTTTCTCTGTCTGACTTACTTCACTCAGTATGACAATTTCTAGGTCCATCCATGTTGCTGCAAATGGCATTATTTCATTCTTTTCCATTGTATATATGTACCACATCTTCTTTATCCATGCTTCTGTTGATGGACATTTAGGATGCTTCCATGTCTTGGCTATCACTGCTAGTGCTGCAGTGAAGATTGGGGTGCATGTATACTTTCAGACCATGTTTTCTCCAGACAAATGCCCAGGAGTGGGATTGCAGGATGATATGGTGGTTCTAGTTTTAGTTTTTAAGGAACCTTCGTACTGTTCTCCATACTGGCTGTACCAATTTACATTCCCACCAACAGTGTAGGAGGGCTCCCTTCTCTCCACACCCTCTCCAGTATTTATTGTTTGTGGATTTTTTTGATGATAACCATTTAGAGAGATCTTCCTGCCTTTTGTACTAGCGATCCAGTTTTGCTAGTCTCATCTTTATTATGATGTGGTATTCTCTGAACCAGGCTAATCTAAGGCAGAACTACTTTTTAAAAAAAATCAACTTAATTGAAGAGTAATTTGCCTACTATAAATGTACCCCTTTTAATGTATATTTTGATAGGTTTTGATAAAATGTATACACCCACACGAGAAAGTTCCTTTGTGATCAGACCCAGTCAGTCTTTTTTGCACCTCACCCCTTCACCCCCATCACCAATTTCAGGTTAAACAGTGATCTGCTTTCTGTTCAGAGCACATTAGATTTGCCTTTTGTTTAGAGTTTGTGTCTGGCTCAGCATGTTTTTGAGACTCATCTGTGTTGATGTGTGTATCAGTAATTCATTTTCTTTCTTAAAACAGCTTTATTGAGGTGTAATTGATGTACAGTAAACTACACAAAGTGTACACTTTGACGTTTTGGTGTGTGTTTGTGTACATACACCTTTGAAACCATCACTCAGCACAGTTACTTTGAGATTAAACAACATTGTTGCAGGTATTGAGAATTCATTCTTTTTATTGCCAAGTGGTGTTCCATTGTATGGATATAAGAGTTTGTTTATCCACTCATCTATTGATGTACATTTGGATAGTTCTCAGGTTTGGCTGTTATAAATAAAGCACTGTGTATCCTTTGTATGGATACACTTTCTTTTCTGTTGTGTAAATATCTAACAGCAGAATGGCTGCATATGGTAGGCTTAACTTTTCAAGGAACATGCAAAGTGTTTGTACCATTTTATATTCCCATCAGTAGTGTGTGAGAGCTTTAATTCTGCCACATCTTCGTCAGCATTTGGTATTGTCAGTCTTGTTAATTTTAGCCATTCTGACAGATGTGTAGTGGTATTTTATTGTGGTTTTAATGTGCATTTCACTAATGATGAATGATGTTGCACATCTTTTTATGTGCTTATTTTTCTGTCTTCTTTGAGGAAGAGTGTTCAAATTTTTTTTTAATTTGGGGTTTTTTTCTCCCTATAAATTTATTTATTTATGGCTGTGTTGGGTCTTCGTTGCTGTGCGTGGGCTTTCTCTAGTTGGCGAGCGGGGGCTACTCACTCTTCATTGCAGTGTGCGGGCTTCTCATTGTGGTGTTTTCTCTTGTTGCGGAGCGCAAGCTCTAGGCGCGCGGGCTTCAGTAGTTGTGGCGCGCAGGCTCTAGAGTGTAGGCTCAGTAGTTTTGGTGCATGGGCTTAGTTGCTCCGCGGCATGTGGGATCTTCCCGGACCAGCGCTCGAACCCGTGTCCCCTGCAGTGGCAGGCGCCTTCTTAACCACTGCACCACCAGGGAAGTCCTGGGTTGTTCTCTTACTGTTGAGTTTTAAGAGTTCTTTATATGTATTCTGGCTACAGGTCCTTTATCAGATATATACTTTCCAAATTATTCTCCCAATCTGTGGCTTGTTTTCTAATTTTCTCAATGGTATCCTTTGAAGAGCAGAAGTTTTTAATTTTGAAGAAGTCTAGTTTATCAGAATTTTTTAATGGACTTTGGTTAACAAATCTTGCTTAACCCAATGTCATGAAGATTTTGTTTTCTGCTGAAAACTTTTTAATTTTTGTTTCACATTTAGGTCTGTGATCTATATTGAATTAAGTTTTATATGTTATGTGAGGTAAAGAGAGGTTATTATTTTTGAGGGTAGAAAATTTTACCCTAGTTTTAGTAAAGATGTATAGAGTAAGAATAAAGGAGTCATTTACTATTTCTTCTGGGTCACCCTGTTTTCCTATAGTAGGATGACCATAGCATAATTTAGGCTACTCCAGTTAAGTATTGGCTGCCAGTTATTCAGTATCAGGCAGTAGATTGCTTCTTTTCAAATACTTATTTAAAATTTTTTTCTAAAATTATTATTAGTTGGTGATCTCACTGTTTATAAAGATGAGGTGAATTATTTTACTGTGTTCCTATTTCCAGCAGCTGCCAAAGGCAGGATTCGTGTTCAGGTCTGTCTGTCCCTCAAGCCTGGGCTCTTTCCCTTACATTGTTTTGCTTCCCAGCGAGAGGTAGAATTTTTTTTTTCTCTTAAACTTTTTATTACAGAAACCCTCAGACATATACAGAAGTAGAGAGAACAGTATAAAGAATCTCAACATATTCATCACTTAGCTTCAGTAGTTATCAACTTCTTGCTTCATTTTACTCATATAGTTCAAAATATATGTAACTAGCATATTTTTTTAACTTTAAAAATATATATCCATTGTATACAGTGACTCCTATGTGTCATCAACTACCCAGTCCCACTTTCAAATTTTCCCACTTTGTCTCAAAATATATTGTTTTATAGTGTTTTGAATCAAGATCCAAATAATGTCCCTGTATTGTATTTTTTAATTAAAAAATTAATCTCTTAATCTTCTCTTAATCTACAACAGTACTATTCCCCTCACCCAATTATTTTTGTTTTTTTTTTACAACAAAAATATGTTTTATTTAACCCAATATATTCAAAATATGTCAGCATATATAATTAATGTGAAAATGACTGAAATTTGTTACATTCTTTTTTATGTGCTAGGTCTTCAAACTCCAACGTGTATTGACACTGACTACACATCTCAATTTAGACTAATGCCATTTTAAGTGCTCAGTATCCAAATGTGGTTTCCCTACTGGGCCTGTGCTAAATCAAACCTTACTTGTCACCCCTACATGACAAACCTCATTGCTGGATCCCAATAACTGCACATATTTGAGGGACCCCTCACCCAATTTTTTAATGTTCTTTGTTTCTTGAGACAATGGTCATTTGTCTGCCAAGTTGTCTACATCCTAATTTGGCTGATTGCATCCTTGAGGTGTCCCTTTAACTTGTTCCTCTGTCCTCTGTATTTCATGGAAACTTGTAGTTAGATCTAGAGGCTGGATCAGGTCAAATCAATTTTCCTTTCGCAAGAATACTTTGTGGGGATATGTACTTCCTATAGCATCACATCAGCAAGCATGTATTAAATTTTCCCCCTTAATAGTGGTATTAAGATTGTTCAGTAAGTTTGTGTTGTCATCCTGATCAGTCTGTTATAATGTTCTTCACTATGATATTGTGATTTTTAATAAATATATATTTGGTCTTTGTCCAGTTTCTGGCACAGAGCTCCTGAAACCCTTGAAGTTTCCTAAGTGATGAGGGCTATAAAGATGTGTCTTTTTTTATGTTAATGAGAGATGACTTTTGGAACTAGCTAAGGATGGGAGCTGGTTGTCAGGAGAACCAACCATGTGATTAGAGGGTTCCATCTCCCCCTGACCTTTTTGGAGGGGAGAGTGCTGGAGGTTGGGTTAGTCCTCAATTGCCAGTGATTTAATCAGTCGTGCCTTTGTAATGTGGCCTCCATTAAAACCCAAAAGGATGGGGTTTGGAGAGCTTCTGGGTTGGTGAACACATGGAGATTAGGGGAGAGTGGCGTGCTTGGAGAGGCCCTGGAAGCTCTGAGCCCTTTCCCCATACCTTACTCTATGCATTTCTTTTAACTAGCTGTTCCTGAACTACATCATTTTTTAGTAAACTGATGATCTAGTAAGTAAAGTGTTTCTCTGAGTTCTGTGACCCACTCTTGCAAGTTAATTGAACCCAACCTCTGATTTATAGCCAGTTGGTCAGAAGTACAGATGACAGCCTTGACTTAGAACTGGTAAGGGTTGGGGTGGGAGGCAGTCTTGTAGGACTGAACCCTTACTTAATCTGTGGGATCTGATATTATCTCCAAGTAGATGGTGTCAGAATTGAGTTGAATTGTAGGATACCAGCTGGTATCAGAGAATTGCTCTGTGGTGTGGGCACCCTCCACCCCCACCCCATGTTGGAATTTGGTGCAGAATTGTGTACTCACTAACTTTTCATCTAATGGTTTAGCATTGAGTGAATTCTTGAGTTAGTATTAATGTGTTTCTTCCTGTTTCCTAGGAATACATACCTGTTTTGTATGCAAGCAGAGTGGGGAAGATGTTAAAAGGTGCCTTCTGCCCTTATGTGGAAAGTTTTACCATGAAGAGTGTGTCCAGAAATATCCACCCACTGTCTTGCAGAACAAGGGTTTCCGGTGTTCCCTCCACATATGTATAACCTGCCATGCTGCTAATCCAGCCAGTGTTTCTGCATCTAAAGGTATGGGTTTCTTGTGTAGACCAGTCTAATTATAGAACCTCAGTCTCATTGGCAATGGATGTTTCAGATGCTATCTGGCATATCTCTTCATAGCCTCTAGCTTTTGTCAGAGTACCAGCATATTATGTGAGAGATAAGAGAGTAATGGACAAATTTAGTAGTCACCACATTTTTACATGTGCTTTATGGAACCCCCGGCATTATGTGGTAGTTTTAAATATTTGGAATTCATGTGACATTTAGTTTGAAAAGGTGTTCTGCTGGACATCTTGTTTTGTTTTGTTCTGTTCTGCGCTGCGCCATGTGGCTTGTGCGATCTTAGTTCTCCAAACAGGGATTGAACCCGCGCCCTCTGCAGTGAAAGCACAGCATCCTAACCACTGGACCGCCAGGGACTTTCCTCTGCTGGATGTCTTCCTTCATCAGAATAAAGTGTATTCTTCTTCTGTGGGCCCTTATATGTATGGTTATCAGATGTGATATCATTCAGACATGCTTATAGGGCAGAATTGAGGTTTTTGTTTTGTGCTGACTTATTTTTTAAAATGGAAATTCCTATCCAGAAAATTTTTTCCTGCTTCATGGTTAGCTTGAGAGCTGAGGTTTCCAAAACTATTATGTGGGTGCAGATAAACTCAAGTTTCTAAATCCATTCCCAGTGGGAAAACAATCATTTCTTTCTTTTTTTTTTTTTTTAATAAATTTATTGATTTTTTTTTTTTTTTTGGATGCATTGGGTCTTTGTTGCTGCGCGCAGGCTTTCTCTAGTTGCTGCGAGCGGGGGCTACTCTTCCTTGCGGTGCGCAGGCTTCTCATTGCAGTGGCTTCTCATGCAGTGGAGCATGGGGTATAGGCGCGTGGGCTAAGTAGTTGTGGCTCACGGGCTCTCGAGTGCAGGCTCAGTAGTTGTGTGCGGGGGCTTAGTTGCTCCGCAGCATGTGGGATCTTCCTGGACCAGGGTTCGAACCCGTGTCCCCTGTATTGGCAGGCGGATTCTATCTATCTATCTATTTCTGCGTTGGGTCTTTGTTGCTGTGTGTGGGCTTTCTCTAGTTATGGCGAGTGGGCGCTGCTCTTCATTGTGGTGCAAGGGCGCTTCTCATTGTGGGGACTTCTCTTACTGTGGAGGCTCTAGGCGCATGCAGGCTTCAGTAGTTGTGGCACGCAGGCTCAGTAGTTGTGGCATGTGGGCTCTAGAGAGCAGGCTCAGTAGTTGTGGCTCACAGGCTTAGTTGCTCTGTGGCAAGAGGGGTCTTCCGGGACCAAGGCTTGACCTTGTGTCCCCTGCATTGGCAGGCAGATTCTTAACCACTGCGCCACTAGGGAAGCCCCAATCATTTCTTTCTGCTCAGTACTAGTGGGTCTCTTCCTGATTTCTTTGAAAGCCAAATATTGTATCTCTACTCTTAAATGCTTGTATGCCCAAAGAGCCCACTTCTCCCAAAGGGGATTTGGCAGGAAAAATGTGGCAGTGTTGACTTTTCTTTTAATCAGACTGGCGATATCTTCTGTAAGGTGATTTCCTGGCACTATAGATCTTGTCAGTCTTAAGTACAGTAACATGCTTGATCAAAATTGCAGCTTAACTGTCAACTACCTTCTCCTTTTCAGCTGCTATTGTAGGTAGCATTGGGGTGGTTTGGTAGTGGTTTTTAGTTTGTGAAGTATGTTAGAGGATATATCTCATGGGGGGGTGGAGGTAGAGAGGTTCATTCATTCACCTAAAAGGCTTTAAGAATCACAGAGTACCAGCCAAGGAAAGCAAGCATTAGTGTTTCTCCCATCTGGTCTTTTAATCTGATTGTACACACACACCAACCCCCACCGTTTCGTCTGCAGCTGATTGTTTTCCAGTCAGGACAGTGGTTTGAGTAGGGCTTATTTTTTTTTTTTTGAGTAGGGCTTATTCTTGTTGAGGTAGACTCACTTACTGTTGTGGGATCGGACTCCTTAAGGGCATTTATCATATAGTTCCCATCTGAGCTTTTCTTGGGGAATTGGGTGTTTAAGGTCTCTTGATCTAGTAGTGCTTCCATTTGTTTGTGGCATTTTCCCAGTGCTAGCAAATAAACTTGAATAACTCACATCGTTTTTATATTTAACCCCTTTTTCTTTTGTCTCTCCCTGGTTTTTCTCTTATTTTTAGGTCGACTGATGCGCTGTGTCCGCTGCCCAGTGGCATACCATGCCAATGACTTTTGCCTGGCTGCTGGGTCAAAGATCCTTGCATCCAATAGCATCATCTGCCCTAATCACTTTACCCCCAGACGTGGCTGCCGAAATCATGAGCATGTTAATGTTAGCTGGTGTTTTGTATGCTCAGAAGGTAAGACATGACTTCCTGATGTATGAATAGTCTAAAAAGAGATGAATGCAGTATTTTAATTGAAACAAAAGTATAGTTTTGTTCACATTGCCATTAGAAGAAATACTGGGAAGTGATGTCCTTAATTATTGATAACATAACAGTACAGTGGTTTTGTTTCCCAATAGTGTTTTATTTTTGTTATTTTGAATAATGACTTAATTTTAACAAAATGATAAACAATTGAAGCAACTTAAAGAAAAGAGAAAGGAAACAAAATTGTTTTTAGAAAATGGGGGAATGTGGTCAGATGGTACAAACTTCCAGTTATAAGATGAATAAATTTGGGGGATGTAATACACAGCATGGTGACTATAGTTAACAATACTGTATTGTATATTTGAAAGTTGCTGTGAGAGTAGATCTTCTAAGTTCTCTCTCTCTCTCTCTCTCTCTCTCTCTCTCTCTCTCTGTCTCACTCTGTCTCTCTCACACACACACACACACACACACCTTAAAATTTTAACTGTGTGAGTTGTTGAATATGTTACCTAATCTTATTGTGGTGATCACTTCACAGTATATACACATATCAAGTACATATATATTGTACACTTTAAGTTTACACAATATTATATGTTAATGATATCTCAATAAAACTGGGGAAAAAAGTAAAAAATAAACTGGAGGCGCAGTGGTTGAGAGTCCGCCTGCCGATGGAGGGGACACGGGTTCGTGCCCCGGTCCAGGAAGATCCCACATTCCGCGGAGCGGCTGGGCCCGTGAGCCATGGCCGCTGAGCCTGTGCGTCCGGAGCCTGTGCTCCGCAATGGGAGAGGCCACAACAGTGAGAGGCCCATGTACCGCAAAAAACAAAAAATAAACTGGAGGTAAAAAAATAAAAGAAGAAAGAAATTTTAAAAACCTTAAATAACCCCAAGTCCTACAATCAGAAAAAACCATTGCTTAATATTAAGTGATAATACTCCAGACATATGTGCATATAAGCAGATAGAAAGGGTAGATATCTGGATAGGGACAAGTCTAGAAGATGCTGTTATCAGGTAATTGTGTGTGGTTTTTCTAAAATCAATTTTATATTAGTTTAAAGGGAATAAACAAGGTGAAAGTAAAAGAATTTATGAACTTCTGTTAAATATTTTCTCACTGTAAGGGATAATAGTTCCTACAAGGTCTTCAGTGGAGGACAAATAAATTTTATGTCTTTATCTGTATCTCCCCCCTCTCCAACCCCTACTTAAAACATACTTCTCCTAATTTAGAGCAACGTCAATATTATCCTTCTTAAACATTTTCTTTCCTTTCCATTCCTCACAGCCTGATTTTTGCTATTTTGTTAAGTGGAGGATTTAGTACTCCACCAGTCTATTTACTGGGGTGCTTGTAGTTCTAAATTCTGTATTTAAATTTTTCTTTTGGTTGGCCGAACTTCTGAGAAACACCCACAGGTCCTACATTTCTCCGCTTGAGACTGTTCTTCATTTGCCTCTGTTCTAGAAGCACACATTGGGTTACTATAAGATCTTAGACTGCTTGTTCTTTTTCCAAAACTTTTGTGGACATTGCTCCCCTGTTTTATAGTGTTGAGGGTGGCACCAGTTCTCTTATACAGTTTTTACATTTCCTCTTCAAATTGACTAAATTTTGTTGATTAGTAATTTAGGGGAAACAATTTCCTTGACTTCTCTGTTTTTTAAGATCTACTTATTGGTGATGCAATTTCACAAAAATTTGGCTGGTTATGAACATTCTGAAGGACTAATTTTAAAAAGAGTCAACATGTGTAATTGAATTAGCATCCCTTTTGAGAAATTGGGATATACTAAATAGTGCTAAAGCCATAAAAGAAGTTTTATGACTCCTTTATATGATTGAAAATGGTCAATAGGGACTTTTTTGTTGTTGCTGTTGTTGCTCTTAAGATTTATGTAACATGACTAGAGTTTGCATCAGGACATAGTTGTAATCCTCAAACTAGTTCTAATATAGAATAAATAAAATAGAGTATTAAGTGCAATCGTGTGGGTGGAATTTTGATATAGTTAGGGATGTTTAGGTATGTTTTAGTGCACAAAGTACTATGCTGTTTTTGGTTTTAGATATGTTAGCTTTGTGATTCTCCTGTATCATACATTCTTTTTTGCTTTTATAATATCTGTTCCTTATAAAACTGGTGAACACTGCTGCCTGTTTATCATTATACCACCTGTCTTTTGTTTAGAAGAAAGTTAAAGACAATTTTGATATTTAATAGCATTTAAATACAACATTCTATAATTCTGCTCTTAGAATGAAAATAGATGTCTGGGAGGCTGAAATGTAGGCTCTAAAAATTTTACATGTTTTGTGAAGATGGGGAGATGAAACAGTTTCAGCATTAGACTGTTTTTCATTCCATAGTGGAATGAGATGTTTTCAGAGTAGAGGTTCCTTTGTATTGGCAGTCCTAACTTGTGGCATAATAGTGGATACTCATAATGAAAACTTAGTCCCCAAGAAAACTTAGTAGCTACAGCAGTGGCTCTCAGATCTTGATCTTTGGGAAGTGGAGAAGATCCAGAGACCCTTTCAGGAGCCTCCATGAGATAATTCTTTTCATAATAATACCAAGATGTTACTTGCCTTTTTTCTTTGTTGACATTTGCACAGATGGTGCAAAGCCAATAGTGAGTAAAACTGCTAGCACCTTAGTGCAAATCAGGGTGATGGCCCTAAACTGTACAAGTAATAGCAGTCATTGAATTCTGTGTCACCACACACTTGCAATAAAAACTTGGACATTTCACATAACTATGTCCTCGATTTTAAAAAGTAAGTAAAATGTATTAAATCTCAACTGTCATGTGAACATTGTTTTAATATTCAGTGTGATAAAATGGGAAGTATACATAAAGCAGTTCTGTTGCATACTGTTGGTTATCTTAAGTTAAAGCACTCATGCAATTGAGTTGCAGTCTGAACTGGCTGCCTTGTTCATGGAACACCATTTTTAGTCTTAAACATTACTAAAAATGTAAATCAACTATACTCCAATAAAAATAAATTAATTTTAAAAATTACTAAAAAACTATGGCTCTTCATACTTGGATATTTGTCAGACATTTCTTGAAAATGGATAAAAAGGAGCCTGTCAATTCAAGGAAAAACAACTGGCAAATTGTTGCCAATGATAAAATTTGAGTTCTTAAGTGAAAATTAGAATTTTGGAAAACTGTCATCTACCCACCCTGAGCTTAACTGCTTCCTAGTATTTACTGATGAACTCATGGGGATATTAATAAATGTGACATTTTAGTATTACATAACGAAATAGATCAACATTTGGAAGATTACCACTCAGCAAACCAATATTTTCCATGTGAACAATGCATGATGTTAAAAACCATGCATATGTAAAAGATCCATTCAAAGTGCAAGACAGATTAAAGAATTTTAATGTAATCGTTACATTAGTAGCTATTAGTAACATATCAATAGTATATTGATGCAGTTTCAGATTAGACACTGCAACTAAGGTTTACCCTGTGAAGTTTTAGTGTATAGTATCAAAGAATATGTAGTTATTGAACAGGTTATTAAAATACGCCATTTTCCACCTGTTTATCTGTGAGAGACCAGATTTTCTTCATATACATCAACCAGACAACATTTTACAACAGATTTAAGTAAAAATATTTGCAAAAATGTTAGCAAAAAAATATGATCGTCACCAACACTGGTCAGAATGGCCATCATCAAAAAGTCTGCAAATAACAAGTACTGAAGAGGGTGTGGAGAAAAGGGAACCCTCCTACACTGTTGGTAGGAATGTAAATTGGTGCAGCCACTATGGAGAACAGTATAGAGGTTCCTTAAAAAAACTAAAAATAGGGCTTCCCTGGTGGCACAGTGGTTGAGAGTCCGCCTGCCGATGCCAGGGAAGTGGGTTCGTGCCCTGGTCCGGGAGGATCCCACATGCCACGGAGTGGCTGGGCCCGTGAGCCATGGCCACTGAGCCTGTGCATCCAGGGCCTGTGCTCCGCAATGGCACAGGCCACAGCAGTGAGAGGCCTGAGTACCGCAAAAAAAAAAACAAACTAAAAAAACTAAAAATAAAGTTACCATATGATCCAGCAATCCCACTCTTGGGCACATGTCTAAAAAAGATGAAAATTCTAATTCAAAAAGATACATGCACCCCAGTGTTCATAGCACCATTTACAATAGCCAAGATATGGAAACAACTTAAGTGTCCATTGACAGATGAATGGAGAAGGAAGATGTGGTGTGTGTGTGTGTATATATATATATATATATTTACACGTGCACGCACACACACACAGTGGAATATTACTCAGCCATATAAAAGAATGAATAATGCCATTTGCAGCAACATGGATAGACCTAGAGATAGATTATCATACTAAGTGAAGTCAGTCAGTTAGAGAAAGACAAATATCATATGATATCACTAATATGGGGAGTCTAAAAAAAATGATACAAATGAGCCTATTTACAAAACAGAAATAGACTCACAGACATAGAAAACAATCTTATGGTTACCAAAGAGAAAAGGGAGGGAAGGGATAAATTGGGAATTTTGGATTAACAGGTACACATATATGAAATAGATAAACAGGCTCCTAGTGTTGTTCATTTTGGAACATTATAGTTATTTCCAAAATGTTCATTTTGGAAAATATAGTTATTCATAAAAATGTGATTTATGTTAACATAATAGATTTATTGTTACTTTTAAATGAATTAATCAGTATTTTTAGCCCATAAACACAAAAGCTCGGGGCTTACCTGGTGGCACAGTGATTGAGAGTCCGCCTGCCGATGCAGGGGACAAGGGTTCGTGCCCCGGTCCGGGAGGATCCCACGTGCCGCGGAGCGGCTGAACCCGTGAGCCATGGCCGCTGAGCCTGCGCGTCCGGAGCCTGTGCTCAGCAGCAGGAGAGGCCACGGCAGTGAGAGGCCCGCGTACCGCAAAACAACAAAAAAAACAAAAGCTCTCTTGGAATCTCCTTATTTTTCAAAACTATAAAGTGTTCGTGAGGCCAAAAAGCCTAAGAACTGTTGATCCCACTATCTAGGATTATCTTGCTGTTACAAGACAAGGAAAGAGTAGAGTCTTGGGACATTTGTTTGTTCACATATAGGAGAAAACCGAAGGTGGTCATCCGAGTGTTATGGTAATAGTTTGGTAAATCGCTAATTGGAAATAATCGTTTCCTAGAATTCAAGAACATGTTTAAACTCTTATTTTCTCTTACTGTCTTCTACCAAATGTCACCTTTTCATCTTTTGGTTTCTTATGATGGTTCATGTGGTTTTCCCTCTTTTCGTCTTCCTGTCTTTCTCCTATATGTTTCCTTTACTCCCACCAGACAGACCCTTCTGCCTGCCTCCCACTCATCACCCAGACTAATCCTGTCAATTTCTTTCTTCATATTCTCCCTTAGCTCATCCCATTATGTCCTTCCCTGCAAAATTGTTGTGCTTGCCACCATTGACCGTTCTTCACTGGTTATTCTTCTGTCCAGATTTCTTTTCATGCCTTCTTTGAAGGCCTAATTCAAATGCCTTCTTGTACATGACATATTTCTAGTTGTCATGAATGTCAGCTTAGTAAAAGGAAGATTTTTCTACCAAGGCCATGTAGTTGGCAAATTGTTATTAATCAAATTTTGACTCAGCAGATAACTAAGCATAGAGAGGAATGTTGTAGAAGGTATCCCATTATTGGGGCAGTCACTTATGTGACTCTGTGTCACTCTATGTCCCATGCAAAGATTGTTTACCTCATCCACAAAATGCACAAAAATAGCAAAATATGACTTTGAAAGCATAGAGTACAGGCTATATGTATTGAGTAAACAAGTTCTTGGAACTTGTAGCAACAGACCTTCTTCCCAAATGAAACCTCACTCTGAATCTGAGGTGTACAATCTCCAACACAGGTAAAAGGAGAGCTTCTCTAGTTGAAGCAGGAGTTGGGTCTCAAAAGCACATCCCTGTCCCCAACAAAACAAAACAAACAGAGGCTGTTTAAACACCGCAAAGCTTGTTTTAAGAGCCTACTCTTGATTATTGAGAAAAAGAAAAGGCACTGTAGAAATCGTTTAAGGATGGGGTGTCAGAAAATTAAGTTTTTCGTAGGTTTTTATGAGGAAAGAGAAGCACAGTGAAACCAAGAAGATAGACATGAGTATATACCTTGCTTATGACTTTATCCCTCACTGTCTCTTCAGGATGAAACTTGAAATTACGTGCTTGAGTCTAGCATGTTTGAAGCATGCTCATTTCTGGCATAAATAAGGCATTTATTGTATTCCTTAAATGTGAAACCTCTTTACCTGAAATTCTTTATTATCTGCAACCATGAGGATTTCAGATTCAGATATGTAAATTGAGGCACTTTGGGTAAAAATCTTTTAAGAAGTGGAAATTCATCATCACTGCAATATATGTAATTAATCTGGTATCCGAAAACTTGGATGGAGAGGGTAGATCTTATACCTAACTGAAGTTTAGGCTACAAAGAACATTAGTACCTGTGATTTTTGTCACCAGTAAATTTTGTTGTACATATCTTGAAGTCTTGTTTCCAATTATTACTACTGCTACATATTCTTATTTGTGCATTACAAGGAAACATATATAACTCTTAATCTCTTGTTGTAACATTCTGATCATTTTAATATAATCTATGTTCTTTTGTGTATTATGTTTATGCATTTATAAATGTTATTCTGCAGAGGGCCTTTAGGTGTTGTGAGAGTGCCAAACAAAAAAGATTAAAATGTAATTTCAAAAGAGGGAAGGAACTGGCCTTGTGGAGACTACTTATGTGTCAGACACTACTAGGCAATTTATTTAGCTTAGTTAGTTCTCAAACAGGTGTGATTATTTATTGTTCATTGTAGAAAATACCTTACCGCTGAAGAAATTAAAACTCAGCAAAGAAAGAGAATTCCCCAAAGTCATATGATCTTAGAGCTCAAGTCTGACATCAGTTAAAGCTTGTGCTCTTTATACTCTGGCATTGTGTATCATTGATATTCTCTTTATAGTGTGTTGTCTCTTAATGAAGAGGAAGAAGTGTGGGGTGTGTGTGTGTGTACATATATGACTTTTAGAGGTTTACTTCTGCCCTCATTGCCCTAACCTAATTTTGCCAATAAGGGTAAAATCTGACAAACCCCCAGGGGTGTGGTTCAAGTACATTGGAGAGGGAATACTCTTGCAGAAAAGTCTTTCTGAATAATTAAATTACTAAGCCCTTGGCTGGGAGATAAATAATTGGTTAGGAGCTGAGCAAGAGCTGTTTCAGCTGGGTCCTTATATGCAGCCTTGTGATGCTAGTGCCAGATTTTTTGATTCCCACAGGAGGCAGCCTTCTGTGCTGTGATTCTTGCCCTGCTGCTTTTCATCGTGAATGCCTGAACATTGATATCCCTGAAGGAAACTGGTATTGCAATGACTGTAAGGCAGGCAAAAAGCCACATTACAGGGAAATTGTCTGGGTAAAAGTTGGACGATACAGGTAAGTAAGCATGAAGGAGACTGGCACTTATTTCTTTTACCAGCCTCTGTTTCTTGTGCTTAACTGTTTTTTAAAAATGGTCTGATTAAACAAGGTTCACCCCCTCCCCCATTAATTTTCCATTATAGAAGAAAAAGACTTTGCTTTATGTTTTGCAATTATAGGAATAATATATGTCCTCTGTAGGAACTTTATGAATTAAAACAAACCCATAATCTCACAAACAAGGAAGAGACATCGTTAACATTTTGGCATATTTACTTGCAGACACACCAGTACATGCACCTTCAACATAATTAATTAGCCTTATCGTTCCTTGTACCCAGTTTTGTTTCTTGCTTTTTCTTTTTAAAATTATTTTTATTGGATATGGAATGTACAAAAAATATTATAACATGCTTGATTTTAAAGAAACACTTGTGTATGTACCTCCCAGTTAAAAAAAATAGTACTTTACTGGCACCTTGTACTGCATTTTATGTTTTTTATTTCTTTGCCTGGTTATATAGGTTTACCACATGTGTGTTTTGTTCTGTATGTTTTAGATCTTTATATAAAGGAATTGTTGCTGTATTTTCCTGCAGCTTGCTTTTTTCATTCACTGTTATGCTCCTGAGATGTATTATGGTTAGTGCAGTGCTCTAGCTCATTCGTACTTCACTGTTCTACAGTGTTCCTTTATATAGTCATACAGTGTGGTGTAGTTATTTATCCATTCTCACATTCACGTTTGGACTATCAATATTTTATCAGTGTTTCATGATGTACATGCATGGGAGCTTCTCTAGGCCATTCTCAGGATAGAATAGCAGGGTCAGGGTTTCCAGCTTTAATAGCTAATGCCAAATTGTCTTCCTAAAAGTCGTTGTAGTAGTTTCCTTCTCAAAGGCCAATTTGTATTTCATTGTATAGTGTTTGTCGTTCCTTTACTGTTGAACATTTAAAATTTTTCCAGGTTTTCATTCTTACAGATAATACTTCAATGGACATTATAGTCATAAAGTTTTGTTCATATCTCTAATTATTTCCTTTTATAGATTCCTTGAAGTAGAACAACAGTCTAAGGGAGTGTGTGTGTGTATATTTGAGCATGTGCGTGAGAGTGGGCATCTTCAGCCTTCTGGCACATACTGCTTGTTTCTTCTCTAGTTAGATTGTAAGAATGCTCTGGGTTGGACATTAATGTGGGTTAGAGAGACATTGCTTTTCCTCATTCCTGTCCCAAAAGTAGGATTCTTTTTCATTCCTTGCAGCCTTCTAGAGGTTTCCTTCCTTCTTTTCACCTTTCCCAGGTGGTGGCCAGCTGAGATCTGCCATCCTCGAGCTGTACCTTCCAATATTGACAAGATGAGACATGATGTGGGCGAGTTCCCTGTGCTCTTCTTTGGGTCTAATGACTATCTGTGGACTCACCAGGCCCGAGTCTTTCCCTACATGGAGGGGGATGTGAGCAGCAAGGATAAGATGGGCAAAGGAGTGGACGGTACATATAAAAAAGGTAACTTTATCTATCCTTTTTGTTTCTCAGGCCAACACAGACCTCTGTTGCCCACGTATCTGCTATCTGTTAGAATTGTATGTTTTAGAATTCATATATGCTCCGTTAGCAGCTATGTTCTGCCTTCCGGGGCAGTATGTGGCTGTGGCTACAGGATTTTACAGAGAAGTTGACCCATGTAGTTCATTAGTTTTGAACCTAACCTTTACTTAACTAGAATTTCCTTAAGGGAAGTTCCTTATCTTACCAATTCTGTTTTGTCAGTGTCTCATCAGGTGGGTACCAGAACTTTGGAACTGTTTTGTAGAATAAACACTACAGTTTGCAAGGCAAGGGCTAGAGTATCTAGCAGAGCCACATTTGTTCCAAAGAGGTGTTTGTTTGTTTGTTTAGTTTGTTGAGAAGAAATAAAATTCACCCAAAATTATAGAGCAACATAAGATGGTAAAGGCGCAAAGAGGTTTTTGTAAGCTGGCCTAACAGTGAAGGAGAGAGGGGGTATTTGAGGCCAGGAGGGGTTGACAGCATTCTCTCTGCCAATATAACGAGTAAGGGTTGCTTTGAGAATTCAATGAGATAATACAAAAATCATCCTGAAGGGCATATAGTTGGTATCCCATCAATGATAATTAGCTTCTTCCTTTAGCTGTCCTTTGAAAGGCAATACAGGTATCGCTTGTTATTTGAATATATTTGGACATTGAAGTATAAGATTTTGTTTGCATGGTGAGGTGAAGAGGGGATTTTTAAGCAAGTGAAACTTCCTGGTGAGGTGCCATAAAATTCTAAGCAGGTGAAACTTCCTGGATGGGGAATGAGAATGATGTCCATAAGGAAAAAGTTCAACAGAGGTTTTGTTGCCCTCATGTTATTTCAGGAGTCCTCACTTACCTGTTGACAGTGTGCTTTCTGTGCAGATATGCACTATCAGTACTAATACTACAGGAGTTTGGGTCTTGAGTCTTATAGTCTCAGGTGGTCAGGGACCAAATGACCACCATCTTTGCACAGAGCTGGCCACCGTCAAGGCTGGGGACGAAAGTGGAGTGTAGGCAATATCGTAAGTCTGAGCCTGCTGAAGCTCTGCAATTCTGCTCTTTCTGTACCTTGACCTTAGGCTGGCCTCTGCCTTCAAGGAACACACAGTTTTGTGGGGGAATTGGACACATACAGGTAGTCAAAATGCCATTCTTTTAGAGTGCTGTGGCAGAAGTGTGCATGGTATGCTGTGGGAGCAGACCAAGAGGAAGCAAAACAGTGCTGGGGAGCAAAGTTTGGAAGTCATGGATGGCTTCTTTCTTAAGTGATACTCTGAAGAAGAACTATAATAATGGTTACCAGTTGTTGATTGCCAAGACCCGTTCAAAGTTTGTTTTCTGCTTTAAGTCTTTGCAGCAACCCTATAAGTTAGATGCCATTATCTTTATCTTATAGATGAGGAAATTAAGGCACATAAAAATTAAATTTGGGGAATTCCCTGGTGGTCCAGTGGTTAGGGCTCCGTGCTTGCACTGCCAGGGGCCCGGGTTCAGTCCCTAGTCAGGAAACTAAGATCCTGAAAGCTGCGTGGCGTGGCCAAAAGAAAAAAAAGGTTAAATTTGTTGCACAAGGTTCCAGTGCCAGTAAGTGATAGAGAAAGGTTTCAAACTCTAGTATAGTTGGGCTCCAGAATCCAAACTCTTAACCCCTACACTGACTGTGAGGAAGTTAACAACTTAAATGTTGTAACAAAAAGACAGCCTATGTGAAAGCACACATTGAGTCGAACGTGATGAGTTAGTGACCTCCAAGTATTTGCTGTGGTTTAAGCACGGGGTTGGGGGAACACTGGACTGTTTTACTGAAAAGGTGGCTAAGTTACATGGTCAGAGCAGATTTTAGAAATCTCAATCTGACTAGAATGTCAGGACCCTAGAAAGTGAGAGGTTGTAGCCAGGAATGTCAGCGAGATGGCTGTTTTAGTAATTTCAGGCAGAGATAATGAGACTGTCACAGAGAATAGCGCATGGAGTCGAGAGGATGATGGGTACTAGATAGACATTAAGTAGATAAACTAGGTAGGACGTGCTGAATAATAGGATGAATGAAGGAGGGAACAACTCCAGGCAACATCAAGTCTGCTAGATGGTGACAAGGAAATGGAGAAAGGGGTGTGGATTAGAGGGGAGATTTTCTTTAAAGAACTGGCAGAGCTTGGGGAAAACTACAGAGAGGAAAGTGGGAAAATTTGGAATTCTTTAAAGAGTTTTTAACCTGAGTCAAGAATAATGAATTAAAATTTTAAGTGGAGAAGAATGAGATTAAGATTTTTTTCAGACTTTTCAGACACTACAATCTTTTAAACATATGAAAGTTCAGGACTTGAATGCAGGTTAGCTGCAAAGATCTATCTTTGTTTTAGGCTAATAACTGATATTTACAGAATGAGCTTTAGGAGAAGAGTAGGATAGGTGCTCTAGACAACAGGGAAGAAGGAAAGGAAAACTTCAAATTTTAATTTCTTCCAAAGGAACACAGCATGTTACCTGGACACCTAGGAGGCACATTATTTGTGGAAGCAGAAAACTCAGAACTGAGGAAAAAGACATAAAGGCAGTGACTTTGCTGAGCAGATGCAGTCTAGTTGTTGTTAGGAGATGTTATATGTGGGCTTTTTCAAATTATTTAGCTTTGTTTTTTGTTTTAAGTTTTCCTCTGACACTGGTAGTCTGTATAGTGCCATTTAATGATGGATTATGTTTTATTTTAATGCCATATATGAACACTCTGGGGACTATAACTTACTAGAAAATAGAAATCATATATATGTCTTAGATTTTTGTCTAAAACGTGAATTTTCTCCAACTTAAAAGGGGGAAAAAGCGAAATAAGTAACACTACCCAGAGATTAAGTGACTGTGCTGTATGTTTTCTTAGCTCTTCAGGAAGCTGCAGCAAGGTTTGAGGAGTTAAAGGCCCAAAAAGAGCTAAGACAGCTGCAGGAAGATCGAAAGAATGACAAGAAGCCACCGCCTTATAAACATATAAAGGTGAGAAAAGATCTCAGGAGAGACCCTGTAATAACAGCTTGCCTGCTTCCCGCTCTGTTCATGAGGAGAACTGGAAGCGCAAGCACAGTTGCTTTTAGGTAGAGGTATGAGCTTGAAAGAAGATAAGAAAAAACTGCCAGAGCACCATTTCTAGCACATTGTGTACACTTTATAAAATTAGTTGTGTGTTGATACAGTGTTGTTCCTGTTGCTTTCGAAAGTCTTTTCATAAAGTGGATTGGAATAGATTCTGTTCACGGTCAACACCTTGTGGTTTGAAAGGGAAAAAGGAGCCTTGATAAAAAATGATAAATGGCCCTGAGATAGTGTGAATAATACACATGGTAAGTCTTCTCGTAATGGCTAATAGTAAAGATATTTTAGGTGGCCAGTATGACTAGGATTCCCAAGGTCACAAGAATACATGTTAAGTGTACCTGATGCTAGTGTACCTGGTAAAACAGTCATCATCATTTCTCATCTGGGTCCAGTAGACCCTTTATATTTTTATATTGTTAAGTCATTTTTATAAATACTTTACAGAAGTAAAAATAAAGGAATAGTGAGGAAAAAACTTATTCGGAATTTTAGTAAGTATTTACTGAAACCTCTTTTCTAAAAATGTTTTAATCAAGTTAGTTTTGGTGCTCAAATATCAGACCACAAATATATATATATTTTGTCATTAGAAAAGCATTATTTGTGCACTCATTGATTTTTTTTTTTTTTTTGAGTTTCTGAAGTCTGAGATTTTCACTTAGAGATCAATTTTTAGAGTCTAGTGTGTTAAGTATGTCCCAAATATTCCATGGGACATACTTAAACTAAAAAACAATTTGTTTTTTATCTGACATTCAAATTCAGTTTGGTATCCTGGATTTTTACTTGCTAAATCTAGCAACCCTACTAAAAGTAGACTGAAAGATGTTATCTCCAGTCTTTTATACTTTCTGGAAAGATGATGTAGTACTTTGGGTAATGCAGTGCAGAAACTAAACTGTGACTGTTTCACTGTTGCATCATGTTTTTATGATTCTTTTTTATGATTTGTCTTTTTTAGCATAGTTGGCAATCATTGATGAGTAACAAAGAGTGATGATGAGTTAGTAAAGAATTATGAGATACAGGAAAAGTAAGAACACTAAAACTCCATAATAAAGATTAGATTTATAAAAGTCTAATGGACCTGCCTAGTAGTTGCAATATAGAATGAGTTTTTTTAATAAGTAAAGTTTCTTCTTGATTTTTGAAAGACCTCGGAGAAAGTGTCATAAAATATAAAATATCAATCCTTACGAATAGTTAAAACTGTTGGGAAAAAAACAAAACAAAACCTAAAATTGGGTCTAAATGGACCCTGATGGTAGAACTGAGAGTTAAATGGAGTTACTATGCATGGAGACATAACACTGAGGTGTAGTTCATCCTCAGAAAAAGGGAAAGTAATTTGTTTCCACAGTTGTAGATGTCACATATAGCAGAAGTTAGGCCCTTCAGGGTAGCCCGTCAACCGTATTGAACCTGTATATTGAGAAACCAACTAACGTCCCATACATGATCTAATCACAGAATTTAGACACCAACTTCTTTCCTCCACCTTTAAAACAAAAACGTATTTCCAGGAAAAAGATTTAGAATAGGAGTTGACAAACTATGGTCCATGGGCCAAATCTGGCCTACTATGTATGGTTGGGAAAATTTGTTTTTTACAGACTATTTCCTGACACATGAAGATTTTATAAAATTCAAATATTAGTGTCCATAATTAAAGCTTTATTGACACACAGCTATGCTTATTCATTTACATATTGTCTATTGCTGCTTTCGAGCTATAGTGGCAGAGTTGAGCAACATGCACCAGAGATCTATGGCTTGCATAAGATAAAATATTTACTGTCTGGCCCTTTACAGAAAAAGTTTGTCAATCCCTGATCTAGAGCAAGTGTAAATACTACAATTACATATCTGTGTTGTTCTTAACTTAACCATGTGTGGGGTTTTGTTTTTGCTTTATGTTGTGTTAGGCAAGAAACTTATTTGGGATTAATAACAGGTTAGATCATATGTCAAGGAGGAATGATTGAAACATACCTTTATAGAGAGAAAAGGAGTAGGATGAAACTTTTTTTGGATGGCAGTGTGTCAGTCAGGTAAAGGTATTCACCTTGAATCAGAGGTGAATATTCAGATGCCTTATGTAGGACCTGTAGTCTCAGGTGATTGAGCTCAGCCCTTGTTTATGCCTTAGAATTTGCCTTACTCAGTAGGTTTGTGACTTCCAGTTGCATATGGTGAGGGTGTTCCTCCATTAACAAGTTAATACTGTTTATCAGTATTTTAAAGAAGCTGGGAAGAGATCTGGCAGTGAGACTTACGTCATTTTAAGTTGTTCTGGAGAACGTTTGAGGGCAGTATACTTCTACAAACAGATTATTCCCCACAACAGTCTTACAAGTAAAAGTGACTTGTCAAAATCATGCAGTTCCTGAGGAGTCAAATTTTATGTATAGGATGGGTTTTTGAAGACTCATGGTTTGACTGTTCCCACTGAAATAATATCAAGTAGGGGAGACTCATTTTTATTTTATTTTATTGAAGTATAGTTGATTTACAATGTTGTGTTAATTTCTGCCATACAGCAAAATGAGTCAGTTATACACATATATATATTCTTTTTAATTATGGTTTTATCACAGGATATTGAATACAGTTCCCTGTGCCATACAGTAGGACCTTGTTATTATCCACTCTATATATAATAGTTTGCATCTGCTAACCCCAAACTCCCACTCCCCAGCGCCCCCCACATACTCCCTCCCTCCCTCCCTCCCTCCCTCTCTCCCTCTCTCTCTCTCCCTCTCCCTCTCCCTCTCCCTCCCTCCTTCCCTCTCCCTCCCCATCTCTCTCCCTCTCTCTCTCCCCCTCTCCCTCCCTCCCCAATTAGGGGAGACCATTCTTATAGTGCACAAATCCATCTCTGTTGTGGAACATCTATTTTTTTTTTCTCCACATTGTTGTTAGTATTTGTGAAAATTCTAATGGCTTCAGAATCACAGAAATTGTTTGACCTCTATGTTTTACCACACTGGATTTTCACGGTGGTTTTCAGTACTAGCACCACTAAAAATGAATGCCTGGGTGACATTGCTATAGTCTGTTAAAAAGATTTCAAGTTATGATAGTCAATAGTAAAATACATCTTCACAAACAGGACTCTGATTGCTCAGAGACCTTTTCATGTTAAATATCAGTTGAGAATGGTGATTTTTTTTTTTTAATGTAGCAGCTAAAGTGGCGCCACCATGTGGCAATAGCAGAAACTCATTTTACAATTTACTTGGCTTACCAGCCTTGAAATTATGACTTTTTTTAAGAGATGAATTTTTAAAATTTGTGGTATTTACATTTTGCGTATCAAGTGAGGCTTTATTTTTATGTCAAATTGCCTAAATCTTTATTTCCTCCAGGGTTTTTTTTTTTTTTTTTGCGGTACGCGGGCCTCTCACTGTTGTGGCCTCTCCCGTTGCGGAGCACAGGCTCCAGACGCGCAGGCTCAGCGGCCATGGCTCACGGGCCCAGCCGCTCCGCGGCATGTGGGATCTTCCCGGACTGGGGCACGAGCCTGTGTCCCCTGCATCGGCAGGCGGACTCTCAACCACTGCGCCACCAGGGGAGCCCCAGGTTTTTTTTTTTTTGGTTTTTGTTTTTTTGCTGTACGCGGGCCTCTCACTGTTGTGGCCTCTCCTGTTGTGGAGCACAGGCCCCGGACACACAGGCTCAGCGGCCCTGGCTCACGGGCCTAGCCGCTCCACAGCATGTGGGATCTTCCCGGACCGGGGCACAAACCCGTGTCCCCTGCATCAGCAGGCGAACTCTCAACCACTGCGCCACCAGGGAAGCCCTCCTCCAGTTTTTTAATTGTGGTAAAATACAGATAACATAAAAATTTTGATCTTAACCATATTTAAGTATACAGTTCAGTGGTATTAAATGCATTCATAACGTTTTGCAACCGTTGCCACCATCCATCTTTAGAACTCTTTACATTTTGTAAAACTGAAATCTATGCCCCAATAAACAGTAGCTTCCCATTTTCCCCTCCTCTCAGCCCCTGGCAACTATTATTCTGCTTTCTGTCTCTTTGTATCTAAGTAGAATCAGTATTTGTCTGTTTTGACTGGCTTATTTCATTTAACATAATATCCTCCGGGTTCATCCATGTTGTATATCGTGTGTCAAAATTTCCTTCCTTTTTAGGCTGAATGAGATTCCATTATTTTTACCACATTTTGCTTAAATTCGTCGGTGGACACTTGTGTTGTTGCCACATTTAAGTTATTGTGAATAATTCTGCTAAATCTTGATAATTCAGAATCATGTAAAATGTGGCATGTGACTTTAAAGGAAAGAAATCTGCCTTTCACAGGTCCTAAATTGTCTTGTGTTGACTTGCCTGCTATACTATAGTATGTGTTTCTACTCCAGGTGAACCGTCCTATTGGCAGGGTACAGATCTTCACTGCAGACTTGTCTGAAATTCCCCGTTGCAACTGTAAAGCTACTGATGAGAACCCCTGTGGGATAGACTCCGAGTGCATCAACCGCATGCTGCTCTATGAGTGTCACCCCACAGTATGTCCTGCTGGAGGGCGCTGCCAAAACCAGTGCTTTACTAAGCGCCAGTATCCAGAGGTTGAAATTTTTCGCACATTACAGAGGGGCTGGGGTCTCCGGACAAAAACAGATATCAAAAAGGTGAAGAAACCTATTCTTAATTTTCAGATTTTTTTTCTTTGCAGTTGCTTAATATGAGTAATTGTTCTTGATGAATATGATAAAATTGATCATGGAGGAAAATAATATTGTGTGAGGATTAACCTTATTTTTATGTCTTGCCAATCCTTCCAGAAATTAGAGGCTTGAAAATAGATGGTCTCCTTTATTTCTAAAGTTCAAGTATTGATCATGTTCACTATGTATGAGGATGATAAAAATGAGGGAAATTCATAGAGATACTGTGGCCTTGTTTGCTCGTTTGCGGAAATCCTGGAACCTGTAGTTAGGATAGTGAGAGCATGATACAGAGGTGTTAATCACCAACTAATAAAATAAAATCTATTTTTACTGAGAGAAAAATAGGTTTGGGTTCATGGAACATGCAGGAGAAAAGGATTAGGTCTTCTCTAATGAAAATGCAGTAACATCTTCAACTTGAAACTTGGAAGGACCTGCAGGTTTCTAATAAATAGATGGTATTGTACAGTCTTTGAGTGGAATAAATTATATTTGACATTTTAATAGAATAAACCTTACTCTGGTTATACCTTCTGAAGAATTTTATTGAAGTTTGTTTCTAGGAAAGGAAGTGAATATGGGGTGGTCTATTTTAGTCATTTGCTAAGGAACTATTATATATTGCCTGTGTGTCAGGCATGTTGCTGTGTGATGCAGTGCTCAGTAAGAGAGACATGGTCCATGCTTTCATACAGTTTACATTCTAGATGCGGAGAGACATTGAACAAGTAATCACCCAATGTGGAAACACAAAGGGTTCTGGAGGCATGTGGCAAAGGGCCTGAAACTAGCTTGTCTCTGAGAATTTTAATTTTGTTGTTGTTGTTGTTGCGCTGTCTTAGTTGCAGCAGGCAGGCTCCTTAGTTGCAGCTCAAGGGCTCCTTAGTTGTGTCACATGGGCTCCTTAGTTGTGGCATGTGAACTCTTAGTTGCGGCATGCATGTGGGATCTAGTTCCCTGACCAGGGATCGAACCCGGGCCCCCTGCATTGGGAGTGTGGAGTCTTAACCACTGCACCACCAGGGAAGTCCCTGAGAATGTTTTAAATTGAGGCTTGAAACATAAGTAATTGTTGGCTTAGGCTGGTTGAGTGTTCAAGCATTTCAGGTAGAGGGGACAGCATGAGAGAAAGCCAGTATGACTATTGTATAGTGAGTCAGGAGGACAGTGATGTGAAATGTGGAAGGGCAGTAGGCAGGGCATGCTCCAAGGAAAAAGAGGATAGTTTAGTGAAATTGACTTTTAGGTTCTTGGACAGGTAAAGGGATCAACTATCCATATCACCATTATGGTGGAGATTTAGTTTACTTACTTTCATTTTGGTTGATCTTAAGGTGTATCCCAAGTTTTCTGCTGTTGGCTGTGGTAGGAGTGGGGAGATGGTTCATATTTTCAAATAGTTGAAGAATCATATTTATATTATGTGGTTTCTTGAATAAACCTTTGTTAAAGTGACTAGTTAAATGTGCATGAATTGCTTTGGAGAATCTGTTGTTTTCATTAATTTTTAAAAATAAGGTATACCTGTGAACACAGTTATGCTTTTTGTCACTTAAGTCAAGAGCTATTTCTTGTTCCAGGGTGAATTTGTCAATGAATATGTGGGTGAGCTAATAGATGAAGAAGAGTGCAGAGCTCGAATCCGTTATGCCCAAGAACACGATATCACTAATTTCTATATGCTCACTTTAGACAAAGTAAGTAATGAAAAGTGTTATTTCCACTGTTACAAGATTGTGAATTAGTGTTGTCCCAGCTATAGTGTTCATAGGCATGTCATACACTGTCCAAAACAGTGTCTTTCCCCCATATTCATAGGGATTGCTTGATCAGGGTCCTGGAGTTAGGTAAGGTTGCTCATTTCTAGCTGTACATCCATGGCAAAAGGCAATACAGCTGCTTTTAGCATTATTTTTCAGTGTCCAACGTAAGTGATTATGTCTTTTAGTGTTTTTCCTGTAAGATTAAAACTTGAAGCCAGAAAAATAAATAATAATTCTTTTATTTTACAGATTGAGACACTGATTTGTTCGTATTTAATTAGTGCATTGAGAAGGTCATATAAATTGACTATAGAACTCAGCTTACAAACCCAAGTCAGCTCTCCAATTATTGGAATTTCTGATGAGTTACATGTCACTGGTGTCTAGAATTATATTTGGGATTTCTTTTTTTGTATGTGTGTGTTTCCAACATGTTTTATTTATTTATTTTAATTTTTTTTTTAAATATTTTATAGAAGTATATTTCGTTTACAATGTTGTATTAATTTCTGCTGTATAGCAAAGTGATTCAGTTATACATATTCTTTTGCATTATGGTTTATCACTGGATATTGAATATAGTTCCCTGTGCTATACAGTAGGACCTTGTTGTTTATGGGATTTGTTTCTAATTCCAGCATCCTAATGTGTTTCGTTTCTGTGTATACTGAGATTCCTCTTTGTACCTGAGTATTACGTTCTGCTAGGTTCCTCTCCCCCAGCCTCCTTTAACTTTTATAATAGACCTTTCTTGGTGTGAAACTTTGTATTTACCGAGTTGTACTTTTATGGATTGTGAGATTCTCACCTCAAGATACTCTTGATCTTCATTCGGGATGGGGTCTTGATGTCATCATTAAAATCTTAGGTGATTTCTGATGTGTAGCCAGGGTTCAGGACTACCTAATTTAGAGAATGGAACAAGCTACTATTTCTAGGATGGTGGTCCTCAAACTTTAGCATATATCATAATCACCTAGTGGGCTTAACACAGATTGCTGGGCCTCAGAGTTTCTGCTTTAGTATATCTGGAGTGCAACCCAAGAATTTGCATTTCTAATGGATTCCGAGGTGGTGATACTAGTGCTGGTCAAGGGACTACACTCTGAGACCACCCCTCTGGAAGAATCAAACTTTACAAATAGAAACTCTAGCTTATTTATTATCACTCTAATTTTAATCAATAATAGTAGAGGTCTGCTGAACAACATCTCTTGGAATTCTAGGATCGTATTATTGATGCTGGTCCCAAAGGAAACTATGCTCGATTCATGAATCATTGCTGCCAGCCCAACTGTGAAACACAGAAGTGGTCTGTGAATGGAGATACCCGTGTTGGCCTTTTTGCCTTGAGTGACATTAAAGCAGGTAAGAATCATTTAAGGATTCTGGAGCTAGGAATGGGATTTCAGTTTTTATTATCTAAAAATCCCATATGTTCTATAATCCAAAATGAGGTTGCAAATTCCCAAGGATACATAAAAGACTTTCCAGGTGGTACTTAGCATGTACCAGGTATTTTTTTTGTTGGTGGTGGTATGGTAAAATACATGTTACATAAAATTTACCATTTCAGCCATTTTTAAGTGTACGGTTCAGTGGCATTAAGTCCATTCACATTGTTGTTCAACCATCACCACCATCTATCTCCAGAACTTTTTATCTTCTCCAACTGAAGATACCCATTAAACCAATAACTCCCTCATTTCCCCCCTCCCCGAGCCCCGGGCAACCACCATTTTATCTTCTGTCTCTGTGATTTTTTTAGCTACTCTGGGAATCTCATGCAAGTGCAGTCATACAATATTTATTTTGTTGTGGCTAGCTCATTTTTACTTAGCATGATGTCTTCAAGGTTTGGGCATGGATGTTTGGGTTTTTTTTGTTTTTTTCTGGCCGTGCCACACGGCTTGTGGGATCTTAGTTCCCCGACCAGGGATTGAACCAGGGGCCACCACAGTGAAAGCACCAAGTCCTAACCACTGGACCACCAGGAAATTTCCTGGATGGTTTTAAAGGAATAAATTTCCAGACCTTTTCCATAGCTTTTATATGAACTCCTTAAAAATTGGTCTGCCTTAAGACTTTCCCTGGTGGCACAGTGGTTAAGGATTCGCCTGCCAATGCAGGGAACACGGGTTCGATCCCTGGTCCGGGAAGATCCCACATGCCGCGGAGCAACTAGGCCCGTGTGTCACAACTACTGAACCCGCGTGCCACAACTACTGAAGCCCGCGTGCCTACAGCCTGTTCTCCGCAACAAGAGAAGCCACCGCAATGAGAAGCCCGTGCACTGCAACGAAGAGTAGCCCCCGCTTGCCGCACCTAGAGGAGGCCTGTGCACAGCAATGAAGACCCCATGCAGCCAGAAATAAATAAATTTATTTTAAAAAAAAATTGGTCTGCCTTAGAAAGTGTTAGCAGTCCAGGTCTCCTTTTACAGTTGCCCTTCATCCACTTTATAAACCAAATATCCACCTCTTGCCCATCTGAATTTTATGGTTTATGAGCCCAAGGCTAAGAAAAACAAAAACCCTCACCTCTTGGGTCTCAAAGAACTGGACATTTGGAGAATGCACAGCTATGTTGTGGCCTGCCTAGATGCCTATTACGTCTCTGAGAATTCAGAGTGTAGAAGTGAGGTAGTTGTAATCAGCACAATATTAAGATGTTTATTTGAATTGAAAGTAAACCTGATAGGGCTAAGAGGTTTGAAAGTAAAGTTATATGATGGATATTTTCCATCAATTAAAGGAGCTTAAAATTTAGTGTCAAGGTTTTGATGAAAAAGTTGTAAGCATATCGTATATACATATACATATGACACCCTCTAAATTGCATGATTTTTAAAAATATTTAGACTTGTATAAGTTTGAATGTATGAGGATGTATATAATTTTTCAAAATAAGTTTTGCAGGAGTACTAGCAAAGCATTTTTAGGATCACTCTCCTAACTCAAAATGAGATCAGACTGGCCTGGGTAGTTTGTAATTGACAGTACCGTAGTCCAATGACTTTCAAAGCAGAAATCCCATATGAGCATTCTGCTTTGCCCAGTCAGTGTCGTTTACCTCAGCAAACACTAATCAAGATAAAGTAATTAAAGAGCAATTTTGTCAGCTTTTTGTCTGTTGCCTTTTCTTTTTTTCAATCTGTGAATAACACCCAACATCCCCTGTCCCCCCCCCCCCCAATATATCTGTTTCTCTATAATTTAATTATACTGCTGCCCAGGAGTCTTTTAGGCTCTTTAGAATTTTAAAGGCTCTGACAGTTTTCATATTTTAAAAGTTGAGCCACTGTTTTGCATTGCTTCACATAAAGTGTTTAATGATGAAAGTAACAATGCTTGAGCATCACTGTGCACTGTGCTCTATTGGAGTAAATGATAGTGATTTTTAAAATCAGTAAGTTGTATCAAATTTTTGGAATGGATGGCTTCAGAGTAAATTGGGTAGATTTCTGCTTTGTAACAGGAATTATCAAGTGAGTGTGTAAGAGCTACCATTTTTCCAATTCCAGACACTGTTCCAAGCATATTGTCTCATTTAATCCTTACAAAAGTACTGTAAAGTATTTGGTAGCATTATCTATGTTACTTGGATTCTTGGATCTGATATATCTCTCATTCTTTTCTCCATTTTTCTCTCTAACCACACTGGGGGAGGGAGGGACAGTGTTCCTCTGTATTAATTACTCAAATGCTAGCCATGTGACTTCAGTTCTTATCTCTGTCCTGACTGCTTTTAGTACCACACTTCTACTTTGAACTTTAGTCTGTGTCCGTGGGGATGGCCTCTTCTACCATGTCTAGCCACAAATTTCTCTTCTCCCATATTCATTCAGCTCAGGTAGAATGGTGTGGGAATTGACAGACCTTATTTTTGTCCTCCCAGTCTGCAAGGGTGGGATGGGGGAATTGAGACAGAATGTGCTCATTGCCATGCAGAGTGCCCATAGGAGCTTCAGCCTTACGAATGGAATCAGAACTTTAAGCTTGCTCTCCTCCTTACACATCCAACCTCATGGGCTCTTCACATACCTGTTACTTTCTGTCTTCAATGTGTCATACTCACTCCTTGTTTATCTCTTCTCCAGTGCCATTTGCCATCCCCCAGATTGCAGATTATTGTATTTTGGACTGTTTTCTAGAATGGCTTTCCTGTATGCACACTGATGATACCTTCTGATTTATCTCCTTGTGTGGTTTTGTTTACATAGTGGATGCTGAGTGAGCAGCAAGTTATGCCAAGTATGTGGTTGAGTTGCACTGTAAGCACATTAAATATATGAAAATTCAGCTATATTTTTAAATAAGACTAGTGTGAATAGAATTACCCATCATTCAGTACAATAAGTTCACAGTGGGGAGGGGAGATGTGACCCTGCTGTTACCTTGGTCAGTCTTGGTTCCTACAGGCTCCTCACAATGTGAGCCTCTTACCAGGCCACAAGTGATTCTAGCATTTGTACCATATGAACTCCTAAATATAAGCCAGCTGCTTTATAATTTGCTCAACCAAATTAAAAAATAATTGTTTCCAATATTAGATGAAAAACTGTATATATTAATTAGTCTCACTGATAGAAGATTTGTCATTCTGCAAAGGGAAATCTTCCTAAATGTTGACAATTTTGACTGAACAATTATCACTTTGTACATTAACGGTAAGCCATGACCCCCACCCAGAGATAACCTCTTTGTATGTCTGTATAAAATTCTTCTATTTGTTAGGCTTTCCCTAACATGCTTTGAGTTTGAATGTGTGATTTATTTGCTCTCAGTTTTGATGAAATGCACTTGTGACAGAAAGGGGACTTTTTATACCTTAAATTTGTACATCTCCTATTAAAGTTTACAAATTTCTGCTATGTACATTATGTCATTCTCAGTAAGCTTGTGAGATTGTTATCTGCATTTAATAAATGGACTCTTCGGCTCAAATAAGCCAGCCAGATTGTGGTGTAACTGGGATGTATAGCCAGGGCTTAGGTCTTGTGGTCTAGAGTTCTCTGGTATTATTCTGTATTGACATGTCTCTCTCCCTTGAGTGCTGCCTGGTAAGATGTACTCACCTTGGCACAGATGACAGGTTTCCTTCATACTTGCTTTCCCAGTGCCTGGCACATCAGTGCACAATAAATTGCTGTTTGTCTGTTTTTGGTAATGAATTAATATATTTTGAATCTGAATGGTTAGAAAAAAATAAAAAACAATTTGGGATTAACACATCTATAGTAAAAGTTATTTTAAATATTACTTGTTGGGACTTCCCTGGAGGTCCAGTGGTTAAGACTTCGCCTTCCAGTGCAAGGGGTGCATGTTCGATCCCTGGTCGGGGAGCTAAGATCCCACATGCCTCGCAGCCAGGAAACCAAAATGTAAAATGGAAGCAATATTATAACAAATTCAATAAAGACTTTAAAAATGGTCCACATCAAAAAAATCTTAAAAAAAAATTATTTGTTAAGTCATATAAGTTTTTCTGTTATTAAGTTATATTAGCTCATTAATAATGTTATATGATTAGGATTTATTAGTATGTTAATAATACAGTGTGATTAGAGTTAATCCTTTTAATCCTCTTTTAAAAATTAATCTGTTCTCTTGGAAGTCTGCCTTTTGTGATTAATAGAGAAATAATGTAATTAAAGCCATAGATATTAATATTTTCATGGTCTTTTATGCAGGCACTGAACTTACCTTCAACTACAACCTAGAATGTCTTGGGAATGGAAAGACTGTTTGCAAATGTGGAGCTCCGAACTGCAGTGGCTTTTTGGGTGTAAGGCCAAAGGTACCTTTTAAACGTAAAGCTGTAAAATAGGAACCTGTAGATTACTTCCCATGTCTTTTATTGGTCTTAGTTGATCTTACATTTCCTAAGAAAGATTCTCAGTCTCTGTCTCTCTTTTTGCCTTTTTAAAGATATCAAAGAATCTGATATTGAATTTAAGATTCTAAATGTACTATAAGACTGTAGATAAACATAGGACTTTTTTTTTTTTTTTTAAGGACCCTTAATCTTAACCATGTACCAGTATAAACTTTGTTGTATCTTACTTCCTGGTTTTTTATGTGTACTTTAACTGAATTATAATTCTATAACTGTTAAGAATTGTTTATAATTCTTAAATATTATACATTTTTTCCTTGCTGTTACATAATTTTCATAACCCTCATTTTTAGTGACTGTTTAAATTTTTATATAATGGATGAACCATAATAGATGAACATCTGGATGCTTCCAGATTTCTCTGTCGTAAGTAACAGCATGCTGAAAATTGAAATTTAATTTTGATGCAAAGTAGACTACACCGTGACTCCAATTGGGTATTTCCCATTATGCTTGTTTGATTGTGAAGTCAACATTAAGAACTGAAAAATGCAAATTAGCATGGAAACCACTAGCTAAAGAGGGTAATCATTTTGAGCTATAATAAATGAAGAACACCCAGTGATTATTCTTTTATTTATTAAATAAGAAAATTTATATTGGATTTTGTATTTTGTTTAGTTAGTTGGTTAAATGGTCTTGTTCCTTAAGATGTGCGGTTGACTTAGTCCCTATAAATTAAAATAGTAACAGAGTTTAATGGTGTTAGGTGCACTAGGGATGTCAGTTTCTATATCTTTAGGGTCTGTGTAGCATTTCACACATGAATCAGTGAAAGGGAAATTCGGGAGCAGAAGTTTAGAAATGGGAGGAGATCACTGTGGGCTGGCAATAAATTGGATTGGTCCTGGATGTTCCTAGGCCGAGATAAATAATGCGATGAAAACCATGCATTTTGATGACCAAGTGTGGTCTGCAGGGAGCACAGAGTAGACCTGCGGGCTGCACCAGGATCTATCTTGCGGAGTGGTGGACATGAACCTAAACTGACTTAGGTAAAGATGCATAGCTTGTCAAGAGCAAGGGCCACAAATTAGTTTTCTGTGTCTTCCTAGCACATGGCTCATACTAAGTGCTCAGTGAAGGTTTGTTGAATAAGTTAAGAAATGTGTGTGACACACACACCCAGAGAAGTCTTCCTTAGTTTTTGAAATTAGACAAACATAAGAATAAAAATAAAACTTACTGTTAAAGGATGACCTTTAATACCAGTCTTGTGTGTCAACAGAAAGCACATTTCTCTCTTAATTCGCTCAAGTGGTAGGAGTAGTTGATACCAGATAAAATTCGTGCTACCATTTATTGGGTACCTATGATATGCCCAGTGCTTTTCCTGCATTTTCTCTTAACTTCATAGTAGTCTATGAGGACTGTGTCTTCCTAGCGGAGAGTCTGAAGCTCAGAGAGGATAGTTAACCTGGTCAAGATCATACAACTAATGTGTCAACAATATTTGACCTCTAGAATCAACCCATTGCCACAGAGGAAAAGTCAAAGAAATTCAAGAAGAAGCAACAGGGGAAGCGCAGGACCCAGGGTGAAATCACAAAGGAGCGAGAGGATGAGTGTTTCAGCTGTGGGGATGCTGGCCAGCTCGTCTCCTGTAAGAAGCCAGGCTGCCCCAAAGTTTACCATGCAGACTGTCTCAATCTAACCAAGCGACCAGCAGGTTGGTGCCAAAATCCATTTAGAGTTCTCCTTGTTCTCTGTCAGAATTCTCAGAGCCCTTTGGTCTTCCCATGCATAGTGTTGAGAGGTGTCAAAATAAATGACAACAAAGGCTTAGAATTCTAGGTTATAGAGAAGGGAACAGAAACTCACTCGCTCTGTCAAGCATTTTATGTTATTTTATCCTCCCAGCAACCCATAGAGAGGGGTGGGAGTGAGAGGAGTTTGTCCCCAAATTAGGTTTCTTTCAATATGTGGTTGCCAGGGTAATGAAATAATAGAAACTAAGGTAGTGTAGGGGCAAGGCCATAACACTGACCCCAGTGCCAGGAAATGGAAATGGGGAATTGTTTCAGAAGCAATTACTCAGGGCCGTAGCTGGCACAGGTTGTGATAGAACTGATCTTGCCTATGAGCCAGGAGTGAGCTCTAGCATAGTTTACTTGGAAGGAGCTGGGATGGAACACTGTCCATGGCAGAGATTCGGGTATCATGAAATGAGGGTAAAAGAGAGCAGCTTGGGTTGGCTTTGGGTCTTTCCTGCTGATTCTGTGTGGACAACACAGGTAAAGTTTGTGCTAGTTTCCAGACTTAACATTGAGCAAAGGTAAATCTGCTTCCATTTTTCACCTTTGTGTATCTGCTCCCTGTTCCTAGTAATGACCAAATAAGCAGTTTAATTGGCTGAGATTTTCCCCATAGAGTTGAATATTTAAAGGCTGTACAGGACAAATGGAGTTTGTAAAAATATGAAAGTAATATCTTCACATTCCATCTACGGGGAGCTTTGGGTTTTGTTTTATTGTTGTTGCTTTTCTCCTTGTTGGAAATAGTTGTAGAAATCAGGGTTTACTCCTGCTTGGGTTTTTTTTGTTGTTTTTTTACTCCTGCTTGGGTTTTAATTGATGCTCAGTTGCTACTTGATAGTTGGCTGTTATTTTTATGCATTTTGCAGAAAGTAAAGCTGAGATCCTGGGGGAGGGGAGGTGGGCAAGTGGCATGAGCTCTCTGCAGAAGGCAGCAGTTTGAAATCACTCCTTTGACTTAGTTCCAGAGCCATGACCCATCTCATATGCATATCTTGTTTTCCTAAGCCTTTGTTTCACACCTGTGTTTTCAGGGAAATGGGAGTGTCCTTGGCATCAGTGTGACATCTGCGGAAAGGAAGCAGCCTCCTTCTGTGAGATGTGTCCCAGCTCCTTTTGTAAGCAGCATCGGGAAGGGATGCTCTTCATCTCCAAACTGGATGGGCGTCTGTCTTGTACTGAGCACGATCCTTGTGGGCCCAACCCTCTGGAACCTGGGGAGATCCGTGAGTATGTACCTCCTACAGTACCGCTGCCTCCAGGCCCAGGCACTCACCTGGCAGAGCAATCATCAGGAGTAGCTGCTCAGGGGCCCAAGATGTCGGACAAGCCATCTGCTGACACCAACCAGATGCTGTCGCTGTCCAGAAAAGCTCTGGCAGGGACTTGTCAGAGGCCACCGCTGCCTGAAAGGCCTCCTGATAGAACTGACTCCAGGCCCCAGCCTGTAGATAGGGTCAGGGACCTTGCTGGGTCAGGGACCAAACCCCAATCCTTGGTATCCAGCCAGAAGCCATTGGACAGGCCACCTGCAATGGCAGGACCAAGACCCCAACTATCTGACAAACCCTCTCCAGTGACCGGCCCAAGCTCCTCACCCTCAGTCAGGTCACAACCACTGGAAAGACCTCTGGGGACAGCTGACCCAAGGCTGGATAAATCCATAGGTGCTGCCAGCCCAAGGCCCCAGTCACTGGAGAAAACCCCTGTCCCTACTGGCCTGAGACTTCCGCAGCCAGACAAACTGCTAGTCACCAGCAGTCCCAAACCCCAGACTTCAGACAGGCCCCCCGAAAAATCCCATGCCTCTTTGTCCCAGAGACTCCCACCTCCTGACAAAGTACTATCAGCTGTGGTCCAGACCCTGGTAGCTAAAGAAAAAGCACTGAGGCCTGTGGACCAGAATACTCAGTCAAAAAATAGAGCTGCTTTGGTGATGGATCTCATAGACCTAACTCCTCGCCAGAAGGAACGGGGAGCTTCTCCCCATGAGATCACACCACAGGTTGATGAGAAGATGCCAGTGCTGGAGTCGAGCTCGTGGCCTGCCAGCAAAGGTCTGGGACAGATGTCACGAGCCATTGAGAGAGGCATTGTGTCAGATCCTGTCCTTCAGCCACCGGGCAAAGCAGCGGCCCCTTCAGAGCACTCCTGGCAAGCTGTTAAATCACTCACCCAGGCCAGACTTCTTTCTCAGCCCCCTGCCAAGGCTTTTTTGTATGAGCCAGCAACTCAGGCCTCAGGAAGAGCACCTGCAGGGGCTGAGCAGACCCCAGGGCCTCCCAGCCAAGCACCAGGCCTGGTGAAGCAGGTGAAGCAGATGGCCGGAGGCCAGCAACTACCTGGACTTGCTGCCAAGAGTGGGCAGTCCTTCAGGCCTCTTGGGAAGGCCCCATCCTCCCTCTCCACTGAAGAGAAGAAGTTGGCAACCACAGAGCAGAGTCCCTGGGCCTTGGGCAAGGCCTCACCAGGGCCAGGGCTCTGGCCCATGGTGGCTGGACAGACACTGGCACAGTCTTGCTGGTCCTCTGGGAGCACACAGACATTGGCACAGACTTGCTGGTCTCTTGGAAGAGGGCAAGACCCTAAATCAGAGCAAAATACCCTTCCAGCTCTTAACCAGGCTCCTTCCAGTCACAAGTGTGCAGAGTCAGAACAGAAATAATACCAGTAAATGCCACATGACCAGACCAGCTGCCCCCAGGGTTCTTGGGGAAGGGAAAAATCTTATTTTTCCCTCTTAAAAAACAGACCCCAACACTTTTCCACTGATATTCTCTCCTTATATCCCAACATTCAGAACTCTTGCGACATTAGCCAGTCGGGGCTTGTGGTTGTGTGAACCATGTATGGAAATCCAAGTGGGCCCCAGCCAAGGAGACAGACAGACTCTGGTCTCTTTCCCCCAACCTTTGCTCATGGTGAACTTGAAATAAAAAGTCCACTCTGGAGTCAAGCATGGGATTCAATTCCACTGGTCAGGTTGAAGGTAGAGGGGCTCTCAAAGCTATTTCTCTAGCCCTACCAAGCCCCACTGAGGGTACCTGATGAACCCTTGGGAGGAACTGATACCCATTCAAATCGGTGGTGATTTCTTGAACATTCATGTGTGCTAGGCCTGGTGCTAGTCACTGGCAGGAGATACAGAGATAAATAAGACCTGATCCCTGTGAGCCTAACATGCTTGCCTGGGTTCCCAGGTTATTTTTAAAGAACCTTTGACCAGGAAATAACAGGAAGTTTGAGGGGCCCTGGGGCTCCAGGCTTATTTTGTCATGTCCTTTGTGGCCCCAGAAGTGGTTGTTTTGAGTGTCTCCTGGTCAGGTGTGCCTGTGTGTATGTGCATGCGTGTACACTCATGCAGAGGTCTCCTCTATAGGCAGGTAGGGCCTGTTGGCTGGGCAGCCTCTGCTGCTTCTGTCTGGGCTCTGGAGAGTCTAAAGATCTGTCCTTGGTGGAGCAGTTGGTTGGGGGGCTGGGCTCTGTGAGGACACAGCTTTCCCTCAGTGTAAGAAGGCAATTGGCAAGCTTACCTTTCTTTTCTACAGATTTTCCTCCTTTTACATCAACCCACCCCATGCCTGTCCCCCAAACACTCAGGTGCTTTCAGATTTCAGAGTCTTGGGCAGTAGACCTAGGGAATCTCTGGCAAGCTCTGGGCTAGATCCACCACCAGCTCAGGGAGAGTGCCAGATCCTGGCAAGAAATTACTTCTCTCCTGATCCTTTGCCCTCCTACCTGAATGGAGGGAGTCTTCTTCACTAGTGGATTCTACCACCCTCTTCCTGAGAAATGCTGTGCTCTGTATTGAGAGCACCTGCCTGCTGACTTAGCTCAAAGGCAAGCCAGAAACCTTCCCCATGACTGGCAAGATGTGGCATTTAGAGCAATGTCCAGTCCAAGAGATGACTCCTCATAACTGCTGATTATCTGTTACTGCTGCCCTGAGCTGGGGCCCAAGGGCTGGGAAATCTGTTGGTGCTACCCTGCCCTACCATTCACCCAGCTCACTGACTGCCAACAGGAAGTGCTGTTTGGCCAGTTCCTTCCCATTCACCCACCCCCTCTTTGTCCCTAGACCAAACATGTTTACCTCTCTGCTTTGCCAACTTAGCCAGCAGCTTTAGCCAACAGGCCATCTCCTGGCCCCAAGGTCTCCTGGCCATTTCTGTCTCAGTTATGGCTTTTACACCCTCAACAGGATTCTGTATTCTGTCCCAATTTCCTCCTCCTGAGTTTCTATTGAGGTTACTCCTATACTTCTAAGGAGGGAACAACTGTTGTTATAGAAGCATTTGCGCTTTATATAAAGATTTAAAAAAGAATTTGCTTTTATTTCCCAAAGTCTGTCTCTAGGGTTGAGACATTTGAACTCAGGCAGAGGCATGAGGCTGGGCAGGGCTGCCCTGAGTTTAGGGGCCTATTCTTGCATCTCACTTAGACCTCGGACTCTCCTCTGTAAATTCCACCTGCCTAGTTCTCCCCTTTCATCCTGTCTCTCTTCCCACATCATCAGAGAGGAAAAGCTCTTTGTTTTAGAGGAAGAGAAAACAAAGCATCTTATTTTCTTTTAAAAAAATTTTAAATCATGGAAAAGATATTTTTAAAGAAATCCACCCAGAACATTAAAGTTCATTATATTAAGTATTTATCATGTGTGAGAATAATAAGTATATAACTGCAGCTAGTAGGTCCCTTTCCCTATTCTCTTAGGTTGTATGAGTAGGATTTGCTTGGTGCCAGTCCTGTGCCCTTTTTTTCTCCTGTCATCTGTAGTTGTGATCAGAAAAAGATACCCGCACTGCGCTGTCAGAATCTCTTTCCACTGTGTTGTGTGTTAAATTACCGTAGCTCTTTGTTTCATGAAATAAACTGTGAATTTTGTTGGGGGGTGGGGTGTGCAGGCTATGTAAAATTTTTAAGTGGAGAAGTTTGATCCTGAAGGAGCTTCTCTTAGGTAGGCTTTGGTAGGTAATTGACTTGACAGCCACTCTAGATATGTCTCACAGGACAGGAAGGAGTGAGGGAAAGGTGGGCCACTTTGTGGTTTTGTTTCAGTTTTTTCCATTCTCCCATTCACTGGAAAGCTTCCTTCCAGACCTGCGTAGGAAACAACTTCTGAAGCTGTTTATTTAAATGGATGGACAGCCAGCCTGGCTTTCATGAGGGCCATTGTAAGACTCTCTTAGGTTGATTGGAAATTAGATGTTCAACTCTCAGGCCCACTGATAGCATTTGATACTAGATTGTTAACATCATGAAAGCAGTCACTATACAATTAGAAGCAGAGTCGGAAGGACTTTTGGGAAGTGAGACTCTTGCATGACTCTTTGGGGGGGGTGACCTTGCCATCCTTAGGGGATTCTCCTGGAACCTATACTGAGACCTTTTCTCCAGGGGGTGTGACTTGGCAGTTAAAAGGAAATCTTTACTCTTAGAAACTCCTGATCTTTGTGTAGGATGCTATTTTGGCATTTGGCCAAGTGCTTGTAAATCAGGATCTCAATAGAGCGTCTGCCTCTAAGCCAGTTCCCCAGGAAGCCTTTCTGAGGGGGAAGCCATAGCTTCCATAGGTAGTTAGAGAACTAATACCTATCCTAGCCCTGTTAAGTCAGAAAAAATTATGGAAACTGTTGAAATTTGAATTCAAAGCCTCATTTGCTTCTCTACTGGAGCAAACCCATTCTAATAGCAAAATAGTTGTCACTGCTACAAAAGCATCCAAGTTTTTAAATGTCTGCTTCCCCCTGAAGTTACTGAGTTTGAAGTGATTTAAATCACTGCGTCGATCCTCTTCTGAACAACTATCAAATCTACATCTTTAGCATTGATGAAAATAATTATTCTATTCTTTACATCCTCCACCCCACACTACAGTCAGGGCATGAAGTGCATCAGCGATCCTTTTCCAGGCTTGGCAGCGTCTACTCACAGGAGCTGGACTCCCAGGTTGCCTCGTGAGAACAGAGTGGCAGGAAGGAAGTCTGGTCCTGGCAGCTTCCCCTGTGGAGAAGAATCAGGAGAGCACTAAATGTGGATGGATTTTTTTTTTTTTTCCCCCCCCATCAGCTCCTATAAAGCAGGTTTTCTCCTAAGGCTTTTTTGGGAGACACTGTCATCCTCTTGGGGTCTGTCAGGAGGTCAGAGTAGCCCAGTGTCCTCACGTCTCTGAGATCATGGCAGGAAAGGAGCTGCCACAAGCCCCTTTTCCTGCTGAATAATGTTTGGGCTGTTCCATGTGTTAGACATTCCAGATCATTTAGAGCTGGGTAGCTGCTGCACGAGACTTTCCTTGGCTGTGGACAGTTAGCTCTCAGCTGAGCTTCTTAGAGTTAGTGCAGCAGGGCCAGAGGTTGCTGTAGTATAAATTGAAAAAAGGAATAGGTAATTGCTTTGTACACACACAAAAAATGCAATGATGGTGCTAATTTCCTGATATAAATAAGCACTGCCAAGGGTTGAGGGACTGGTGACTTGAGAAACCCAGATTCCTGTTTGGGAAGAAGAGATCTTATGTAGTTTCCTTGAGGCTTTATTAGAGGAGGGGAAGGTAGAGCCATGGTGAATCTTGCATCTGACCCTGAAATAGTCCAGTGCAGTCCAGAGGTGGAAGAGATGCTGTTTCCAGATGAGGGTGGCCATTGAGTTTCTCAGGGCTGGTGTCACCTTGTCCATAGCCTCTGTCCACACTGCCTGAACAGGTTGGTAGAGAGCTCCAAGTGTGGGGTCTCCCTCAGCTACCTTCTGCCCCTCTCTACCTCTTCCACTCTCATGGGAGCACCTCTATTGCTTATGAAGATTTAAGGGTAATATTTCTTAAGGAAGTGGAAAGAGTTTATTTTAATTAGAAATCCACAGCCTGGGGAGAAATGTTTCCTATCAACATAAGCAAAAATAGCACATGTTAAACTCATATGGTCCCTTTTCTAGAGCTACTTTCCCATGACTCTCAAAACATCAGGCTGTTGAGGGCTTCAGGTGTAACACCCTGGAAATCGAGCAAAGCTTTTTGGACAGGAGGTGAGCCTAGGGAGTTAGGAGCAGAAATGAGTGGTTCTGGTGCTTTAGACTTCCAGGGTAGGGGCAGAGAACAGGTGGTCTCTAGGTCTGAGGTGGGTGCTGCCTGTGTGTGCATGTAGGTGAGAGTGTTGAAGACGGGCGAGTGCAGCACACAGGAGCTCATGGAAGAGCAGCTAAGTCTTGGCAAAAAAAGCTGACAATAGAGATCTATCTTTATATTTTTAAGAAAGGGGCAGAGGGGGTGTCAGCTGAGGTCCATCACTTTTTTTGCCCCCCTTCACCCCAATAGATTGTCAGTGATAAGTGGAACTCTTAGTGAAAAAGAGGGGAGCCCTGTGCTAGGAGTCCCCATAAACATGTACTGTAATTCTTTGTATATAGAAAAAAATTACTGTAAAGTAAAGTTTAACTTTACTCTTATGGCCCTTGCCCTGTGTTTTGTTTTGTTGTCCGTGGGGAGATGTAGCCTAACAGGAGGGAGGATGGGTTTGGGGTGAGAGCAGAAGCCAGCCCCTGAGGTAGTTCCCAGGGACACGGAACTGAGCCCTTCCTCCAAGCACCTCATGGGAGTGGTGTGGGTTTCCTCCCAGTAGCCACAGCTGTCAGAATGTCTTTCTGATGCTTTTGGGAGTGGCTGGCATCAGTTTCAGTCCCTACACAGGAAGCCTCCATCACCCACGAAGGAAGGGTATTTTGAGGTTTTTAAAAAGGAAGTGGAACCAAAGCACTTTCTGAGTGTGAGTCTAGACATTTTGGCCAAGTTTTTAGTTTTTTAGAGCAGGTGCCGGGCACTGCAGAGTACTCGGCCTAGGCCTAAAATGGTAAAGTGAGGCAAAGGGGCTGAGCATCCCATAACAGAAAAGGCTTCCATATGCTTCCTTTTGGTTGAAGGGTTGGTCCTGTCTACAGTAACATCTGATTCTTCAGAAATATCTGGACGTCCAAGGCCCAAAAATACACTTTCAGGAACCCCTGGGAATCTGCTTCCCTTCTGACTTAGTCCTGAACTTTCTACCCCAGGGAAGAGTGTGGGAAGACAAGCATTTAGTCCTACAGTTACTTTTCACTCATGATCTTCAAGTCCTGAACTGGGTAGTGGTCACTTCATTTTACAGATGAGAAACACAGGCCAAGTTTAAGTCCCTTTTCTGAGTAGCTGAGTTGGATCCCAATCTGGATCCATAAAACCTTTCTAAGTCTTGCAGAACCTATGATTTTTCTGTTAAGCCACATAGGGTGTTGCTAGGAAGCTTAGGATCTGAGCCACAGGCATGACTCATGGACTTAGACATGACAGAGGTGCAGTAGAGCCAACCAGTCTGAGGTAGAAGTGCTTGATCCTTCGATCTCTGGATACTACTTAAGTGCCTTCCTTGCTCTTAGCACCAAGAAGGAAGGGTGAGCTTTGCACTGCCCCAACCCCAGCTTCTCGCCCTACCTTTGCCCCCACTAAAGAATAGGAAAGGGCCCTTCTGCTTCTCCATTATCTCAGCTGCAACCCTGGGGTGAAGCCAGTTGGTTTCCAAAGGAAAGTAAGAGCTAAGAGGAGCCTTGATATAGGAAGCGAGGGCCGCCAGGTGGCCCCAGAAAGTACTAGGTATCTTGACACCCAATCCACACAGCAGGGAAAGGGGTTGAGTGTGATTCACAGTGCATTGATTTTATTTACAAATCAGAAGCCACTTAAATAATTTGTAGACACAAGTGCTGTCCAGGGCAGAAGCCTGGGGTCCAAATCAGCCCTTACCCTCCTTGTGCCCATCAGTCTGCCCAAATGCTGCCTCCGTTCCATGGGCCAGCACAGGCAGGTGCCACCTCTGCCGCCATGGGGACCCAGGGTAGCTCAGACGTGTGATCACTCAAGCCCAGACAAAAGCTAGGTCCAGCCTCTCTGGGGGAATTCCTTTAATTCCCCCAGGCCAGGTGAGTGGTGACTCAGTGATGACAACAGCTGTAGAAGTAGGGGTTTGCCTTCTGGCCCAGGTCCACGCCCTTGTCCTCTGTCAGAGAGAGAGGTGGCAGCTCAGCATCATTCTATTGGGGGATCAGGTAACTCATGAAGGGGGCCAGATGCTGTGGGCCTAGAGGAAGTCTCCACAGGAGCTAGGGAAGGACACACCTGTCATCACCTGGAAGGTGGCCACACTGATGTAATCCTCTGCTACTTTCTGGAAGAGCTCATCTGGCAGGAAAAAGGGTGATAGGTGAGGATCAAATGCCAGTGGCCCTGGGATCACCCAGTAACCAGCCCTCTAGGCTTTTCTCTGTCTCCCTTGTTGCCCTTGCGTGTTCTGCTGTGAGGCCCAGGACAGCACTCACCCACACTCTGGCCTGTCTTGCTGGATGTTTCAAAGAGCTGAGCTTTGATATCTGTAAAGAGAAGTGTCTAAAGCCTCATACCTGAGAATTAGGTGGACACAGACAAAGGGGAAGGCTAGCAGTACAGGGAATCTTCTGAACCCCACAGATTCAGGGAGGCCAGAGAAAGTCTTCCCATGGAGGATCTTGCCATGGTAGCCAAGGCAGTCCCTATTTTCTGTGACCCACCCAAGTAGCCACTTCCCTCCCCCAGCCCCAGGGAGCTAAGGAGCAGCTACTGTCTGCATAGTCCTGGACGTCGTGGAAGTCCACACGTCGGCGCCGCCTGTCCTCCTCCAGCAGGTCACTCTTGGTGCCACACAAGTAGATCTTACAGCCCTGGAGCAGAAGACAAGGTGAGGGTCACCCCCCTCGGACCACCAGATCCCCAGCCCGTCTCGTCTTTTGGTGAGGTCAGGCCACCTACCTCCTCTAGGTTGCGCAGTTCCTTCACCCAGAACTTTGCCCGTTCAAAGCTGCTGCTGTCCGTCAGGTCTTGGTGTGGGACACGCAGGAAACAACCAAGGGTCAGAAGCTGTTCTGTAAGGCCAGCCTGGCACCCTCCCCTTCTTGTTTGAGAAACAGGCCAAAACCATCCTTACCATAGCAGACGATGGCAGCCTTGGCGCCCCGATAGTAGATTCGGCTCATGGCCTCATAGCGCTCAGAGCCTGCTGTGTCCTGAAGGGCAGGGGGAGGCTCAGCCCTGGCCTGAGTTGCTGAGCTACTCCCCAAAACTGCAAACTAATGCCACGTTCTCCAGACCCCGTTTTTAAACTGTGGTCTAGAGAACAGAAATGGCCTCTGTGAGGCCACAAGTCAGCCAGTAATAGGCAGGATCTACGCCTCCTCAGGAATGGGTTTTCCCAGGACTTGCCCAGAGAACTTACCCAAATACCCAAAGTCACCGTCCGGTCTCCGACGGACATCACCTTGGCCACGAAGGCGGCCCCAATGGTCTGCAACCAAGGGGAAGCAATCAGGGCCTCGGATGCGGGTTAGCCCCCTCCCACCCGTGCTGGGCCGCGTCGGGCGCACTCACGTTCTGATAGGGCCCCACCAGGAAGCGATCGTGCACGTATCGCTCCACCAGGCTTGTCTTGCCCACGTACTCCTTGCCCAGCATCACCACCTTGACGTCCACACGCTGCCCGCTCATGCTCCCGGGGCTGCCTCACCCGCTTCAGGGTCCTGAGCGGGGGCGGGAGGCAAACCGGATCTCCACTCCGAAAGGCAGCGCCCGAGCCTCAGTCCCCGACCCCAGGCGCCAATCTAAGGCTCCAGACGCCGCGACGATATTGAGCTACAGCAACGCCTCCGTCCGCCCCCGCTCTTCGGCCCCGGGTGCTGATCCTCCTTCTGAGAGCCCAGGACCCGGGGCGGCCTGGGAGTGTGCGGGGAAGCGCACTCAACGCCGGCGTCCGGGTCGCTAGCTCGCTCCGCTACTCGCTTGCCCGCCCGGCTTAGGGGCCGCTCCGGCACGGTTTCCCCACAGAGCCTGGGAAGGGTCCCCCCAACCTGGCTCCGGCCCACCGCGACTCCCGCGTAGTGGGAGGAGGTAGAGGCTGGGGAGGCGGGGCCGCCCGGTCACGTGGGCAGGCGCCGGAAGAGGTGGGCAGTGCGCGGCTGCGCCGGAAGTGGCGCGCGGCCAGACAAATCCTCATGGCGGTGGTGGCGCCTGTTTGGGTGCGGCGCTGGAGTGACTGAGCTGCTAGCTTGGCGGCCGAGCGTCGAGCTCCAGCCCGGTCTCCGCGTGCCCCCCGGGCTCCGCACCCCTGATGTTGCGCGGGCACTGAGCCCGCCCGGCCTGGACAATGGTGAAGTATTTCCTGGGCCAGAGCGTGCTCCGGAGTTCCTGGGACCAAGTGTTCGCTGCCTTCTGGCAGCGGTACCCGAATCCCTATAGGTACGTGGCCCTGGAAAGAGCAACCCTCCCACCTCGCTGTTTGGAGATCGGAGTGTGGGGGCCGGGAAAGACTCGACTTCGAGTGGGGGGATCGCCGGAGCCGTGGCCACGTTTAGGACGAGAGGACCTATCGGGGAAGCGGCCAGGCTAGTACTGGAAGGAGGCTGGGTCTGGGCAGTAGTTTACTTGAGGCCCTAGTAAAAGGTTCTCTCATCTCAGGGTGGTGAGACAGGAAGAGGCGGCGGCACCGGAGCTGGGGAGGGATCTTGGGGTTGGAAATCCGGGCGCTTGTCTACTTCTCTGCCATGACGCTCTCCAGTGGTGCAATAAATCATGAGGTCCAGCCCTGCTGGAAGGCCTAGGAATCCAGGTCAGCGAGGAGGCGGGAGTTGGAATTTGCCCTGGGTTAGGCTCAAGGGACTCTAGTTCAGGTCTGAGCCACAACACAGATCACTCTGCAAGTTTGGGGAAAGGCATGGCCATTCTGGGCCTGGAGGCTCCAGATGGGAACCCCAACAGGCAGTTTCTTAGGGCCAGGCTCCTGAGGGTCACCTTCACCCTGACACCTGCAGCAAACATGTCTTGACGGAAGACATAGTGCACCGGGAGGTGACCCCTGACCAGAAGCTCCTGTCCCGGCGACTCCTGACCAAGACGAACAGGATGCCCCGCTGGGCTGAGCGACTATTTCCTGCCAATGTTGCTCACTCAGTGTACATCCTGGAGGATTCTATTGTGGACCCACAGAACCAGACCATGACCACGTTCACCTGGAACATCAACCATGCCCGGCTGATGGTGAGACCCCTCCCTCTTGGTTCCCCCAGAACTAGAGAGCTCCAGGTACATGTGGCTAGGGAGCCATGAGGGAGCTTCTATGATCCAAGCAGTTCTGAGGAGTGTTGGCTCTAGAGTACAAACTCAGATGATCTCTTCAGCTGGTCATCTTCTCTGGACCTGTGTTTTGACTCATTCATACAGTGGTGGAGGGGTTACCTGTTTTACAGAGTCATTGTAAGTACTAAATGCAGAGCACTCACACTGTGCCTGGCATGTGTGTAGGTTGGGCCACAGGCATGATGCTGAGGGACGGAGGGAGGCAGTGGTTTACAAACAGGAATCTGTCAAGCCATAAAGGGTACCTTGCATGTACCTTAGAGGGGGAGGATCTGGGCCCCTTGCCCCAGTTTGACTAGAGTCTTTTATCTGTCTTATGTAGTGGATTTCTGCCTGAGATTTCAGGGGAAAAGGGTTGCACATACCTTTGCTTTAAAAAAAATTAAAAAGGCTAGAAAAGCCGTGGTTTGGTTTAAGGAACATCCTACAGTATCTTCTCACCTGTGAGTACCCTAAAAGCTTCCAGAGAACTGTTATTTTCTTTCTCAGTTAATCTTCACAATAACACAGGGAGGTGGGTATTACTCTCTATTGTGCAAAGAGGAAAGTGAAGTCCAGAGAGGGGAAGTCACTGAGTGAGTAGGCAGCTTAATGCTCTGCCCCTGAGTTGTCTGAGGGCCTCACAGCTGACTGCCCTGAGGGCACTACAACTGTGTTTTGTAAATTACAAAGAAAAGATCCAGCTCTAAGAAATGTCTTTCAGTCCAGCTGCGACAGGTGTCTTAAGTGTTTCTCTTGGAAGTACAAGTCCACTTGCTCCTCTCTGATAATGAGCTGTGGTGGTTGCCGGATTTTTCTTTTTTCTTTTTTTTTTTTTTTGGATTGTCAGGAGCTCAAGGGCCAAAGTGGGTGGAAGCCAGGTTGAAAACACCACACATGTCTAGATGTAAAGGTACAAAACATCCAGGATGGAGCTGGAAGGCCCTCTGCTGATCTCAAGAGTCCATGTAGCTTTTCGTTTGAAGGGTCAGAAGAGAGGTTTTTAGAGAGCAAAATGACTTTTTTTCATCTTCTTACTCTCTTCCCAAAGTGCAGCTTGGGAATACAGTAAGGGAAAGGAATCGGTTTTCATTTTATTGCTTTCCCTAGTGAAAAGAGGCAGGGAATCAAATTTATGTGCAAGCTGGCGAAGTGAAGGACTCCCACACAATTGTGGTTGGCTTGACTGCCTGCACAGGTGGTAGAGGAACGATGTGTTTACCGTGTGAACTCTGATAACAGCGGCTGGACCGAAATCTGCCGGGAAGCCTGGGTCTCCTCTAGCTTGTTCGGCGTCTCCAGAGCTGTCCAGGTGAGCAGCGTTGTTGTGGTGCTGGGGCTCTGGGGCCCAGGGCATGTAACATAGAGTCCGGGCTGGGGATCAGTGGGCAGCTCAGAATCCTTCCCCTTCTCATCTTTTGCCAGGAATTTGGTCTCGCCCGGTTCAAAAGCAATGTGACCAAGACTATGAAGGGTTTTGAATACATCTTGGCCAAGCTGCAAGGTGAGGGTTCTGTACACAGGCAGAGGCTGAGTCAAGTCCTAACTGCCCTGCCTGGGCTGGAGCCTGGAGCTGTCACCACCCTACTCTGAGCAACTCATCTGTACCCTGGGTATTTCCTTCAGGGCCTGGTGCACAGGAGATGAATGTCCTGGGAGGTGATTTAGGTGGGTCTTGGCATTCTTTGAAACCAGTCCCCACCCTTTGCTCCAGGTGAGGCCCCTCCCAAAACCCTTGTTGAAACAGCCAAGGAAGCCAAGGAGAAGGCCAAGGAAACGGCACTGGCAGCTACAGAGAAGGCCAAGGACCTTGCCAGCAAGGCAGCCACCAAGAAGCAGCAGCAGCAGCAGCAGCAGTTTGTGTAGCCAGCCCAGGCCCTGGGGCCGCAGCACAGCAGACCACTTGCTCCAGTCCCTGTGCTCTTTCCTCCTTGTACTTTATTATTAAAAGTCAGCTTCCAGCCCTGTCTGCTGTCTGGGTGGTGGGCTGGGGGTGGGTGTGTTGTTTGGCCTCTCCAGCACACCAGGCCGTTACCCACGTCTGAGCTGGACCTGCTTATTCCTGCATCAGGTGGCTGAAGATAGAGGTACAGTGACTTGCGCAGGGTCACGTCCAGGTGAAGTGGTCATAAACGCTAGACTGTAAGCTCCATGAGGGCAGGGACCTTTGTTTTATTTTCTGATGTGTCCCAAGTACCTGAAACAAAATCTTGCACATAACAGGCACTCAATAAATACTTGTTGAATTCAGTCGGCCCCAGCTCTGGAGTCAGAAAGCTTTGGTTCAAATCTTGACTCAACTGTTTCCTGGCTTTGGACCTCAGGAAGGTCATGTCACTCAGCCTCAGTCCCACTGTGACAGACAGGGACTGAGGCCCCCGAGTTGTGAGGAGTAAAGGGGCACTGCCTGGTGTGGACAGCAGTGTTTGTGGTGGCTATGGATCTCATTTCCTCTTTTCCAGTTTGTCTGTGGCTGGGAGTTCCCCCATTCTCACCAGGCAAGACCATGGACAGGAAGTTAAGAAAGAGGCTTTTAATGAAAATATAGTATGTGGAGGGCAAAGGCCAGGGGCCCTTGTTTAGGAAGGAACATGAGGACCCAAGAGGCTTCCTGCCCCTGTGGACAGCAGAGCCAAGTGCTACAAAAAACGCCTGGAAGAGTGGCCTGGGCCCAAGCTGCCTGCCCTGCAGGGCTCAGCGGGGCTCGGCACCCCGTCCTAGGTGGGACTGCCAGCAGCAAGGTACGGGGAGCACCTGTTCCCACACAGTCCTTTTAGTCCATTCCAACAGTACTCTGAGCAGCCCTGGAAGCTTGGTGAGGGCTCCAGCCTGGCAGAGCAGAGGGTGGGCTGAGGGCAGAGGTCGCTCCAGGAGGTGAGGGTCATAGCCAGGTGCTGCTGCTGTGTGAGTAGCTGTGCTCCTGGCCCGCGCTGAAGCCCCGCAGCAGCTCAGCCTCGCCCCCGAACACCAGGCTCTCCACGTCCACCTCCAGCTCCTCTGCACGGGGAGCAGGCCAGTCAGGGGACCTGGGCCACTCAGCCCACTCGACCCCTCCGCATGAGGGCACTTACCTTGGTCTGAGTCGGAGCGCTCAGAGGAGAGGCCTGAGGAGTCCAGGCTGTCTGCTCGCAGCCGCTCGCGCTCGCCCGCCCCGGCCAGCCCCCGGAGCTGCTCCAGCTGCTGCCGCAGGCTCTGCTGCTTGCTGCGCAGCTTCTCCTTGAGCCGCCGGGCCCGCTGCTCCTGCTCCTCCAGCTTCTGCAGATCCGAGGGAGCAAGGGGCTGGGGTCAGCTACCTGGGGTCTTGGGCCTCAGCCCAACACCACTTAACGGCGGACCTTGGCCACGTGGTGACTGCTTGCTCCACACGGGCTCACTAGATCTGGGCCCCAGAGGGTCGCTCCCACATCCTACAGGAAGCTAGGCCCTCCTGCCCTTCTGTCCCATGTAAATGGCCCAGGAATTCTGTCCAGATGGGTGGGGAAGGGAGGGCACCACAATCTCAAAGGCCCTCGGGGCCCAGTCAAGTGATGTGAAGGAGTGTCTGGTGTCAGGCAACAGGGACTGTGGGGGACTGGGGCACACCAGCGAGTGCATACTAAGGCTCGAGGCAGTGGCCCAGGCCAATTACTGCCACATGGAAACAGGCCCAGTGTTGCCAGATCGCCCAGTTTTTTAAAGAGAAGCAGGGAGATCACATTTTTTCATGTCAAATGTCCTTTTAAGTGCTGCCAACTAATTTAAATGTTTAGAAAACTACAGACCAAACAAAGGCTACCAGTTTGTAACTCCTCAAGACCCTCCCAGGAGTCCTAAGTCTTCAGCATTAGTCCCCTTCTGCTGCCCCCACGCAAGCTCTGCCAGCCCTGAGTTCCAGGGACTGGAGGACCAAGGGTTCTCCCATCAGGGTCCTCAATGGACGGAATCCTGCATTCAGTCAGCAAGGGGAGAATTGGGTGAGGGGGCATTTGGACTGGGAGTAGATGAATGAATAAGAGCTGCCCAGGCAAAGACAGGGGAGGAAGAAGCATCCAGGCAGAGGGAAAATGGGAAAAGCATGGAGAGTTCAGCTTTTTTGGTGCGGAATGGGGAAAGATGAGACCAGTGGCAAGGCCTGTGTTGTGAAGGGCCTTGAGTATCACAGGAAGAAAGAAACTGAAACTGTCCTGTCAGGAGCCATGGAAGGTTTTCAGCAGGAGGCAGACCTGAACAGATCTATGTGGTGCAAAGAACATTCTAGGGGGCGTCCCTGGTGGCGCAGTGGTTGAGAGTCCGCCTGCCGATGCAGGGGACACGGGTTCGTGCCCCGGTCCGGGAAGATCCCACATGCCGCGGAGCGGCTGGGTCCTTGAGCCATGGCCGCTGGGCCTGCACGTCCGGAGCCTGTGCTCCTCAACGGGAGAGGCCACAGCAGTGAGAGGCTTGCATACCGCAAAAAAAAAAAAAAAAAAGAACATTCTAGGGCAAGGTGGGGAGGACAGCCAGGTGGAGGCAAAACAGGAAGCAGGGAGTCCAGGAGAGGGGTGATGGGGCTTCAAGGAAGGAGCAATCCCTAGGTCCTGCCCACGGGCCAGCCAGCACCCAAGGTCACACATCATCCCTCCGAGAACCAAGTCAGCAACTCCATGTGAGAAACTGGAGCCGGCTATCTGGCCAGGGTGTTATTCAGCCACAATGAGGAGAACACAGGCACCTTTGGGACAGTGCTGACAGTTTCCACACCACGATTTATTTGCTGCATGGCACCTCCATCTGTCTCTGTCACTGCCCCCTGTGCCCACAACATGGCCTGGCAGAGCAGGTGCTCACTTGTTGAAGAAAAGAATGCAAGTCAGGAGACCTAGGCCTCGGTTCTGAATCTGCCTCTCATCAGCCGGCTCTGCCTCCATTTCTTCCTCTGTCAAAAGGGCCAGGAGAGCAGGAAGAGGCCTCTATTGTTTCCAAGTCCCTTCTAATCCCCACTCTGTGGAGCTGCCTTGTGCTTGAGTCAGCACACCCCACTCCCATCCATCAGGGGGCGCTGAGCTCAGCCCGGGCAGCAGCAAGAGCCCTGGGAGGGTGGCTCACTGGCGTCCTCTTGGTACTTTCCCCCTCCTGGCTTCTGGAGCTGCCTCCCAAAGCAGCGTCGGGACACCCCCCCGCGCCCCACCCCGCCAACCGCCGAGAACAGGAGGCCTTCAAGGATGGGGGAGAGGAAGAGCAAGAAACAGCCCTCTCCAGTCTGAGGGACCCTTACACATGACCCCTCACAGAATGCCCCCCATACAGAGGAGGAAATGAAGTCCAGAGAGACTACATAACTCGCTCAGGGTCTCACAGTTGGGATCCAAGTAATAATTGCTGTAATAACAAGTGAACTTTTATTGGAGGAACTTGCTTAAAGCCTCAGAACAATCCTGAGTTATTTTCTGCTTTTCTTCCTACTTAACAAATTTGGAAACTAAAAGCACAGAGAACTGTCCAATGTCAGGCAGTTGGGCTATCACCTCAGACCTCTCTCCCTAGTTCCACCCAGCCCCTCCCTACTACCCCTTTCCAAGCATCCTGGCAAGCTGGCCCTGGGGCGCCAGAGTAGCTTCTTACCTGGATGTGCATCCTGGCCCTGCGCAGAAGGCTCAGTGTGGTGTATCGGGCACAGTCAGCCCCCAGGGGCATCTGCTGCTTCAGCTGCTCCAGGCACCGCTTCAGCTGGGCCCTCCTGTGGGGGAAGGGGTCTAGAGGGCAGTGCCAGCCCAGGCTTGCTGGCCAGATGAGGGACGGCAGGGGAGGGAAGGCCAGAGGGAGGCAGTTCCTGGGGCCTGGTGCTATCAGGGCAGGGTTGGGACTCACCTGCGCTTCTCCAGCTCGTTGTGCACAGACCTGCCAATGCCAGGGAGGATGGGGTGAGGGGGTGTCAGCTACTGCCCACACCTTCAGTCCCAGGGCTCCCAGGGCCTCAAAATTCACTACAGATGTGTATCCCAAACTAGCCCACTGTGGGGACCTTGTGCTGGCCTCAGGCACCTGAGTCCCAGGCAGAGGCAGAGACAGTAAGGAGGCCTGCCCAGGTGACTGTGGGGTCCAAAGGAGGCCCCTTAGCAGCAATCAGGAAGGGCTTCCTGAACAGGTGACATGTGAGCTGAGCCCAGCAACACAAGTTGCCCAAAATGGGTAGTGGGGGGAGAGGCATTCAAATTGTGGGGAACAGTGTGCAAAGGGTTGAGAGTAGGAGAGAAAAGGAGAAAGCCTGTGGGGGAAAGCGAGTGGTTTGATATGTGCTGTATTAGGAGTGTGAGTGGAAGCAGGACCCAGAACTATTCACCGTTCCAACCACACCAGGGGTGCTCAAGAAATAGTCCTTGAATGAAGAGTGTGTGTTTGGGGGATGGGGAAACGGCAGGAGGTGTCTGAATGCTTTCAGAGCAGGGTACCTGGCCCAGAAGATGCGAGCAATAAGGAGGAAGTTGGCAGTGGAGGGGCCCGATGAAGGACGGCGTCCATCCCCCCCTATTCCCCGCTGCCCCAGGCCCTCCTCACCGCCCACTGTCCAGCGCTCCAGGAGCTTGGGGAGACCGCTTCCTCCTCCTGTGGACTGGGCCCGGACTTCGGTGTGGGCACAGGGACGCATATCCATGCTCTGCCTCTGCGAGAGACAGCCCCCGCCCACGTCAGGCTGGGGCTAGTTCCAGCGGGATCCCCTGGCAAGGCACGGTCAGGGAGGGGCTTTTGGCTACAGGGCCATTTCCCCACCCCCTCCAGCCCCACTGCCCGCGGACCCCTAAATTGAGGGCGGGGGTGCCCCAGGACTACTGCCCTAAGGCCATGCATCCTCCAAGTTGGGAGCCAAGTCCAGCCCAGGCCAGTGTCAGCGAGGTCGCCGCCTGGAGTCCGACCAAGGGTTCTTCCTCACCTCTCTCGCGGCGCTCCAGGAACTCCGCCGCCTGCAGCAAGACCTGGATGTTGCTGGCCACGGGTTCCATGTCGGCGACAGCTGGCTGCGGGTGGGCCTAGGATGCTGGCCGGAGCAGCGGCTGCACCACTTTTGTTACAATGTAACTGACACGGTGCAACAAACACAGACGCCCGGCCCGCCCCCGGAACGCCCCGCCCCGGGACAGCCCAGCTCTTGGCCCCGCCCCTGGAACGCGCCCGGGAACCGCAGCCCACCCTCCGCGAGCCCGCCCGCCCCCTAGGACTCCCGTAGGGCTTCTATGGGCGCCGGATCCAGGCCCGGCCCTTGGGCGAACTCCCGGGCTGGGGGTGGGGGTGGGGTTGTGCTGCGTCTTGCCGCTTCGCTCAGCGACCCAGCGCCGGTTACTTGGCGTTTCTGGGCCTCAGTCTCTAGCCCCGTGCTAGTGGCAAGAGGCGCGCACACTGAGTGGTGCTCTGGGGGCCGGTGGTCCCGGGGAGGCCCCCGGCTCCGCCGCTGCACGTGGGCGCCACGGAGGTGGGGCCGGCGGGCACCCTCGCCCATTTGCTCTTTGCTTCTTGAGGCTCGCGGACGTCACCTTGGGGGCGGGGCAGGGGGCCTCTCAGGCACTATTGGCTGTGTGCGGCTCCGCCCTCTCCCGCTGCTGGTCAACACGTTCGGGCGGGAAAAGGAGCAGGTTTCAAATTTGAAAACCCTGGCTATGGGGGCGGGGTTGAGCGGGGAACAGGCCCCAGTGCGCAAGCGCCGGGGGAGGGGGCGCGGACCTGGCTCCTGCGCTCCAGGGTCTGTGCCCTTGCCTGCTTGCCATCTGCCCCCGTAGCCCCCGCTGGGCTCCTCCTCCTCATCTGCAGGGAAGCTATTGTTGCTACGAAAACGTCAGAAGGGTAGCAACTTGAGAACTGGCTTGCTTCAGAGTCCTGGGTTCTGGAGTCAACAGAGTTGAGTTCCTGTCCTGTCACCGCTACTTCTCAGCTGTGTGACTCGGGAAGTGCCCTCCCTCCCGTAAGCTCGGGAAGCCCTGAGACAGCGTCGTTGAAAGATCAGAGCCCACGCCTATGCCGTGCATTTCCAAGGCCTGTTGCAACCTCACGCAGGCTTCTTCCTCCCACAGAGCCCCTGGTTGCCTTACTCAGTCCATGAGCCCTTCTTTTTTTTTTTTTTTTCAATATTTATTTGTTTATTTAGCTGCGCCGGGTCTTAGTTGCAGCGTGCAGGATCTCGCTCCCTGACCAGGGATGGAACCCGGGCCCCTTGCATTGGGAGCGTGGAGTCTTAACCAGTGGACCACCAGGGAAGTCCCCATGAGCCCCTCTCTAACGTGACTTTCTAGCCTCACGAAGAAGATGATGCGGTGATTTCTAGGGGCAGCACCAGTAGGTGTAGCCACACCTTCGGCGACAGTGACAGTCTAAGGGTGGAGACCAGAAGATAAAAGCAGCTGTTACGGGGTGGAGGATTACTGCCAGGCTGGGGCTGAATCTGTGACCTGGAAATGGAGAGGAGGGAGAAGGAGGAACTAGATTCTCTATAAAGAGACAGTCCTGGGTAAACACATGGCACATGGCAGTCAGTCCTCAGTTCCTTGGAAAAAAACCTTTGAGTTTCTCTAAGAGTCAATTCCAGAGGAGTCACTGACATGCCCAGCCAGAACTGCTGCCTGGGACTATCCACCCCTTCACCCATCCATTCACTCATGAAATATTTGCTGAGCACTTGCTGGACCTTAGGCGCTGTGCTGGGAGCTGGAGAATACAAGCGTGGGCAAAACCAGACAGGGTTCTCGCCTCTGCAGAGCTCTCAGGTGAGGGGCAGAGAGACCGACATAGTAATCACACAGTAGAGATATGCTCTGACAGGTCCTCACAGGAAAAGACCCAATGTAAGGGCATGTCCTAAGGAGCATTTGACCTAATCAGGGAGGTCAAAGAAGGTTTTTCTGGGGAGGTGGATGAGTAGGTTTTATCTATGTATAGGAGGAATGTAGAATCCCAGTCACACTAACAGCAGGTGCAAAGTCCCTGACGCTGAAAGGAATGTATGCAGATGGAAAGAGGCCAATGTGGCCAGCATAGAGAGATCAAAGAGCATGGAGCAGGCTGACACTGGAGAGGCTGGCAGGGCCCAGAACAGACTGAAGTGTTCCCCAAACCCCCACCTGCAATTAGTTATGTCTGAAGAAAGGAGTCACAAGACTTGTGAATGAATTTCCAATTTTATTTCACTAAAGTCAGCACCCACACAGTGTAGGCACAAACCCACTAGTCAGATATCTGGGACCCAGGTGGCCCAGCCTTGGAGCAGGGGTAGGATTGGGGCAGGGTTGTGGGGGAGTGTCTGAAGGAGGAGAGCTCCCAGCAGAGGAAGGGAGCTCTTAAAAAAAGAGTTAGGGCTGCTCCAGCTGGAGGCTGTGGAAGTGAGGCAGGGGCTGCAAGGGGAGCTGAAGTAACCACATTGAGGAGTTTGGACTTCGTCCTAGGAGGGTAGGATTCGAGCTAGGGAACAACATGGCCTTAGGGCTCCCATGAATTGGGCCAGGGCCACTAGTCAGAGGAGCAGGAAGCAATCCTTCCCAGGAAGCAGGCAGGTGGAGAGGATGGGGCTCCTGCCCCAAGCCCTTGGATGCCCTTCTGGGCCCCTCTGAGAAAATGCTAGTGCTAGTGCCATCTGCACAGGGCTGGGCAGAGGCCTCCAGGGCTCTTGCCCCCTCAGCAGTGACTGGTCTTAGAAGCTCTTCCCCAGACCCCCAGGTCCTGCATGGTCCAGCCTGCACACTGCAGCCTGTGGCCTCCCTGCTGTCTCCCCACCCCTTGGCCCTTCCTGCCTACAGTAACTGTGGCTATGCTGCCTGCACTTCAGTGCAGGTTCTGTCAGAAACCAGTATCCTCTGGGCTCCAAGGGACAGTGCCTGCCTCTGTGCCCTGAGTGGGAGAGGAGAAGGAGACCCCTACCCTGCTGTCCTGCCCCAGTAGGACTCCTTGAAGAGGGCAGCTTGCAGGGCCTTGGCACCAGGGTCACCATCCTCTCCCACCCTAAGGACAGGATGCCTGAGGAGATGGCTCCTGCTGTTCCCCTAGAACCCTTTCACTTCCTTCCCCACAGCTGAGAGTAACAGCGGGAGGGGAGGTGGGAGTTGGGGCAGTATTGGAGCTAGGGCCTGGCTCAGACCCCGGACCCTGCCCAGCCCCCTCCCTATGCTCCCTGTCCCAGCCTCTCCCACTTCACTCATCCTCCCCTCTTCCCAGAGAGTAGCATTCCTTAGTCACTGAGCTAACCAGGTTGTACCCCTGCTGAAAGGCCCACCAGGAATCCCTCGTCCCTCAGGACAAAGTTCAAGCTGGGCTGTGCCCCTCCTCCTGCCATGTCAGGCCACACACCCTGCCCTTGCCCATTTCCCTGCCTCTGCCAGCTTGGCTTAACTGTCACTTCCTCCAGGAAGTTCTCAGGCCTCCAGTTTTCAGAGCACCCTTCTGAAAGCAGCAGTGGCCCTGTGTCCCTCAGGGTCAGCCACCTCTGTCTGACTATAACCATGGTGATAGAGGAAGCCAGTGTTAAGAAAGGGGCTTGGCCAAGCTATAGTGGAGGAGCAGGGGGCGGTGGGCCTTGGTGGGCCTGGGTCTCTATGTGCACAAGAGGCTGGTGTTGTAGCAGTCAACAGGCTCCCAACTTGGAGGCCACAGTTGGAATGCCACGCCCCCCAGGCATGTTGTCAGGAGCTGTACAACACAGTGATTGACAGAGTCAGGGAGGCTAGCTGCTCCCTCTTTAAGTGCAGCGGAATAGGCCATGAGGCCAGGCCTTGCTAGACTACAGTCCCAATTACCCTGGATGAGGTCACCGGGAAAAGGCCTCTGTAGGACCTGTAGTATGTCCACTTTTTTATTCCTGATATAGGTAGTTTCTCTCTCTCTCCCCCGCCCGTCTTTCTGAGAGTTTATCAATTTTGTTAATTTGTTTAAAGAATCAACTTTGGATTTCCTTTGCTCCTTTGTTTCTTAAGATGGAAATGTACATAATTCACTTTATTCTTTTCTTCTTTTCTGCACATCGCTTTCACTGCATCCCAAAAACTTTGATGTGTTATAGTTTTGTTTTATTTTGTTTTTCATTCACACAGAGATATTTTCAGAATTTTTCTTTGACCTGAGACCTGTGGGTAATCTGAAGTGTTTTCCATAATGTCCAAATATTTGGGAATTTTCTAGATGTCTTTTTGTTATTGGTTTGTAATTTAATTCTATGGTGGTTAGAGAATATACTCTTATGATTTTGATCATTTGAAATTTATCAAGGCTTGTATGGTCCAGTACATGATCTATCTTGATGAAGGTTCATAGGCATGTAAAAATAACGTGCATCCTCCAGTTGTTATGTGTAGTGTTCTCAAAGTGTCAAATTAAGTTGGTTGGACTTCCCTGGTGGCACAGTGGTTAAGAATCCACCTGCCAGTGCAGGGGACACGGGTCCGATTCCTGGTCTGGGAAGATCCCACCTGCCGCGGAGCAACTAAGCCCATGCACCACAACTACTGAAGCCTGCGCGCCCTAAAGCCTGCGCCCCACAACTACTGAGCCCGTGTGCTGCAACTACTGAAGGCCGTGCGCCCTAGAGCCCATGCTCCGCAGCAAAAGAAGCCACCGCAATGAGAAGCCCGCGCACCGCAATGAAGAGTAGCCCCCGCTCGCCACAACTAGAGAAAGCCCACGCGCAGCAACAAAGACCCAACAAAACCAAAAAATTTAATTTAATTTTAAAAAATTAAGTTGGTTCATTGTGTTGCAAAAAAGAAAAAAGTTTATATCCTTACTGATTTTGTTTTGTCTACTAGTTCTATCAAGTACTGAGAGATAAGGTTTTTTGTTTGTTGTTTGTTTGTTTTGCGGTACGCGGGGCTCTCACTCTTGTGGCCTCTCCCGTTGCGGAGCACAGGCTCCGGACGCTCAGGCTCAGCGGCCACGGCTCACGGGCCCAGCCGCTCCGCGGCATGTGGAATCTTCCCGGACCGGGGCACGAACCCGTGTTCCTTGCATCGGCAGGCGGACTCTCAACAACTGCGCCACCAGGGAAGCCCCCATGTACCTTCTTGAGGGCTGTGGTAAACTATTTCTCTGTAGTAAAAAATATCTGTGATACTCTTCTCTACTGCCTCTCTCACGTATAAGATGGCAGTATTTAAATTGCTTATATTGGACTTCCCTGGTGGCGCAGTGGTTGAGAGTCCGCCTGCCGATGCAGGGGACATGGGTTCGTGCCCCAGTCCGGGAGGATCCCACATGCCACGGGGCGGCTGGGCCCGTGAGCCATGGCCACTGAGCCTGCGCCTCCGGAGCCTGTGCTCCGCAACGGGAGAGGCCACAGCAGTGAGAGGACCGCGTACCGCAAAAAAAAAAAAAAAAAAAAAAAAAGAAGGTACATGGGGAGTCACCATGAGGAAAGAAGTTGGAAAAAAATATCATTCCTGTAGCTCTGAGAATCCTTGGGTGGGACCTGTGGAGGCAGGAGGTTCCTGTGGAGATGGACAGCAGACTGCAGAGGTGCACCATGGCCTGTTCCTGCCATCTTTCTTTGATCTTACATCCACATTGCCACCATGATTCTCTCATACTATGATATTTAAGAACATCCCAAGATAAGAAGTGATAACCATTTAATATGTTCTTAAATGCTTTAGCTTCTTTCAGCTTCTCTAAGAGTTTCTGCTTGGTGCTTCTATTACCTCCAGAGTTGAATGCCACTCCAAACTCACTGTCACATCCTCATCTGCATACTAGGGCCTCTTGGGGGTCATGTGCTGTCAGGGACCAGCGAGTCTGTAAAGATCTATTTTGTTTTAATATTTTCTCTTTATCTTTGATTTTCAGCTGTTGGATATGATACACCTGCGTGTGGTTTTCTTTGTGTTTGTCTTGCTTGGTGTGTTTTGAGCTTCTGGAATGTTTTTCAATCTTTATTTCTTCAAATATTTTTTCCTCCCCTATTCTGTCTCTCATCTCTTTGACCCCAATTTCATGTATGTTTCCCAGTTTCATAGTATATCTCAAGGGTAATTGATGCTGTTAATGTATTTATGTGTTTTTTTACTCTCTGCTTCAATGTGGATAAGTTTTATTTACTTGTCTTCAAGTTTGCTTATTCTTTCTTCTGTAACATCCAATTTGGTGTTTAGCCCATCCATTGTAGTTTTTATTTCAGCTATCATATTTTTCAGATCTAGAATTTCCACTTAGTCAGTTTTTGAAAGTTTTCTATCCATATCCCAGAATATCTCATTATCCCACGTGTTAATTTCCTAGGGCTTCCATAACAAAGTATTATAACTGAGTGGCTTACAAAAATAGCAATTTGTTCTCTCACAGTTCTGGAGAAGTCCAAACTCCAGGTGCCAGCAGGGTTGGTTCCCTCCTGAGGGAGCATCTATCTCAGGCCTCTCTCCTCACCTCTGGGGCTACCAGCAATTCTTGGTTTTCCTTGGCTTGCAGATGCATCACTTCAGTCTCTGCCTCCATCTTCACAAGGCATCCTCCCCTGTGTCTCTCTGTGTCCAAACTTCCCTCTTCTTTTTTTTTAAAAAAAATATTTATTTATTTAGGCTGCACTGGGTCTTAGTTGCGGCATGTGGGCTTCTTAGTGCGGCAATGCTGACTTCTTAGTTGCAGCATGCAAACTCAGTTGTGGCATGCATGCAGGATCTAGTTCCCCGAGCAGGGATCCAACCCAGGCCCCCTGCATTGGGAGCGTGAACTCTCACCCACTGGACCACCAAGGAAGTCCCAAACTTCCCTCTTCTTATAAGGACACCAGTCACTGGATTAGGGCCCAAGCTGACCTCATTTTATAACCATATCTGTAAGGACCCTATTTCCAAATTAGGTCACATTCAAAGGTTCTGGGTGAACATGAATTTTTGAGGGACACTATTCAACTCATTATTCCCCCTTCTCTATCCCAATTATTGTTCTTTTCCCATTATTTTATATATTTATAATAGTTGTTGTATGTCCTTGTCTGCTAATTCCAATAACTTGGCGTTTTTTGTTTTTTTTTTTATGTGGAGGGGACTTCTTCTATTGACTCTGTTTTCTCTTTAAAATTAAAGCAAAAAAAAAAATTAAAGCATGTTTTCTTGCTTCTTCTCATGTCTTATAATTTTTTTACTGATTCTAGAATATAAAAGTGAGGGAAAATATAATGGAGTATAACCATATTGAGGTATATATTGTTTTGCTTTGTTTTGGTTATTTTCTTAAGAGTGCAAGTCCTTACCTATCTGGCAGTCAGAAGGAGAGGCCCATCATTCAGATTCCTCTTGAGCTGAGCTTTGTGAGAAGTTTAGCAAACTGTACAGTTAGAAGGAACACACTCCACACGAGACCACCATCACTTTCTGACCCTAACTGCAAGTTCAGGGGTTTCTCAAAACCACTGTTGGGGATGACACTTTTCTGGGACTCACAGAACCCACTCAAAGCTATTATACTCACTATAAACACTGTATTATACAGTTTCTTACAGGGAAGGGATACAGATTAAGATTAGCCAAGGGAAGAAGCTCATGAGTCTGGGGAAGTATGAAATGTGGGACTTGGGACTTCCCTGGTGGCGCAGTGGTTAAGAATCTGCCTGCCAATGCAGGGGACACGGGTTCGAGCCCTGGTCCAGGAAGATCTCACATGCCGTGGAGCAACTAAGCCAGTGCACCACAACTACTGACCCTGCGCTTTAGAGCCCATAAGCCACAACTACTGAGCCCATGTGCCACAACTACTGAAGCCTGTGTGCCTAGAGCCCATGCTCTGCAACAAGAGAAGCCACCGCAGTGAGAAACCTGTGCACCACAATGAAGAGTAGCCCCCACTATCCATAACTAGAGAGAGCCTGCACGCAGCAATGAAGACCCAATGCAACCAAAAAATAAATAAATAAAAATTAACTTAAGTTAAAAATAAAAAAAAAAGAAATGTGGGACTTCTGCTCCTGCTTTCTGTGTAGTCAGGACATATTACTTTCCCAGTATCAACATGTGACAATATACACAGACTACTGTGAACTAGGGAGGCTATTCTGAGCCTCAGTATTCAGTTTTAGGGGCTCCATTACTTAGGCACGATTGATTGATTGGTTAATCTCAGTCTCCAGATCAACTGATACCATGTAACCCTAAATCACCTGTGCAGTCTTTCTGGTGTGACCTGTCCCCACCCTAAGGTGTAGTCAGCACCCACCCTAAATTATGCCTTGTTCTCTGGCTAGCCCAAGGCCCCCAGAGAATAAGGCATAATTTAGGGGAAACAAAGATATCACCCAGAACCTGAGGGCAAAATCCAGACCTCTTCTGGGGCAAAGTTAAATTCTTTAGGACACAGGCCACCCCTTGCTTTTGGCCAAGACTCTTACAGCAAAATGATCATATTGCCTAAGAGTTGGGGGGCCAGTGTTGGTATAGGGATAGACTTAAAGAAACAACTATCTGTCCTATAAAGCCAGTACATACATTTTCATATTTTTGTACTAATTCAATTATTAATTTTCCCCCTTGTATCTTATGATAAACTTGTGCAGAACTATTTAGCATAGAAATTAGCTGATGATTAGGTAAATCCAGTCCTTCCTCAGGCCAGTCATTTTCCACCTGTTTTACTTCCTTAGGGGGCTTTAACTCAATTTCCCAATACATTTGACTATGAATATCAGTATCATAGCAAGGCCAGTGTTATACCCTATCCTCAGTGTGGCAGCAGACGTGACCTGAAAAGCTCTGGCACATGACCAGAGTCCCACTCGGCCATTAACAATTAGTCCAGTTATAGAAATGTCTCCCAGAGTGATGGATGTCATTCAGGTTTGCAGACTTCCATTCAATTATTTTAGGCTCCAAAAGCAGGAGTGGTCTCAGCAACATGTCATCATCCTTTCAGGCATTCTGGTGTAATTGAGCTAAGAGACAATAACGTCTCACTCTGAGCCTCTCCCGAGGCACCAGTGTAATATTGGATTTCTCTCATTGCAAAAACCATTAAACTTTACGCTCAGCTACCATTCCTCCTCCTCCTCTCCATTCATACCCTAACTTTCCCACTTTGGGAGGGGGCATTAGGGGTGGCCACTGTGCTGGTCCAGATTGTCAGCAGCAATACAAGTCTATGGGACTTCCCTGGTGGCACAGTGGTTGGGAGTCTGCCTGCCAATGCAGGGGACCAGGGTTCGAACCCTGGTCTGTGAGGACCCCACGTGCCGTGGAGCAACTAAGCCTGTGTGCCACAACTACTGAGCCTGCGTTCTGGAGCCCGTGAGCCACAACTGCTGAGCCCGCATGCCACAACTACTGAGCCTGCGCGCTGCAACTACTGGGGCCCACGCACCTGGAGCCCGTGCTCTGCAGCAAGGGAAGCCATTGCAACGAGAAGCCCGCACACCGCAACGAAGAGTGGCCCCCACTCGCTGCAACTGGAGAAAGCACGCACACAGCAGCGAAGACTCAATGCAGCCAAAAATAAATTAATTAATTAATTAAAAAAAAATACAAGTCTAGTCTAGCACTTGCCCTCCCACAGGCCACTCTCACTCCTGTGGGGTAGGGTTAAAAGGGTACAGAACTGGTGGGCCATCCCAATTACTAAGCAATGTAGCTGCATTCACTCTCAGTGCCAATTTTGCCACATGGGGTGAAGGCACAACCCACACCATCAGATCCTTAGGAATCTGACATAAAGGTTTAAAGGTATAGTGACAGTTTCTTAGGGATCATATCTGCTTCCAGCACCTGCAGTTGCAGCCCTTGCCCCGGGACCACTGCCTTAGGTAGGACAAAAGAGGTTGAGGTGATGTGAGGAAAAAAGAAAAAAAGTATAGTTATACCAGTTATACCACCCTTCCCACCTCCTCTTCCCCAAGTTCCACTCCCCCAAAAGCAGAGGATCTATCTAGTGGGGACTATCCCTTGCCCCCCCACCATGCTGACTGTGAGTGCACACTCATAATGGTGTATAAACCAGCCCTTCATGCCTTTATTTCTCCGCGTTTTAGACAAAAAAAAAAAAGAGTTTCACATTGCTAATTAGAGAAATGGAAATCAAAACTACAGTGAGGTATCACCTCACACCAGTCAGAATGTCCATCTCAAAAAGTCCACAAATAATAAATGTTGGAGAGGGTGTGGAAAAAAGAGAGCCCTCCTACACTGTTGGTGGGAATGTAAATTGATACGGCCACTACGGAGAACAGTATAGAGGCCTTAAAAACTAAAAATAGAGTTATCATATGATCTAGCAATCCCACTCCTGGGCATACACCCAGAGAAAACTCTAATTCGAAAAGATACACACACCCCAATGTTCATAGTAGCATTATGTACAATAGCCAAGACATGGAAGCAACCTAACTGCCCATTGACAGATGAATGGATAAAGAAGATATGGTACATATATACAGTGGAATATTACTCAGCCATAAAAAGAATGAAGTATCGCCATCTGCAGCAACATGGTTAGACCTAGAGATTATCATACTAAGTGAAGTAAGCCAGAGGAAGACAAATACCATATGATATCCCTTACATGTGGAATCTAAAACAGTGATACAAATAAACGTATTTATGAAACACAAACAGACTCACAGACATAGAAAACAAGTTTATGGTTACCAAAGAAGAAAGGGGGTGGGGAGGGATAAATTAAGAGTTTGGGATTAACAGATACATACTACTTTATATAAAATAGGTAAACAACAAGGTCCTACTGTATAGCACAGGGAATTGTATGCAATATCTTGTAATAACCTCTAATGGAAAATAACCTGAAAAGGAATATATATATATATATTCCTTTTCAGATTAGTTTTATATATGTATATATAAATGAATCACTTTTCTGTGCACCTGAAACTAACACAACATTGTAAATCAACTATACTTCAATTTAAAAACGTTTGAATTGTCTGTTCACTTCTCCATAAAACTTACTCTGAGGATGACATCTCTGTCCACCCACTTCATGAACCCAGGCGGCCACCTGCACCCCAGGAAACCTACTTGTTAATTCAAATCATCTTCCAAACCTGGAAGGGGTTCTTCTGATGGGCATCACATGTACTACTTTAATGCACCCCTCAAATTCCCACAGTGGTTTCCACAGGGCTGTGCCCCATATGGTCATCCTGTTAATAGGTCAGTTTTGCATTGCCCTCTGCCTGACCATATGGTCAGGCCATTGGCCCCTGTCTGTGAGTCGGTAAAAACCCAAATATAAGGGCTTTTTACTATTGTCCAATTCTTCCATCACTGCTAGGGAAAAAGCAATCTGGCTCCCTGAGTTGATTTGCTTTGATTTTCTTCTATCAAAGAAAGTCAAATTTTCTATCAAAGATTTTCTTCTATCTTCCTTCCACACAGGAAGCTGTCCACTCACCATGGAACTACCATCCACAAATCAAGCAGCTCTTTGGTGGTCAGTGGAGGGCTGTTCATAGGGCACTGGCCAAGTAGCCCTGTGACCATAGGATCCAGCAGTTCCTCAGGTGGTTCCAGAGTCAGCACTGGAGGAAAAGAGTGAGTACACCCTTCCCCTTCTCTGGTAGCACGTTCCTGTACCATTTCTATTGTATGATGCGACCCTCCTGGGCATTGCCCTCCCCATTAGAGCATTTCTCCAACATCACCCAAGGAATTGTGGGTATTTCCGGTTTCAAGGTTATTTTATGTCCCTCAGTCACAGGGGAAATCTCAGAGTCCAAAAGCAAGCTAGTTAGTACTGATTTTCTCTCAAATGCAAATATTCTGGTCCCAAATCCCAGAAGTTGCCACTAGGTGGCACTCACAGGCTTTTGCTGTAAACTCCAGTCTGCACTCCACACCGGGCTTTGGTACAGCAAATTAACAACCTGTTGGGCTCTGGCAATCTCACTGGTTCCCACTTGGCGTGTTCAATCAATACTGGAGGAAGGGTAGATTTCCATGCCTTCTGATTTACAACGCTGGTAGGGGAAGCTTTCCCCAGTCAGACACAATATCCATCCCCATAATACATTCAGGTAAAGAAGATGCAACCACTTCACATAGTCTGTTCACACCTTCAGTTTTCATCCAAACTTTCACCTTTATCCCATCAACCACTGCATTCCTATATCCTCACAATCTAGTTATAGCACTGTTAGGACTTCACATACAGATTTTGGAATCACAGTGCATGGAGGGGGGGGATCCCATAACAAGGAGTCCCAGAAAAGTCTCTTCAGCATCCTCTGACCATTTTACTCACTCAAGTTCATATGGCCTTGGGCCTCCAGCAGGGGTCAGTCCTTATCTTGATTAAACTGCAGGACCATTGCCCCAGGTAATTGGAGGTCTCTAGCCATCTTTGCCTTCCAGCTTTTAAAATTCCTCCATACAAGGGTAAATAAAGCAGACTTATTTACGGCCCTTCATTATTGGAGCTCCTGCTCGCTTCAGCAGCACATATACTAAAATTGGAACGATACAGAGAAGATTGGCATGGCCCCTGCACAAGGATGACATGCAAATTTGTGAAGCATTCCATATTTAAATAAATAAATATATATATATCAGGGCTCTCATCAGTCCACAAAACTTCCAAGAGTGCTGGATTATGACCTTTGTTTTGACCCCATAAAGGTCTGCCTTATTCATCCCATTACTAAATAATCATTGACAGATTTCCATGCTGCTAGGATGCGTCCCATGACCCTCCCTTTGTTTTTCCCCAGTCTCTTGTGACTCATTCCAACCATCTTCACTGTTTGTTGTTTCAGTATCATTTTTCCCTTCGATAGTGGCCCTAAGACTACTGTCTACAGCTCAGATCAACTGTAATCCAAGCTTGGTCCAGTCTCAGGATCTGCCTCAACACTCTCTTTTGCTTTCATTGTAGCTATTACAGATAACACAAGGCAGAGTGCATTTCACTTATTTCTTGTTACTCTGCATTTCCCTATGCATCAAGTGAACCAACTCCTTGGGAGTGGATTCTATCATTTCTAACTCCCATTATTGACTTTTGCCTCCAGTAACTGATCAAGGCATAGCTGCAGTTCTGTACCATGGTGAACACATGGCCCTCCAGGAATGAAAGCTTCATCATACCCCACCGTCTCTCCCAATTCCTAGAGACAGTGAGCGACTCATCTGCGAGTATACCTTTCATACTCAAACCAACCAATTTGGAGCCCACACCACCCCCCTTACACTCTGGGTCACCCTACCCCTTCCCTGATCACCCCAGAGCCAGTTAACAGACAGCGCTGGACAGTCCACTGAAATTATTCAAATTAGCCAACTCTAAGCCTACTTACCCCACCTCACCCATTCCCTCCTGCAGAAACCGCAATACAGGCTTTTGCCCATATTTCCCCCTCTGCCTCCTGACCAAGGAGGGAATGCTTCCCAATCCATTTTAGGAGACTGAAACCACCTGAAGTTTAACCCCGTGTGGCCCTTCATGGCCTGGCATGCCTCCAGTTTCTAGGGACTCTGAGTATTAACTTCTTCCTTCATGACGGTCATTTCCTGTCTGTGTGTCTTACAATACTTGATTAAAACAAATCCCAGGAACTCTAACAATTGGAGCAGGATAGTTACAAACTGCTCTTGGCTTACTAACTGGATCCAACAGGCCGCAGCAATTGCCAGGAAGGCACTGCTGGTTGTTGCTGTGCCTGCCTCTTGTTGGCTGTTGCACAGTATTGGTTTTTGTGGGGTGCTGCTAAGGAATCCCAACCTAAATTGTGGATCATGAAAAGCTGAGTCCTCCCTGAGCTGCTGCATAGGCTACAGTGTCAAGTGTCTGAGACTGAGTGCCGAGGGGCATCTTTCTCCATGTAGGCAAAGCACCCAGGGTCCAGGACAGAGTGCCTGGGGGTGTACAGGTAACTAGCTACATTAGTTTCTCAAAAAGTCCCTACAGAGGACAAGGAGTGACTTCCCTCCTGGTGCCATGAGATAAGTCTGATCCACTGACCAGGCAGCACTGACCATTGGTGGGGCTGACTGAGTCATTTATAGAAAGTGCCTAGTGTCTGGGATGTTATATGCTCCTGGGGCACTTGATAAACCACTACCCCTTTTCCCTTTGAGCTTTGCTGAGTCAAAATTCTGGCCTGTTCTGTGGAGTAGTGGGAGAGTACTCCACTACCTGCTCTCTTGTGTGTCACGGGCCATTTGTGGAGTCAGTGTGAGAGTATACTCCTCAAGGGACCATGGCACCCTATAAACGTCATTTTTCGGGTGGCAAACCTCTTTGCCGTTGTCTGCTTGTTACTGTCACCATTCGTCCCCTGACCCAGTGGGATGTCAGGGGCCATCCCTGGAGACCAGTGGCTCAACGTTTAATGAAACAGGAACATCTGGGTCTGGCTCTCCCCAAGCCCTTGAGAATGGAGTCCAATTAATGTTCACAGGCAGCAAGACTGGCCTGAGAAAGGTGTGATTATCAGGAATCCAGATCTCTCAGAAATGAGGGTTTGGGTTACATTACCAGATAAGCCACCAAGACCTGTTAAGGTGATAGCTGAGGATGAGGAAAACTTACAGTGGATACTGGAAGAAGGTGAGGATGGAAACTAGCTGCAGCCCTGACACCAACTGCAGGCAACGGTGAGTGTAGTTTGTCTTACTAACCTTCCTTTTCTAAGTTATCCTCCTGCAAGACAAGAGGCCAACAGGACCCATGGAGGAGGTCCTTCCTGAGCCTGGAGATCTGTGTGGTGCAACAAGTGGACTGTCGTGGCTGTGAGTGTATGCTGGTTGGAGAGTGTGAAAATGGTCCCTGCCTCTCGCTCTCTGGACCCACTGCCAAGCTTTCACTAGAGCCCCACGTCTCCGAGCCAAAGCCTGACCACAAGGCTTTGGGTAGAAAGGCAGACCCATTCAGGCAAGATGAGTCTCCCTTTTGGCTTGAGAACTCCTCTAATGCTTGACTGAATCTTTCTTGGAACCGTGCTGCAGTCTGAGACTTTCCCACCCGGCTCTTCATTCTTCCCTCTCTCTGTGCACAGGTGTCTGGCCTGCAACTTGGTCTGAAGGCTCTCCCCACCTTCTCCTGCTCCCTGCACTAAAAAATCTCCAGCTCAGGCTTCCCTGGTGGCGCAGTGGTTGAGAGTCCGCCTGCCGATGCAGGGGACACGGGTTCATGCCCCGATCCGGGAAGATCCCACATGCCGCGGAGCGGCTGGGCCCGTGAGCCATGGCCGCTGAGCCTGCGCGTCTGGAGCCTATGCTCCGCAACGGGAGAGGCCACGACAGTGAGAGGCCCGCATACCGCAAAAAAACAAAACAAAACAAAACAAAACGTTGCTCCTGTTTGTCTTGCTTTGTATGATATTCCCAAGAAGTCTTTGTCTAACCCCAAAATCACAAAGATTTTCTTCTAGACATTTTCTACTTTTAGGTTTTACATTTAGGTTGATAATCCATATACAAAGGTATGTTTATATATGGATCATCAACCTAAATGTAAAACTGTGTGGATGTCCAGTTGTTCCAGCACCATTTTTAAAAAGACTATCCATTCTCCATTAAATTACTCTTGTACCTTTGTCAAAAATCAGTTGATCACATATGTGTGGATCTATTTATAGATTCTATTGTCTTCCACTATATGTCCATCCTTTAGCCAATACCACAGTGTCTACTATGGCTACTACTATAGCTTTAGAATAAGTCTTGAAATCAGGGGCAATGAGTGCTCCAACTTTGTTCTTATTTTTCAAAATTGTTTGGGCTGTTCTAGGTCTTTACTGTTCCATTTCCATTTTAGAAGCAGCTTTTCAGTTTCTACAAATAAAATTGCTGAATTTTTTGGTGAGATTGTATGCATCTATAGATCAATTTACAAAGGATTGAAATCTTAACAATATTGAGTTTTCTCATTCATGAATACTATATATCTCTTCATATATTGAGCATTTCTTTGATTAGTCCCACAGATATTTTGTAGTTTTCAGCATACAATTCTTACATATATTTTGATAGATTTTTTCCTAAATATTTTACAATTTTCAGCACTATTATAAACAGTACTGGTTTTTATTTTAAAATTCAATTTCCAAGTGTTTGTTGCTAGTGTGTACAAATACAACTGATTTTTTTTTTGTACTTTGACTGTGTAACCTGTAACTTTGCTAAACTCACATTGACTTTAGTAATTTTTTGTAGAGTCTTTAGGGTTTTCTAGATAGGACTACAATCATGCAGTCTGTGTTTTGTATCTTTATAATCTATGTCAGCGGTCCCCAACCTTTCAGGCGCCAGAGGCCAGTTTCGCGGAAGACAGTTTTTCCATGTATGTGGTGGGCGGGCAGGGGGGAAAGGTGGGGATGGTTTGGTTCAGGTGGTAATGCGAGTGATAGGGAGCGGCAGATGAAGCTTCACTCGTTGGCCAGCTGCTCACCTCCTGCTGTGCGGCCTGGTTCCTAACCTGCAGACTGGTAGCAGTCCGCGGCCTGGGGGTTGGGGACCCCTGATCTATATGACTTTATTTTTTCTTGCCTTATTACATTAGCTAGTACTCCCAGTACAGTGCTGAATAAAAGTCATGAGACTGGACATCCTTGCTTTGTCCCTGAACTTAGTAGAGAAGCATCCAGTCTTTCACCGTTAAGAACGATGTAGCTGTAGAAATTTCATAGATTCCTTTATCAGGTTGAAGAAGATCTCTTGTTTCTAGTTTGCTTAGTTTTTTAATCACAAATCATAATGAATTTTGTCAAACGCATTTTCTGCAGCTTTTGACATGATCCTATGATTTTTATTCTTTGGTCTGTTGATATAGCAAATTACAGTAACTGATTTTATAATGTTGAACCAACCTTGCATTTTTGGGATAACTGCCTCCTTCCTTTGGTCATAATGTATTATCCTTTTTATACATTGCTGCATTTGTTATTTAGAAGCTTGCATGTTTATTCAGAAGTTTTTTTAAAATTTCCAAATATTGGGGAATTTTCCAGATATTTTTCTGTGAATTATTTCTAATTCAGTTCCTTTGTGGCCATAGACCATATTTTCATGATTTAAATTCTTTGTTTCACGGTCCAGCAGTCTATCTTGGTAAATGTTCCACATGTACCTGTTTTCAGAATATGCATTCTGCTGTTTTCAGGAAAGTGTCCTATAAATGTTAGGCCAAGTTGATAGTGTTGTTCAGGTCTTCTTTGTTATTACTCTGGTTTTTTTCTGTTTAATTTTTAAAGAGTGTCTTCAAGTATAATTGTGAATTTCTCTATTTCTCCTTTGAATTCTATCAATCAGTTTTGCATCATGTGTTTTGAAGACTCATGTACACATAGGATTGTTATGACTTCTTGATAAATTGATCGTCTTATCACTGACCCTAATTATCCCCAGTAATAATCCTTATAATGACATCTACTTGGTCTAATATTTATATACCCAATCCAATTTTTTTTAACTGGAATATGGTTGATTTACAATGTTGTGTTAGTTTCAGGTGTACAGCCAAATGAATCAGTTATACATATACATATATCCACTCTTTTTTAGATTCTTTCCCCATATACGTCATTACAGAGTATTGAGTACAGTTCCCTGGGCTATACGGTAGGTCATTATTAGTTATCTATTTTATATATAGTAGTGTGTATATGTCAATTCCAATCTCCCAATTTATCCCCCCCAACCCTTTCCCCTCTGGTAACCAAAAGTTTGTTTTCTACATCTGTGACTCTATTGTTGTTTTGTAAATAAGTTCATTTGTACCATATTTTTAGATTCCACATATAAGCCCAATATTCCCTTGATTAATGTTTCCATCCTCTTACTTTTAACCTACCTGTGTCTATATATTTAAAGTGTATTTCTTGGGAACTTCCTGGCGGTCCACTGGTTACGACTCAGTGCTTTCACTGCCAGGGTGAGGGTTTGATCCCTGGTAGGGGAACTAAGATCCTGCAAGCCACGTGGTGCGGCCAAGAAAAAGAAAAAAAAAGTGTATTTCTTGTAGAAAGCAAATAGTTGGGTTTGCTTTTTTATCTAATCTAATAGTTGGATACGTTTTGGGGTTAATAATTGTGTTGTTTAGACCATTCACATTTAATGTAATTAACAATATTGCTGGATTTAAAGCTACATCGTGAAAGTTGTTTTCTATTTGTTCCATCTGTACTTTTTGAATTAACTTCTGAGTTTTTAAAATGACTGTATTTAGTTTCATTATTGGCTTGCTAGTATACTTTAAAAAAATACTGGTTGCCCTAGGGTTTACAATATATATATTTTGACCTATCACAGTCTACCTTCAGATAATATTGTGTCACTTCACATACAGTGTAAGAAACTTACAAGAGTATACTTCCAGTTCCTTCCTTCCATCCTTTGTGCTATGGTTTTCATACATTTTACTTTTACATATGGTATCAACTCCAGAATATAGTGTTACTCTTTTTGCTTTGGATAGTTATTTACTTTCTAACATGATTAAAATGAGAAATATATATTTTTTACCTTTATTTATTTTTACCATTCTGGTACTCTTCATTTCTTTGGGTTGACCAAAGTTTCTTTCAGTTATCATAATCATATTCTTTCTGCCTGAAGAACTTCCTTTAATATTTCTTGTAATGCAGATGTGCTAGCAATGAATTCTCTCAGCTGTTGCTTGTCAGAAAAATACTTTCACTTTTGAAAGATATTTATACTGGGTATGGCATTTGGGGTTGACAGCTTTTTATCTTTCAGTACTTCAAACGTGTTGTCCATTTATTCTGGCGTACATAGTTTCTGATGAGAAATATGCTATAATTCTTATCTTTGTTCCTCTGTATGTAATGTGTCTCTCCCCAACCCACTGCTTTCCAGATTTTCTCCATCTTTGGTTTTCAGCAGATTTACTATGTTGTTTCTCTGTATTTGTTTTTTATTCTGAAGGGGAGAAGCCTTAGCCTGCTTGGGGTTCTCTGAATTTTGTGGATATGTGGCTTGATGTCCCTCATCAGTTTTGGAAAATTCTCAGTCATTACCTCTTCAAATATTTCTTCTGCCACTTTTCTCTCTTCTCCTTCTGGAACTCCAGTTACACAATGTTAGACCACTTGATATTGTCTCATACTCATGGTTACTCTGTTCTGTTGTGATTTTTTTTCCTACCTTTTTTCTCTTTGAATTTCTGTTTGGATGCTTTCTATTGACCGATTTTCAAGTTCACTGAGTCAATCTGACTAGTGAATCCACTGAAGAAATTCTTCATCTCTGATTTCATGGTTTTTACTTCTAGTATTTCCATTTGACTTCTTATCCTTTTGGTTCTGTCTCTTCTGAAGTTCCCCGTCTGTCCTTGCACGTTGCATAACCTTTCCACTATATCTTTAACATACTAACCATAGTTAGAGTCCCTGTCATCTCTACGTCTGGTCTGTTCACAGCTTTATCTCTTAACGATGGATTGTTTTCTTCTCACTTTTTATGTTTACTAATAATTTTCCTATTGAATAATAAGACTTCAAGGGTAAAACAGAAGAGACTGCAGTAAATAGTTTTTATACCTGGAAATGGCCACACCTCTTCTTCAGTCAGGCTGTTAATATGGTGACTTAAGTCCAGCTAGGCAGGAGTTGGGCTGAGATTGCATTTTACAGTTGCTCTTTTTACCTTAAGTGTACCACAGGTTTCAAATTCTTCTAGCAGAGGGCTGCTGGTGCCTAATGCTTAGGATAATGTTTGAAATGCCAGAGAGGTTTTTCTTAGTATTCCTTATTCCCCCTGAGCTTTCATCTTTTCCTACCCACCTGTGCCACAGAGATGGTCTCTCTTTATCCTCTTGCCCCTTCCTCAGTGATAGGCTGCTATTTCTCTGACTGGATGCTATGCTTGTGGTGGGGCAGGGAGATCTACTGTTGTCCTGGTCCACATGCAGACTTAGGCAGGTCCTGTCTGCTTGGGCCTTGGGGGTGTAGCTTCTTTATTTTTTAAGTTTTTTTTTTTTTGTTGTTGTTGTCTGCATTGGGTCTTCATTGCTGTGTGTGGGCTTTCTCTAGTTGTGGTGAGTGGGGGCTACTCTTCATTGCGGTGCACGGGCTTCTCATTGCGGTGGCTTCTCTTGTTGCGGAGCATGGGCTCTAGGTGTGCGGGCTTCAGTCGTTGTGGCACTCAGGCTCAGTAGTTGTGGCTCGCGGGCCCTAGAGCACAGGCTCAGTAGTTGTGGTACACGGGCTTAGTTGCTCCGCAGCGTGTGGGATCTTCCTGGACCAGGGATCGAACCCGTGCATTGGCAGGAGGCTTCTTAACCACTGCACCACCAGGGAAGCCCAAGGATGCACCTTCTAAGCATCCCTGGCCCTTCTCCCTGTGGCACTCAGAATCTGCTTGATATTGTGGTTGTTCTTTGGAGGATTTTCCCGCCCCTCCCCCAGTGATAGTAGACCTCTGCTATCTCTTGGGATTATAAGCCCAAGAGAGTTGCTTGCCTGTATCAGTCAGGGTCTGGCCAGAAGACCAAAACCAAACAGGGAAATGTGAACAGAGAAAGTTTAATGTAAAGAATTATTAGCTATTTACAGGGAATTAACTACTAATAGAAGATAAAAGAGAATTCTAAAGAATACCCTAGGCTGAGAGAGAATACCTATGGATGGAACAAACTTAGTTGGGGGGATCCTTTATCAAAGGCTGGGATTTAGACATCCTTGGAGAGGGTGTGACTGCAGCTTACTCGATGGTGAAGAATTTTTATTGGCCTGTCTCAGGCCACAGCTGGTCCACATCTGCTGGACCGAGGGTGGTAGGCAGGTAACCACTGGCCAGAACTAGCAAGCTGGAAGCCCATGCTCAGGTCCTGTTGGGCCACAGACGGTAGGCAGGGAACTGTGAGCTGTAACTTGCTACAAAATTTTCTGGAAGACGAGCACCCCTGAATGTCTTGCACACAAACTGCTGCACTGTTGGAGCAGAAGAAAAAAGACACATCTTGACCATGAAGAGAAGCCCCTTCCTCCCATAGTATCTGTCCAGCTCCTTCTACTGACAAAGCTTATTATCATGGCAGAGGGCAAAGAAAAATGTCTGCAGGGTCCAGCTCCAATATTCCAAGCAAGGCAGTGAAGGCTGGATTCGGAGCTAAGATGCAATAAATTGATAACTGACACAGTCTACCTCCTGGCTACTCAGCTTCCACAGGCAGCCTTCTATATAGATTAAACTTCTGTATGACAACAAATCAACTCTGCATTCCACCAGCATACAGCTGTCCTTTCTACAAGGGAAGAAGTTATTATCACTCTTTCCTCAGCACAAGAAGAAGCACTGCCCCAACAATCACCGTAGCCATTACTGGCTATAGTAATTACTCCTCAGACTCAGGTCACAGCCCCACTGAATATTGTTACCTAAAGAGTAAATTGTAAACTTAATCTCCAACCATTTGGACATAATAATTGGAATAAAGAAAAACAAGAGGGACTTCCCTGGTGGCGCCGTGGTTAAGAATCCGCCTGCCAATGCAGGGGGCACGGGCTCGAGCCCTGGTCCGGGAAGATCCCACATGCCACAGAGCAGCTAAGCCCGTGAGTCACAACTACTAAGCCTGCGCTCTGGAGCCTGAGAGCCACAACTACTGAAGATCACGTGCCTAGAGCCCGTGCTCCACAACAAGAGAAGCCACTGCGGTAAGAAGCCTGGGCACCGCAACGAAGAGTAGCCCCTGCTTGCCACAACTAGAGAAAGCCCACGCACAGCAATGAAGACCCAACGCAGCCTAAATAAATAAATAAATACAACTTTCTAAAAAACTTTAAAAAAAAAAGAAAATAGCATATACAAATAAACACTCACATATAGACATCAAAAAGAAGACTTGCAAAGCCACTATAGTCCTCATTATTGGGCATAATTACTGGTACAATGAGTCATGCCCCTTCCACACCTTGATTTTCAGACTCATAGCTCTGAGGGTAACAGCACCATATAATGGCCTCAGAATTCTGTATGACAGAACCCCATTCTTTCGCAGTGTTGTCTCCCAGAAGGTACCATAGCTAAGTCTTCAGAGAGCTATTCCACATTTCCACTGGGTCAGCCACTCCTGGGTGACAGAGTATGTGGTAAGGCTGTGACAGAGAAGAACAAACCTGACTGCATATTGGATCTATTCCTTTAGCTCTAACCTTTGTGCCCTGTTGCCTGTTGAAAGAGTGTTGCCTAGAGCCTGAAATATATATAATAGGCCTTTCTCGATGCTCTGCCTTCCAGGCTGGACCTTTAAAGGTATAACACTTTTCCATTCATATAGAGATAAAAAGTTGAAGAACAGAAAATAACAATTGTCTTGTTGGAGGTTTACAGGAACATTGTGACCAGACTTATGCTGAGAGCTGCAAGAACAAAGGATTAAGGGAATATGGCACCAAGAAGTGTACAACAACCAGTCACACACCCCCTCCCCTTTTAGAATAAAAGAAGCCTGAATTCTGACTCAGGTAAAATGGTCCTTTGGGACACTAGTCATCTTCTCAACCTGCTGGCTTTCCGAATAAAGTTGCTATTCCTTGCCCCAACACCTCGTCTCTCGACTTATTGGAGCTGTAGGAGCTTGGACTTGGTAACAAGACCAGTAGTGGGCCCAATGCTGCTTCTTAGCTGTGGAATTAATTCCTTGGTCAGAAGCAACGCTGTGCCGAGTACCATGACAGTGGGTAGATCACTGTGTGAGTCCAGAATAGTGGAGCTGAAAGAAGTATCAGGGGCAAGGAAGACACATCTAGGAGAGCTGACATAGCCCTGAGGCAAGACTGAAGGTGAGCTGTTGGTCGCAGCAGATGAAAAAAACTGCCTCTGGAGGTCCTTACAAATTGGTATAGAGAAAAAGGCATGAGCTAGATCAATAGCTACCAAGTGCCAGGAGCTGTGCTGACTTGCTCCAGTGAAGATACTACACCTGGGACAGCAGATACAATCCGAGTCACCAATGGATTAAGTTTATGACAGGCCAGTCATTCTCCAAGTTCCATCTGACTTCTGCACCGTCCAAACAGCTGAGTTAAATGGGGATGTGGCATTAACCTCTGCAATTACCCCTGGGATCCAGTATTGTTTCTGTGTTCTTATTTTGGTACAGAGGGGAAGTTTCTGGTGCTTACACTTAGTTCCCTACCATGGCAGCTTTCACTCCATGGGTCAGGGAGCCAACATCAACATTCTTCCAGTTGCCAGCTGTGTCTTTTCCAATTATACATTCAAGAGTTGAAGAAGGGGCTTCCCTGGTGGCGCAGTGGTTAAGAATCTGCCTGCCAACGCAGGGGAAAGGGGTTCGAGCCCTGGCCCGGGAAGATCCCACATGCCACAGAGCAACTACGCCCGTGCGTCACAACTACTGAGCCTGTGCTCTAGAGCCCACAAGCCACAACTACTGAGCCTGCGCTCTAGAGCCCATGACCCACAACTACTGAGCCCATGTGCCACAACTACTGAGCCCACATGCTTAGAGTCCGTGCTCCAAGCCAAAAATAAATACATAAATAAATTTATGAAGAAAGAAAAGAATTGAAGAAATATCAATTGATTTTTTAAAATTAATTTATTTATTTTATTTTTTGGCTGCGTTGGGTGTTCATTGCTGCGCACGGGCTTTCTCTAGTTGTGGCGAGCGAGGGCTACTCTTTGTTGCGGTACGTGGGCTTCTCATTCTCTTGTTGTGGAGCATGGGCTCTAGGCTCTTCCTTACACCAGGCATAAAAATGAACTCAGAATGGATCATGGGCCTAGATGAAAAAGGTAACACTATAAAATTCTTAGAATGAAGTTAGGTTAGGCGAAGCCTCTTTAGATATGACACCAAAAGCACAAAAGAAAAAACAAATAAATTGAACTTCATAAAAATTTAAAATTTTGAGTACATCTAGTACTGAGATCTTGGTTTCAAATACCATTCTCCAGTAAAAGGAACCAGGGCTCCTTGGAGAAATGGCTGATTCTAGTACTACCAGGTAGGAATTATACAAGATGAGACTGAAACATCTTATAGTGCCAGAAAGTAAAGAAGTGATACACACACACACACACACACACACACACACAGAGTGATGGGAATAATGTCAAAGGAACCCAGGACCAACTCAAAGCAGAGCTGGAACAATCTGAGCAACAAAATAAATAAAGTTGTATTGGTGTATAAAAATAAATATTGATGTGTCTATACTGATATAAATAAATGATTGAATAAATAAATAAATGAGAAGAAGAGACAAGTCACCCATGCAGAAGCATTCTAAATAATTTATGTAGCTATTCTGCCCTCAAGGAGTTGGCATCACTCCACAGTCCTTAAATGTTGGCTGCACATAGTGATTTTTTTCCAAAGAGGACAGTTTGGAAAGGGGGTGGGGGAGAGAGCAACTTTACCTGACAAACACTACCTCAGCCCAGTGGTCAAGTTCAACATCAACAGTGATAAACCATGTTGAGCGTATGTACCCTTAATGCGATGTAACGAAAAAGGCGCTTTGCCTCTGGGGTATTGCTCCAGAAAAACACTTAACTCCAGTCTAATTAAGAGAAAATACATCAGATAAACCCAAACTAAGGGACATTTTAAAAAATACCTGACTGGTATTCCTCAGAATTGTCAAGGTCATCAAGAACAAGGGAAGTCTGAGAAATCGTCAGAGCCCAGAGGAGCCTAAGGAGACACAATCACTAAATGTAACGTGGTGCCCTGGATGGGATCCTGGCACGGAAGCAGGACACTAGGTAAAAACTAAAGAAATCTGAATAAAGCATCAATATTGGTTAATTAATTGTAACAAATGTACCATACCAATGTAAGATGTTAATAACACAGGAAACTGGGTGTAGCGTGTATGGGAATTCTTTGTACTATCTTTGCAAATTTTCTGTAAAACTGTTCTGAAATTAAAATTTTATTTTTAAAAAATGTAACACTTTTGTTCTTCAAAGGACATCATAAATAAAGTGAAAGGAAACTGAGAAGATTCAGTATTTTTTCTTGGAGAGAAAGGCCCAGAGAAGCAGGCAGGGCCAACGATGTTGAGTATTTTTCATGTACTTATTGGCCATCTGTATGTCTTCTTTTGTTAAGCATATGTTCAAATCTTTTGCACTTGTATTATTGGATCAACTGTCTTATTACTGCCTTTTGTGTGGAATTTTATTGGCTTAAAACAACACAAATTTATTATCTTATAGTTCTGTAGATCAGAAATCTCACTGGGCTAAAATCAAGGAGACAGCAGGGCTGGGTTCCCTCTAGACCCTCTAGAGGGTCATTCATTTCCTTGCCTTTTCCATCTTCTAAAGCCACCTGCGTTCCTTGGCTTGTAACCCATTCCTCCATCTTCAAAGCCAAAAATGTAACGTCTTCAAATCTGTTTTCCTCTGACTCTCACCCTCCTGCCTCCCTTTTCTAAGGTCACTGTGATTACATTGGGCCCAACCAGGTAACCTGGGACAGTTTTTCCATCCCAAGATCCTTAATCACAACTGCAAAGTTCCTTTGCCATCTAAAGCAACATAGTCACAGCTTTTGGGGGATTAGGATGTGGACATCTTTGGGGAAGCCATTATTTAGCCTACAACACCCACAATCTATTTATTAAGTATAAAAACTAGCAATAGAACAATGCATGTAGATTCACCCCACTTATATAAAAAAACCACTATTGAGTGTTAAGAGCTTTTTTTTTTTTTTTTGCAGTATGCGGGCCTCTCACTGTTGTGGCCTCTCCCGCTGCGGAGCACAGGCTCAGCGGCCATGGCTCACGGGCCCAGCCGCTCCACGGCATGTGGGATCTTCCCGGACCGGGGCACGAACCCGTGCCCCCTGCATTGGCAGGAGGACTCTCAACCACTGCACCACCAGGGAAGCCCCTTAAGAGCTTTTTATATGCTCTAGATCAAGTTCTTTGACACGTATCTGTGAAAACCATCTCCCAATCTGTGGCTGGTCTTTACATGTTGTTGCTAAGACACACAACAGCAGAGACGGATCTCAAAAACATTATTCTGAGTGAAAATGGCCTTACACAAAAAATTATACTGTATGATTCCATTGAGAAGAAGTTCTAAAGGAGGCAAGACTAGACTATGGTGGAAAAAAAATCCAAACAGTAGGAAAGGCCCTGATATCTGTGCAGTTCAGACCCAGGGGAGCCTCTGCTCAGGGCAGCTACTCTGTGATCTTGGCTTCTGCCCTCCCAGCAGTTGTTGAATATAAATACTCAGCAGTCCAGGCAAGACCTTTACTCAGGTCTGAGCTTATGGACCATGGTAATAAGAATGATGGTCCCCAGAGATATCCACATCCTAATCCCTGGCATCACACACGTGAATATGTTAATGTTACATCGCAAAAGGGGAATTAGGATGGCTAATCACCTGACCTTAAAATAGGGTGATTATCCTGGATTATCCATGTTGGCCCCATGTAATGACATGGGCTCTCAAAAGCAGCAGCAGAAGTCGGAGTGATGTGATGATGGAAGAGATCCAAAGTGTAAGAGGGACTTGTCCACTATTGCGGGCTTTGAAGATGGGGAAAGCAGGTCACGACCCAAGGAATGCGGGTGGCCTCTGGAAGCGGGAGATGGCCCTAAGCTGACAGCCAGCAAGGAAGAAGGGACTCAGCCCTATGTCCGCAAGGAAGTGAATCCTGGCACAACCCGGATAAGCAAGCACACCATTCTCCCCTAGAGCCTCCAGAAAGGATTGTGGCCCTGGTGACACCTTGATTTCAGTTGGTTGGGCTACTGACCAACACAACTGCAAGAACTAAACTTGTGTTGTTTAAGCCATCACGTTTGCAGACGTTTGCTACAGCGGCAACAGAAAACAAGTACATGAAGAAAAGAAAAGAAAACTAGTACATGGACCAAGCTATGTCCTCACAAATCTATTAATGCTGTTTCTCCAGATATATCATAGACTATTTCTAAGCTCATCTTATGATGTACACGCACCTTAATAAACCCTAAAGCCAAATATATTCTGTGTGCACTTTTCTTAACCTAACACATTTCTCTTCTCAAATGTTCTGTCCCCAGGATATGATGCTGCCCCTAAGATCTACCCCCACCCCAAGCCCCAAACCTGAGTCCTGTGTCATTTTGCTCTCATCTGGGCCAGGTGCTCCTTAGGCCTCTGCCTCTCTGTGGGCCTGTGTCCTCCCACCACTATTATCCTGGGTTGGGAGAAACAACTAGAGGAGTTTAAAAAGTGGTTCCCTGAGGCTAGAGCATGGGGACCATAGGACTGATGTTTTTCATGCCAGAGAGAACAGCCTCTCTTAAGACTTTCTCCTGAACAAAGCACAAAGGCAAGGCTTACAAAAGCCAAAAGATCAAAAACCAAAATCCCCACACAAAATTGAATGGTCCATTAGTGAAGCCCGTGGGTGGTCCATTCAGAACTGGTTGGGTGCAGCAGTGCACAGCTTGGGCTGGTTACTGATCTGTGAACTTGTGGTTTTCCAAAGGACTGTGTTGGTTGATCCAGTCTATTACACTTTGTTTTTTCTGAAAGCTGGGCTGTCTGTTCTCTGCTGATGTTGACAAAACCAACCCAGAGCAGGAAACCAAGCAAAGATGGGAGTCCAACACTTACTGTGGTCAGGGCCTTCCTCAGTTTCCCCTTTTGGTCATATTCTGCATTTGGCAGGGATGGGAACAAGTATTAGGTATCAGGGTTTAGGCTGGACTAGATGGGCTTCTAGGCCAGGTCCTCCCCACCCTTGAAAGTGGTGGCTGCAGCCAGGGCTTGTGTGCAAGTGGGTTATTTTGAGAAACAATCCAACGAAACAGAAATGGAGGCCAAGGAAATGAGAGTGAGAGGCAGGGAAGTCAATAAATACAAGGGGGTGTCATGGACTTGGTCACCTCTGTAGGCCACTGATGTTCAAAATAGCCAAGAGGATGGAGGAGGTGCCCTAGGGCATCTGGTACGAAGAGCTGCTTGGTTTCCGTCTGTCCTAGGACCGTGTGCCTGTCAAGGTAGAGGCTCGGAGGGAACAGAATTTGCTCAATGAGATACTATGATCCAAAAGCACATGCAAGTACCTCGGACAATTACAGCTCCATCACCAACAACACTGCTCCTTGGAAAAGCCAACCCGTTCATCCTGAGACCATGTCAGGGAACCAATAATTCCATCAGTGAGGTAAGAACCTTCACCATGTTTTTCAATGTGTATAATTACCTTGCTGTGCAGTACTATTTGGCATGTTTTCCCTACAGAGGTGGAACGAAAGTTGTTCTTTAATACTTAGAGCCTCTTTAGGCAGTTGACAAAACTTGACCTTGGCACTGAGGCTGGGGCTTGGTAAAGCCCCCATGGTCATAGTTTTTACAACTTCCGTCAAGCAAGAAGTATTATCTAAGATCCTAATCAGTTCCTCGTCTTTCTTCAGATCCCAAGTTCACCAACGTGCCTGACTTGCCAGGAAGTGACCTCCTTACTGCCCATAGGCTGGGAATTCATGGACCATCAAACCAACAGCAGGTCTGCTTCCTGAAACACTTTACAGGTATCTTTTCCACGTGTGCTCCCAGGGAGGGCAGCCAGCCCTGAGTTGAGTGGGACACGGCTTGGGCGCGGCATGGTCACAAGTCCGGTCTATCCAGCAATACCCTTCAGGAAGGAGGGCCGACTGACTGGGCCTATGCCAGTGGTTACAGCACCATGCGAAGTCAGGTCACCTGCTTGAAGGTTCCTCAAAAAGTTAAACACAGAATTACTATATGACCCAGCAATTCTACCCTTAGGTTTATCCCCAAAAGATGTGAAAGTAGGGACTCAGACACTTGTCCACCCACATTCACAGCAGCCTTATTCACCATAGCCAAAAGGTGGAAGCAACCCAAGGGTCGAACAGCAGATGAATAAATAAACAAAATGTGGTCTATCCATATAATGGAATATTATTTGGTCATCATATTCTGATACTTGTTAACCTTGATGACACTGAAGCCCTAATCCTAACCTTGAAAACATGTGAAATGAAATAAGCCAGACCCGAAAGGATAAATATTACATGATTCCACTAAATGTGGAATCTAGAATAGGCAAATTAAGAGAAAGTAAGTAGAATAGGGGTTCACAGGGGCTGGGGCAGCGGGGAAAGAGGAGTTACTGTTTAATGGGTACAGAGTTTCAGTTTGGGATGAAGAAAAAATTCTAGAGACAGATGGTGGTGATGGTTGCACAAAACTGTGAATGCAAAACATAATGCCACTGAGCTGTATGCTGAAAAATGGTTAAAATGGTCAATTTAATGTTTATATACATTTTATTAAACATTTTTTTTAAAGTAAATTGACTTAGCGCAGGCAGTTTGTTTAACATTTGACCACAAACCTGGGTGGTTTTGTAGATAAAGGCAAGTCAATGTCCTATTTTCAAAGAATCAATATCTTATTAAGATCTCCCCTAATTATTAGCCTGTAATCTACATGATCTCCCAATGGATATTTTTCCGTAGTACTGATTGTTTTCATTCAGTTGGAACAATATAATCACTCAAAGACTGCTTCATTCTAGTTTGTATAAGGACAGCCTGGTAAACTAAAGACTAGAGACAGACAAGAAGAAAGTCAAGCTCTTCTTCATACGCCTCTTAGAAAAAAGAACATTAAAAAAATACCACCTATGGTTATGCATGAATAAAAAGTTATCAGAGGGCTTCCCTGGTGGCGCAGTGGTTGAGAGTCCGCCTACCGATGCAGGGGACGCGGGTTCGTGCCCCGGTCCGGGAAGATCCCACATGCCGCGGAGCGGCTGGGCCCGTGAGCCGTGGCCGCTGGGCCTGTGCGTCCGGAGCCAGCCTGTGCTCCGCAACGGGAGAGGCCACAGCAGTGAGAGGCCCGCGTACCGCAAAAAAAAAAAAAAAGTTATCAGAAATACCAACAGTACTCTAAAACAAACAACCTCATTTGTTTTTTCTCATTGTCCATCACACAAACCACAAAAAGGAAAAATATAGAGTATCTGAGCAATAGAATAAGGTTGATCTAACGCAAACAGACCAAGCTCCACCTCTGAAGACCAACTGTACAATCACAATGCAAGAGCTTATCTACATTTTACATCACAAAGAAAAGCTCAGCTGATTGCCACAAGAGTAATACAGACCAGATCCCAACAGAAGGCACATGTGTCTAATTCTCCCCTCTCCAAAAACCCCATTAATTAGAAAACACACGCACACACACACACCCCATAATGTTGAGAGAAATTTCGGGAAGTTGAGTACAGACTAACAGAAAAACTAAAGCAGAAAAAAACAAAACCCCAAAACCCACAGGATAAGACTGTTCAGAAGTAGATAGCACTCAAGGAAAGAGAACTAAAATAAGACACTGGTTTCCATCTGTGTGGTCTGGGGAGGTGGGCGTGTAATTTGCTCTACAAATAGTGAGCAGATCCAGGGGCAGACCAGAGTAAGTTGGGCCGCAATCGTTTGGGGGAGTAGAGGGGAGAGCACTGAAAAACTTCAGGGAAATGGGAAAGGCATGGGAAACAGAAGCAGAAATGCCAGCAGGGTTCTGCCCCTGCATACCTGGAAGGGCTTGCGGGAGAGCCAGGTGAGCCGTCTCCCCACACCGCCCTGCACACAGGATGAGGGGTATCACAGCTGGGTAAAATGCGCGAGCCCTTAGGTGAGACTCAGAGCATACAAGAGATAACTGCAGAATCATAAACATTTTTCATGAAAATGTGGCGATTTCTTTTCTACTTTCAAATACGGCTTGATCCCACTGTATAGCACGAGAGAACTATGATATCCTATGATAAACCATAATGGAAAAGAATATTTTAAAAAAGAATGCATATAGGGATTGACATGTATACACTGATGTGTATAAAATGGATGACTAATAAGAAAATAAATAAACATTAAAAGAAGAACACATATATATGTATAACTGAATCACAGCTGTACAGCAGAAATTAACACAACATTGTAAATCAACTATACTTCAATAAAAATAAATAAATAAAAAAACAAATAGGGCTTGAACCTTTCTGAGTTAAGAATTAGCTCCCAGACACATTTTTGGGTAAATGTACATCACTTCATAGTTAACTGGGACTCTTCAGAATCATCCTTTAGGGAAAGCAGTCTTTTCATTAAATAATTGAAGTCTCTCACGCATCCGTTAAAAACTGAGTCAGGGGCTTCCCTGGTGGCGCAGTGGTTGGGAATCCTGCCAATGCAGGGGACACGGGTTCAAGCCCTGGTCCAGGAAGATCCCACATGCCGCAGAGCAGCTAAGCCCGTGCACCACAACTGCTGAGCCTGCGCTCTAGAGTCCGTGAGCTACGGCTACCGAAGCCCGCGTGCCACAGCTACTGAGGTCCGCGCACCTAGAGCCTGTGCTCTGCAATGGGAGAGGCCACTGCAATGAGAAGCCTGGGCACCGCAACAAAGAGTGGCCCTCGCTCACCATGACTAGAGAAAGTCCGCACGCAGCGGCAGAGACCCAACGCAGCCAAAAAAAGAAAAAAAAAGTCATGAGAAACAGAAAATTTTAAACAGAAAACTACCAACTTTTCTGAGGGACACAAAACTAATCTGCACAACCGGAGAGTCTATGTTACAAAATAGAAAGAATTAGCATGAGAATAATTTTTAATGATGGCAACAGTTACTGGGGGCTCCGTCTGTAGCAGACAGACATTACTCCGTGTAATGGGTTCATGCATGCGTTATTCTCAGCAGTCCTGAGGCAGACGGTAACATGACCCCCTATTTAAGATTACGCTGAGACACACAGGATTTGGACTTGCTCCTTTCCTACATCTGGAAAAGGATGAAGGAAGGATTCAAGCACAGCCAGATGTCTAGAACCACTGCATTTGTCACTATTTCAATCTAAAATTTCATGTAATTTCCCCCAGCTTTGCAGAGGTACAGTTGACATAACGTTGTATAGGTCAAAGTACTTTCTTTATGGTGTGTTTGGGAAGGAGGGGCCTGGAGCTGTTGGGTGCATGTAACAGCCTGAGGTAGATGCTTGATTAGAGTTCTGTCTATGGTTATTCTAGAGTTGGGAGTAGAAAGAGAACCCAAGGTCACACCAGGAGTCAGAGTTTAGATTCTAGCAAAACTAGGAAGCTGTGCCTGGGAAGAGAGAGAATGAGGCCCTGGAGAAGTGGCTCCAACTCAGGAGGGCAAAGAACCAAGACCTGGGCATCGGGCAGCCACCCTGGGCCGGAGAGGGAACGACTGGGAAAGGAGGCGGAGATGACGTGAAGGAGCTTTAGGAAGAACTGAGGATTTGTACATGGGAAATATTCCAAGTTAAAAATGAGGCAAGTGTCAACTCAAGAAAAAATTCAAAGCTGCACAATCGGGGTGCTGTATCTGGGGCGCTCTACCTGGCTTGAGAGTAGAATACATTTGCATCTTGATAATTATCATGTATTTAGCTAAAAATAGGGACATAATCACACTTGGAGGTTGGAGAGAAGGCGGATGTAAAAGAGCTAAACCTCAAGCATCATACAAGGAAGTGAATATATAATGCTGAACACTTACAAATTAAGACAAAACAGGCATATCATTTAGAAATACAAAAGTAACTGCCAGGAGAAAGAGCTAAAAGAATTGAAAATCACTGTCCCTGGAGAGAACTGGGGATCACGGGAGAGTGGTCATTTTTGTTGCTGCTGCTATGGCCTTTGGTATATTTGATTTTTATTTTATTGTTTATTTATTTATTTATTTTTGGCTGCGCACGGGCTTTCTCTAGTTGTGGCCAGCAGGGGCTACTCTTCATTGCGGTGCGCGGTATATTTGATTTTGTGTTTTTTTTTGCGGTACGCGGGCCTCTCACTGTTGTGGCCTCTCCCGTTGCGGAGCACAGGCTCTGGAGGCGCAGGCTCAGCAGCCATGGCTCACGGGCGCAGCCGCTCCACGTCATGTGGGATCTTCCCGGACCGGGGCATGAACCCGTGTCCCCTGCATCGGCAGGCGGACTCTCAACCACTGTGCCACCAGGGAAGCCCGGTATATTTGATTTTTAAATAACTGCATGTATTATTTCTGTTTTTAAACACAGAACAGAATTGATACTACGTATAAATTATTTCAATTAACCCACACGATTGTTTTTAGCACAGTCTTTTCTTTCCTTGGTGAAAACTTCAGTTCCTGGTAAGTTTCTACTTTGAGAGGGTCTCATCCTTTTTCAGGGTCATAAACATTTCTGGGGCATGACTCTCTCGCATCAGGGGGATGATACCCTCTTACTTAAATGGCGAGCTGGCTTATTTAAGGGAACTTGTACTGCTGTGCACACTCTGGGTGATATTAAATTTGTTTCCGAATCATGTGCAGGGATGAACAGAAACATAAGCAATTCAAGTAATGATGTTAAGAATTAGACTGCATCCTAAAAACGTTTATTTTTGCATTCCAGGTTGAAATTTCTATAAGTAGATTTTAGAGAGAGTCTCCTTATCAAAATCCTGAATCAGATCGCTCAAGGCTGCAGAGCTGGCTTAAAGTGTAGCTCCAACCCACAACTCTGGGGCTTCAAAAACCAGCCCAGGAAAAATTGGGGGCTCTCCCTCGAATGAAGTTCCCTTCAAGGGAGGCTGTGCTCTCGGAAACTGAGAGAACTCTGACATTGGGTCTCTGAGATAGAAAATATGAGATTAAAATTCCAACTGGATTCCGTCCTCAGTTTGCAAATTTTCTTACTAAGTGATTCCATATTTGACTCTGGAGTGTTAGCAGGAATAAGCCACCAGGGGGCACTTTCTGGGGCTTATCCCAACCCTGTTCCTCACACCAACCCTTAAGTGGAGATTGGCTAAGGAGATGGATGGGCTCTAGAGTTTCAATATTGTGCTTGTCTGCTTTCTGGGGGAGAGTAGGGAATACCATTACCAAATGGATTTTGTGTCCAAGATGATGAATATTGAAATTTCCCCAGTTTCATTCTAGACCAGATAAAGCATTACTTTTATTGGATTGTTTTACTATTATCATAGGTTTTCAGAATGTTTTGTAGTGGGTTTGTGTAAGCCACCAGAGAATGCTAACTCGGACAGCATGACTCAACCTGTGGTGTGCACAGGCCTCCCCTCACATGCTTATTAAAATGCAGATTCCCAGGCACCGCCCCCCAACAGCTTGGGTCAGTAGGCCTGGTGCCTCTGGGACCCCACTCTGAGAGCCATAGTCTACCTTATGCTGATCGCTTGGATTTTTGTACCCAACCTTCCCAAGACTAGAAAGGGGAACACTCACGGTCCTCAAAGACCTGGGCTTCGGCACCCAATGCTCTGAAGAACTTCTCTGGTTACTAGTTGCACAGCATGCTTGTGGTATGTTAAAGTAGGTGGGATAGGTCAGCAGCCACTTATCCTGATAATGCATCCCTGTGGCCCTGAATGTGCAGGGACTGCCCTTTCCTGCCAGAAGTGGGAGGAGGCCAGAGTGGTGGTGCCATGTCTCCAAGGGTCAGTACAACATTAGTCCAAACATCACCAATCTGAACAGCAGAGTCAACATAAGGCACTGGCAAAAGGCTCACATTGCTGTGGGAAATGTCTGTTTTCCAACGATCAGATGACCGAGAGCACAAGACCACAGGATGATTAAGGCCAAGGCCACTTCAACACTTTTTCCCCTCGAATGGAGCTTAGAAGGAGAGAATCAGGAGATGGTGAAGAGGGGTGGGGGTGGGGGTGTATGCTCCAATTATCTACTACTGCATAAAAGCCCACCCAAAGCTTGGTGGTGTAAAACAGCAACCTCCCCCCCCCTTTTTTTTTTTCACAATTTGTTTATTCATTCACCTATTGATGGGCATTTGGAATGTTTCTTTTTTTTTTTCCCAGCAATCCTTTTTTATGCTCATGGATTCTGTGGGTCAGGATATGAAAAGAGCACAGATTGCTCCTCATCTGCTCCACACATCTGGGGCTTCTGCTGGGATGACCTGAACAGCTGATGTGGGAGCCCAGATGGCTTCTTCCCTCACACATCTGGGCTCCGATGGCTAAGGAAGGGGACCAGCTGGGACTGTCACCTGGAGGCCTGCCCAGGGCTCCCCGGTCTGGGGCTTCAGAAGGTAGGTCTGCTTCCAAGGTGCCTCCAAGGGCCAGTGTCCCAGATAACCAGGTGAAGCTGCCTGGCCTTTATGGCCCGGCATTGGAAGTCATAGTGTGTCACCTCTGCCATACTCCACTAATGGAAGCAATCACAAACCCGCCAGACTCAAGGAGGGGGAAAGAGAACATGGACCCTACCTCTTGAGGGGAGAAACATCAAAGAACTTGGGGCAATGTTGTAGAACCAACATAGTAGGTCATCAGAAGAGTAAATAATAAACGATAACAGGAGAAAATTTCCCAGAGCTGAAAAAGGACACAAGTTTCAAATCGAAAGAGGATTCCCCAGTGCCAAGTAGGAGAAAAAAAAAAAGACTCAAATCTGGACATATCCTGGCAATGTTTCAAATCACCAAAGATAACTACTCCTAAAAACTTCCAGAAAGAAGAACCTACTCAAGAGGAACAAGAATCAGAAGATGACATCAGACTTCTAGTTGGCAACACTAAACACAAGTATAAGATCAAAATAAACCTATTTTCAGGCAGAGGAGAGTTCAGAATGATAACCTCCCCTGAACCATCTCTAAGAGAGTATCTAAAGGGCATGTGCCACAAAACAAAACCCAAAAACACAAAAGGAGGACCTGGGACACAAGAATTGGAGAGCAAAGAGACAAGGAAGGCAAGTCAGTGCATATTTTTAAAGTAGCAGTTTAAAACCAAAATCCCAAATAATTTCTGTTGGTTTTCTGTTCCACCCCTCCCAGGATGGCGGTGAGGGCAAGATTATTACCACGGGATCCCTAGAGGACCCCGGTTCAGGTAAAGCTGAGACTGGGAGGGTCTGCCCCAAGCCACCCAGTTTATTATGAATCATCATCTCCCCTGCAAGGCTTCCGGCAAGGCAGTGTAGGGTTTGCCCCTTTCCCTCCTAACCTTCCCTCTCCATGAGATCCACTCCCTCCCACATTCTCAATGACTGGTGAAATTTCTCCTAAATTTACCAACTTAGCCATTTAATGTATTTCCTCCTTCTACATATTAGATTCTCCCTCTGATCACACTTGCACGAGTTAGAATTAGGTTCAACCATGAATAAAAGGAAACAAAACATGCATGGAAGTTGCTTTCTCTCCTTGTGAATGCCCGCTTCAGCAGTGGCAGGTCCAGGGACCCTGGTGTGCCACCCTCCAGGCAGCCTCGCGCCCAGCAGCCTGCTGCCTGTGGGTTATTCATCATCGCCTCTAAGCCACAAGCCCACTTTTCTATACTGTTTTGTGATTCTGGGTCTGGAACTATGTAAGTTATGTTTCACAGCCTCCTTAGCCAGCCAGCCTCCTGCTGGGTTCTGCTGTTGGAAAGTACTAGATGCAGATTGGAAGCAGAAGGCAGAAGGGCTGATTTCCTTTTCTCCAAGGCCGGCAGCAGTAGCCAGCTGGCTCCAGCCTCTTCAGCGGCACAGACCTTGCCCTGTCCATCAGTGTCTGTACTGCACTTCCTCCCCGCCCAGGTTGTGCCTCCTTTGGAGTCCAAGTATCTCCTAGTTCCCACCTTCTCAGAGGCCTGAGCACCAACCATAGGGCATTCCAAGCTCTTGATGCCTCTTTGAGGATACAAAGATCCTCCACTGACTAGTAGAGAAACCCAAATTAAAACTTTTGCACCCTGTAAAGCAATTATACTCCAATAAAGATGTTAAAAAAACTTTTGCACCCAGCAGACTATCAAAAATTAAGCACTCTGATGACATCAAGTGCTAAGAAGTGGCAGGTAGCTGGCAGCCAAGATGGGTGCAGAATGGATGCAACCCCCTTTGGAGAGCACCCTGACCTGTAGTAAAACTGAAATGCACATGGGTTACAACAGTAGCTCCTGCACACTTGTGCGTAAAGACTGCTCACAAATGTTTAGAGCAGCGTTCTAAGGGAAAAACCTGGAAACTGCCTAAATGTCCAACAGTGCAGAATGGAGAACTAGAGTCCGCTCAGGCCACATCTTGAGCTATACGAGGTCCAAAGGCTCACAAACAATGCTGAATTTTAAACGCTGAGGAAGGGAATTCCCTGGCGGTCCAGTGGTTAGGAGTCTGCGCTTTCCCTGTTGAGGGCGAGGGTTCAGTCTCCGGTTGGGGAACTAAGATCCCACAAACCGTGCTGTGCGGCCAAAAATAAATAAATAAACTTTGAGGAATACATCTGTGTGCCATTTATAACTTTTAAAAATGCAAAATAATACTATGTACTTAGGTATACATACTTCCATGGTAAAATTTTTCAGAAGCACATAAAAAGTCAGAACCAGGGGCAGTCACCTCGGGGGGGAAGGACACAGGTTTAAGGCAGGGGACAAAGAGGTATGCAAGCATGTCGGCAATGTTTTTTCCCATACTGCACAGCAGCTCCAGGGATATAAATTTATATGTAACTTTCAAACCATCAAATAACTCAATTTTTAAACACACTTGGGAAAAATGTAGGTTACAGCATCATGATCCCATATGTGTGAAAAGACAGATTAAGAACACACATCTAACCAACTAATCTTCTGAGGAAGCACCTCTGGGTGTGAACTTTGAAAGGGATGCAAACGAGCCCCTGAGCCAAGCACAGACCAGCACCATCACTTTAACCTCTGCCTTCAAATCAGTACCTTAACACCTGCTGGTTCTCAAGCCTGGATAGTCATGAGAACCCTCGGGTGGGAGTGGGGGTGCTTTTAAAACTGTAAAACTGCCTTTGCCCGGGCCACCAACTTCTTAAACCAGAGCTGGAGAATGAGGCAGGCTCGCTTTCATTCTGCAGGTGACTTTAACACACAGTCAAGGGTGAGAACCATATAGTACCAGATGCCAACTTGCCTATTTCAGAAATTCAGGGGAGATCAAGTATGGCGAGTATGGTCCTGATGACATGGCTGCTGAGGCCACGGAGGGTTCCAAGCTCCAGGTCTCGGCCACGTGCATCAGTGTGGACACAGCGCTCCCCTCCAGGAGGGAGATGCTCGGTGAGGCGGAGCCACCCTCCCTAGAGGATTCTCTGCCTCCACGTGAGTAAATGGCATGGAGTGAAGTGAGTTAATCCACAACAACCGCTTTGAACCTCACTTGGCACATAGTAAGCACTCCACGTTAGCTACTTTTCAAGTAAGTAAACTGTTTTGAGGAAAGTGCTCAATAAAATATTTTAATGAGGATCATGTTTACTCTTATGGCTTCATGAGCAAGCTCCCAGACCCATGTGAGGGAAAGGAAAGGCAGCTCAGACCTCCTGGTCAAACTTGTGAACAATCTCTCAACACCTAACCTGTGTATGTGCAGGAAACATCGAGAGGGACAGGAGACAGTTAAGAGTAGATCAGAGAAGAGCTCTGGGAGTGAGCCTGAAAGATCGAGGAGAAAATAAGTTCTTACCCTTCACCTCATCTACTTCCACACGATCTATTTCACAACGAAAATCTAACTGATAACGTCAATTACAGAAAGCCTGGCTGCAATGGGGAGCAAGGGTTTGCACTTGCTTTAAGATGGAGGCTCAGTTGCTTCTGTGTCCTGGCACTGTGTCGATGCAGAGCCCGTGTGGTTCTTCAGCCAAGACGCTTAAGAAAACCCAGATCCAAGATGGAGGAGGAGGTTGAGACGTTTGCCTTTCAGGCAGAAATTGCCCAGTTGATGTTGCTAAGCATCAATACTTTCTACTCGAATAGAGAGCTCTTTCTGAGGGAGCTTATTTCAAATTCATCAGATGCTCTGGACAAAATCATGATATGAAAGCTTGACAGATCCCAGTAAACTAGACTCTGGGAAACAGCTGCACATTAATCTCACTCCAGACAAGTAAGATCAAACCCTCACTATTGTGGGTACCAAAACAGGGATGACCAAGGATGATTTGATCAATACCCTTGGTGCTATCACCAAGTCTGGGACCAAAGCATTCATGGAGGCTTTGCAGGCTGGTGCAAAGCCTCCCTGTGACTGACCAGTTTGGTGTCGAGTTTTATTCTGCCTATTTGGTTGCTGAAAGTGGTCTTTATCACCAAACACATTGAGCAGTATGCCTAGAGCCTTCTGTAGAAGGACCATCTGGTTAGGACTGACACAGGCAAACCTATGGGCTGTAGAAGAAAGATTATTCTGTATCTGAAAGAAGACCAAACCAAGTCCTTGGAGGAAAGAAGAATAAAGGAGATCGTGAAGAAACACTCTCAGGGACTTCCCTGGTGGTCCAGTGGTTAAGACTTCACATGTCCACTGTAGGGGGCACAGGTTCGATCCCTGGTCAGGGAACTAAGATCCTACATGCCTACATGCCTCGGGGCACAGCCAAAAAAAATAGAAACTCTCAATTTATTGGCCATCCCATGACTCTTTTTGTGGAGAAGGAACATGATCAAGAAGTTAGTGATGGCTGAAATGTTGTTTAACTGTGAGTGGGAAGACGCTGGACTGGATGGAGGCCCTGTCCCATGGCGGGCAGGGGGTCAGGGGAGGACTGGACGCAGCAGTCAGCTGCACCGCGGTGAGAGCCTCAGAGGCTGCCACACATGGCACTTTCCACTGTGGGCTTTCTTCACTCCCTGAACCGCCTTTGACCCTTCATGGCACCAGTGGGAACACCACTGCTGACCCCAACCTGCCCTCCTGCACCCACAATCCCTTCCAGATCATCCAGAGCCCCCTAGAGTTCCCCTGGGTGGAGGTCGCACCCACCACATGGGAACCACATCTTCACCTCACCGGATCCTTTCACACAGAGGCCCAGGGAACATGGAGATGGCGCAGGCCCCGCGCCCATGACGCCACCAGCTGTGTGACACTGGGCACGTTTTGCTTGACCTGCAAGAGCTGTGATTCCCTACCTGGGAAATGGGGACCACAGCACCTGCCTCCTGGGGCTGTGCCGCAGGCCCGAGGGGATGAGGCTAGGAGCTGTAAAGCGTGGCCAGCTGGATGTCATTTGAAGAAAAGAAAAGCAAGTCTCTTAGGACAGCCACACAGCTGAGGTTGGTTATTTCACTTTATTTAGCAAACCGTCACACTATGGGCCCCACCAAACTGCTCCTCCAGCCTCCCCCAAGGGTCTGCCTTGGAAAGAAGCTCAGAGGGTGAACAGGAAGGCCCAGGCTCCCCGGGTGGCCTCCTCTTCTGTCACACACACCACACAGCACAGAACAAGATCACTGCTCATGTCCTCAGGTGCCCACCCCAGTGTGGTCTGGGGGCCTCCAGTGTTCAACAGCCACCTGCGGGGGTCTCGACCCAGCACCAGGCACAGACCCCCTGCTCCTGAGAGGCTGGCATAGGGCAAGGGCCTCTGCACCCAGCTGTGGGGATGTCAAACCCTTTTCCCCAGCCCTGAAGCCTGTCCCCACTGGGCAAGAAGCAAAATGTACGAAAATACTTCTTTAATTATTTCTTTGAAATGGTTAAGAAATAAGGTCATCTTATTTTTCTTTTATAATCCTAGTTAAAAAAAAAAGTTCACATTAGCGCCAGGGCCCTTCCCCAAGCCGAGCGCCCGCTGCTCAGTAGAAACGCTTGTTCCGCTCCTGCCTCTTCTGAAACACCACGGCCCCCACCACGGCACACACGATGATGCCCAGGAGGGCGCAGAGCAGCAGCAGGAATACCCGCCACCCCGTCAGGGGCCCGCTGCGGAAGTTCCCCGTCGGGTCGTCCACGTTGTCTGAGGGAGGAGAGAGGGGGGAATGAGAGGCCGGACGGGCTCCCAGGAGATGGGGGAGCAGGGCAACAGCCCATTTAGGCCCCCACACCCACCCTAGAGGCGTCAGCTGTGGCCTGCTCACACCGCACCAGTGAGGGGCAGGGGCATGCACAAGAGACTGTCCAACCTCACTGGGACCAAGGTTCCCGGGATCAAGGCTCCCAGGGATCCAGGCTGAGGTGCTTTCTGCTACAAGGAACTGGTGAACACTGGACTCCTGGGGTCTCCTTGACAGCCTGAGTCTGCCTGAGGCAGGCCCAGGACCTGCTTTCACAAGCCCACTCCCAGCCCAATGCAGTGGTCTGAGGTCCCCATCTGAAGAAACACAGCCCTGGCCACAGGCTGCCCTCAGTCACATCTGGATGCGTTCGGTTTCTCCCAGGGCCCCAACCCCCAACCCCCATCCTTCTGCTTTGACCCTCTACCCCAATGGGTCCACCCAACTGAAAACGAGTTAACCCCTGCTTGGCCAGCTGCATGGGGTTGCTGGGTGGGCTAGAGCAGATGATGTGTCCGAAAACCCTCGGCAGCAGAAAGCCTTCAACCAAAGGTCGCAAAACTGGTCTATGGCAGGATTTGCTTGGCCCCCAAAACATTTAAAAGCAACTTGAATCTTAGAAAAGTGAGATGTCACATAAAATGTTGGGTTCCACTGGTGCTCTATCACCCGCTGGGCCCACATGCACAACTTTGGGGCTCCTGGGATAGATTTCGCCACACACACACACAGGGGCCTCACTTCCCGCATGAGAACCCTTGCTCCATGAGGACGAAGTGGTGGCTGACTAGTACTCTGGGAAGAACTCAGGCTTGGGGTTTTGCCAAAACTCAAGTTCACATCTTGCCTTTTTACCTCTTTCTAGCTGAGGAAACCTGAGGATCAGCTCTCCCAGCAGTCACAGGACCTACTTCCACGCCGTTCACTGAGGCCGCGCACTGAGGTATCAGAGTGCCCGACGCACCACCCACACCAACAAACAGCCCCTCTGGCTTCACTGGCCGTTATCCCAGCACTGAGTGCAGGAGGATGCAGACACCAGGTGCCCACACACCTGCTCATGAGCACTATTTGCTGATCCAAGGGCCTGGTTGGACCAGGGAAGGGCAGATGGACCCCGGGCACTTGCCCGAGCCGGCCCAGGCCCCACCGGGATGGGCTGCAAGTGCATACCTTTGGGCGACTTGAGCAAGTTGACGCTGGGCTCGATCTTGGTCCAGTCAATGTTCTCCTCGTCAGGCGTGTGCTCCACCATCAGCTGGAACAGCTTCATGGAGATGATGTCATGATTGTCTGCAGGATGAGAGTTAGCTTCTAAGGGGCCTGAAGACGCTTCGGCGCACGTGGCCCAACGACCACCCCCACCACCACATAAAGTGGCCAGGTTCCCTGGGGAGAACCCAGCAGCCCCCAGCAGGCAGCATTCCAGGGGCTGGAACACCTCCAGAACTCAGCAACAAGAAACCTGGAAGGAGGCAGAGCGGACAGGAAAAAGTAGGAGTTTTACAATCAAAATCATTGGGTCTAATCCTGGCTCTGCTGTCCTCTGTGAGGCTCAGTTTCCTCATTTGTAAATGCAGGTGGTAATCTCCATCTTGCATGGTTATCAAGGCATATAAATGAGGAAGTACAGACAAGGCACAGGCGTATTGCTTGCAGATAGTATGTCTTTGAAAACAGAACCAGATAAGGACCCACACATTGTTCTATGACTGGTTGAGAAGCCTGATCCTCCCAAGGGCAGGCAGCCCCCAGACATTCCTGTCACAGAGACCCAAATACAGAATGCGGACAAACGACTTGGCAGCCAGCTGAAAGCTCGGCCAGACACACAGTCAAGCGACTGTACCTGAGGAGACTTGAGAAAGGCCTGGGTGCAACTAGTATGGGCAGGAGAGAACCTCTAAATGACACTGACAATAACTGATCAACCCATTTTTGAGATGGGGAGGTTGAGGCTCCGAACCAAGACAAGGGTCCCGGTCAAGGACCTGACTCCAGCTATCAGCTCAGCTAACTGACTAGAATCTGAGGAAAGGTCCAGAAAAGGGAGAGCCTAAAGAGCAAGGACCCCCGTGGCCGGATTGGGCAGAGCCCAGCCATACCTGACACCAGTATGCACAGCCCCTGGAAGCCCAGGGACAAGCATGGACTCTGGAGTCAGGCATCAGGTAGGTCCCATCTGAGCTCTGCCGTACCCTGGGTGCATGAACTTGACAAGATCCCTTCAACTCCCAAATGCCCAATGGTCCCAGGTGTATAAAATGGGAAAGAGACCACTACCTACCTAAGAACACACCACGTGCCTTTATGCATGCGATGCCTGACAGGAGGCTGGCGTGCACAACCCTCCAACTAATGGTCGGACACTACTGTGTGCATGGCTCCCTCCATTGCCCTTCCCGGGGCCTCTCTAAACAGCCTTAGAGAATATCCACCTGCCACAGATCTAGCTGTGTTCCCAGAACCTTCTCACGACACCTGCTGAAACACTGTCAGATGGAATTCCAAGTAACCCAGAGGAGGGCTGTAGTGAATCCACAGATGGAACAAGGCGGGCCATGAGCTGGTAATTACTGAAGCTGGTTAACAGCAACAAGGGGCTTATTAGACCACCTCCCCTCTTATGGGTATTTAGTGGAATTTCCACATTAAAAACTTTAAAACAAACCCCGCCCCCCGCCGCCCGGCAAAATAGACACTGGGACAGGGTGGACCCAGATATTTGCATGGTGAAGGGCAGGCTCCTGAACGGTGCTGGCTCACAGGCCCTGGAAACATCTATCCTGACAATAAACAAGCCTCTGACTGGTTCTCCACACTGCTTCCTAGCTCTGGTAGGCAGGAGCCAGCCCCAGGCTTGGTGCCTCCCAAGGGCCTTGAGAAGGGACTAAGGACCAAGGCCAAAGGCCACCATCAAGTGCCACCCAGGCCTGGTGGCCCCAAGAGGCCTGTGTAGGCAGGCAGCATCCCAATGCTTACAGCACGCACCGTGGGCCAAACAAGACAGAGCCCTGACTCTATGGAGCTTACAATTCAGTGAGGGGGACACAGATAATGAAATAAATTACATGGCAGATTCCAGGATGGTTAAGTGCTATGAAGAAAAATAATGCTAGGAAAGGTGATGGGAAGTGTGCAGGGGACTGAGATGTGTGTATGCGACTTTAAATGAGGGAATCAGGGACAGTCCCACTGAGGAAGTGACATCTGGGCGAGACCTGGAGAAGCCAAGGGAGAGATGCAAGCACAAAGGCCCAAGGCAGGAGGGCAGGGGTGGGTCTGAAGAGCGGCCGGGGCAGTGTCACCAGGGAGCAGGGAGGATAAGCCAGAGGGAAGGGGGTGGGAAGGCGGCACACAGGCTTGGCAGTGTGCCGCTGGGAGGGAGGTGGGAGGAGCAGCTCTGCTGCTGTGCTGGGAGAAACCGTTGGGGCTGGCGTGGGAGGAGGGACCCTCGGGAAGCTCCTGTGGTTGTCCAAGTGAGGGAGGATGGTGGCCCGGAACCTGCCAGCAGTAAAGGAAGAGAGAAAAGTGGTCTGAGGCAGGGAGAAGACAAAGCCAGCAGGACCAGCCAACGGATGAGAGGTGGCGTGTGAGAGAAAATGCAGGGACCAGAATGATACCAAGGTGTTTTGACCTGAGCAACTACAAGGACAGAGGTTCGTTTCTATCTCTGGCTGTGGGTGTGTGAAGGCTAAGAGGCCTGCTTGGCACCAGGCGGAGATGCTGAGCGGGATGCTGGTGACACAGGTCTGGAGATGGAAATCTGGGGGTCCACTGCATCCAGATTCAAAGCACCCCAGCCCCTAGAGGACAGAGAGAGATGGCGGCTGAGGGACTGCTCATGGATATGGGAAGAGGAGGAAGAAAACCAGGCAAGCGTGGAATCAAATGAAGGAAGGTCAGAAGGAAAGGGACTGGCTGTGTCACAAGCTCCCAAAATACCAGGGAAGGTCAGACTGAGACTTCACACCTCGCTCAGCCCACACACTCACCAGACAGGTCGCCGGTGCCGGCTGAGGCTCCAAAGTAGTAGCCAGTGGGCAGGCGCACGCCCGTGATGTCAATGCAGTTCTTCCACTCGTTCTTGTCCTCCAGGTCAGTCATCACCTGCGGCCGACCAGCAGGTCAAGGGCAGCCTGGGGCCGGCCTACCCACCTTCCCAAGCCCCCCCAGAGCCGCCCCTCCCGCCCGCTCACCGTCAGGCGACCCCGAGAGTAGCGCACAGCCAGGAAGGTGTCGTGATCACGGTTGCGGAAGTCAGCCGTGCAGCCTGCCAGCTCGGTCCAGCGGCCATCCTTGCTGTGGTCGTAGGACAGGGAGCCATTGTTCACCATCACGGAGATGTACGGAAACACACGCTGAAACAAGACACGGGTTACTCTGAGGCCAGGCCAGCCCAGCCCGTGGGAGGCCATAGGGCACCCACCACCCTGATCCCTGGAGGCTCCTCTCATGCAGGGACCAGGGAGAAGTCCCGTTCTGCTCTGCAGGAGAGCAGGGGCCTACCTCTGTGGTCTCATCATTGGGATACGTGTCCAGGAAGATGGCTAAGCCATGGAAGTTGTCTTTGCTTCCAAACACAGGCCCTGGAATTAGAAGGAGATGCTCCTGTAACGGGAGAAACTGGAGTTGTCCCATGGATACCTGAAGGACAAAGTAATGCCAGCATGGGTGGGTTAATCTGTGGTCATTCTCCCAGGAAAGAGAAGGGATCTTTAAGTGGGGGTGGGGTGGGGGACTGGAGGGTGGTCTCAGGGGTGTGGCAGAGAGGACTCAAGTTTGAAGCCTGAACCGTGAAGGAACAGCACCTGCCTATGTGCTCTGAGGTGTCAGGTGACAAGGGGATACCCAACCTGTGAAAAACAGGTGGCCATTGCAGTAAGAACCATCCCTTAACCCTTCTGTCCAAGGCCAGACAGCAAACATTTTAGGCTTTGTGGGCCACAGATGGTCTCTGTCACACAGTCTTCCTTGTTTTACCCTTTTTAAAATGGTACAGGGACTTCCCTGGTGGTCCAGTGGGTAAGACTCCGTGCTCTCAATGCAGGGGGCCCAGGTTCGATCCCTGGTTGGGGAACTAGAACCTGCATGCATGCCACAACTAAGAAGTCCACATACTGCAACTAAAGATCCCCCGTGCTGCAACTAAGACCCGGCACAACCTAAATAAATAAAATAAAACAAAATAAAATAAAATGGTAGAATGGTAAAACCATTCTTAGCTGGTGTAGAACACCAGGCCACAATGGGGCACAGAGTTGAGCCACAGGGTCATCTTCTAAAAGAACGCTCCCTTCAGTTGCCCCCAGGTCCCAGGTTTCCTCAAAGAGGAGCAGCAGCGCCCTAACAAGGGGGGCAGAGTGGAGGATCCTTGGCCACAGATGCACAGGTCCCACCTGTGCAAGCACCACCCTACCTGGCACCAGGCGGTCCCGGGTATACCACAAGGCAATGCCATCACCATGGAAATTCTTCTTCCCTGCGCCATGGACTTTGAAGTGAACGTGCATCTCCCAGTCCTTGAGGAAGCAAGGCTAGAGGGAGAGCAGAGAGGGCTGTTCAGAGCTCCCCAGCTTGTCTGCCAGATGGAGGTGACCCGGCACAGACCCTGCACTGAGATGACACTCAGAACAGGGCCAGGCAGCAGGGTCATGAGTGTCACTGACCAACAGACCCCCCAGCATTCTCAGCAGGGAGAAAGGGGCTGCTGGGCCTCCCAGGTCGGGAGTTGGAGGTCACAGAGTATCCCAAGGCTGCTGAGGCAGCTTTTTAACAGAATGAGGGAGTTCCATAAGCACTTACAGTTCAAGATCAAGATATTAAAGATACTAAGAGAGGAAAGATAAGTTGCAAAACAGTATCAGCACTATGTGCTCATTTTTGAAAAAGGAAGAAATTAGCATATGTGTAGAGAAAGAAGGAACTGAAAGAAATATGAACCAACATTAATGAAAGATAACTCTGGGAGGGGAATGTCTACTTTCTATGTCTGAATCTTCTGTATTGAACATATTACTTCTGTAATTAGAAAAAACTCAAATGAAAAATAAAAACCCTATGTCCCATTGTGGGTGATCTGGCTTGTGCATCACTGATTTACCAGATTCACTGTTCTGGGCCTGGGCACCAGGAGCCCAGGTGAGGAGACCTGGCCCCTGAGAACAAAGGGTTTGCAGGCACCTGCACTACAGCCTGACACAGTGTGAAGTCAGCCCTCCCAGTTCTTGACAGTTCATTGGCCCTGGGAGACCCTGAAGATTCTGGAGGGGGCAACAGTGAGGTGATAAGAACCAGGTCTCAAGGACATATGGGCACGGAATCTAAGTCCAAGACCTGCTGAGGGGATGGAAGGCCTGGTGAACCAGTCTTGCTTTGGACTGAGACGACAAAAACTGCAACTGAAAAGTAATGAATGAGAAAGGCCTCCCAGGGATTGTAGCTCAGCTATGAGTCCTCACAATCCCTGAAATTAGACTAAACAGACTCACCCAAGCCTCACATTTCAGCAAAAAAAAAATCTTGCAAACACAGGGGCTTCCCTGGTGGCGCAGTGGTTAAGAATCCGCCTGCCAATGCAGGGGACATGGGTTCAAGCCCTGGTCCGGGAAGATCCCACGTGTCACGGAGCAACTAAGCCTGTGCGCCACAACTACTGAGCCTGTGCTCTAGAGCCCACAAGCCACAACCACTGAGCCTGTGAGCCACAACTACTGAAGCCCACGCACCTAGCCCGTGCTCCGCAACAAGAGAAGCCACCGCAATGAGAAGCCTGCGCACTGCAACAAAGAGTAGCCCCCGCTTGCCGTAACTAAAGAAAGCCCGCACACAGCAACAAAGACCCAATGCAGCCAGAAATAAATTCATTAAAAAAAAGAAAAAAGTTATCTTTCATTCTTCAGGGAGAAGAAAAGTGATCCGGATCCAGACGTAAAGACAGAGATTCACGAAGGAATGAAGAACAATGACTAAAGTCGATGTGAGACTAAAAATCTAAATAAATATTTGACTGCATAAAACAATAATGCTTTGTGTGATTTAAAACAGAAAGATTAATAACAACGGGGTAAAAAGAGTTAAAGTGCTCTAAAAGCCTTGCATTGTCCTGGAAGGAGTTAGAAGTACGCGTTATCATTAGACTTTGGTAAAACATTATGTGTGCTTTAAACTCCAGAGAAACCATTAAAATATTGGGAAATAAGCACAGAACTTTCAACCTAATAGAAGAGTAAAAGTGTAATAAAAATTAGCCAACCCAAAAGAAGCCAAGACCCGAGAGAAGAATGAACAGAGAACAGTCAGTACAAACAGAAAGTGAATAGTAAGATGGCAGATTAAACCCAAATAAACGTATCAGTAATTTTACTAAATGTAGATAGACTAAATGCTGGTAAGGGTACACATGACCTCCCTGTATTATTTTTTCTTCTTTTTTTTTTTTTAATGAAGTACAGTTCATATACAATATTAGTTTCAGGTGCACCACCCAGGGATTGATATTTATATACATTACGAATTGATCACCACAATAAGCCTAGTAACTATCTGTCACCATAGAAAGTTACTGTAATATTATTGACCACATTCCCTATGCGGTACATTACATCCCCATGACTTATTTATTTTATAACTGGAAGTCTGCACCTCTTAATCTCTGTATTTTTTCTTAAAACTGCATGTGAATCTATAATTATCTCAAAATAAAAAGTTTAATTTTAAAAATAAATAACAGATCAAAGACTTAAGAGCTAAAACTACAAAACTCTTTAGAAAAAACAACGGGGGAAAATCTTCACAACACCAGATTTAGCAATAATTTTCTAGATATTACACCAAAGCACAGACAACAAAAAAATCAGATTGGACTTCATCAAAATTAAAACCTTTTATACGTCAAAGAACATGAAGAGAATGAAAAGACAATCCACAGACTGAGAGAATATATTTCCAAATCATAATAGATAATGTCCAGAATATATAGAAAACTCCTGAAACTCAACAAAAAACCCAATTCAAAAATGGGCAAAGGACTTGGATACACATTTTTTCATAGAAGAATATATACAAATGGCTAATAAGCACATGAAAAGACGCTCAACATCATTAGTCATTAGAGAAATGCAAATCAAAACCACAAGATACCACTCTACACCCATTCGGATGGCTATCATCAAAAAACTGGAAAGGGCTTCCCTGGTGGCGCAGTGGTTGAGAGTCTGTCTGCCAATGGAGGGGACACAGGTTCGAGACCTGGTCTGGGAGGATCCCACATGCCACGGGGCAACTGGGCCCGTGAGCCACAACTGCTGGGCCTGCACGTCTGGAGCCTGTGCTCCACAACAAGAAAGGCCGCGACAGTGAGAGGCCCGCGCACTGCGATGAATAGTGGCCCCTGCTCACCGCAACTAGAGAAAGCCCTCGCACAAAAACGAAGACCCAACACAACCAACAATAAATAAATTTAAAAAAAAAAAGGAAAATAAGTATTGTAAAGATGTGGAGAAATTGGAACCCTGACGCACTGCTGGTGAGAATGTAAAATGGTGTGGTTGCTATGGAAAACAGTTTGGTGGTCCTCAAAAAGTTAAACAAAGAGTTACCATATGACCCAGCAATTCCACTTCCTAGGTATTTACCAAAAAAAAGTGAAAACAGCCACCTACGTCCACCCATGTATGTAGCAACACTGTTCACAATAGCCAAAAGGTGGAAACCACCCAGTGTCCACCAACAGATGAATGGATAAACAAAATGTGGTGTGTGCGCGCGCACGCGTGCACACACACACACACACACACACACACAGGAATGTTATTTAGCCATAAAAAGGAATGAAGTACTAACACATGCTACAACACGAATGAACCTTGCAGATATTATGCTAAGTGAAATTAAGCCAGATATAGACAAATATTCTATGATTCCATGTATGTGAGGTACCTAGAAGAGTCAAATTCAGAAACAGAAAGTAGAATAGTGGTTACCAGGGGCTGTGGGGAGGCAGGGAATGGGGAGTTAGTGTTTAATGAGTACAGTTTCAGCTTGGGATGATGAAAAAGTTCTGGAGATAGATGGTGGTGATGGTTGCACAACAAGGTCAATGTACTTAATGCCACTAAACTGTACACTTGAAAGTGGTTAAGGGACTTCCCTGGTGGTGCAGTGGTTAAGAATCTGCCTGCCAATGCAGGGGACACAGGTTCAAGCCCTGGTCCAGGAAGATCCCACATACTGCGGAGCAACTAAGCCCGTGCACCACAACTACTGAGCCTGAGCTCTAGAGCCCGCGAGCCACAACTACTGAGACTGCGTGCCACAAATACTGAAGCCCACGAGCTGTAACTACTGAAGTCTGCACGCTACAACTACTGAAGCCCGCATGCCTAGAGCCTGTGCACCGCAACAAGAGAAGCCACGGCAATGAGAAACCCGCGCACCACAATGAAGAGTAGCCCCTGCTCGCCGAGAAAGCCGTGCGCAGCAACGACGACCCAATGCCGCCAAAAATAGATAAATAGATTTTTCTAAATTATAAAAAGAAAAGTGGTTAAGATGGTAACTTTTATGTCATGCTATGTTACAATAAAAATTTTTTGAGAAATTTTATTTTCTTTTTCATGCAGATACATATTTACAGTAATCAAAGTATTTACATTTTTTACAGTATTTACATTTTTTTAAATACTGAAGATTGATTTACAATGTTAATTTCTGCTGTACAGCAAAGTGACTCAGTTATACAGATATATATATTCTTTTTCATATTATTTTCCATTATGGATTATCATAGGATATTGAATATAGTTCCCTGTGCTGTACAGTAGGACCTTGTCGTTTATCCATCCTATATATAATAGTTTGCATCTGCTAATCCCAAACTCCCAATCCTTCCCTCCCTCCCCCACCCTCTTCCCCCTTGGCAACCACAAGTCTGTTCTCTATATCGGTGAGTCTCTTTCTGTTTCATAAGTATGTTCATTTGTGTCATATTTTAGATTCTACATATAATTGATGTATTTGTTTTTCTCTGTCTGACTTGCTTCACTTAGTATGATCATCTCTAGGTCCATCCATGTTGCTGCAAATGGCATTACTTCCTTCTTTTTTTTTTTTTTTTTTTTTTTTTTTTTTTTTTTTTTTTTTTTTTTTATGCGTTACGCGGGCCTCTCACTGTCGTGGCCCCTCCCGTTGCGGAGGACAGGCTCCGGACGCGCAGGCCCAGCGGCCATGGCTCGCGGGCCCAGCCGCTCCGCGGCACGTGGGATCTTCCCAGACCGGGGCACGAACCCGCGTCCCCTGCATCGGCAGGCGGACTCTCAACCACTGCGCCACCAGGGAAGCCCCTTCCTTCTTTTTTGTAGCTGAGTAATATTCCATTCTATATCCACATCCTTATCCATTCATCTGTCGATGGACATTTAGGTTGTTTCCGTGTCTTGGCTATTGTAAATAGTACTGCAATGAACACTGGAGTGCATGTATCTTTTCAAATTAGAGTTTTGTCTGGATATATGCCCAGGAATGGGATTGCCAGATCATATGGAAAATCTATTTTTAGTTTTTTGAGGAATCTCTATACTGGCCGCACCAATTTACATTCCCACCAACAGTGTAAGAGGGTTCCCTTTTCTCCACACCCTCTCCAGCATTTATTATTTGTAGACTTTTTAATGATGGCCGTTCTGACCGGTGTGAGGTGGTACCTCATTGCAGTTTTGATTTGCATTTCTCTAATAATCAGAGATGATGAGCATCTTTTCATGTGCCTATTGGCCATCTGTATGTCTTCTTTGGAGAAATGTCTACTTAGGTTTTCTGCTCTTTTTTTTTTTTTGCGGTACGCAGGCCTCTCACTGTTGTGGCCTCTCCCGTTGCGGAGCATAGGCTCTGGACGCGCAGGCTCAGCGGCCACGGCTCACGGGCCTAGCCACTCTGCGGCATGTAGGATCTTCCCAGACCAGGGCACAAACCCACGTCCCCTACATTGGCAGGCGGACTCTCAACCACTGCGCCACCAGGGAAGCCCTCTGCTCATTTTTTGATTGGGTTGGGGTTTTTTTTTGTTATTGAATTGTATGAGCTGTTTGTATATTTTGGAAATTAAGCCCTTGTCGGTCGCATCATTTGCAAATACTTTCTCCCAGTCCATAGGTTTCTTTTCATTTTGTTTATGGTTTCCTTTGCTGTGCAAAAGCTTATAAGTTTGACCAGGTCCCATTTGTTTATTTTTGCTTTTATTTCTATTGCCTTGGGAGACTGACCTAAGGAAATATTGGTAGGATTTATGTCAGAGAATGTTTTGCCTATGTTCTCTTCTAGGAATTTTATGGTGTCATGTCTTATATTTAAGTCTTTAAGCCATTTTGAGTTTATTTTTGTACATGGTGTGAGGGTGTGTTCTAACTTCATTGATTGCAGCTGTATTGCAGCTGTCTAACTTTCCCAACACCACTTACTGAAGAGATTGTCTTTTCCCCATTGTATATTCTTGCATCCTTTGTGGTGACCATTACGTTTAAAAAAACTGTCCCGGGCTTCCCTGGTGGCGCAGTGGTTGAGAGTCCGCCTGCCGATGCAGGGGACACGGGTTCGTGCCCCGGTCTGGGAGGATCCCACATGCCGTGGAGCGGCTGGGCCCGTGAGCCACGGCCGCTGAGCCTGCGCGTCTGGAGCATGTGCTCCGCAATGGGAGAGGCCACAGCAGTGAGAGGCCCGCGTACAGCAAAAAAAAAAAAAAAAAAAACTGTCCCAATGCCATTGAGTATCATACTGAAGACAATGGTTTAAAAAATTAAAGTATTTAAAAGTAAAAAACAATAAAAGGTTAAATGGTAACTTTTATGTTATTGTATTTTACCACAATAAAAATAAATGAATAACCGCCCAAAAGCCTAATTTTATGCTGTTTACAGGAGACAACTCTAAAACATAAAGAAGTGGGAAAAAGAAAAGGATAGAAAAAGATATTGCATGCAAAAACTAAGCAAAAGCAAGCTTGTGCAGCTCTGCCAATAACAAAGTTTAGAAGGGGACTCTTCTTAAGAACAAAAGACTCCATTTTTCAGGAAAATTTTGGTCTCAAAATATATAAAGCAGAAACTGACAGACTACAAAGATAAAGACAAATCCATACACAGGCATTTTAATACACCTCTCCTAATAACTGATAAAAACAAGCAAAAATGTCAGAAAGATATAGAGATTTGAACCCAATCAGCAAACATGACCTAAGGATCTAAATGGCACATTTCACTCAAGCAGTAAAGAATCCACATCCTTCAGAAACACACATGGAATGTTTCCCCCAAATCCTGATCATTCGAAGGACCATTTGCAAGTCTCAACAGACCTCCAAGGATTGAAATCACAGAAACTGTTCCTTGACCACGATGAAATTAAACTAGATATCAATAACTTAAAAAATAAAGATAACTAGAAAAGCCCTCATGTATTTGAAAAAACTTAAAAACATATCTCGCATACACAAAAGTCAGCTCAGAAACTAAGATTTCAAATGGGCTCTTTGGTGCCCAGGAGTTTTCTATGCCTGGGAACAATGCACTGAGAATAAGACCCCAAGCTGGTGGGAGGTGTGCCTCTGAGAAGGGCAACGATGTACTGGAAGGTGGGAAACGAAAACCTCCCCTCCTGTCCCTGGCATGTTTGCAGGGAGATCAGTTTCAGGAAAGAGTACACATGGAAGTTGAGGACCTAGAAGGCCTAGACCTAGACCTAGACCTCCAAGACTATCCCGGCCTTAGAAAGTCTCTGTGTGCTGCAGGTAAGACTGCAGATCATCAGACAGAATACTGTGATACAGACAATATAAAGAAGGATTTTAAGCAGATGAGGTACGGGCTAGAACTGATGTAGAAGTTGCTTTTGAGGGCAGAACATGACATGGCCATGGTTTTCCATCCTGGCCGCACAGCTGAGCCACATGGGGAGCTCAGAAATCTTAATGCCCTGGCCCTCCCCCAGGCCAACTAAATCAGAATCAATCATTGGCAGTCACAGACCATTTTACAGTTAGGTAGTTTCTGTGTCTTGACTTGCAATAAAGTGAAAGGCAGACCAATTCCTTTTTTTTTTAAATTGGAGTATAGTTGCTTTACAATGTTGTGTTAGTTTCTGCTGTATAGCAAAGTGAATCAGTTATACGTATACATATATCCACTCTTTTTTGGATTTCCTTCCCATTTAGGTCACCATAGACCACTGAGTAGAGTTCCCTGTGCTATACAGTAGGTTCTCATTAGTTATCTATTTTATATTGTCTATAGTAGTGCATATATGTCAATCCCAATCTCCCATAAGTTTGTTCTCTACATCTGTGACTCTATTTCTGCTTTGCAAATAAGTTCATCTGTACCATTTTTCTAGATTCCACATATAAGCATTATACGATATTTGTTTTTCTCTTTCTGACTTACTTCACTCTGTATGACAGTCTCTAGGTCTATCCACATCAAGGCAGAGCTAATCTAACAGTCAGCTGATACATTGTTAAAATTTTTGATGAAAGATCACTACATGATTTAGGGTTTATAAACCAAAAAAGTTCAAAACATTGAGTGACCCTGCTATAACAAAACTCCCTGCATCTCCATCTACTATTTAAGCAAACACAAGTTCTCAGCATTCACACAGATAAGAACAAAAAGCAGAAGTCACGCTAAAGCTTCTCATTCTGACAATGACATCCATCCAAACAGGCGTGGGGAGATGACAGCTGGATGAGATGCATTTCAATAAATGTTTACTTTGTGTAATAATTATTCAAAAATTGTGTAATTGTGTAAGGCATCTCTTTTGATCAATTGTATACCAATGATAATTATAATAATCCCAAAGAAAATATTAAAACTTAATTTCAAGGTCCCAACAAGGTTAAAAGCTTAAATTATTACACTTATTTTATTTGCAGAGGTACAAGATAGGCTAATCAGTAAAATTTTCAAGCATTAAATATACTGCATTAAGTTAAAATTCTGTGTGGGAAATGAAATGAAAATACAAGTTCAATTTTTAAAAATGATGTACAATTTGGGCTTATTCAAGTGGATCTCAAAAGGGAACCCTCCTGCACTGTTGGTGGGAATGTAAATTATACAGCCACTATGGAGAACAGTATGGAGGTTCTTTAACAAACTAAAAATAGAATTACCATATGACCCAGCAATCCCACTACTAGGCATATACCCAGAGAAAACCATAATTCAAAAAGACATATGCACCCCAATGTTCACTGCAGCACTATTTACAATAGCCAGGACATGGAAGCAATCTAAGTGTCCATTGACAGATGAATGGATAAAGATGTGACACATATATACAATGGAATATTACTCAGCCATAAAAAGGAACGAAACTGGGTCATTTGTAATGAGGTGGATGGACCTAGAGTCTGTCATACAGAGTGAAATAAGTCAGAAAGAGAAAAACAAATACCGTATGCTAACACATATATACGGAATCTAAAAAAACAGTACTGATGAACCTAGTGGCAGGGCAGGAATAAACACACAGATGTAGAGAATGGACTTGAGGACACAGGGCAGGAAGGGGAAGCTGGGAGGAAGTGAGAGAGTAGCATTGACATATATACACTACCAAATGTAAAATGAATGGCTAGTGGAAAGCTGCTGCCCAGCACAGGGAGACCAGCTTGGTGCTTTGTGACAACCTAGGGGGTGGGATAGGGAGGGTGGGAGGGAGGCTCAAGAGGGAGGGGATATGGGGATATATGTATACATATAGCTGATTCACTTTCTTATACAGCAGCAACTAACAACATTGTAAAGCAATTATACTCCAATAAAGATACCAAAAATAAATAAATAAATAAAAGAGTGGATCTCAAATTGCAATATTTAGATTCCACTGAACAGGAGGCGGGGGAAGAAAGACAGCACAATTATATTCCAGACTGAAAAACTTGATGAAGGCAAGTGCAGAATTCTCTCAGCCTGTGACACTGCCAACCACCAACTACCTCCAACCATAATTAAGTTACTTGGGACTGAACCAATTTCTAGCAGTTCCAGCACTATTTGTACCTCATTTAAAAAAAAAATTTTTTTTTAATGTTATGCTGAACTCACTTCCTTGAAAAATATAAGGCTACATTATAATTTTTAAAAGTTATCAGAAAACATGGGGACTTCCCTGGCGGTCCAGTGGCTGGGACACCACGCTTCCACTGCAGGAGGCCCGGGTTTGATCCCTGGTTGGGGAACTAACATCCTGCATGCCACACAGTGAGGCCAAAAGAAAAAGTTATCTGAAAATACATGGGACCTAATTAAACTTAAAAGCTTTTGCACAGCAAAGGAAACCATAAACAAAACAAAAAGACAATCCACAGAATGGGAGAAAACATTTGCAAACAAAGCAATGGACAAGGGATTAATCTCCAAAGTATACAAACAGATCACGCAGCTCAATATCAAAAACAAACAATACAATCAAAAAATGGGCAGAAGATCTAAATAGACGATTCTCCAAAGAAGACATACAGATGGCCAAGAAGCACATGAAAAGCTGCTCAACATCACTGATTATTAGAGAAGTGCACATCAACACTAGAATGAGGGGGTGGCTGAGCAGGCAGGCAGGCGGCTAGGTGGGTGGCAGCGGCCTCTGGGCAGTAGAGGGGGCTCTGGGGTGGCACCACGGGAAAGGGTAGAGGGGCAAGTGGGCCACCACCGCTGCCGGGGCGGGGGGGGGCGGGGGTTGGTGAGGAGAGCCACTTCCGGGTAGGGAGCGGGTGGGAGAAGGAAAGGCAGGCAGCCGCTCGGCTGCGGCACTCTTTAAAATTTTTTGGGGTGCCGCAGAGGCGACCCCTGGAGCTGATCCCCAGGGTGACAATGGCCGCTGCCTAACCTGGAAAGAGGAATGCCAGCTCCTGAGCAGGCCTCATTGGTGGAGGAGAGGCAACCACAGACCCATCAGGAAGCTGCCTCCACTGGCCCAGGCATGGAACCCGAGACCACAGCCACCACTATTCTAGCTTCCATGAAGGAGCAGATAACCCTGCATGTTGAAGAAAGTTGGAAACCTATCATGATTTTTGTTATGTAATTCCTTGATGGCCTCAGATGATCTTTTGGCAAAGAATAGTATTCTGAATGGATGTTTTGTGGGAGAAAGCAAAAGGGGTTCTGGTTTCTCGAGAAAGAAGAAACCTACTTCTGCTCATGGGCTACCTCTTTTGTGAAGCCATGTTCACCCCAGCCTGAAGTCAACAAGTCAACTCTCTCCTGATGTTCTTTAGCACTTTATACCACTGCTCTCTTATCATATGCTCCTTTGAATGATGATATAATGAAAAGCTACCTAAGGATAAAAAGAAAAACAAAAAAAACTACAATGAGGTATCACCTCACACCAGTCAGAATGGCCATCATCAGAAAGTCTACAGGGACTTCCCTGGTGGCGCAGTGGTTAAGACTCCATGATCCCAATGCAGGGGGCCTGGATTCAATCACTGGTCAGGGGAACTAGATCCCACATGCATGCCGCAACTAAGGGTTCTCATGCCACAACTAAAAGACCCAGCACAACCAAATAAATAACTATTAAAAAAAAAAGTCTATAAACAGTAAATGCTGGAGAGGGTGTGGAGAAAAGGAAACTCTCCTACACTGTTGGTGGGAATGTAAACTGGTACAACCACTATGGAGAACAGTATGCAGGTTCCTTAAAAAACTAAAAATAGAACTACCATATGATCCAGCAATCCCACTACTGGGCATATACCCAGACAAAATTCTAATTTGAAAAGATACATGCACCCCAATGTTCACTGAAGCACTATTTAAAATAGTGAAGACATGGCAGCAACCTAGATGTCCACTGACATGGATAAAGAAAATGTGGTACATATATACAATGGAATATTACTCAGCCATAAAAAAGAATGAAATAATGCCATTTGCAGCAGCATGGATAGACCTAGAGATTACCACACTAAGTGAAGTCAGACAGAGAAAGACAAACATCATATGATATCACTTCTATGTGAAATGTAAAAAAAAAAAAAAAGATACAAATGAACTTATTTACAAAACAGAAACAGACTCACAGACTTTGAAAACAAACTTATGGTTACCAAAGGGGAAATGTGGGGGAGGGATAAATTAGGAGTTTGGGATTAACAAATACACACTACTGTATATAAAATAAACAACAAGGACCTACTGTATAGCCCAGGGGATTCTACTTAATATTCTGTAATAACCTCTATGGGAAAAGAATCTGAAAAAAGAATGGATATATGTATAAATGAATCACTTTGCTGTACACCTAAAACTAACACAACATTGTAAATCAACTATATTCTAATATAAAATAAAATTTTTTTAAAAATTTATATGACAGAAAAATGTGACAGAATGTGACTCCGGGGGAAATAGTTAATGAAGTACTCTCTGAGTGGGTGGCACTCGAGCTGAGACTTAACAGATAAGAAGAAACCAAGCAAGCATGAAGAGACTGGAGACAGTGTCCCAGACAGAGGGAACAAGTGCAAAGGTCCTGAGGCAAGAAGGTAGCCAGAGAGGCTGGAACAAAATTAACAGAGCAAATGACTGGAAATGTCAGGCACTAGGGGCCGGACTGTGCAGACATAATGCATGTTTATCCCTTCACAGGAGTCCCCAGGCTCTGAGGATCAGAGTGAAAGCTAAACAAAGTATTCCCAAATGCCCCTAGCTGGAAGGAGAGGTGGAGCTGAGGTAACAGGCAGATGAGGCAACACAAGGACAGTGTGGGATCTCAGAACTAAATGGGGACGTCATCCAGAAGGGACCAAAGAGCAGGGTAACAAAGAAAACTAGGACACTCGCCAACAGCTTAGGCCATGGGAACGGTTGGGATCAGGCAGGCTGAGGAAGGAATACATTCTGCCCCCAATTATTCCCCTCTCACCCCTTTCCTGACCTTCCTTGGTGTGGAGTCTGTGCAGCAGCTGATCTTGGCCACTGCTTATATATGACACACCAGTGACACCTGAGGCTCCCTAACCTCTGCAGCAAAGGTCACAGAAACTAAACTGCCCATGAGTCCACTGATGACTAGACCCTCAACCAAGCACTAAGGAAGGGGACTGAGTCTGCAAGTATTTCTAAGGGGTTCCTCCACTGTCCAGGCTGGGTCAAGTGTAGCAAATGAATCGCTGGGCTTGGAAATGAGACAGATCAGAGTTTAAACGTTGTTTATGCCATTCGCTGTCTGTTAGCTCTGCAAAGACTCAGGATAGCCATCTACATCAGTCTGTTTGAGAATTAAGTGCGATAAGGCACGTTAAAGTCAGTGCCTAACACACAAAAAATACCCAGTGAAGACCCCACTCGTTCCATTTATCCCACTAATGAGAGGGTTCAGTTCAGGCAGATGACAGCCCCACTACTTACTGGCTATGTGATTTTGGGGAAGGCACTCTCAACTCTGAGTCTTAGCTTCTTAGTCAGTGAAACAGAGATAACATCAGTTACTTCACATGGCTTTTGAAGGAATGAAGTAAGAAGAGTGTACGAAATGTCAAGCACAGCTCCTTACACATGGTTACTTCAATTGTCATTACCTGTTATTACTGACGGGTGTGACCAAGATGGGGAAGGGGGCGGAGGAGGGAAGGGCGGCCTTCAAACTAAGCTCAGGTCTAGGCTGCTGACTGCAGTGGCTTACTTAATGCTCTGCCTAGCCTCTTGGGAACCACTCACCAGGTGGTTCCAGATAGAGCCCTCTTTGCTGCGCTCGTCAGGGGTCAGACGCACGTACTGGCTCGTGAGCATTGTGCTGCCTTGGAAGTCCCAGAGGAGCGTGGAGCTGGAACCGACCCCTGTGGGCAGAGACACGGGCACAGACAGGTGCGTAAAAGGCCAGGCCAGGACTCGCTTTGCCAGAGGCAGAGAACCCACAGAACTGCTCTGACCAGAATAAAGGGCACCCCTTCCCCAACCCCATCCAGCCTCGCCCTCACCCTGAACTCATTCCCGCCCCAGGCCTCACCGTGGTAGGGCTTGATGAGCGAATGCTCCCGTTTGAGGTGTTCACTGTTGCCGTCAGTTATATCGGCAGCCACCGGCCCCAGAAACAGGAGAAAAAGTAGAAGTGTAGTGGGGCCAGGGCCGGGGCCGGGAAGCCCAGGCCTCCCCGGGCATCGCCGGCCCCAGCCCCAGCGCCAAACCCAGCCTGCCGCCGCCTCCGCCGCCGCCGCCGCCGCCATTCTCCCTTCCTCTCGACCACTTCCGTCTTAGGACTTCCGCCTTCCGGGTGTTCCATCTAATAGCCTCCGGCCGGAAGCCCTCCAACCCTAGTGTCACCGGGGAACTGCCAGCGAAAGTAAAGCCTCTCTGCCGTGGAGACGACGGCTGTAATTTGCTGAGCAGCCTCCCATCCTGGTCGAGTGCCTTGGCGGCTGCGAGGCACCTGTCAGCCAGCCTCAGCAATGGGTTCTTATGAGCGACAAGAGCAGCAACCAATCATGGAACAGCACTTTCGGCTTGTGGGCCAACGGGGAGCAGAGGGATGATTTGTGTCGGCGGGCAGCGCGAGGGTCGTCTGTGAAGTGGGGCATGCTGGAACTTGTAGTTTGCATGGGCCGCTCGCGCGGGCTGGGAAGACGAAACCTAGAACTCTCTTGGCCTCTGGCCACTGGTGGCGTCCCTGGAGAAACCTTTCCCAGTCCAAGCAGACGTGAGTTCTAAATTGAAGGCGGAGACTAGAATTCCAACTCCCGCGCCGCCTAGAACTCACTAGGGCGAGACTTTTTAGCCATTTCTGGCTCCACGCCTTTGGAAACAGAATTCCTTTACTTGATGGCGTCCAGCATTCCCAGTTCCTCAGGCCCAGTTGGGTTTCAGCAGGAGGAGCAGACCCGAATCCCGTCCCAGTGATAGCTGGGGCCCATTCGTATCCAAACGATTGTAGTGTCTGCCTGGCGCAGCAGGAAGCGTCCAGGAAAGGTCGGGGAAAGCTGGCCGTGGAGCAAAGGTGGTAAACTGGTGGCCCACAGCCAAATAGAGCTCTTGCTGATGCTATTTCAGTAAATGACTTAACTACCGATATTTTAAATCAGGAGACAAATTCAAATTAAAAATCCAAATTTCCAGCTTCTCAGGAAAAATTGGAAGACCCAACCACACTAGGCTCATGGGGCTGCCCTGCTAAAAATGCCTTACTTTTCTAAGCTAGTCTCCACTCTGGCCACTAATTTACAGCACCTGCCTGGCCCTTCTAGACACTTGAATTAATGACCCCTGTTATAGATCACAGGGTGGGACAGTTGGTTTCCTGCTCCTTTAAGAAGTTGTCCTGTTGAATGAATGAATTTCTTCAGGATTAAGTGCTGAGACATCTTTTTAAAATTAGCGATATATATATATGTATGTATATTTCAGAGATTTATCTGTATCTGTGCAAACAAGGACATGTGCATTCCACTAGACCTCCATGAGGGCTTAGATTTTTATCAGCTATAGTCACTACTTAATCCCCAGCATCTAGAAAAGTGCTTGGCACATAGAAGTTGATTAATAAGTAATTGGTGAAAGAATGAATGTTTGGTCTAGAGGTCATGTTAGGGGGGAGAGCTTGTAAACTTTAAAACCCCCTATGAGGCTAGGCCCTGATCCATGGCACAGCCACCCCCCCATCACAGGTATATTGACACCGTCATGCACCTTATTAAGACCACCATTGGCAATGCTCCAGGCCCAAATGCAACTCCCAATACACACACCAAGTCTGACTTTATTGAATCCCTCTGTCTGTCTGGCCTGGAACAAGGTGTCTGGAAAGAAGTGAGTTAGGACTGGGTGAAGAGGTATATTAACTAGGATAATGCTAACTGCTATAACAAATAGACTCTAATGTGTAAAACAGCTAGAAGAAGTTGATTTCTCTCTCCCTTAACAGTCCAAGGCTGGTGTTCCTGGTTGATGGATGGCTTGCCTTCTTACACTAATGTGGAGACCTAGGCTCCTTCCTTTTTGTGGCTCCACAAGCCCTTAGGGCTTCATCATCTTCTGTATCCAGTCCGCTAAAGGGGAAGGGAGAATGTGGAGGACACAAAGGGCTGAAAAGCCTCGGCACACATCACTCCACTCACATTCAGTTGGCGGGAACTAGTTAGCACATGGCCACACCTGACTGTGAGAGAGCCTGGGAAATTAAAGTTTAGCTGTGTGCCCAGGAGGACTAGGACATGAATTTGTGGTGAAGAATCACTCAGTTTCCACCTCTGAAGGTTTCGGGTCATGGCCCTAGAAGGGGGCAGTGGAGTAGAGGGTAGAATATGAAAGAGGGGTGTCACCTTATCCTTGTAGAAAGAGGGGTCCAAACTGGAGTGGTGGGTGACTTGAGGGCTCTAAGTAAGCGCATACTTAGGTAAAATACAAGTCCCATAGTGGGTACATGCACATGTAAGAAAGAGGCCAACTGAGGACTGGGCCAGGCTGAGGAAGCAGGGTGTCCCTCTTCAGTCGACAGTACTACACCAAGGTGGGACTTTTATGTGAATGACTATAAACGCACACGTGTCTTTGGGCACAGATGCGCCTGATTTGTTCCCTGCCCAGGTGGGTGAGCGTGTGCATACTTGGTTGCACATGTCACTGGGGTGTCTGAGTTCATATGTGCCTGTGTTCATATGTGACAGGCAGATGTGCCTGTCACATGCACATGTCCGAAGGGCTGTGCATACATATGACCGAACGCTCAGGTGTTCCTGATGAGGGAGAACCTGTGTGTTTCTAACCTGTACACCTGAAGGGTCTGTGTGTGCATGACCATGCATGCAATGTATCTGTTTGTCCACACCCAGGAACAGGCCTGCAAAGGACAGCCTGGAGATGTCTCAGGACAGAGGTAGTAACTGCATGTGCACAACTGCCGGGGGAGGGGTGCTGAGTGTGCACACGCCAAGCACACAGCCGGTGTGGGATAGGTATGTGCTAAGTAAAGTACACAAGTGGACACTCACCTCACAGTACACGTGTCCCCGTGTCTATGGTAGCCCCTGCAGGGTGTATGAAGTTGCCTAGGTGTGTGAATGTGTACTTCTGTGTGCCCAGATGTGCCCTTGGAACTCCCCAGGTTTGGCCAGACCAGGCTGGGCTCCTTGTTGGGCACACAGAGGCCTCTGCTGTGTGTTGGTGCCTGCATGGGGCACTGCCAAGGGTGCATTGGCAGCATGTGTATGTGCGTGTGAATGTGTGTGTGCGCGTGCGCACGCGCACGTGTGTGTGTGTGTGTGTGTGTGTGTATGTGTGTAGGAAGAAGCATTCGCTCTCTTAGACCTTGCTTCTTTCTGTGGTTCGGTTTCTATAGAGACACTTCCTGTGGAAGAGAAAAGAGGTAGTGAGCTGGTGTTTCAGGATGTGAGGGCCCGCAGGAGCGGAGCTGGGCTCTCTCTCTGCTGCCTGCCCTTCGCTGTGCAGGCTCTGGCCAGAGCTGCCCACAGTCCCCATGGTGGGCGCCCCCCGCAGTGGGGACCCGTGAACAGCAGCGGCATGCCAGGGAAGCCCAAGCACCTGGGCGTCCCCAACGGACGCATGGTGAGTGCGGGCTCCAGGCCAGGCCCACAGGGAGGGGGTGGGTACACCCAGGGTGGAGCCCAACAGGCACACCCGGCAGGGCTGGGCTAGAGCCTGCATGCTGCCAGCGGGCGGGAGAAGTTGGGGAGAGGCAGCAGCAGGTGGTAGAACCTGGCACCCTCATCCCAGGACCTTCCGGATGGTTCTGATGGGGACCTGGGGCCACTCCGGTGATGAGGCCAGAGGAGAGCAGGCATAGGCTTCTGGCCCAGTCCCCACTGCTCTCTTACCTACTACCTTGGCACCATCTGGGGCTGACTGCATCCTAGGGTAGCAGGGAGTCCCGGCATGCCCTTTGCCCCCTGTACACCCCTACGGGGACCCAAGCCCCCATACCTCACTTAACCTCAGCCCCCTCCCTTACCCAGTGTCCTGATGCCCAAGGTCAGGTAAGGGGCAGCCCTTAATGGGTCACTGACCTCCACCTAGACCTACTCCAAAGGCTTCCTGCCAGAACTAGCAGTCCTTGGGCAGCCTGGGATGGGTCAGCAGGGTCAGGCCCGGTTGGCACAGCTTCTGTCTGTTCTATTCCTGGGCTACTAGGACGGGTGGGGGGAGCTGAGCACTAGGGTGCCCCTGGCTGCTGCTAAATCCTCTCCCTGGCTGCTTGGCATCCAGGTGAGAGCTGCCCATGAAGAGACCCGCTTCAGCAGATGGAACTGGCTGTGTCGGTCTTCTCTTCTCTCCCTAGGACACCAGGCCACTTGGCAGAGTCCCAGCCCCTCCTAAAAACTCCAGAAAGTCCAGTGTCCTAGTCGCCTACCCAGCCCCAGCCTAGTACTGTGGGACAAAGCCAATGGGTCCAGAGAGACCTGGGTTCTAATCTCAGCTCTGCTGTCCCTTACTAGAGGGTCCTCTCTGACCCTCAGTTTCTTAATCTATAAAAGGAGGAGTTTGAAATGGATTTCAAAGGCTTGCTGAGACGATTAAGTGGAATAATGAATATGAGCCCCCTGACCCACCATGGGGGTTCCATAAATGTCAGCCCAATGCCCCCCTTCATTCTCAGCCCCTTTTCAAGGATCCCCTGCCTCACCAAGAAGCTGAGCCACTCCCCACCCTTACTCCTCCTCCTAATTCCCAAGACCTGTCTCCATACCTCTTCCTCCAGCATCTCTTTATTGGGCAGGAGAGAGGCAAATCCCTCCAAGCTGACCATGTCCCCCACCTCACTATCTCTACCATCAAAATGACTTTGGAAGTTCGAGCATCCATGGGCCTCGCACTCCCTGGAGGCATGATGCTTGGCTCACCCCTCCCAAAGCATCCAGGCCAAGGAGGAACACACCCACTCCCACGCCCACCCCAGAGGGCAACTGGGTTGCTGCTTCTGGGCAGTGCCCAGAACTGCAGGGCAGCTGAGGGGGCCCAGAGAGAGACCCAGCCTCTGCCCATCCCACATCAACTTATAGCTTCTCTACTCAAGAGTCATTCAGAGCAGGGAAGGCCCCCAAGCTCTACCCCCAGCCCTGCAAGCCCATGGACTTGCTTTTCTCAGCGACGTTCACACACAGGTTTATCCTTGCCCTTTCCGGGCCCATTCTGAACTCTGTGCCACCTCTTGGAATCCTGAGGGTCACAGATTGGCCACTTGCTGGCCATCGGGCAGCCTTCTGAGGCCACACTCAGCTGAGACAGGGAGGGACAGACCAGCATCGGATATGCATAGATGTAGGCCAGCTGTCAGCCTCCTTCCATGAGTCACCTCCTAAGGGAGGTTCAAAGGAGTACATGACGTGCTAAGGGCAGCTGGAAAGAGAGGGACCCGCATTTGAACCAGGCCAATCTGACTCGATGCCAGGTCTCCTCCACCTCCCAGAACTGCCTGGCTCCGTCCTCCCCCACCTCCTCCTGCCACCAACCCCACCCACCACCACCATCATTACCTGCTGAGGCAACTTCATTTGTCAGCCTCGTCTTTCTGCCACTCAGCTTGTCAGGGGGTTGCAATGAAACCTGTCACTTACAGATGGCTCCCAGCCTCCCTCCCAGAGATGCCTTCACAGAGTCCCAACTCCCACTTCATTTGTTCACTCATGCATTCATTCAGTAATCCCTCCTTAGGGCCTGCTCAGTGCTGGCCCTGTCCCAGGCATCAAGACCAAGGCCCATCGCCCTAGGCCCTGCCCTCAAACAGCTCCTGGTCTGGCAAGGCACAAAAGGCACGAGCGCAAATACCAGAATAAAATTAAGGTTTGGGTAAGAGCAGTAGGTCAGGAATAGAGAAAGCTTGAGGAAGGCCGGGAGGGAGAACAAACTTCTCCACTCACTTCATGCATTGTTGGTGTGGAAGATGTCCTGAAAGGATGTGCCAGCTGGAGGAGGGAAGAGCATGGGGAAAGGCCTACACGCAGGGAAACAGGATGTGTGTACAGGGACAAGGCCCAAGGGCTGGCGAGCCTAAAGCCTGGAGAGGAGCAGTTATTGCATCCTGTCACTCTCAGGGTGCCCAGTTAGTCTCCCTGCACAGGAAGACCTGCAAAGCAGAGCCAACAGTACCTTGGCCTACATTCCTGGAGTCTAGCTCAGGGCCATAAGGCCAGCTCCACAAAGCTGACTCAGGCTGAAGAGCCAGGCAGCCAGGGTTCTCAGTGGGTCTACCCAGAGAGGATCTCTGGGCCTCAGTCACCCCAAGCCGGGATGAAATAAGATGATGATATAGAGCGCCAAGCCCAGAAGATGCTCGGTAAATCAGCCCTCCCTTTGAAGTCACCCCTCCAGGGGGCAGAATTCATCCAGGAGCCCCTGAGCCCTTTACCCCAATCGACCTTGCCCATCTATGCCACAAGGGCTGAGGCCCTGGGGCTTCCAGGTCCCCGGTACGTCTGCTGTTCACCCAGGAAGGCAGCTCAGTGGAGGGGAGACATTAGGTTTCCAGAGTCAGGCACACTTTGGCCCTAATTTCAGCTCAGGCACTTCCCAGCTGTGTGATTTCTTTGGGCCAAGGTTTCCATATCTGTAAAATGGGCGTAATAATACCTGCCACATAGGATAAGGATGTGAGGTTGGATGTGTGACATGGATGTGTGCCGTCCATGTTCTCTGTCTGTCGGAGAGCTCAGGAAATGTCGGGTCACTCTCATCTTTGTATTCTCAGATACCAGTGGCTCCCCCAGGGCCCATTTCCAAGGAAAAATGTTTGGCAAACTGAGTCCAGACCATGGGTTGGGGTTGCCGCTTGGCCACCACACCCTTCCTCCTCCTTTCTTCCCCTTTTCTCCCATTCACTCACCACTTCTCCTCAGGCAAGCCAGGGTGGGGCAAGGCCAGCCCTGCTCAGCACAACTTCCCCAGACCCAGGAGCCTGGGCAGACCAGGCAGCGGCAGCAGCAGCGTGCCACTCTCCCTGCTGCACACCTGCCACATTCACAAATGGGGCCTCGCTGACTCACCCTTCCTGGCAGCTCCAGGAGGTTGGGAATGCTGAGCCCTATGCTACCCGGGGGGAAATTGAGCCCCAGAGAAGGGAAGTTACATGCCTCAGAATGGTCAATCTGGAATTGGACCCCATCCCCGCTCCCTGCCACCTCTGGATCTCCGTCCTGTCTCAGACCAGGTTATTAATATCTAGTGGGGCAAGAGGGGCCCAGGAAGAACTTCATGGGGCATTCGGAGTCAAAGCATCCCTGGCAAAGGGGGTGCCAGCGCCTCCTGTGAGGGCAGGGGAGGGCAACTTGGGCCCTTGTGGCTGCTTGGGAGCACCTGGGCAAAGAGGGTGCTCTTTGAGGAGGGAGTTCAGGCTGATTCTCTCCTATGGTATAGGCCTGCCCTCCAGGAGCTACAGGCTGGTAGGGGAGAGGCCTACAAATAGGTGGGCAGCAGTGTGGTGGGCAGGGGGATTCGAGGCAACTGGTGTTTAGGGAAGACTGATGTCAACAGTCAGAGACTGGAGAGCTGTAAGGTGGGGGAAGCAGGAGCAGATACCAGGCAGAGGAAACAGTAAAGCAGGAAGCAGGAGTGTGAAGGGGTGTGGGGAAAATAGAAGTTTGATGAAGTGTAGGGTGGAGGTGAGGGGGAGGGCAATGGGGGAGGCTGAAGGGGTTTATTAGTCAGGCTCAGGCAGAGCTTCAGCGGTAACCCAGCAACTGCTCTGCCTCCCAGAGTGAGGAGTGGGGCCGGAAGAGGGCCTGGGAGCCAGCCCCACATAAAGACACGATCCATTCAACAGGATGTAAAGAACAAAATGAAATAGGAGTGAAGCCAAGCCCAGGGCCCTCTGCCTTCCCTGGGGTCCTGGGCTGCCCAAGAGCATCCCGTGCCCCACCCCCTGACACATGAAAAGTGCCGTGGAGAGCCCTGAGCAAGGGAGAGGCTGAGTCCTGGGTTGGAGGGCGGGCCAGAGAGAGGCCCGGTGTATGCTGGGTGCGGGGAAGAGGGAGGGCCAGGTGGCCACCACGGAGTGGGAGGGGAAAGTCAGGATGGTTCCCGGAGACCTGGACGGAGGGCAGTAACCAAGGCTGGGAACAGCCACAGAGCAGCCTGGGGAGGAAGAACGTGGGACAGGCAGGTGCAGGCATGAGGGCAGCTGCCAGGAAAGGGAAAGAACAGCTGGAAGGGACCTTGGGCTTCAACTTGTCCCCTTCACACACCCTAGGAGTTGAGACTTTGTCCTGCAGCCCCGGGAGAGAATTCCCATGAACCTGTGAGATGGGCAAGTGCAAAGGCAGGAGGGCGAAGGCTGGGGCAGCCAGGGGAGGGCGTGCAGGGTAGTTCCACGTCCAGCCTCCCTCTGCACAGGCTTTCCCTCCTCCTCCATAATGTCTTAGCCCCGTGCTCCAGCTTGGAGGCAGGCTCAGGGAGGGGCCCAAGGTTGTAAAACTAGAGAAGGACAGGGCTAGGATTTGAATCCGTGTCTGACAGACCCGATCCCTGTGTTCGTCCCTCGACCACAGGGCTTGGCAAAATTGAAAGCTGAAGCAGGGCCAGACACCAATACTAATGCGACAACAATAATAGTAATGTTCCTTGAATATTTACCACATGCCAGACAGTGTTATGAGCTCTCTTTCTATGTATATTTAACTTATTTAATCACAGCAAGCCTTTGAAGTCCTGACCATTATTTGCCCCATCTGTATAGAGGGAGAAACTAAGGCACAGAGAGGTAAAGTACTCTGCCCAAGGTCACACAGCACAAATGTGAACTCAGGTAGTCTGGGGCCTGCCTCCATAAATAACATAAATGCATCAAACTGGCCCCAGAGACCTCTGAGGAGAGTGTGAACCCCTTCTAGGGAAAGTGGTTGCTGCTCAGGACCAGCCAAGGTTGCCATGCTGGGAAGAAGCTCAAGGTAGCTGGGGCAGAAAGCTGGGGTTTCATGTAAAACTCCTGACTTTCATATGTGGGAAACCCCTTTAAAGTTAAAAAAACCCAAAAACATTCTGATATTAATAATGTCCTACTTATTTGCAGGCCAGCTCTGGCCCACAGATGTGTGACCCGGGTGCTCCCAGGTTGGGGAACAGAGAGGGAGATTCCAGCCGGGAGGGCAGGGAGAAGCTTCCTGGGGAGGAGATGTTTGCAGACTTGTTTCCAGTAGGGATGGAACGAAGGGACAGGTGGCAGAAGCTCCTGTGACAGGACCTAGTGAAAATGTAGGAGGTGAGAGGGAGGAAGGAACTGGGGATCAGTCAAGCCCTGGTGTTAGGAGCCCAGGTGATGGGAGGAAAACCAGATTCAGGGAAGTTGGTTCCGTGCCCTGCTTTGGTGGTGGCAGAGGTAGTTTCCAATTGGGACTGGCTGAGTTGGAAGGGCTTGTGGGGCATTTGGGTGGAGATGTCAGCAGGAAGTTGGCTATGTGTGTTTGAAGCTGGGAAGATGTGGGAGGGAGAAAGGGCCCAGAACAGAGTCAGAGAGGGGTAGAGACCACCTTGTGTGTATAGATGATGAGGAAACTGGAGGATTTGCTAGGAAGACCGAGGGAAACCACTGCAAGAGTCATTTTGAAAGGAGGGGTTTTCTGTTTCACTAATGGTTGGGATTCCCAGAGAAGTCAGAGTTGTGCATGTGGGGGAAGGGGGGATGCGCAGAGGAAGGGATTGGCCTCTACAGCTACTCACAGGGTAGTCCATAACCAGCAGCATCAGTGCTTGGGATCTTGTCAGAAATGGAGAGTCTTAGGCTCTCCTGAAACTGAATCTCTGGAGGTTCCCCCGCCCCGCCATCATTCTAATGCACACTAAAGTTTGAGAACCACTGCTCTCTACTATAAAATAGCATCCTATGCCCTGCCCATGGTGGGGTGTTTCCAAGAGGAGGCAGTTGCAATAAGGAGATCATCAGTTACAGAGACACCTCTCCTTCCTCAAAGACAACAGCAAACATTGCTATAACACCTGCCACATGCTGGCCACTATTCTAGACGCTGGAAATATATTAAACTGATTTGATCCTCACAGCAGGCCCAGGAAGTAAGTTAACTATTATTATCATCATCCCTCACTTACAGATGGAGACAAACAAGTTACTTGCCCAAAGTCATACAACTAGCAAGTGGCAGAGACAAGATTAAAAGTTTGTGTTCCTACCCACCGTGCTCTACACCCAGGCTCACCCAGTGGGTGCTGGGGGTCAACAGGGGTGACTGGGGTGTACCTGGTATAAGTCCCAGGGCACACAGTGGTTGGCACATGATGGAAGGGGAGCCAGGGACAGCCTGAGCAAAACCCTGAGCAAGCAGTGACCTGGCTGAGAATGCCCAGTGTGGCCCTCCAGGCAGAGAACACAGCTCCAGTCCTGGGGGCTGGGCCTAGAACTATCCCTTGAGAATCCACCCTGGGCTCTACTCTGACTTTCTACCTCGGGTTTCTTGTAGGTTGTGGCTGTCTCAGATGGAGGTAAGTGACAGAGTATGTGGAGGAAGCCTGGGCTGGGGTGGGGGTGGGGGCTGAGGGGGGTGTATGTGGAAACAGCGTGGGGATACCCCTGCCATTTGCTGTCTTTCCAGGAAAAGTACCTGAGATGGGATTGGGCCAGGGGCTGGGGAAGGCTGCAAGGCTCAGCTGCACTTGTCCATCCCCCTGCAGAGCTGAGCAGCACGGCGGGGCCCCAGGGCCAGGGAGAGGGCCGAGGCAGCTCCCTCAGCATCCACAGCCTTCCCAGTGGCCCCAGCAGCCCCTTCCCCACCGAGGAGCAGCCTGTGGCCAGCTGGGGCCTGTCCTTCGAGCGGCTGCTGCAGGACCCGCTGGGCCTGGCTTACTTCACTGTAAGCCCTGGGGTGGGATAGGGAGGGCAGATGGCAGTGGCCACCATGGGGGGAAGGGTGGGGGGCATGGGAGAGGGCATGGATGGAGTTTCAGGCTGGCCAGAGTGGGACTCCTCTGTCAGCTGCCTCATCTGGCCTTTCTTTGGCACTCTCTTACTCTTCTCCCAGCTGGGAAGTTTCCTTCTCTCTGCCTCTTATTTTCTCTCTGTGCCTCCGGATCTCATCCCATCTGTCTGCCTGACCCTATCTGTCTGGCTTGGCCTCTTGGCCCTCTCTCTATACCAATCTCTTGGACCACATCCCCTGACTGGGTCTCTGTGTCTCGCCTCTGTGTCTGTGCCTCCTTCTCCCCACCCCCAGGAGTTCCTGAAGAAGGAGTTCAGTGCTGAGAACGTGACATTCTGGAAGGCCTGCGAGCGCTTCCAGCAGATCCCCGCCAGCGACACCCAGCAGGTGGGGAGAAGGGGGAACTGAGGTGGCGAGATGAGACCAGGGCCTGAGCCATGCCCCTGACCTTCTCCTGTCCGTCCTGCCCCAGTTAGCTCAGGAGGCCCGGAACATCTACCAGGAGTTTCTGTCCAGCCAGGCACTGAGCCCTGTGAACATCGACAGGCAGGCCTGGCTCGGCGAGGAGGTGCTGGCAGAGCCCCGACCGGACATGTTCCGGGCACAGCAGCTTCAGGTGAGCGGTCCCGGAGGCGCGGCCTGAGATAAGGGGCGGCGCCTTGGAAGGGAGCTCGGTGGAGCAGAGGCAGGGCCAGATCCAGCGGCGGACCCTGAGCGGCAGAGATGGTGGGGATGGGGTGGGGAAGAGTGCAAATCTGGATGCTGGGACCCAGCTAAACGTTGGGCAGGGCGCGGTTCAGAGGTAAGACTAGAGGAGACAGTGAAGGAGGGACTAGGGGCGGGACCTGGAGCAAGGAAGGGCTGGGGGCTCGCTCCCTAGGTTGCGGACGCCGCCAAGCCCCAGGGCCGGGTCTGGGACTCTGGCGGCTCGCAGAGCGCCCACTCCAGCTCACCGCCCCGGCGCCGGTTCCGCAGATCTTCAACTTGATGAAGTTTGACAGCTATGCACGCTTCGTCAAATCCCCGCTGTACCGCGAGTGCCTCCTTGCGGAGGCCGAGGGTCGCCCCCTGCGGGAACCTGGCTCTTCGCGCCTTGGCAGCCCTGACGCCACGAGAAAGGTGCGGACGACGGCCTGTGGGGGCAGGCGACCGGATGCAGATCTGCGAGGGTGTGCCCACGGTCTGCCTGCGGGTGGGGCCCGGCCCAGTGCCAGTGGCTTCCCTGTATCTTGCAGAAGCCGAAGCTGAAGCCCGGAAAGTCGCTGCCGCTGGGCGTGGAGGAGTTGGGGCAGCTGCCTCCTGCTGAGGGCCCTGGGGGCCGCCCACTCCGCTTGTCCTTCCGCAGAGGTGAGGGCAGGAGCGGGCCGCAGAGATGAGCGGGGTCGGGAGTCTGGGCAAGCCTGGAGGACACCCCCTTCCTCCTACTGGTCCCGCAGTCTCTAAGACTGTGAAAATCGAAATGCAGGTCCGTGTGACCCCCATGTTCCCCTGGTGGTTCGGTTCCCACGCTAGACCCCAGAAGTTTGGGAAGCCCCCCTCAGCAGCGAAGCTTCCAGGAACCCAAACCACGTTAGACCCCTGTAAAGGGCTCCAACAGGGTCCGCCTGGCTGGGGAGAGGCCCCGGCAGAGGGGTTGGGGGAGGGGCTGTCCTGCTCATTCTCCCTCTCCCCTAGAACTAGGGGGCAGCGCGTCAAACTCAGCCTTGCGCCGAGAGTCCCAGGGGTCCCTCAACTCCTCTGCCAGTCTGGACCTCGGCTTTCTTGCCTTTGTCAGCAGCAAATCTGAGGTGAGCCCACTGCTGGGGGAGACGTGGTGTGGGCTCGGGCCACTACTCAGGCCCCTTTGTGTGGCCACCCTCATTCCAAGTCACCGGCCCCACTTCATCCTCCACTTGATCCACATGGCCAACCACTCAGCCTCCTCACTTTCTTCCTGTCCTCACCACATTGGGCCCCATGCATGTTATGGGTGCACATCCTCTTCAGCTGATGTGTGTGCACGTGTGGGTGCCCAGGTGTGTACAGCACGTGTGTAGCAGTCAGTGGGTGGACCTGTCTCTGGGTGCCCATACGTTTGGGTGAGCATACATGTATTCCTGTAGGAGGATGTATCCTGCCTGCCTACAAGTGTGCCCTTGGGCATGTGTATGCCTGTGTGTGCCCCAGTGAGCTTACATTGTCTGTGTACCTGTCTGTGTGTCCTTGCGTGTGTACACATCACCTCCCTTGACACCTGCTCTGAATCAGAGCCACCGGAAGAGCCTTGGGAGCTCAGAAGGCGAGAGTGAAAGCCGACCAGGGAAGTATTGCTGCGTGTACCTGCCTGATGGCACAGCCTCCTTGGCCCTAGCCCGACCTGGCCTCACCATCCGTGACATGCTGGAAGGCATCTGTGAGAAACGAGGCCTCTCTCTACCTGACATCAAGGTCTACCTGGTGGGCAATGAGCAGGTGCGAACCTGGCCTGTTCCCCAACTCTAACTCCCTTTCTGATCCTGAACCCACCCCCATTCCTGTCTCTGCTCAGCCATGACCCCAACACCAATTCCACTTCTAATTCCAACCCCATCCCCTATCCCCACCCCCTTCCTAACTCCAGCCCCCTGCCCCATGCCCAGCTCCAAATCAACCCAGCACCAACTCCTCACTCAAACTCAGATATCCACTCTCATCCCATGGAAATCCTGTCCCCACCCCATTCCCATCCTGGTTTCCAGCTTCAGCCATTGTCCTCACTGTGATAGTCTCTGGGAGGAAGAGTAGGGGAAAACCACTGCTGGAGCTGAGTTTTCCCCTGTCACTCCCAGAGTTCAGACTGCCCATCCCTGAAATGGCCATTTGGGGATCCCTTACTTCCTCTGCCACCAGGGGCACCCAACTGCACCCAACCTATGAAAAACTTTCCTTTAGGTACAAACTAGCATAGCTTTAAAGAGGAGGCTAGGGCAAAATTCACTTAAACTAAACCATCCAATAAGGGGAAATCTAAAGGAAGGATGCTGTATCCCAGGGAGACGCGTCAGGATTTCATTCACCCAGTAAACAGTCCTAAGCTCCTGCCAGGTGGGGGTAGAGAGAGCCAGGCTGAGTTCTGTCCTCCAGGTCCAAAGGCTGGAGGTGAGCTAGGCAGGATGTGATCAGGAGGAGGAGTTGAAGTTCCAGAGAGTTTCTGGGTCAAGGAAGGCATTTCTGGTTGGTCCCAGGAGGCTTCATGGGAGAGGTGGCCATTGATGAGAATGAGGACAAGTTTGCCTGGCAGAGCTGTGGGGGAAGGACATTCCAGGCACAGGTGGGAAGAAGTGCAGGGCAGGTTCAGGGGCCTGGAGCATGGGAGTATGAGGGCCACAGTAAGAGAAGCTCTGCCCACTTTCTTGGGCCACCCAGGCAGCCTCTGCATCCCTGATGGGTTTTCATGTCTGCTAAATATAACTTCACCACCCACACTCCACCTGTCCCTGCAGCACAGCACAGGCCTATTGCCTGGAAGAGGCTGCCTCCCAGCCCCGGGCTGGTGCAGGCAGCAGGGCCTCCAGGGGTGGTAATTACTACAGCTACTTTTATGTACCTACTGTGTGCCAGGCACTGTGCCAGATACTTCGCATCCTTCTGGCCTCACAGCTGTCTTGCAGGGAAAAGCCCTTTTTGCAGTGAGGAGACAAGAAGTGTCCTTAGTAGGTGGGAATGGAGAGAAGTGGACAAGTGTAAAAAAAAGGGACAAGGCCTGGGTGGCTGACCAAAGGTAGGTGGTGAGAGAGGAAATGCGTCCAGCTGGTCCAGTTGGTTTTCCCATGCCTGAGGGACAAGGGGCAGCTGTCCAGGAGGCAGATCCTGACCTGGCTCAGGAAGAGGTGGCCCCATGATCCAGGACTTAAGCCTGCCCCTTAACCAAGCAGCCCCATTACCATTTCGTGCCCACCCCACCTCCATGTTTCTCATAACTCTGTTCCTTTTCCAAGTCTGTCCAGCATTCTTTTTTTTTTTTTTTTTTTTTTTGCGGTACGCGGGCCTCTCACTGTTGTGGCCTCTCCCGTTGCGGAGCACAGGCTCCGGACGCGCAGGCTCAGCGGCCATGGCTCACGGGCCTAGCCACTCTGCGGCATGTGGGATCTTCCCGGGCGAGGGCACGAACCCGTGTCCCCTGCATCGGCAGGCGGACTCTCAACCACTGCGCCACCAGAGAAGCCCCATGTCCAGCATTCTTGCCACTAGGCTCTGATCCAGACCGGTCTTGTATTCTGTCGGCATCTCTATGGCTTACCCGACCACCGGCCCTTCCCTCTGGCCCTTAGGGAGCCTCAGTGGAGGCCCTGGGAGGAAGTGATGATTATTCCCTCAGACCCCGGGGATGGGGGAGGAGGGAAGGAGAAGGAATTTTGAGACCCTGCCTGGCTCCTGCAGAAGGCCCTGGTCCTGGATCAGGACTGCACCGTGCTGGCGGACCAGGAAGTGCGGCTGGAGAACAGAATCACTTTCGAGTAAGTGTCTGTCGCTCCAGTCTAGGGTCCGGGGGTCCCAGCACTCGTTTGGGTCCCAGTTCTGGCTGCTGTTCTCCCTCCAAGTCCGGCCCCTGGTGCTAACCCCGCCCCTTAGGCTAAGGCCCCACCCCCAAGAGGTCCCACCTCCCCAGTTCAGGCTCCACCCTCTCTCCGGCCAGTCCCAGGTGGGTTGGGGGAGAGGCGCGGCGGGCTCTCCGACCTTCCGCAGAGCCAGGGTCCCGCGCAGGCTCGAGTTGGCGGCGCTGGAGCGCGTGGTGCGGATCTCCGCCAAGCCCACCAAGCGGCTGCAGGAGGCGCTGCAGCCCATCCTGGCGAAGCACGGCCTGAGCCCGCAACAGGTGGCGCTGCGTCGGGTGAGCCGTGTAGCCGAGGGGCAGGGGCGGAGCGGGGCGGGCTGCCTGTCCCGCGGGCTGCTGACCTGTCCCCTCAGCCAGGCGAGAAGCAGCCACTAGATCTGAGGAAGCTAGTGAGTTCGGTGGCGGCCGAGAGATTGGTTTTGGACAGTCTCCCAGGTAAGGGACGTTGGCCCAGGGGCTCGTAAGGGACAGCTCTGGCCCAAGAGGAAGGGGGTCCAGGCGAGAGGCAGACAGGAACGGTGGCCCTCTCTGCCACAGGTGTGAAGATCACTGAAGCTGGTGACATATCCCCCTGCCTCAGCCAGGTGAGCGAGGGACTGGGCACCCTCTTTTGCCCTCCAGCCTCCCCTTCCGGTTGTGGCTCTAACCCCACATTCTCACAGGGTGGCCCGCCTACAATCCAGGACAAGGCCGCCCACCGCCCTCCACTGTCCCTGAACTCGCTGGCCCAGGCACCCAGTAGTATCACTGGGAAGCGGCAGACCTGTGACATTGAAGGTACATTGGGGATGATGGTGGCTAGGGACCAGAAGGGTTGGGGACCGTTGAGGGTGGGTGGCCTTAGAGAGCCTTGAGCTGAGGCAGGGGCCTGGATGTCACTGGGGCTGGAACAGGGTCCACTGGGGTTGAGGGACCAGAAAGGCTGGGACAGGGGGCGGGATGGGGGCATTGGTGCTGGGGTCAGGGAGGCTGTGGCCATAGTAAGGGCAGCAGGACTGTGGTAGGCTAGCATAGGTGGGTCTGCACCCATGGTCCCCTTGACTCTGCGGCCATCCCCAGGCCTGGTGGAGCTGCTGAACCGGGTGCAGAGCAGTGGAGCCCATGACCAGAGGGGCCTTCTGCGCAAAGAGGACCTGGTGCTTCCAGAATTTCTGCAGCTGCCTGCCCAAGGAGCCAACTCCCAGGAAGCCCCACCACAGACTGAATCAGCGGCCCAGCCCAAGGGGAGCCCCTCAGACTCCACTGCGCACTCGGCCCTCTGACAGCTGCCCAACCGTCCAGGCCGGCTGCATGGCACCTGGCGGGCCAAGCATGCCATGGGCCCGCTCTGCATGCCCTGTCTGTGCCATGAGTGTCCCTGGCCCCTTCCTGCCACGGGCAGGCCCGCAGGAAGAGCTGGGAGGGGATGGAGAGGCGACTCAGAGGAGTGACACTCCACAGCTGCCACCACTTGGTCCCTTACAGGCTTGCTCGTCCATCCCTTGCTGCCAGGCCACCAGGGGGAAGTGGGCCTAGCCCCCAGTGCAGGTGTGCCCAACACGGAGGGGCGGCGTTGGCAGTGCCAGCCTCCCCACCATGTGCCAGGCCTCAGCAATGAGTAGGAAGAGGGGCCGGCTCTTCCTCAGGGAGCTGGTATGAGTAAGGTCTGGGGGTGCAGGCAGGCAGGCAGCCCCTCCCTCTACTCACAGAGATGCTACTGGACTTTTGGATTTTGCAGTTGGCTTGGGGCAGCTGGGTTTGTCCTGGATGTATGATATTGTTATAATAATAATTATTATTCTGCCATAGGGTGTGTTCCTTGTGTGCCAGTCTACCCTGTGTGCCGCCCCCACCCCCAAACTGTGTTGCCTTTGTCACCAGGGTCAACGCCAGGAAGCCCTTGGGGACCTCAGGATGTACCCCCTGACTTCCTGTTGTCAGAACCTGTCTTCCTGACTGCACAGAGTATGGGGTGTGAGTGTGAGAGACAGACAGAGACAGCCAGAGGGAAGGAGGGAGGGAAGGAGGAAGCAGGGGAGGAAGAGGAGGGAGGGGTAGACCCCTCTGGGCAGCTGTGCCTCTGCTGGTGTCATTGTGCTGTTCTCTGAATCTGAGTACAGTGTCTGGTCACTGTCCTGTTTCTACTGGGGACTGAAAGTGTCTCTAGACATGGCGGTGGGCTACTTTGGATTCATCGAAGGCCTCGAGGAGGACACTGGTTTTTGTGGTGGGGGCAGGTTCTGCCCCCTGCCTGCTTTGGCTGGGTGGTCTTCTCTGCCCCCCAGTGGCCAGAGAAGCCCACAGCCCACACAGGGAGGAGAAACAAGGAGAACCCCAGAAGGAGAGCCCCAGCCTGGGGGCAGAGAAGCTAGACTCAGTCTTGGTGCTGCTGTGACAGAGGAAACAAGGGGACGCAGGAGCCTTGAGAAGGCACTGGGGGAGTGAGGGGCCCTCTTGACCACCTCCAACAGGTTGAGCTCTCTTCCCCACTCTAGCTCTTTTTACTTTCTGTGCCCTCCGCCAGGGGCTCCCCATACCTGCCCCCTATCTTGTAACTGGCTCCTCACCCTTGAAGTTCCTGGGAGAGATCAGTGCGGTTTGCTGATCTCTAGAAGTCGAGCGCGAGCCTTCCTCAGGGGGCCTTCATGGCTTGTAAACAAGAAAAATTTATTTCTCACAGTTCTAGAGGTCAGAACTCCAAGATCAGGTGCAAACATGGTGGGGTTCTGGTGAGGACCTTGTTCCAGGTTGTAGACAGCCAACTTCTGTGTCCTCACATGGTGGAAGGGGTCAGGGAGCTCTCTGGGGTCTCTTTGTAAGGGCACTAATCTCACTACATCCTCATTACCTAATCACCTCCCGAAGGCCCACCTCCACATACCATCACCTTGGGCATTGGGATTTCAACATATGAATTCAGAGGGACACAAATATTTAGACCATAGCACAAGGTGACCAGGAAAGCTCTGCTGAGGTGTGTAAGCTGAGACCTTCAATGAAGCGGGACTTCTGTGTTTGTAAGTCTTAGAAATCCCACTCAGAGTCACAAGCACACACACACTGAAAGAATGCATTGGCTTATCTAATGAAGAAGTCTAGGAGTGGCTGGGTAAATTTAGGAGTTTAGATCATTTTAGTCAGGAATCTCCGTCCATCTCAGTCCTGCTTTCTTGTGTTGGCTTCATTTGCACGCGTGTTCTCTCCCTGCATGTCCTTTCTGCAAATCCCCAAAGGACGGTAGAAAATGACCAGGATTGGGATTCTGACTGGGGTCAGAGGGTCATTCCTGAACCACACTGAGTAGCCAAGCCTGGCTCATGAGATGACCTCAACCGCCAGAGGGCTGGGCCAAGCCAGCCAAACAAAATGGGCTGAGGGGGCAGAGGGCTGAAGCCTAGGTAGAAGAGCCTCCGTAGAGGTTAGCCCCTACAGGAGGAGGAATTCACATCTCCTGAGGTCCCCAAGTTAGGCATGCTCCATCCTTTATCTCATTTTGTCCTCACAACAAAACAGCCTGGTGGGGATGAAATCAAGGCTGCAGGGGGGTAAGTGACTAGTCCAGGGTCATGCAGGGGATTGCCACTGGGGTGTCACCAGCACTCAGGCTGTCTGACTCAGGGACACACACCAAGGAGGGCCTGGATGCTGCAGAAACCCCCACTGGGGAGCCAGGGCCCTCTAAGAGGAGGGCACATTGATGTGGCTACTCTGGGTTGGGGGGAGTTTGGGAATTTCTGCTAAAAATTAAAAACACACAGCATGTGACTCCAGCAGTGCCACTAGAGAATCACTCACTTCTGGGCACGTGGAGACCCATTGCTGCAGGGTTGTCTATTGCCTGAAAACGGGCAAAAGTGGATAGGGGTGGGGGGTAGGGTAACACACACATGCTCTGCGACACCACACAGCAGATAAAGAATTGGGTACAGCATGTCCTGCCATCGAAGGTTCTCCAAGACAGTTTGGTAAGAGAATGCAGAGCAATGAACATGGCATGATACCTTTATATAAACCACAAACACACAGGCACTTATAAATGTACAGAAAAGAGAGAGAATGTTCTAGAAGGATACATACCAAACTGACAGGGAGATGGGAAGCAGACCAAGAAGGGGTAGTGGTCAAAGGAGACTTTCACCTTTGCTTTAACTTTTTTTAAAAGATGCAATTAAAAATAATTATAATATCACAAAGAACTCCCCAAAGCCACTTCTTTGTCACTGCTGGCCTGCCATCCCTTTCTCCAGAAGTGGTACCCAACTCTTCCATTAGGGGCTTCAGCCCACTGCCCCCTCAGCCCATTTTGACTGGCTGGGTGTGTCCCTCTGCCACAATCCCCTCGTGATCTCCTCCCCATCATGCCCCCTGAAGCAGCCCTGAGCCCTCACTGTCCCAGCCTGGCCAGGCCCCAGCTACAAGGAAGGGGGCCAGGAACACCAGCTGGTTAACCCCTGAGGCCATGTTTCAAAGTCACTGCACAGAGGTGGACTCCTGGGTGGTCGGGAAAGGTAGCAGAGCTGCTTCCCCTCATCCCACCAGGTGGGAAGCCCGGAGAGGAGTCGGCCTGTTCACCCAGCACCCAGTGTGAAGGAAGGGAGAGAACACGCATCAGCTGACCACTCTGCAGCCTCCAACACCCCCATCCTACAGAGTTCACAGGCTGACAGAGGAGGCGTGACTTCCTCAAGGACACCCGTGGGGCCCAACCCCATGTGGCTCCAAACCTCTAAGAAAGAATCTGTCTCTTGTCCCCCCACCCACCTTAACAGCCTTGGGGTACGGGATGGGCACAGGGCGAGAACAGGGCACACAGTGACCTTGGCTCTGGGCCAGCGTGGGGGCAGTTACAGGCATTGGCTGCTCACCTGGAGCTGGGCTGCCAGTGCTGATGCACTGTTCTCTGGGGACAGCCACCCCCCCCACCAAGGGCGAGCACAGAGTGCACCCGGTAGGGGGCCTGGTCTGGTGATCAGGTGACTCAGACTTGTGGGGGATTAGAGGCTGGAATTCAGCTTCCACAGGGAAATGAAGGCCCAGATGGGGAGGAACACCTATGGTTGGTTACAGTGAGTCAAATGTAGCCAGAGCTGGGCACAGGCCCGTACCACTGTACAACCACAGGGGCGCCATTCATGTCCACCATGGTCCCGGGGGTGTCCAAGAAGAGCTAGGGACATGAACATGGGCATGTGTCCTGTGACTCCTGCAGGGAGGGACTGAGTGAGTGGTGCTCTGTGACCATCTCAACTCCTGTCTCCAGAGAACTGGCTTGGGGGTAAAGCAGAGGCAGAAAGCCAAGGAGATGAATAGCGTCCTACCTGCAGGCCAGCCCAGAGTGCCAGCTGCTAGGACGAAGTGGCCAGCTAAGATTGGTGGACCGGGGTAACCCTACAAGCCAAGGAGGCCCCCATCTTCCTGCCCCATTGCCAAAGCACTGAAGGAACCCAGAACCCAGACCGAAAACCTGAAGCTTGGAGTGTGGAACTGGAGCTTGGAATCTGGAGCACAAAGCCTGGATCTGGGGCCTGAAGCACAGACCCAGAACCTGGAGGCAAGAGCCAGAAGCCCAACCTGGTGTCTGGAACCTGAAATTGAAGATTAGGGCTCAGAACCCAGAGCCCAGCGCCAAGAACCAGAGCCCCGAGCTTGACATCTGATGTCTAAAACTGAAGCCCGAGACTGGAACTCAGATACTGGAGCCCACTTGAGGCCAGAACCAGAGTGGGGACCCCAGAAACTGGAGACAAGCTCCAGGCCCAGAGCATGAAGGCCAGGACCTGAAGTCTGAAGCCAACCTCCGAGCTTCAGGTCTGGAACCCAGAAGCCAGAGTCTGGGACCACCAACTGGGAGTCCACAGCCTCCCGTTCAGGCCTGGTGCCTGAGGCCAGCAGGAAGGGCATAGGGCTGGGGCCATGTAAGGAAGGGAACTGCGGGGGAAGAGGTGATTTCTGAGAAAAGCCCAAAGCAGCCTCAGCTCTTTTGGCCACAGACTTTGGCCTTGTCAGTCAATGAGTGACCGGCACTTGGGCCACTAGGATTAATCATTACATGGGGCACTTATCCCCCAAACAAGGACAGGGCATCCTCAGGTCAGCCGCCCCTGCCCTGGACCCAGAGGATCTAATGTAGCCTTGGGCTACCCCTCTGGAAAGTGGGGCTCAGATGGGACAATGTCTCAGGGCCCTGCCTGACCTGTGCCGGGCAGCTCAGATCAAAATCCAGGCTCTCTAAGAGAGGACAGTCAAGAGGGCCAGGGGAGGGACTGCTCTGTTCCCAGAGGGAGGTGACAGGTGACCCCTACCGTGTCACTCAGCCTGCTAGTGAGAGTGGGTGCTTTGACCACAGACACAGAGAGGATGCACCCATGTGTGCAATGCACACTCATGCTGTGTTGGTGTGCAGTTGTGCTGGCTGCATGCCGGGCAGGAATGTTGATGCCCATATTCCCGATATACAGCACTGTGCCGCCTCCGTGGGGCTTATATGTTGGTTGAATATTAAATAAACATATTGATGAGAAGAGGCACAAGTTTCTCAAACTGTGCTGATGGGAAACCCTGTTGTCATTAACCAGATCCCCTCAAAAAATCCAGGTCATGAACAGATGGTCTGGAATGTCAATTTTTCCTCCTTTGATTGTCGTTAAACTTTAGGTCCTGCAGAAAACTTACGTGCAGCAAATTGTGTGTATTTAAGGAGCAAATGGATCTTAACAGAGAATTGTAGAAAGGGAGAATAACTGGAGCTGGTTGTGCCAGCTTCCACAGATTGCTCCCTTTCTGGACCACACACTTGCTCTTGGGACCATTCTCTACTCCGTTCAGCAATCATGCCGCTCCTGGAGAAATCCTTGTCGTCGGTGTGACGAAATTCAGTGTCTGTCAGCCTGTCCCATGCACGTTAGCCATGCTATCTCCGCTCCCACCTCCTTTTCCTTCCCCTCCTACAGCACTGCCCCGACTAGGCTCTCGAGGGCCACTAAATCCACTCTGTTCTCATGTTTCCTGACACCTCAGCAGCATTTGATCTTGCTGACCAGCGTATCTCTTTCAAAACGTGGGCAACCCTGGCTTCTGGGGCATCTGCTTTTCTGCTCTTCCTCCCTATCCCTGCTGTGCCTCTTCCTGTGTCCTCCCTCAAATGTGGGTGCTCCTCTGGGCTTGGCTGGGTCTCTCCTCACTGTGCACACTCTCCCTGGGGGCACCTTCACCTGAGGCCACTCAGGCAGGAAGCCAAGTCACGCTGCGCCCTGAGGCTGTGACAGGATGCTGGTCTTTGGGCTAGCAGGGGTAGGATTTAAAAGGAAGAGGGGTGACATGGTGAGGTTTGCATTTTGGAAGGCTGGCTGGCTGCTTTTTTGGAGACTAGATTGAGGGGAGCCATCAGAGAGAAAGGCTACTACAATAACCCAGCTGAGAGATGGTGGCCAGACCAGGGAGGGGGCAAAAGGATTAGGGAGCTCCCAGAAAAGGAAAATTGGGAGAATTGGGGGATGAATTTGAGACCAAGAGGTAGAGAAGAAGCGCGTGTCGAAGATGCCTCCTCCATGTCTGGCTCCGTGTCTGGACCACACGCTGCTCGCTGAGGTTGGAACATGCAAGAGGCCCCATTTGGGGAAAGGAGAACATCGCGTGCTTCAGACCCGCAGCTCCAACTGCTCGCGCCAGAGACACCTCAGACACAGTGGTACAGTTCAGTACAGACGGATCTTTGCATCTTCCCTCCAAAACTGCTCCTCCTCCTGGGTGCCTTTCTCAGTGTGAGACACCACCAGCCACCCAGGCTCCGGGCCCAGAGGCCGTGGCCAGAGTGCAGGTGAGCAGACAGGGCAGGACTCACCATTCAGGGGAATACAGCGTCTGTCACAGACAGAGAGGAGGCAGGCCATGAGCAGGAGTGGGCTGAGATGAGCAGAGGGGCTGAAATGCTTGGGGTCTGGGGTGTGGCCACCTTCTCCACTGCTCTCAAGAGTCCCAAAGGCAGCTCTGGTCAGCTCCCAAGTCTCCATGCTTTTGCTAGGGCTGTGGCAGCCCCACTCCCCACAAAATATTTTTGCAAGTGGTGGAGATCCATAGCATTATGTAATTGTTTCTCTTGCGATGCATTTGATTAATAACTGCCTCTCCCGCTAAACCCTGAGCTCCACGAGGGCAGGGAAGGTAGGCTTCAAAGCTGTCAAAGATCCAACCCTTATTAAAAAGGAGACACACCCCCAGCTCATAAGGAGTGCCTTGGATACCTCTGCTCCTGCCCGGGGTCTGACTGGAGCAGGCAGGGGAGAGGACCATGCCTGTGGGCAGGGGTGCACGTACCCAGACAATCTCTGAGCCCATCAGCTCAAGGATGAATCCAACACAAGAACTCAGTAATAATTGCATTTCCCTGGATCAGCAACGCCCCTCCCACCCGTGCATGAATGCCAGTATTACCAAAATCACTCCCTCCAGGTAGGAGAGGTTCTAGGACACCCAAGGGTTCACCATGTAAATTAGGGTTCATGACAGAATGTGATGCAACCATTAAAAAAGTGTAAAGACACAGGAAAAGGCTTATGTTATAATGTTAGATGAAAAAAAGCAAGATGCAGTCTTCCACAGACAACAAAGTCCAAAGTAGATAGAAAAGGCACAGGGAAAAGGACAAAAGGCGGTGTTTTAAACAACACGGTGATGTTTTTTTTTTTTTTTTTTTTTTTTTTTTGCGGTACGCGGGCCTCTCACTGTCGCGGCCCCTCCCGCTGCGGAGCACAGGCTCCGGACGCGCAGGCCCAGCGGCCATGGCTCACGGGCCCAGCCGCTCCGCGGCATGTGGGATCCTCCAGGACCGGGACACGAACCCGCGTCCCCCGCATCGGCAGGCGGACTCTCAACCACTGCGCCACCAGGGAAGCCCGACGGTGATGTTTTTGAGAAGCAGGATTGTCTTTATTTTCCTTTTTGATATGAATGGAGACCTTTCTAGCAAGCACTGGGTAGCTGATTCCCTGCCTTATTTCCCCAGAATCTTCCAGAACAAGCCATAAGACTATAATGGCTTATTGTCCAAACCAGGGCACTTTGCAGAGTGAAAGGGGACTCTGGGCCAACAGTCATAAACCTGGACTTGGCCAGGCAAACCAGGACTTACAGTCACTCTCCTCAAAACCAATCCCAGCTGCACCTCCGCCTCCGCAACCCCTCTCTCCCCTGTGGGTTCTGTGGCCTAAACTACCACGGCCACAATGTGCTGGCGCTGGGATCCAAACCCAGGCTGGCCTGTTCTCTGCTCTTAGCCACTTCGACAGAGTCTGTTGTCTGTGTCGCCCTAAGATGTGTAAGATGTTGAGGAGTAAGATTTGTAGCTCAGGGGACCCTGAGCAAACAGAGTAGCTGGTGAGCCAAGAGTTGTTGACCTGAAACAGGGCTGAGAATCTAGAGGAGATGGGGCCATTTCTTTGGCGGGGACACTTCAGCCATCCTGGAGACAGTGAAAAGGGCATGAGGGCATGAAGAGAACAAACATGCTGAGGGACTTTGTTCTAGGCACTGAGATGGGTCATTTATCTCATTGAATCCTACAACTCACTGAAAAATTCATGCTCATTGCCATTTTATAAGGGAAGGGACTAGGGCTCAGGGAGGTGAGTACTTAGAATCCCAGGCCGACTCAGGGACTGGACCATTTCTTGGATCAGGAGAGAAGCTGGCCTTGCAATCTTGGCTCAGCATGGAATAGGAACTCAACTACTGTGCTTAGAAATGGATGGATAGACACAAGGCTGGCTGGCTGGCTGGCTGGCTAGGTGGATGGATGGAAGGATGGATGGATGGATGGATGAATGGATGGATGGATGGATGGATGGATGGATGGATGGGCCGATGGATGTTAGGTCACTCAGACAGTTGCCCAAGCTAGATCTTGAATGGAACTCACCACTCCTGGATCTGAGAAAATCTTAGTCCCTTAGAAGGGAAGCTCCCTTCTCATCTCTCTGTGAATATGGGCCCCAACTCAGGCTCCGAGGTCCTGTAAATAGAAATGAGCTTCTCAAAGACTCCCTAAGACCCCTGTCTGGGTTTCAGGCACTCTACAACAGACCTCATGTTATCATCAACTTCCTGATCCAGAAGCCCAACTGTGATATATTTCCTCTCCCTCCCACCCTCCCAACACCAATTGTCCTGCCCAAGTATCCCTGGGATGCATCTTCTCCTCTCCATCCCTCTTCTTCCCACTTAGATTCAGACCTCATCCTCTCTCACCTGGACCATCTCATCACCCTTTTAACCGGTCTCTCTGCTTCCAGACTCACTCCCTTTGACACATCCGAACCCCACACACCTGGGACCATTCTAAAATGCAGACCAGGCCCTGCCCCATCTGGCCAGGGGCAGATTCTCTCAGGCTCACATCCTGGATCTGTGGTCTTGGACCCTCCACAATTCAGCGCTACATAGCTTCTCTGGGTTTGTCTTCTGTTGCTTCCTCCATCACACACTCCCTCTCCTCTAAATGCCCCTCAAGACACACAGAGAGACCCACAGACACTCAGATGCAAGGCAAGGCTGAAGAGTTTTTGTGTTACTCCTTGCAGAGTACTGTCAGGCCAAGAAGGAGGGAAAGGGGCCAGAGCCATGGAATCTCTGGGGACCCTGGGAACGAGGTGCCTGAGTGGCATCAGGGTCTCTGCCTGGGGGCATGGGATGCATCTGTGCCCTCCTTGCTGGGTCTGGGTCATGGTTCTAGCTGAGTATCTGTGTGGGGGAGGGGAGAGCCTGTCCACAGACTCCCCCTGCAGAGCTGACGATTAGCAATTAACCGGGAGGAATCTAGGGGGGTGAGGTTAGTTGGGGAACAGAGGGAGGGCAGCTAGGGTTCCAGGGACTTTGCCCTTTACCCGAGGGTATAAAGAAGAGGATCCCAGGTTCTCCTCAGGCCCCTAGGGCTTCCCTGAGCATCTGAGCAGGAGCTGAAACACAGAACACCAAGGTGAGTCCAGGGTCCCCACATCCCAACCCCATCCCCAACTCTTAGTAGGAAACAGGCTCCTCACCTCTGTCCCTACTGTGCCTCTTGTTTCCTGTCCCCTATAACATCTCAGTCCCAGCCCAGCCTGGCTCACTGCCCCAGAGTAAAACGGACTCATGCTCTTCCAGGGCTTGGAATTCAGCTCTGCATGCCCCACAACCCCACAGCCAGGGTCCTTGGAATAAGGTTGGGGGTGAAGTGTGGGGTGCTGAAGCAGACTGGGGCACTCCCACCCCAACAGCCGGGAACTCCTGTGGCAATTCAGGGGCAGCTAAAGCAAGTCAAGGGCTTCCCAGACTTGGGGACAGGATGGGGGCCCTCCTTAACTAAACGAGTCCTGGTCTGAGCCTCATTCATGGCAGAAAGGCCCATCAGTGCTTGTTTATTGCTGGGGGGTAAGGGTGGATGGGGAAAGAAGTTCATTTGTGAGGATGAACCCCTGTGCCCCAGGGGCACTCTGGTGACACCTGTATCTGTCATTAGAACACTTGCTCCCATTGCCATGTTCCATCTATTTGAGGGATCATTTCATTGACATCTGATTCTCCACTAGACTTTGAGCTTCCTGGGGGAAGGAGCTGCATCTGTACTTAGCCAGCTGTACCCCAGCATCAAGCTCAGTGCCTTAGATAGAGTAGATGCTCAATAAATACTTGCTGAATGAATGAATGAATGAATCCCTAAATCTGTGTTGAGACCTGAGTGTGCAGCTCTGGGTGTGTGTGTGTGGGGTTGGAGGGTGTGCTTCGCTGGAGGTATGTTTGTGATCACACACCATGGGTGTGAGTGAGCACGTGAGTGTATGGGTGTGGGTGTGGAGGGATGGGTGTGTGAGTGTGTATGAGTTTCCAGGACACAGCAGTTCTCACTCAGTGTTGCTGTGCCCCTGATGTGCAGGGCCCACAGTGTGTACCCAGGATGATGTCCTATGGAGAGAGGCTGGAGGGCCGGGCTGTCTCCCCACTCTCAGTCTGTGGGGGGCACATGACGTGTGGGGCGGCGTTTACCTATGTGCCCAGCCCACAGGGTGAGTGCTGCTCCCACCCCTGGACCCTGCTTGCCCTCAGTTGCCCACGTCCTGCCCCGGTGGGGAGGCCTCCACCCCTCTGCCCACCCCTCCCAACCTCCCCAGGACCTGGGGCCTCAGGGAACTCCTGACCAGCCTCGCTCCCCAGTCCTGCACAGGATTCCAGGGACCTCAGCCTATGCCTTCCCCAGCCTGGGCCCCGTGGCCCTCGCCGAGCAAGGCTGCCCCTACGGGGAGGTTCTGGAGCACCATGACCCGCTGCCTGCCAAGCTGGCCCAGGAGGATGAGCAGAAGCCAGGTGGGCCTGGGTCGGGGTGGCAGGGGTGTCGGCAGTCACTGGCAGAGCCCTCCAGCCACTGTGCTCATGACTGGCCTCTCTCCAGAGCCTGGGTTGGCCCAGAAGCTGTGCCGGGCTGGCTTGACGCTCCTCAAGGTACCACTGATCCTCGTCTTCCTCTACCTCTTCGTCTGCTCCCTGGACGTGCTCAGCTCAGCCTTCCAGCTGGCCGGAGGTAGGGGAACAGAACCAGAGGAATTATAGAAACAGAACCTGCAGGAGATATATAGAGATCTATGATTTATTGCAAGGAATTGGCTTACGTGATTGTGAAGCACGCTGGGCCTCTTGGGCAGAAGCCAATACTGCAGTGCACAGGTGGAATTTCTCCTTCCCCAGGGAAGCCTCAGGGGAGAGGTAGGGCGGAGGGGAGGGGACCAGGGAAGGGTTTTGAAGGGTCTCGGACAACGCTGGCTCATGCTCCCCAGGGAAGGTGGCTGGCGACATCTTTAAGGACAATGCCATCCTGTCCAACCCGGTGGCGGCGCTGGTGGTGGGGATCCTCGTGACCGTGCTGGTGCAGAGCTCCAGCACCTCCACATCCATCGTAGTCAGCATGGTCTCCTCCGGCTGTGAGTAAGCCCACCAGGGCCAGGGAAGGAGTTGGGGGCTGGGATGCTGGACGCGCGGCTGGGGTGGGAAGAGCAGGAGTCGGGGCAGGGACCGCGGGCAATGGGCAGCTCTGGTGTCTCCCACTCTGTTCTCCAAAGCACGGCCTGGAGTCTCAGCCAGGAGGGGCGCCCCAGGAGCTGGGAAGGGTGGCAACTAGGGAGTACAGCCTCAGGAAGGCTCACCTTCATGTCGCCACACAGTCGCTCATTCCATCCATCAAGGGAACAGAACCAGAGGAATTAGAGAAACAGAACCTGCTTGAGATATATAGAGATCTATAATTTATTGCAAAGAATTGGCTTACGTGATTGTGAGGCAGGCTGGGCCTCTTGGGCAGAAGCCAATACTGCAGTGCATAGGTGGAATTTCTTCTTCCCCAGGGAAGCCTCAGTTTTGCTCTTAGGGCCTTTAATCTCATGAGATGAGGCCCACCCAGATTATTGAGGTTAATCTTTTCTCAAGGTCAATTGATGGTTGAGGCAAATCCATCCGCAAAACATCTTCACAGCAACATCTAGGTTAGTGTTGGACTGAATAACTGGGTACTAGCCAAGCTGATGCATGAAAGTGACATCACACTTGTGTACACATGTACACACACAAGCACAGAGACACATTTGAATTTAGGACCCATGCCCTCGTGGACATGCACCCACACACTCGTTCACATATACACAGGTGCAGTACACATATGTGAACATCAGTTCACATGTACGCACACATGTAAACACACAGCATGTGCCCCCATGTACCTGTGGTGCTGAGGCTGAGCGGAGTCAGCAGCATGGCAGGAATGCCTGCTGGGGGCTGGGATGAGGGCAGTGGGTCTGACAGGAGAGGTTGTGGGGCAGGACCTGGGTGGCCCTTATCCAGTTAGTTAAGAGGCGCCCTCTTCTACCAGTGCTGGAGGTAAGCTCTGCCATCCCCATCATCATGGGCTCCAACATCGGCACCTCCGTCACCAACACCATCGTGGCCCTGATGCAGGCGGGGGACAGGACTGACTTCCGGCGGTGAGGGGGTGGAGCAGTGAGGGGCCTGTCCTTGTCGGGGGAGGGTGGTCCCAGACGCCAGGAGCCCCCAGTCTGAGTGCCTCCTGGCTCCAGCCTGCACTGCAACGTGGCCTCCCTGCCCAGGGCCTTCGCGGGGGCCACAGTGCACGACTGCTTTAACTGGCTGTCAGTTCTGGTCCTGCTACCCCTGGAGGCTGCCACCGGGTACCTGCACCACATCACTCGACTTGTGGTGGCCTCCTTCAACATCCGCGGCGGCCGCGATGCCCCTGACCTGCTCAAGATCATCACAGAGCCCTTCACTAAGCTCATCATTCAGGTGGAGGCAGGGCTGTCATGGGGTGGGGGCTGGGGGACTGTAGGACCCCACCCTCACTCCCCCCTCCCACACCTTACCCACAGCTGGACAAGTCCGTGATTACCAGCATTGCCACGGGGGATGAGTCCCTGAGAAATCACAGTCTCATCCGGATCTGGTGCCACCCAAACCCCATGGAGGTGAGTCCCAGGTCTGGCTTCAGTGAGAAGACTCCTTCTTCAGACAGCTGACTGCCAGTGTCGTCTGTTCAAAAGCTCTATGTAGACCTAGGGGATCATTTACCCTGGGAGGACAAATATGGGGCACTTTTGCGGTGATACTGTGCCTATGGCAGATGTTGCTACACCCTGCCAGCCTCACACCAGCTTCAGGCAGCCATTGCCAATCAATTAGAGTTAGCATGTCATCGATCTAGCCCAGAGATTGGTTCTCAAAGTGTGGACCAGTGGCACACATACCACCTGGGAACCCATTAGAGATGCAAACTATCTGGCCCTCTCCTAGACCCACTAAATCAGAAAAAAACAGGTGGAGCCCAGCAGCCTACATTTCAACAAGCCCTCTAGGGCTGTTCCACGCTCAAGTTGAAGAACCACTGATATGGCTCAACCCTGTGGTTTCATGGGTAGAGAAATTGGCTCCAAGGGGCTAAGAAACTCTCCAGAGCTTGTCCTACCGCTTCAGGGCCCCAAGCGCAGGTCTTGCAATCTAGGGCTCTCTCTTCCCCTGGGGGCCAGGGGGGTTAATGTCTCACTTCTGCCGTGTTTGGGGGCCCAGGTAATGTGCGGAGGTGGGCGGGGAGAGAGTGCTATAAGGGTGCCTGGGAAAAATAGGACCAACAGGAAACTGGTCCAGGAGCAGGGCAAGTGGGCCATGGACACCTCACTGGAGACACAACAGCCACTTGTACTGATATTGGGCTCCTTCCCCTGGAGACTCCCACAGGCCGGTGTCCCCTTGTCCTGCTGTACTCTTCCTGCTGCTTTCTGGCTTCTAATGCCTGGAATGAGGCTCCGTTTGGATCAGCTGGACACTTGTGGACCAGCCATTACACCAGGCTAACATGGAAGCTAACTATTAGCACACTTTCTCATTCAGCCATAAAAAGGAAAATGCTTCATCAAAACCATAATCCACAGTATTTGCTCCCTCTTGATTATGACATACAAGAAGTAACACCATTTAGAATGAAAGACAAGGAAACCGGAAGCCCAGCACACCCTCTTCACTTGCTACTTGATGTTCCCATACTTTATCCCAGTGTGAACAGAGAACATTCTTTCAACTGGCCCTGCGAGGTTCCTTTGCATCTGAGTGGCACACAGCTCCAGCTCAGTCCTTCTGAGTGTTCAAGGCAGTTTGACATCAAAAAGCCCATGCAGACAGCTTTCACGCTGGCTTTGTGACCCCTCTAACACATCTCCCCTTCTCATGAGCAGTCTGGGCCCTCCCCAAGCTCTCTGAATGGCCAAGATCCCATCTGCTTCACAGCAAAACCTGAAAGAGACCAAAGTCACACACTTTGAACTTCACAGAAAGCAAGCTGTGGAAGGGAGCTCCTCAGCCGTGGCGATCCTCGTGTCCTCTGAAATCCCTGCTGCCTGCCTGCAGCTGCACTCACCTGGTCTCCCCTTGAAGGATGCACCGGCAAATGTAGCTCTCACCCAATGGAATCCTCAGTGATGCTGGTCCTGAGGCCAAGGGACTGGAAGCAACCCACCCAAGTTCACTGGGCCGGGGCTGTCCTCACTGGTTCCTCCGCTGCGCCTGCTACCACTCGCCTGAGCACTGTTTTCTCGTCCCAGCTCTCCCGGGAAACCTTCCCTTGAGAGCAGGGTCCAGACTGGATTTCCTTGGCTTGGAGAGTAGCTGGGGCTGGGATGTGAGCTCCCTGTTCTGGCCCTCTCTCTGGGACAGTCCCCTTTGGAAAGTGGCTCACTCAGCCACGCGCACTGGCAGCTCCTGCACTGAAGACTCACGTTTTTCCTCTGGCCACCGAGTCTCCTGTGGCCCCTTCCAACCTGTTCTCATTGCTTCCAGCTTTCACCAAGCTAGGCCCAACCTCGCCTAAGCCAGCCTCCAGGGCACCTATGTGACTGACAGTCTGGGGTTTTCCAGATGGTGAAAGAAAAACCAGAGGCAGTGTTTGTTAGCATCCTAACAATTCTTGATGTTCCAGGGTCCTGACACTGTCCTGGGAATTACCTTCTTGTGTGGTCACAGTGTGGATTGTCAACCCTACATACCTGGTTTAAACCAGCTTCTTCTGAGGACCTGCATCCTGGGAGGCAGGGATTGTCACAACCCCATTTTAAACAGGTTCAGACAGGCTTGTCCAAGTCTATGTGATTGAGGTAGGACAAAAATCCTGGTGGAATCTGGAGCCCACACTCTTGACTCTCCATTTCGCTGTCCCTTCCAGATGTATATCCCACCATATGTGTCCATTTCCCACTCTGCCTATCAGGCGTGAATGCCTCCAGGTGACCACAGCCACTTGAGAACCTCCAGGGATGGTAGGTGTGGCCGTAAATATCAATTCTCCTCTTTGCCACCAGATGGCGCTGCTAGCAGAGCACTCACGCTCTGCTTCCAGAAAAGCAAGGACCCTAAAACACCTCTTCTCCTGGAGGGGAGACTACTGCGCACACCCACCCACATCCTGCACGGTTTTCCCCAGGGGAAGGATTCTTGGAGCCCACATTCCTCTGTGAGCTTAATCATATGCTTCAGTTCCCAGAGGTGTCTCCTGAATTTGCGTTGTCTCTGCAAGCACATAAATCCCAAACTCTTTCTTCCCAGATTCCTCACGACTAGCCCCTGGGGAGAAGTGGGCAGCATTATGGACCTCATGCTTCAGACAAAGAAACTGAGGCTTAGAGAGGTTACCTGTTTTGTCCAGTGTCACACAGCAGGGAGTGCTCAGCTGGGGTTGAGCGCAGGGCTAAGGCACCCCCTCCACATGCCCCTCCCTCTCCTCCACCTCCACCTACCCCAGGCCCAGGAGGAATGGGCATATCCTGGGGCTATGCCCCAGACCCTGGGCCTGGCAGCTCTTTATCTAGGCTGGAGCTCCCACCTTCCCCTCTGCTGGCCAGGGAAACCCCAGGGCCTGCTCCTTCCCCTCCCGTCTCTGCCCACCCAACCTGGCAATGCAGTTGACCCCCTCTCTGCCACTCTTGCTGCCTCCACACTCCTCTCTTGCGCTTTAGGGTCTCTGGACTGGCCCTTTGAGCTCAGCCAGGGCCACATAACCCCAGGCAGGAAGGTCAAGTTTCCAAACCTCAGAAGTCCTAGCCTCCAGCCTTGCCCTGCCCCGACATTGTCAGCACTGAGTGGGACCCCAGTGGAGCTCCTCTCCTCCTCTTCCAGCCTCCCCAGGTCCCAGAGAACCCTCCCCCAAGAGACCCCTAGACCCAGTGCAGTGCAGGATGGTCCACCAAGTTCCTTCCCAGCAGGGCCAGGATCTTCAGGCATGTCTGCAGGAGCCATTGACCCTGACCTAGGAAGTCAACCTGTACCCACACACCATGTGATACTAGATAGGCCCAGGGAAGGAGGGGGTCTAATCCTTATTTGGAGGCACAATTTATCGAAGGCTTGTCATGATCTAAGCCCTGTCGTGAGTGCTTCACACATATTTCCTCCTGTAACCTTTGCAACAGCTCTTTACTTTTCCTGCTTTAGAGAAAACAGGCTCAGTGAGGCGGCATGACTTGCACAAGGTAGCTGAGATAAAAGCAGGATTTGAACTCAGATCTGCCAGACAGCAAACACCCGGCTGTCTCCCAGTTACCACCACTTTCCCAGCCGGCTTTTCCAATCAAGCCCATCAGAGACTATTTTCTCCTGGTTTCTCGGCCTGCAATTTTGGCCCAGGCTTGAGGATGCCCCAGGGCCCTGGTATGGCCAACTGGGTACACAGAGGAGCACGCTGCCCCCCCTCAAGGGAGTACATGCCATTAAAATAAACCCCGATTTAAAGTCAGGTGCCATAAATGGTTCTTATCTCTAACACACATTTTTTTTTAAATGACACAGATTAGAATAAAACATAAAGGAGCTGTAAATCCAAGTGCCAGCACCACACCTGAGCCCTTACCCTCAGCACCCAGGAAGGTCAGAGGGATGTGAGATGGAGACCCCACAGGGGGAACGGGACCAGGGTCCATATCAGCTCCCAGAGGAGGCAGATGGTGGTGACGGGGAGAAGATGTGACTCTTTCATTTTGCCTGGGGCCCAAGGAGTAAGGGCCCCTTTCTGCGGCTCAAGTCCTCCTTTGTGACATGGCTTCTTCCTAGCCAAGGCTGGCCCGCTCTCTACTTTCACTGATGGGACCCTGGGGGAAAGGTAAGGAGCCCAGGTTGCATTTTTAAAAAGAACTCCTTAGGGAATTCCCTGGCAGTCCAGTGGTTAGGACTCCGCGCTTTCACTGCTAGGGGCCTGGGTTCGATCCCTGGTCGAGGAACTGAGATCCCACAAGCTGTGCCAAGGAAAAGGAAAAAACTCCTTAACCCAAGAAGGCTACGAATGAGTGGTTCCAGACTGGCCAGACTGGCCTTCACAGAATTGTAAAGTATGTCTTAAAGCGGTTGCCAACATTTACAGATTGGGAGATTTTATCTAAACCTTCAGAGTTGTGGTTTCTCTTGTAGAATCAGGCCCTTTGGCTAAGCTGGGCTAAATCCCTGGACAGTGACAGTGGCCTGGAGCTGAGTAGCTGCTGCCCCTTTAGGCCCAGGACACTCCCCGCCACCCCCACGCAAGGCTGAGCCCCTCACTTAGGCTACCTGCTTGGTCCTGGGCCTTCTGATTTAAGGGCCCTCTCCAGGAACCCCCTCTTCACCGATAGTAGGTGGGGGAGGGAAGAGATGTTGGTCCTGGGCCCTCTGCCCCACCCCCTCCAGATAAGGAAGTGAGCAAGAGGAAAACAGAACGTGGGCTACGTGCCTGAGGGGAGAGGACAGGGCAAGGATGCTGGTGAAGAGGAGGCCCTGAGACAGGGATTGATAATAAAAGATGGGGAAGGGAGAGTTTTCAGAAGAAGTGGGCCATGGTCAGCAGCCTCCAATGCCAAGGAGAGGTAGAAGAAAACATGGACAAGACACCATCAGATCAGGAGGCCCCTGCGGGCCCCCGTGAGAGCCAGATCAGTGGGTTGATGGGGCTGAATATTCTGAGGGCCGACTACAGCCAGATTCTCCTGTGGCAGATATTTTCAACTCCATTTCATCATTGGAGGAAACAGACTCAGAGAGGGCAAGCAAAGCATTCAAGGGCATGTAGTCAAGAGGACCATCTGAGGCTTCCCTGGTGGCGCAGTGGTTGAGAGTCTGCCTGCCGATGCAGGGGACACAGGTTCGTGCCCCGGTCCGGGAAGATCCCACATGCCATGGAGCAGCTGGGCCCGTGAGCCATGGCCGCTGAGCCTGCGCGTCCGGAGCCTGTGCTCCACAACGGGAGAGGCCACAGCAGTGAGAGGCCTGCGTACCGCAAAAAAAAAAAAAAAAAAAAAAAAAAAAAAAAAAGAGGACCATCTGTATCCCCTCCATCCCCCATCTCTCCCTAACCCCTACCTTAGCCCCCATCCCAGGCTGCACTTTCCTGAATTCTCTAAGTCACTCTCCTCTTAATCTAGGTTCCCTCCCGCAGGCCCAGGGCAGAGGCCAGCACCAGCCGGATGCTCGGAAATGCCACCATGGAGAAATGTGAGTACCTGCAGTGTGGGAGATGTCTGGCATGGCAGGGCAGAGTCTGGCAGAGGCAGGGCCATCTCCCACCTGGCCACTGCTGCTTCCAGCCCCAGAAGGACAGCTGTCAGCCAGCCCAGCTCTTGGGCTTTGGTCTGGAGGTTCAACCTGCTCTAGAGGTTGAAGAGACATGAGGCAAGGCCTTTGGCTCTGAGCCCAAGAGGGTGGCAAAGGTTGGGGGCTAGGAGCTGGATTGAGGGAGTTAGCTCTCAGAAGCTTGATACCACTACCACCACCCTCCCGCAGGCAGCCACATTTTCGTGGACACAGGGCTGCCTGACCTGGCTGTGGGGCTCATCCTGCTGGCTGGCTCCCTGGTGCTCCTGTGCACCTGCCTCATCCTCCTCGTCAAGATGCTCAACTCTCTGCTCAAGGGCCAGGTGGCCAAGGTCATTCAGACGGTTATCAACACCGGTGAGCCTCGAGCAGTGGGTGGGCAGGCCCCAGGATGGGCCCTTCTGGATCTTGCTGAGTCCTGCCACTGCCTTGGTGTGTGATCTGGGTAAAGCCCTACCATCTCTGAGCCTCAGTTTCCCCATGTGAACACAGAAGAGATTGGACGAGGTGATTTTTGAGGCCCCTGAGGTGCTGACAGCTGGGGATCTGTGGCTGCTTCCGGCTGTGGTTCCATTCTAGCAGGTGGCTCCAAAGAGATTCTCAGAGGCCATTGTTGGATTCAATTAATAGTCATTAAGCCCCTACTGTATGCCAAGCATGGCGTGGTGCCAGGGATACAGAGGTGAGCCACACAGAGATGGCTCCTGCCCTCAGGGGACTCACAGCCCAGAGGGAGAGACAAGCAATAAATAAGTGATTGAGGGGGGATAAATTCAGACAGAGCAGTAACTGCCAAGGAGAAAGCAAAACACAGCAAATAGAATATGGAAGAGGCTGCTTTTGATGGGTGGTCAGTGGCTTCTGTGCAGAGGTGACATTTGAGCAGGGACCTAAATGTGGAGCAGTCAGATGTGGCTGAAGAGCTTTTCGGGTGGAGGGAACCTACCCGAAAGTGCAAAGGCTCCAAGGCAGGACTCAGCTGGGCAGGACTGTGGCACAAAAAGGTGGCCAGCAGTGTGGTGGGAGCTCAGTGAGGTGGAGAGAGGTAGGGAGAGGTCAGCGAGGTAACAGGGACAGAGCAGGTCCCAGGCTGCACTCAGAGCCTAGACTTTATCCAGGGTAATAGGGGCACTTGGGGGTTTGGGCAGGGCAGTGATACCATCTGACTTCCATTTAAGCCTCATTTTGAGCTTTTGGGACACTGCCTGGCACTGGCAAAGGCAGCATGACAAACGCTGGAATAAGGGGCATCCATGGATCTATGGGAGCTCAGAGGAGGGAGAAGCAACGTCTGCCCAGGGGCTGGGGTCAGGGAGAGCTTTCCAGTGGCAGTGATATCCACGCTGAGTCCCGAGGATGAATATTTAGGAGTGAGGAGGATGTCCCAGGTAGAGGGAACAAGGGAGCAAAAGCATGATAGAAGCAGGCTGAGAAGGGCCTTTAATCCAAGATCCAAGAGGACCAGGAAAAGCCACCGCAGTCGAGCAGGGGACTGACAAGGTCCCACTTGGAAGCTGACATGGATTCCTCCTCCCAAAGGAAAGTCCCCGCCCCCTCCCAATGCCCTCCCACTGACCCTGCTGGGACCGTTTGCTCGCAGACTTTCCCACCCCCTTCACCTGGGCCACAGGCTACTTTGCCATGGTGGTGGGCGCTGGCATGACCTTCGTTGTCCAAAGCAGTTCTGTATTCACCTCGGCCATCACCCCACTCATCGGTAAGTCCCCACGCCGAGGCAGGGTCAGGTGGGGCAGGGCTGACAGGAAAAGGGCTGAAGGAAGGAGCTGGGGAGACCATGTCCTCTCCTCTACCCCCAGGCCTGGGTGTGATCAGCCTTGAGCGTGCCTACCCACTCACACTGGGCGCCAACATCGGCACCACCACCACGGCCATCCTGGCTGCACTGGCCAGCCCCCGGGAGAAGCTGTCCAGTGCTTTCCAGGTGCGCTTGGGAGAGTAACCCTGCCAGAGGCGGGACAGGGCTAGGACTGGTGCCTGGAGCCTGACCCAACGTAGGACAACACGTACAAATTAGTTTTTGACTGCCTACTACGGGCCACCTGCTATGCCAGACTCTATGGGAACCATACGGACAAAGTATACCTGGTGCTGCCCTCAAGACCTTAGTGTTTAACAGGGGAGAGACATTACTGAGAGCCACACCAATCAAACAAGAGGGAGAGGGATTTGTACTCTGAGGAAGGGGTGCTGGCTCAGTTTGGGGGATCAAGGACTGGGGGGCAGACAGCAAAGGGGTTGCTGTTCTAGGAGCAAAGGAGTAACTGATAAGCCAGGATGTTGCCCACTCAGAAGGCCAGAGCTCCTGAGCCAGAAACTGATGTGAATCTTTTAGCTACTGGATCTGGACAGGATCTGCTGGGGAATTCCTGAGAGGGAGATCAGTGGGGGAAATGTGGGGAGTTCAGGGCGGCAGTTACTTACCTACTGGTCCAGAAGTGTTTCAGTGTTTTACTGGGGGAATGTCAGCCCTAAGTGCTGACTTTCCTGCTGCCCAGACCCTGTAGGGCCACTGCTATCTATCCTGACTCAGGAGCTGGCGCCCCTGCCCACCTCCACCCCTCCACCCTCTCCCCTGCAGATTGCCCTCTGCCACTTCTTCTTCAACATCTCAGGCATCCTGCTGTGGTACCCAGTGCCCTGCACGCGCCTGCCCATCCGCATGGCCAAGGCGCTGGGCAAACGCACTGCCAAGTACCGCTGGTTCGCCGTCCTCTACCTCCTCCTGTGCTTCCTGCTGCTGCCGTCGCTGGTGTTTGGCATCTCCATGGCAGGCTGGCAGGCCATGATAGGTGTGGGCACACCCTCTGGGGCCCTGCTGGCCTTCGTGGTACTTGTCAGCATGCTGCAGAGTCGCAGCCCCGGGCACCTGCCCAAGTGGCTGCAGACATGGGACTTCCTGCCCCGCTGGATGCACTCCCTGCAGCCCCTGGACCACCTCATCACCCGCGCTACCTTGTGCTGTGCCAGGCCCGAGCCCCGCTCACCCCCGCTGCCTGCCAGGGTCTTCCTGGAGGAGCTGCCCCCTGCCACACCCTCCCCCCGCCTCGCGATGCCCAATCACCACAACGCCACCCGTCTCTAGGCTCCAGCCCAGACTGCTGCCTGGAGTCAGGAAATGCCTGTGCCTGGTGCCCGGGGTAGAAGGGCAGAGGGGTGTGTCTGTGTGCTCTGGGCATGCACCTGTCCTTGCACAGGTCCTCAGAGGTCTGGGCTTTTGTAACTGAGACACAGTGTTATGTGCTCATGTGGGCATGTTGGGGTGAGCCTGTGTGACAGCCTGCATATGCGTACTGATGCACCTGGGGGGTGGGGTGAGGGGGTGCATGCCAACTGCATGTTATTTGGGTATGATTTTGAGTCCTTTGCACATGTGTTTGGAGACCTGCACTGTGTCCTTGTGCACACACAACTCTGACTGGGCTGGGTGGGAGTAAGGGTGAGTCTGAGTTCATGACCTACAGCTGTTTGCTCGCACACAGATGTGGGAGCCTGAGTCACTGGCTGAATTCTCGCCCCCTCCCTGCCACCTTCCTTCCTCCATCATATCATCCTCCTCATCCTCACCCAGGTTTTCTGTATCATTGTTACAACCCTCTTCCCCAACACTGTTTGATTTAAAAAAAAAAAAGAAAAAAGAAAAGAAATGAAACTCTCATTGTGCACTTGGAGGTCTGCTTGCTCTCCATCTAGGGGGGAGGAGAGACCATGGTTTGGGGTTCAGCAGTACTATCTCCCCTCCCAAAGAGAGCCTGTTGTGCCCTGCAGGAGCCAGCCTACAAGCCCTCCCCAGCAATCCTCCTGGCCCTGCCTAATGAGTCCAATCCACAGTTCAAACTTCCTGGAGCCCCAGCTAGGGCCACCTTAAGGCAAGTGTAAGGAAGGCTCTTTGCTAACCCCACTAGGCTGACCTCCTCTGGTCTATATCTGCCTCTTGCTCATCCACCTCATTGCCTCCCTCCCTCCTTCTCTCTGGGATAAAAATCAGTTCTCCAGAAAACAAGTGATAGGTGGGGGCCTGTCAGGGCCACTCGGGGAAGGAGAGGCAGGGTGGAGATGGGCAAGAGAGGTCATGCCTTGGACCCCAGTGCACAGGGCGTAGAAACTAGCCACTCTCCCTCTCACCTTTATCCTCTACTTTTGGGCAATAAACCAGCCTTCATTTAAACCCACCCAAGCTTTTCAATTCCTCCTCCTCCATAGGGTCCCCTGAGCTGAGGCCTGCAGAGGGAGGGTCAAGGGGTGGGGGGGGGGTGCCAAAGTTCCTCCCTCTAGTCCAGGGACATATCCAGGGCCTTTGGACCCCCAAGGAGGCAGGAACGCTGTAGGGCCCCAGACCTAGTTGTGATGGTCTGCAACATGTGTCTCCCCACCCCCACCTCTGTCCCCTATGAAGTATGTGCAGGGAGATGCAAGGGCCTGCAAGCCCTAGAGCTGCTCTCCAGGCTACCAGCCCCACCATCACCCACTCACAACCCTTACTAGTGCTTCCTCTTGCCATGTGGAGGGGGTGAGAAGTACCCTGGCCTCCAACTTAGTGAGTGTTGTGGGAGGGTGGGGACGGGACTTCCTTTGCAGTATGTCCCACACAGATCTGTGGAAAGTTTTGTGGGAAAGGATGCTCAGGCCTGAGTTAGAGGGTTTGAGAACTCCCTCCTTGGGTTGGCCGTCCTTAGGACCCTGAGAAGGCACCAAGGCCCTTGGACTCTGGCCTAGGGAGTTAGGCCACAGGCAGGGCACCCATGGGAGGGCCTGATGTAGGGCTCAGGAGGCTGGGAAGCCTCTGGACTCATAATACCAACCTCACCAGATACCCATTCTGCAAGGATCTTCTAGTAAAGTACTTTCCGCATCTGCAACCCTCCCCGACCCCCTCACGACCGGAGGGTGAGTCTGCCATGCCCAGGTCAGGCTTTATTTTGGCGCTGTCTGGCTGTCCTGCTAGGTGCCCTGCGAGCGCAGCCCATGGATCAGCTCGTGCATCGTCTTGTTGAGAATGCCTCCATGCACGCCCCGCCGGCCCATGAGCACGAGGAGTGCACGCGGCGTGTGGCCCACGCAGATGGCGCGCCCGTCCTTCCCCTTAGTGCGCGCGTCCAGCACTCCATCGCCCTCGGCCAGCAGGTGGTCTCGGATGACGCAGCAGCGGCGGCCCGCCACACTCAGGCCCGCCTGCAGGAAGGTGCGCCGGTCTGGCCCCGTGAGTACACCCACCTCCTGCGGTGAGATGGCCGCCAGCAGGCCACCGGGCCGCGATGCCCACACGCAGCGATTGTCCGAGTGGCCCACGATGGCCACGTCGTCGATGCGCTGGTCCCGCAGCACCGCACTGATGTAGCCTTTCCAGTCGCCCATTCCGGCTCAGAGTGCGTCCCTCGCCTCTCACTTTCGAGGGTTGTCCTGCTGCGCCGCGCACCTGGAACGCCCGGGTCACTATGACGTATTCGGGGGGGGGGGGCGGGGTTGTGACGTAGAGATGGCTGCAAGGTCACAGAACGGATACCTACGCTGGAGAATGGGGTGAGGGTGGGGCGGCGTTCATATCTTACACCTGATGAAGTTCTAACGTTAGTAGATAATGGCAATTATTTCTAGATGGTAAGATACAGGTGATTTTCATTTCTTCGTACTTTTATCCTATATTTTTCAAATTTTCTACAATAAAAGTGTGATAAGCAGAAAAAAAATAAAGTTAGCCTGAAGGAGGGAATCGCACGAGTCAAAATAACTCTCAAAACAAACAAGCGAACACTTAAATGGCCCATCAAGCACAGCACACGAGTTTAAGAATAAAAAGAAAGGTGCCATGTCTAAACTGACTGACCTCTCAGCCTGATAACCATTCAACTCCCAGAATGTGGTTCTCAAACATTAGGAGTATCAGAATCTCCTGGAAAGCTGATAAACAGATTGCTGGGCCCCAAGTCAGAGTTTCTCATTCTGCAGTATGGGATGCAGCCAGAGAATACGCATTTCTAACAAGTTCCCTGGCGATGCTGCTGCTGGTCCAGGAACCACACTTTGAGACTCGCTGCCCTAGTGACAGTTGGGGCAGGGGTGAGGGTCTTCCACGCCATCAGCCTTAAGGGTCCACACCACTGATTTAATGTTGAGTACTTCTAACCATGGTTCTCAACCTCCGCTGCAGATAGAATCACCTGGGGAGGTTTTAAAACAAATGGCTAGGCCATTTTAGAAATGGCGGCTCCACTGGGAGGCATGTTCTCCGGGCAGCCACCCCCGCCGGGGTTCTTGGGCTAGGCTTCGCTTCTTCAGGCCATACCAGGCATTCTGAGAACTTCTAACAGTACCTTGGTGGACGAGTAGGAGTCATAGTTCAAGGCCTGCTTTGCTTCTCTGGTGAGTCAGGATTATGTCAATGGTACAGATCAGGAAGAAATTTGAACTGGTGTTGATCAGTGTATCCAGAAATTTCTAGATATTGTGAGACAGACAGAATGTTTTTTCCTCCAAAAAAGATTGCAGTTATCTGTCCAGAAGCCATAGCAAGTTATCAAAGAGGATGTCTCGGAACTGAGGAACGAATTACAGCGGAAGGGTGCTCTGGTCCAGAAGCACTTAACAAAACTGAGACATTGGCAGCAGGTGCTGGAGGACATCAACAGGCAGCACCAAAAGCCAGCCAACATCCCTCAGGGTTCCCTGGCCTACCTCAAGCAGGCATCTGCAAATACCCCTTCACCGATGAAGCAAACCTGAGGAAAAGCCACCTGAACATGAGCTGGTGGCTGAGTTAGCCAACACAGTTTTGTCAAACATCACTTCTTGTAGACATGCCATTTTGGGAGAACTCTTTGCCAGAGAATATGATTTTAGTTTTGTGCTCTCATCTAAAATTTTCCCCCTATTTTTATAAGTGTTATTTCTGGAGTACTTTATAAAATGCTTATTGCTTTGGTAAACCAAGTGTATTGTCTTTAGCAAAGTTTAAGGCTGTTAGTGTGATGCCATTTACAGATTCCTTTTTATGTTTTTGGTTTTTGCTGCTTGTTATTATTTTTATTTTTGAATGAGTGTTAATCTCTCTGTTTCCAGTTTTACATTACTTTGTATGATCTGAGGGGAAAAGCTTGTATGATCTGATCTGCATATCAAAGGATGAGGATTTCGGTTGTAGGCCTTTTATGATAATTTACCCATCAGTGGCAGTATATAAAAATATGTAAATTTGCTGTTTTTCAAGACTTTGAACTACCTCAAGAAGAGGAGTCTAATGCAACAATGTAACCCTTCCAGAACCTCAGAATGAGGCTATTTTGTAAATAGGTTGGAAGAGGATTATAATATTGTAGGTTAGCGTAGTAACTGTTATTGTACTGCAGTAACCTAGTGCTATAGGAATCCAGTAGTATCCTTAAGTTAATGTTGACTTTTATTTGGGGTAAGTTTATATTTTGTGTAGTGTTTATTTACTTTTGGGGGTGGTCGGAGCAGTGATATGCTAGTGATATTCATTTCCACAATAATCAGTTTAAGTAACAGAGCGGACCCTGCTCTCAATAGGGGCATAGGTGAAGTATGAGGGTTAAAGTTTGCTGTGATCATCTCTGAGTTTTGAGTTTTGTTTGTTTGTTCTGCTATTTGGAGCAGATTTTTCCATTAATGAATTTCTTGCTAATGGGTGGTGTTGATTCCAAGGGACTGGGGCCTCGAGGTGGGAGGTTGGCTGCAGGGTGCATGGGAGACTCGGTGTTTGGGAAGATATTTTACCCTCTGCCAGCCGCACAGGCCACCTCAGATTCTCTGTTGAACCGCTGTTGAGAAATACAAACCAGCATTGTGCCTGGTCTGCTGTTGAGAAATACAAACCGGCATTGTGCCTGGTCTCCTTGGATGAGGCTTTCCTCTCTCTGTTGTTCACATTCCCTCATTAGATTACACCCCTTCTCTCTCACCAAGTGCTGCACTGTCTCTTGAACAGGCAGTAATTCTGTGACTCGGTGTCTTGGCTCGCTTTTTCTCCAGCCTTGAAGGCCCTGCCCCACCCACCTTGACATCCACTCAAGTTCCCCTCTGGCCTGGACGCCACCTGGTCTCTGCAGCCTCCAAAGGCCCTCTCCGTCGTATCCACAGGACACAGGACTTCTTGTCTCTTCTGCCAGCCTTGCTTGGTTCTCCCTCTGGAGTTAGTAATCTGTCTCCTTGTTCCTCATGAGAAGTAGGCATTATTCCCCTCTGAATATGCAGGGACCATTTATTATCTTTTATATATAATAACTTAGTACTTATTTTTGTTTGTGTATGTGTGTGTATGGTACACAGCCGGAGGCAACGAATTCCCTCATTTGGAGTATATAGTTAAACAAAGCTTTTTTTTTTTTTTTTTTTTTTTCGGTACGCGGGCCTCTAGCTGTTGTGGCCTCTCCCGGTGTGGAGCACAGGCTCCAGACGTGCAGGCTCAGCAGCCATGGCTCACGGGCCCAGCTGCTCCGCGGCATGTGGGATCTTCCCAGACCGGGGCATGAACCCGTGTCCCCTGCATCGGCAGGCAGACTCTCAACCACTGCGCCACCAGGGAAGCCCTAAACAAAGCTTTTAAAAGTTGTTTTTAACCACATTATCTGATTTCAAGGTTGTTAACCTGGTCATCTCATGCCAATTAGAAGCTCTGATTGGCAGCTTTAGATTTCTTGATTAAAAACCTAACTAAATTGATTACATTTTAGGCATTCTTTCAATAATGAAAGAGGTTCTTAGTGAAAAGTTCAGGAACTATTCTATTTGGTGCTTAGTAAAAATATTTTGAATTAATGTGTGTACCAGTTATTGTCATTTCTTTATTAACTTCAAAAGTTTTCTGCCAAATAAACATTTCACTTTTTTCTGTTTGTAAAAAAACAAAACAAAACAAATGGCTACCCACCCACCCCCCTTCCCTAGAAATATTGATTTAATTGGCCTGAGGTGGATGTTGGGCATAGGTTCAAAAAGCTCCCCATGGTGATTCTGATGTACAGTCGAGGTTGAGAACTCCTGCTATAAACTTAAAATATGAGTTTCATACATGTGGAGTCACCTTGCACAGGGTTGGTACACAGTGTGGCTTAGTAAATGTCAGCTGGACATGAATCTCAACCTTGCATCAGATCTCAATAGATTCTGTTCTCTGAAGGGGTGTGGAGAAGTTGAGCACCGGTATACTATCTTGGCATTTCCCGACGGGACACCTGAAGAGCTGTGCCTTTCAAGCATCTTCAAAAGCACTTTACTGATTTCTATGCCATGCCTGGCGCCGGGCTGGCAGCGCTGGGGGGAATGGAACACATTCCTTGCTATCTATGATCACGCCTCAGCCACACTTCCATTCCAGAATTGCCCAGGAGGGAAAGACGAGTCCCGGGGCGGTCAGGAAGCGGTGTGCTCCCGGATCCAGGCTAGGTAGTTGGCCACGTCGGTGTATACACCTGGCATGTGGTGGTCGCCGCAACCTGAACCCCAGCTGACGATGCCTCGCAGGATGAGCTGGCGCTCTGCGGTCTCATCCTCACACACCAGAGGGCCCCTGGAGTTACCCTGGGTCGGGGGACACGCGGCTCAGCGCCCTTGGCTTGGGGTCTGCACTTGACCGGGTTGGAGGAGGGCACCAAGTGGGTCCAAGGGCTCACCTGGCACGCGTCAGTGCCACCCTCGAGGAAGCCAGCGCAGAGCATGCCGGGGGATGAAGGCGGCTCCGTGCACGTCGGGGGTGGAGCAGCGCTCCGGGCGGATGAGTGGCACCTGAGTCTACTGCAGGAAGCTGGAATATTACCCTGACCCTGCGAACCGAGAGCGCCTTCCTCACACCCCTCCCAACTCCTCTCCGCCCAGGGCATGGACCTGGCTGCGCCAGGCTCTTCCAAACCCGCTAATCTCCTGCCTCCCTCGCAACAAGCCCGAGAGAGAGTGAGTTGCCTTTAACACTATTTCATAGACGAGAAAACTGAGGCCAGAGAGGAGCGGTTATGTGAATGAACCAGGAGGAAGCAGGACTGCTTCGGAACCCCACCCCCACTTCCCATCCAGTGTCTCAAAACCTTGGTCCACATCCAGCCCACCTACTGCTCCAGGGCGGGCCAGCGTCCTAGTAGCCCTTGCAGCTCTGTGCCCAGAGGGAATCAAGAGAAAGTGCGATTCTCCCGATACGCCTCAGATTTGGGGACGCCCCCCAACAGTGAATACCAAGCTCTTGGAGAAGAAGACTGCAGAGACAAGGGCCCTGCACGTCCTCACAACCCACCAGGTCGGCCCCACCTGTCCCTGGCGGTACCAAACCTGCGGCCTTCTCTTGCCTACCCCGGTGGCCAGAGGTTTCCCTCCCGCCCCTAGCGGTTCTGCCTACCTTCTAACTGGTGACCCCAGCCGGCCACTTCGCAGGGCGCGGCTTCGGATTCGGCCGGGAGGGCGGCGCTACTCGGCAGGCACACTGGCTGAACGAAAGGCGACGGGTGCGCGCAGCAGCCTTCAGCGCTCTCCTGCAGGCGCACCAGAGCTAACCCAAGCGGGGAGGAGCATGAGACCGGGACGCTAGGACTTCGAGCCCCGCCCACCCTTTCCCCTGATCCCCGCTGGGGCGCCCCCACGCACCCAGGTCGTGCTGGTAGGTGATAACGCGAGAAGGCTTTCGTGCAGGGGGTAGGCGCGCACGGCCAGCGTCTGGCACTGCTCATAGCTCTGGTTATGGCGGTCCTGGCCGAGTACCACTGTCAGCTCCTCTGGCGCAGGTCTGGGGGCAGGGTCGGGAAAAGGAAGCGTGCTCAGAGCCGGCCACAGGCATCCTGCGGGACCCCCCTCTTTCCGAGCCCCTTCTTGGGTTTCAGCTTCCTCCTGGGGAGCTCTGAAAGGGAGAAGGGGGAAAGGTGGGCGGGGACGCGTAGAGGTAGGGGACGCGTAGAGGTAGGGCACGTGTTCAGGTGTCGCGCGGAAGCTGGGCACAGGAGAGAGGAGCTAGGGATCCAGGGCCGGGAGCTAAGCGCTCAGGCACTTGCCGGTTCTGCAGACAGTGAGCCGCGGTCAGCACCCAACAGGGGGCGATGAGGCTGCCGGTGCAGAAATTTTGGCCCTGCTACAGCGCGGCGATGTAGGGGTGCGCCCCGGGGAGCGCCACCAGTCCCCCGAGGACGCGGCTCAGCGAGGACAACCGTTTGTGGAGCCACCGTCCACAGCCCGCCGGGCCCGCGCTGGGCAGGGGAGTCCGCTGCTCGGGCGGCGAGCACCAGCCTGTGGGAGAAGCCCAGGCTGAGGGCCGGGAGACCCACGATCTTGGAATGTAGCTCGTCCCGTGCTTTCTCTGCTCGGATTCTTAACTTTTCCCAACAACCTGAGGTCAGGGGTCGAAGCGGGGTCTGGGTCGTGGACTGAGGTTTCTGCAAAGCCGAAAGCGAGGGCAAAGGGAAGTGCTGGTGCCCAGATGAGATCCGTATCGGAGGAGGGATTTGGGGCGCCGCCGGGGCTGGGGCCTGGCACCGTGCCAGGCGGCAATAATTCCAGCTTAGTCGGTCGCCCCTCCAAACAAAGTACCACGGGCGGGTGTCGTTGTCCTGGTTCCTGCAACCACGGGGTGGGGGTGATTGAGAAGCCCTAGAGGGCCCTGGGGCGGAAAGAGACGCCCAGCCCTGCCCCACCCGCGCACCGGCAGACGGCGTGGTCGCCCAGTCTCCCATTCAGGGCTTGCTCTGCGGTCACATTCCAGTAGGTGGCCTCGGAGGCCCACGGCTGACAGCGTGCACCCCAGAGCTTAGTCCGGGCCACGCCGTAGCAGTTCGCCTTGTGGTCTGGGGAGAGAGAAGGCTCCCTACAGCTAGGGTATGGAACGGTGTCCTGCCGCTCTCTCACCCACTTCTCCACTCTCCCTCCTCCCTCTCTGCAAGCCCTTCCCACGTGGGGGCGGGGCTTCTGCTTCCCAGACACCCTAACTCACCCACTTCGCACAAGCGTCCAGCGTAGCCCGTGGGGCAACTGCACAGGCGGTGGCCCTCCGCCTGTAGGCAGCTGCCCCCATTGAGACATGGGTTGGTACGGCAGACTGGGAGAAGGAGCATGTTGAGCCACCCCTAGGCTCAAAGACCCCTGCCCCCCCCCCACCCAGAGAGCTCCCTCTTACGCTGGCACACCACCTGACCTCCTGCCAGCCTTTCTTTCCCACCTTCTGCCCTCCTCCCTGGCCAGCTCCCCACCGATCTACTCACCCTGGCTGGCCAGTGGCTTGCACTGGGCATTCGGACCATTGCACTGGCACTTGGCTACACCTGCCAGCTCAAGCCTGTGCCATATTTCATTCTCCTGGAAGAACCAAAGAAGCTGGGGCTCAAAGCACTTCTCTGGGGACAAAGGGGTAGGGTAGTCTCAGGAGAGTGTGGGACCATGCCAAATCTCTGGGAATCCACAGGACCTCTTCAGTAGGCCCGTGGCTGCCCCTGTTCCCCAGCAGCCCCTCCCCTGGCCTCAGCATCTCCTTACCTCTCTGGCAGTGCTTCCCAGTGAAGTGATCTGGACAGATGCAGTGTGGGCCATTTGGCATGTTCACACAGGTCCCTCCTTTCTGGCAGGGTTTGTATTTGCTGCAGTGATCTGAGAGATGAACACAGGGGGAGAAAGAGTGGGGAGCCTGAATCAAACAGATGGGGCCAAGTCCCTACCCAAACCTGCTTGTCTTTTGACCTTGGCCCTCCAAATTTCCAAGCCTTAGTTTACCCACCTGAAAAATGGGGCTACCCCCTCTTAGAACTTCTCCCTCTGGGAGGGAAGGAGGTAGGTGGGCCCAGAGTCCCATATGTTTTAGATCTGATGATACCCAGGAGAGTAGCTAGGGTCGGGGAAAGGGCCCTGTGCCACGCCAAAGGTTGTGTGGCACCTTTCACTTTCTTTGGCTCCAGGCAGTATGCCCACATCGCTGATCCTTCTTGAAGTTGGGGGTGGTAGCACACCTGTAGACAGAGATAAGGCTTAAGACATGGAAGTGACCCAAGTGCCCATCAATGGATGATTGGTTTAAGAAGATGTGGTATATACACAATGGAATATTATTCAGCCATTAAAAAAGAATGAAATATTGCCATTTTCAGTAACATGGGTGGACCTAGGGGATACCATACTAAGTGAAGTAAGTCAGATGGAGAAAGACAAATATTATGTGATAGCATTTATATGTGGAATCTAAACAATAACACAAATGAATCTATATACAAAATAGAAACAGACTTACAGACATAGAAAACAAACTTATAATTACCAAAGGGCAAAACGGGGGTGGGGGTGATAAATTAGGAATATGAGATTAACAGATACACACTACTATACATAAAATAGATAAGCAACAAGGATTTACTGTATAATACAGGGAACTATATTCAATATCTTATAATAACTTATAATGGAAAATAATCTGAAAAAAATATATATATATAACTGAATCATTTTGCTGTACACCTGAAACCAACACAATATTGTAAATCAACTATACTTCAATAAATAAAAAAAGAAAGAAAGAAAGAGATGAAGCTTCCTAGCTCTGCCCAAGAGGCTGGGCTGCCGTTCCCTATCACAGCCCCTTCTCTCCAAGCAGGGTTCCTTGGACAGAAGGATGGGCAGAGTCCACCTCCCCCAGACCCCTGCTCCAACCTTTCCAGGGTAGTCTTACCAGGGTCAGGGCCAGGCCAGCCTCTGTGGATAAATCTGTGATACAGCTGCCAGTGGTACTGGAAGGGGAAGTGGCAGGGCTCCCCGGTGACAGTGAGAACTGCAGGGGTAACACACTCCTTGATGACTTTCCCCGTGCCCCATTGCCCAGGTACCATCCCTCAGAGTCTGGTTGGAAAAAGGATAGACCTTTGAAAAGATCATTGTGCCTTCAAGACCACATCCTGCTTAAGAGTTGGGTTTCTGGAGTCAGTTGGTGGACTCCTGACTCCACCAACTACTAACTGCGTGACTTTAGACAAGTCTGCAGCCTCCAGGCCTAGAAGAGTGCTTGCTACAAAGTAGGCACTTAATAAATACTTGTTGAATGTTGAAGTCACTTGACCACTCTGAGCCTTAGTTTTCTCATCTGTTAAAAATGGCAAAAATCATACATAGTACAGATGAAGGGTTTCAGTTTTGCAAGATGCAAAGAATTCTGGAGATGGATGGTGGTAATGATTGCACAACAATACAAGTGTACTTAATATCACTGAACTGTACACTTAAAAATGGTTGAGACAGGGATTCCCTGGTGGCGCAGTGGATAGGAGTCCACCTGCCAATGCCCGGGACACGGGTTCAAGCCCTGGTCCGGGAAGATCCCACATGCCGCAGAGAAGCTAAGCCTGTGCGCCACAACTACTGAGCCTGCGCTCTACAGCCCGTGAGCCACAACTACTGAAGCACGCATGCCTAGAGCCCGTGCTCCGCAACAAGAGAAGCCACCGCAATGAGAAGCCTGCGCACCGCAATGAAGAGTAGCCCCCACTCGCGGCAACTAGTGATAAACCCCGCGCACAGCAACAAAGACCCAACTCCGACAAAAATAAATAAATAAATGATTTTTTTTTTTTTTAAAAAACCCAGCATGTCAGTATGGTCCTATTTTTGTAAAAATATATTTACATATGCATAAAAAATAAATCTAGAAAGAAATCTCCAAAATTTGTAACAGTGGTTTTTGGAAGATAGTGGATTTATGGGTGACTTTTCCTTCTTTTCTATTTCCGTAATTTATAAAGTTTTTACAATAAAAATATTGCTATTGTAATTTTTAAAAATAGTACAATTGAGCCTCATTCAGATTCTATATTTGCTTATCTGCACTTCTTGCTAAAATTTAGCTGTAACCCCAAACCAATACTCAAGGGGCTTTCACTGTCATTTGTGGACATGCACAGAGCGGTGAAAAATTTGAGTCACCTGAAGTGCACATTCCCAGCTGAGGTCAAACAAGGTGATGCTCTGCATCTTGTTTCAACTCCTACTGTAAACAAGTGTCTTTTATTTTAATTTTTATTTATTTTTTTATACGGCAGGTTCTCATAACTCATCCATTTTATACATATTAGTGTATATATGTCAGTCCCAATCTCCCAATGCATCACACCACACCACCCCTGCCACTTTCCCCCCTTGTTGTCCATACATTTGTTCTCTACAACTGTGTCTCAATTTCTGCCCTGCAAACTGGTTCATCTGTACCATTTTTCTAGGTTCCATATATGCGTTAATATATGATATTTGTTTTTCTCTTTCTGACTTACTTCACTCTGTATGACAGACTCTAGATCCATCCACGTCTCAACAAATGACCCAATTTCGTTCCTTTTTTATGGCTGAGTAATATTCCATTGTTTATATGTACCACATCATTATCCATTCGTCTGTCGATGGGCATTTACATTGCTTCCATGTCCTGGCTATTGTAAATAGTGCTGCAATGAACATTGGGGTGCATATATCTTTTTGAATTGTGGTTTCCTCTGGGTATATGCCCAGTAGTGGGATTGCTGGGTCATATGGTAATTCTATTTTTAGTTTGTTAAGGAAACTCCATACTGTTCTCCATAGTGGCTGTATCAATTTACATTCCCATCAACAGTGCAAGAGGGTTCCCTTTTCTCCACACCCTCTCCAGCATTTGTTGTTTGTAGATTTTCTGATGATGCCCATTCTAACTGGTGTGAGGTGATACCTCACTGTCGTTTTGATTTGCATTTCTCTAATAATTAGTGATGTTGAGCAGCTTTTCATGTGCTTCTTGGCCATCTGTATGTCTTCTTTGGAGAGATGTCTATTTAGGTCTTCTGCCCATTTTTGGATTGGGTTGTTTGTTTTTTTAATATTGAGCTCCATGAGCTGTCTATATATTTTGGAGATTAATCCTTTGTCCGTTGATTCATTTGCAAATATTTTCTCCCATTCTGAGGGTTGTCTTTTCATCTTGTTTGTAGTTTCCTTTGCTGTGCAAAAGCTTTTAAGTTTCATTACGTCCCATTTGTTTATTTTTGTTTTTATTTCCATTACTCTAGGAGGTGGATCAAAAAGGATCTTGCTGTGATTTATGTCAAAGAGTGTTCTTCCTATGTTTTCCTCTAAGAGTTTTATAGTGTCCAGTCTTACATTTAGGTCTCTAATCCATTTTGAGTTTATTTTTGTGATGGTGTTAGGTAATGTTTTAATTTCATTCTTTTACATGTAGCTGTCCAGTTTTCCCAGCACCACTTACTGAAGAGACTGTCTTTTCTCCATTGTATATCCTTGCCTCCATTGTCAAATATACGGTGACCATATGTGCGTGGGTTTATCTCTGGGCTTTCTATCCTGTTCCATTGATCTATATTTCTGTTTTTGTGCCAGTACCATATTGTCTTGATTACTGTAGCTTTGTAGTATTAGTCTGAAGTCAGGGAGGCTGATTCCTCCAGCTCCGTTTTTTTTCCCTCAAGACTGCTTTGGCTATTCGGGGTCTTTTTTGTCTCCAAACAAATTTTAAGATTTTTTTGTTCTAGTTCTGTAAAAAATGCCATTGGTAATTTGATAGGGATTGCATCAAAACTGTAGATTGCTTTGGGTAGTATAGTCATTTTCACAATATTGATTCTTCCAATGCAAGAGCATTGTATATCTCTCCATCTGTTTGTATCATCTTTAATTTCTTTCATCAGTTTCTTATAGTTTTCTGCATACAGGTCTTTTGTCTCCCTAGGTAGGTTTATTCCTAGGTATTTTATTCTTTTTGTTGCAATGGTAAATGGAAGTGTTTCCTTAATTTCTCTTTCAGATTTTTCATCATTAGTGTATAGGAATGCAAGAGATTTCTGTGCCTTAATATTATATCCTGCAAATTTATCAAATTCATTGATTAGCTCTAGTCATTTTCTGGTGGCATCTTTAGGATTCTCTATGTATAGTATCATGTCATCTGCAAATAGTGACAGTTTTACTTCTTCTTTTCCAATTTGTATTCCTTTTATTTCTTTTTCTTCTCTGACTGACGTGGCTAGGACTTCCAAAACTATGTTGTAATAGTGGTGAGAGTAGACATCCTTGCCCTTGCTTGTTCCTGATCTTTCAGTTTTTCGCCATTGAGAATGATGTTTGCTGTGGGTTTGTCATATATGGCCTTATTATGTTGAGGTAGGTTCCCTCTATGTGCACTTTCTGGAGAGTTTTTATCATAAATGGGTGTTGAATTTTGTCAAAAGCTTTTTCTGCATCTATTGAGATGATCATATGGTTTTTCTTCTTCAGTTTGTTAATATGGTGTATCACATTGATTGACTTGTGTATATTGAAGAATCCTTGCATCCCTGGGATAAATCCCACTTGATCATGGTGTATGATCCTTTTAATGTGTTGCTGGGTTCTGTTTGCTAGTATTTTGTTGAGGATTTTTGCATCTATATTCATGAGTGATATTGGTCTATAATTTTCTTTTTTTTGTAGTGTCTTTGTCTGGTTTTGGTATGAGGGTGATGGTGGCCTCATAGAATGAGTTTGTGAGTGTTCTTTTCTCTGCAATTGTTTGGAAGAGTTTGAGAAGGATGGGTGTTAGCTCTTCTCTAAATGTTTGATAGAATTCACCTGTGAAGCCATCTGGTCCTGGACTTTTGTTTGCTGGAAGATTTTTAATCACAGTTTCAATTTCATTATTTGTGATTAGTCTGTTCATATTTTCTATTTCTTCCTGGTTCAGTCTTGAAAGGCTATACCTTTCTAAGAATTTGTCCATTTCTTCCAGGTTGTCCATTTTATTGGCATAGAGTGGCATAGAGTTGCTTTCATTGGCGTAGTAGTCTCTTAGGATGCTTTGTATTTCCGCGGTGTCTGTTGTAACTTCTTTTCATTTCTAATTTTATTGATTTCAGTCCTCTGCTTCTTTTTCTTGATTACTCTGGCTAATGGTTTATCAATTTTGTGTATCTTCTCAAAAAACCAGCTTTTCGTTTTATTGATCTTTGCTATTGTTTTCTTTGTTTCTATTTCATTTATTTCTGCTCTGATCTTTATGATTTCTTTCCTTCTACTAACTTTGGGTTTTGTTTGTTCTTCTTTCTCTAGTTCCTTTAGGTGTAAGGTTAGATTGTTTATTTGAGATGTCTGTTGTTTCTTGAGGTAGGATTGTATTGCTATAAACTTCCCTCTTAGAACTGCTTTTGCTGCATCCCGTAGGTTTTGGATCATCGTGTTTTCATTGTCATTTGTCTCTAGGTATTTTTTGATTTCCTCTTAGATTTCCTCAGTGATCTCTTGGTTATTTAGTAACGTACTGTTTAGACTCCATGTGTTTGTGTTTTTTAACATTTTTTTCCCTGTAATTGATTTCTAATTTCATAACGTTGTGGTCAGAAAAGATGCTTGATATGATTTCAATTTTCTGAAATTTACTGAGGCTTGATTTGTGACCCAAGATGTGATCTATCCTGGAGAATGTTCTGTGCGCACTTGAGAAGAAAGTGTAATCTGCTGTTTTTGGATGGAATGTCCTATAAATATCAGTTAAATCTCTCTGGTCTGTTGTGTCATTTAAAGCTTGTGTTTCCTTATTAATTTGCCGTTTGGATGATCTGTCCACTGGTATAAGTGAGGTGTTAAAAGTCTCCCACTATTGTTGTGTTACTGTCGATTTCCTCTTTTATAGCTGTTAGCAGTTGCCTTATGTATTGAGGTGCTCCTATGTTGGGTGCATATATAGTTATAATTGTTATATCTTCTTCTTGGATTGATCCCTTGATCATTATGTAGTGTCCTTCCTTGTCTCTTGTAACATTCTTCATTTTAAAGTCTATTTTATCTGATATGAGTATTGCGACTCCAGCTTTCTTTTGATTTCCATTTGCATGGAATATCTTTTTCCATCCCCTCACTTTCAGTCTGTATGTGTCCCTAGGTCTGACGTGGGTCTCCTGTAGACAGCATATGTATGGGTCTTGTTTTTGTATCCGTTCAGCAATCCTGTGTCTTTTGGTTGGAGCATTTAATCCATTCGCGTTTAAGGTGATTATTGATATGTATGTTCCTATTACCACTTTCTTAATTGTTTGGGGTTTGTTTTTGTAGGTCCTTTTCTTCTCTTGTGTTTCCCACCTACAGAAGTTCCTTTAGCATTTATTGTAGAGCTGGTTTGGTGGTGCTGAATTCTCTTAGCTTTTGCTTGTCTGTAAAGCTTTTGATTTCTCCAACAAATCTGAATGAGATCCTTGCCAGGTAGAGTAATCATGGTTGTAGGTTCTTCCCTTTCATCACTTTAAATATGTCATGCCACTCCCTTCTGGCTTGTAGAGTTTCTGCTGAGAAATCAGCTGTTAACTTTATGGGAGTTCTCTTGTATGTTATTTGTCATTTTTCCCTTGCTGCTTTCAATAATTTTTCTTTGCCTTTAATTTTTGCCAAGTTGATTACTATGTGTCTCAGTGTGTTTCTCCTTGGGTTTATCCTGTATGGGACTCTCTGCCCTCCCTGGACTTGGGTGGCTATTTCCTTTCCCATGTTAGGTAATTTTTTGACTATAATCTCTTCAAATATTTTCTTGGGTCCTTTCTCTCTCTCTTCTCCTTCTGGGACCCCTATAAAGTGAATGTTGTTGCGTTTAATGTTGTCCCAGAGGTCTCTTAGGCTGTCTTCATTTCTTGTCATTCTTTTTCTTTATTCTGTTCTGCAGCAGTGAATTCCACCATTCTGTGTTCCAGGTAACTTATTTGTTCTTTTGCCTCACTTATTCTGGTATTGATTCCTTCTAGTGTATTTTTCATTTCAGTTATTGTTTTGTTCATCTCTGTTTGTTCTTTAATTCTTCTAGATCTTTATTAAACATTTCTTGCATCTTCTCAATCTTTGCCTCTATTCTTTTTCCGAGGTCCTTGATCATCTTCACTATCATTATCCTGAATTCTTTTTCTGGAAGGTTGCCTATCTCCACTTCACTTAGTTGTTTTTCTGGGGGTTTATCTTGTTCCTTCATCTGGTATATAGCCCTCTGCCTTTTCATCTTATCTATCTTTCTCTGAATGTGGTTTTTGTTCCACAGGCTGCAGGACTGTAGTTCTTCTTACTTCTCAACAAGTGTACTTTTCATGCTCTATTTAGTGCCATGCTTTTCAAATTTTGTGCTTTTTTTTTTTTTTTTTTTTTTTTTTGCGGTACGCGGGCCTCTCACTGTTGTGGCTTCTCCCATTGTGGAGCACAGGCCGCAGACGCGCAGGCTCAGCAGCCATGGCTCACGGACCCAGCCGCTCCACGGCATGTGGGGTCTTCCTGGACCGGGGCACGAACCCGTGTCCCCTGCATCGGCAGGCGGGCTCCCAACCACTGCGCCACCAGGGAAGCCCTCAAATTTTGTGCTTTTGATACATGATTTTGCTGTTGAAAATGGCCCCCAAATAGAGTGCTGAAGTGCTGTCCAGTGTTCCGAAGTGCAAAAGGGCTGTGATGTACATTATGTAGAACACTTGTGGGTTAGATAAGCTTCATCCAGGCATGAGCTATAGTGCTGCTGGCCATGAATTCAATATCAATGAATCAACAATATATATTAAGTAAGGTGTCTTTAAACAGAATCACACATAAAACAAGGTTATATGTTGATGAAAATGTTGTGACCAGAGCTAACAGAAACCTAACCCTATATTTCCTCTAGGAGCAATGGTTCAGTTTTTGCTAATTCAGTGTTCATGGTGACTTTATAGAACATGGCTACCACGAATAATGAGAATTGACTCTATTTCAGAGGAGTGTTGTGAAACTTAAATGAGATTGTGTCTATAAAACACTTACACAGAGTCTGGCACATAGTACATTAGCTGCTATTTTGTTATTAGAGGCCCAATGACGCTTGTGCTGAGGGCCAAATCAGGGACAGGACATTAAAGGAAGAGAGAGAGGTCTGAGACGGACCTTTAAGATGCAAATGGGATGGACATGGAAGAGTAGGACCCTAAGTAGGTGATTAGGCAAGGGCAGAGCAGCTAGGTTGAGTCAGGCTAGAGGGAGGAGAGCAGTTTGGCTAGGTGTGGAGTGCTGAGGAGAGGAGGTGAGGTACTCAGGATTGCCTCAGTGTCATGCTAAGGGGCTGGGCCTGATCCCATCAGGGCAGGCTTGCCAGGGCAGGCTCAATCTAGTTTACAATTCTAGGTAAATATTTAGTGCCTGGAAAAATACAGGCAATGGGGAGCTATGGCAGGGGGAAGATGGCAGATATCTACCATCTAAAAGGGAGCTTGATAATAAAAGCCAATATATTTTAAGCATTTACCATGTACCAAACTGTGGGCTGAGCGCCTCACTGGGATTAATGACTCATTTCTCCTTCTCCACAACCCTAAGAGTTTTACCATTACCAGCCTCATTTTACAGGTGGGGATTTAAGCTTGGAGAAGTCAAGTCATTGGTGCAGAGCCATCCAGCACATAAGTGATGAAGCTGGGATTCAGAGGCATTTGGGCTCCAGAGCCCTGCTCTTGATCCTTCCTTGTCCGTCAAGGGCCCTGGCCTCTGTGTGGCATGACTGATGCCTGCGAGATGTATTGAGGAGAGGAAAGGAAGGGGGAGGCTGGGGAAACCGAGGAAGACTGGCAGGTACTGGACCAGACACTCAGATACAGCTCCAGCCTTGCCCTCAAGGAGCACATAGTTCACTATCACTCTGGATCCCCGGCACCCATGCGCACAAGACCTGGCATATAGTAGGCTCTCAGGTCTGAATGCCAGCCAGACAACTCTGGGGATGAGAGTGAAGAGTGCCCAGGATACTTCCCCTCACCCCAAGGGCCAGAGACTAACAATCTGCACACTCTCTGCCATACTCATCCCTGTTCAAGGGTCTCTCAGGAGGTGGACCCAGGCTACTTACCCACTGTGTGCTCACTCTCTATGAACTTATGCTGCTTGGGGGCTTTCCAAGGTGGAGTCTATGGGAGAGAGAAGAAAGCCGGGAATTTCCCCAGAAAGTCGTTGCCTGCCCCGATCCCATGCTAGTCCACAGCTTCCTTTCACAGTCCAGAAACGCAGAGATTTCCTCAGAAGGCCTGGACCCCTCCTTCCTCCTCTCATTGTCTCCTCAAGGTCCCCCTTCCCCAGTAATGCTCATATCCACCAGCACTGTCTGTCTTTCTCTCCTCTACTTTGGCCTTATAGGCTTGCCTAGTCTTTCCAAACAGGCCTTCCAATCACCTAGACTAAAAGGTCATGGGCAGAAGCCAAGGCTGTGATAGGGACCCCCCAGGGCCATCCCAGTACAACCCTCCTGGTTCCCACAGCCTTCACCAAAACCGCTGACTCCAGGCTCACCAGCAGGACCCCCAGGAGCAGCAGAGCCCTCATGGGGTCTTTCTGTTGGTCCAACCACTTGTCCAGGAGTCCAGATCAATAGAACTGGTCGGGCTTCCCAGGTGGCGCAGTGGTTGAGAATCTGCCTGCCAATGCAGAGGACACGGGTTCGAGCCCTGATCCAGGAAGATCCCACATGCTGCGGAGCAACTAAGCCTGTGCGCCACAACTACTGAGCCTGAGCTCTAGAGCCTGCGAGCCACAACTACTGGAGCCCACATGCCACAACTACTGAAGTCTGCATGCCTAGAGCCCATGCTCCACAACAAGAGAAGCCATCACAATGAGAAGCCCACGCACCACAACGAAGAGTAGCCCCCGCTCGCCACAACTAGAGAAAGCCTGTGCGCAGCAACGAAGACCCAACACAGCCAAAAATAAATAAATAAATAATAATTTTTTAAAAAAATAGAACTGGTCAAAGGTCCCTGAGGCCTGGGAAGCAGAGATTGGTTGAGCTGCCCTCCTGGGCTGTTTATGGAAAGCCAAGCAGAGAGTTTCCTTGGTGGGCCCACAAGGATGGGAAAGTTGGGAGCTGGTGGGTGGGAGTAGCATAATAAGGAGTGGGGCTCCTCCTCTCTTTCCCAGATAGTGGAACTGGAAGCAGGAAGAGGGGACCATCTTTGTTTTGGGTCCTATTGGGGATGAGGAGTTTAAGGAGATCCAAGAGAAGCTCCCTACTTTAGGAATCTTAGAGTCCATGGAGAAGTATATTCATTTTCTATTGCTGCCTAAAATTAACCACAAACTTTGCAGCTTAAAATAATACCCATTAATTAATTCATAAATCTGTGGGTCAGAAGTCCAGCACTGCGTGACTCAGTTTTCTGCTCAGGTTCTCACAAAACTGAGATCAAGGCTGTTTTCTGGAGGCTCTGGGGGAAATTCCCTTCCAAGGTCATTCAGGTCATTGGCAGAATTCAGTTCCTTGTGTTTGTAGGACTGAGGTCCCTTTTTCTTTGCAAGCCAGGGGTTGCTCTCAGCTGCTAGAAGCTACCTGCATTTCTTGCCATAGAGACCCTTCGATCTTCCAAGCCAACAACAGAGAATCTCCCCCACGTTGACTCTCTTACCCTTTGAATTTCTTTTGCCAGGAAGAACCCTGTCACTTTTAAGGGCACATCTGATTAGGTCAGGCCCACTAAGGAGCATCTCCCTGTCTTAAGGTCAACTGATTTGGGACCTTACTTACATTTGCAGCATTCTTCTACAGAAGCCTCTAGATTAGTGTTTGATTAAATGACTGGGAGAAGGTATGTTTACACCAGGGAACTTGGGGGTCATCTTAGAGTTCTACCTACAAAGAAAGTAAATTATCCCATGATAAAAATACTAAAAATACTAAACCAAGGGGTGCTAAAATATGCAACTGGAGCACAAAGGAGGGAGATAGGTTGGGCATGTATTATTTTTCCTGCCCAACAACCATCCACCTTGGTTCAGTAAGGACACCCTGATTTTTCCTTTGGGAACCACTCCTCCTTCATCCGCTCCATGAGTCTCTAGTGCTGCCCACTCTACCCTCAGTTCTAGTGCTGGGGGTGTGGCCTAGGTCTGGCCAATCAGAGCATGGTATCTCTAGACCACAGTGATTGGTTCAGGGATAAGCTATACGCAAGTTTGGCCAATCAGAGTCAGCCTTGGGACTTTCACCAGAACTTTTATGATAAAGGTACTTTCTTCCCACTGGGGTCCCTAAGAATGCAAGCCTGGAGATGTTGATGGCCATCTCTGTCACTGCCTGGGGAAGGCCTACCTGAGAATGAAGCACACATATAGGAATAGCAGAGCAAACAGGGAAGGAAGGATGGAGGAATGCTGTAGGAGGCAACCTCCTAGATGGTCCCCATTGATCCTCACCTCCTGGGATTCATGACCTTGAATAGTCTCTTCTAAAACTGATTCAGAGCTGTTCTGTGTGTCCAATAGAATACAGCAGAAATGACTGTGTTTGACTTCCAAGCCCAGATCATAAAAGGCATTGCAATTTTTGCCTTGGTCTCATGGATCACTCACTCCGGGGGAGGCCAGCTGCCATGCTGTGAGGACACTTAAGCAGCCCTGCAGAGAGGCCCATGAGGGAAGAAAGTAAAGCCTCCTGCCAACAGCCAGCACCAACTGGACAGCCATGTGAATGAACCACTTTTGATATGGATACTGCAGCCCCGACCATCTGGCCTGCAACCTCATTAGAGACCTCAAGCCAGATCATCCCACTAAGCTGCTCCTGAATTCTTGAACCTCTGAATTTGAGAAAATCCTAATTGATTTTTGTTGTATTAGGCCATAAATTTTAGGATGATTTGTTACCCAGCATTTGATAACTAATACAGATAAATTGATTACTGATTCTTTTATTTGCAAACCTGGATCCTAAAACTAGAGATACCCTCAAGAATTCTCCGTTACATTCACCAATTAAAACCAATTTGAATGGACTTCCATTGCTTTCAAAGAAGTCCTGACTGATACAAAGTAATTTGTGGGAAATGAAGTGAAGACAGAATGCAGCGATTCCTTAATTCTGCTGGAAGAGAGGTAGGCCATGGAAAACTTCCTGGAACAGAAACACAGCAACAGGTCGGCAGGAGTAGAGGCACCACTTCAACAATTGTTTTCAAAAGTTGATGTGACAGCTATTGGGACTTCCCTGGTGGTCCAGTGGTAAAGAATCCGCCTTGCAATGCAGGGGGCACTGGTTCGACCCCTGGTCAGGGAACTAAGATCCCACATGCCGTGGGGCAACTAAGCCCGTGCGCCACAACTACTGAAGCTCGCACGCCTCAACTAGAGAGCCTGCGTGCTGCAAACTACAGAGCCCCCACACCCTGGAGCCTGCATGCCACAACTAGAGAGTGAAAACGCACATGCCACCACTAGAGAGAAGCCTTCACACTGCAACGAAGAGCCTGCTCACTGCGAGGAAATATCCCGCATGCCGTCACTAAGACCTGACACAGCTAAAAAAGAAAATTTTTTTAATTTAAAAACTGATTTGGGCTTCCCTGGTGGCGCAGTGGTTGAGAGTCCACCTGCCAATGCAGGGGACACGGGTTCGTGCCCCGGTCCGGGAAGATCCCACATGCCATGGAGCGGCTAGGCCCGTGAGCCATGGCCGCTGAGCCTGCACATCCAGAGCCTGTGCTCTGCAATGGGAGAGGCCACAACAGTGAGAGGCCCATGTACCAAAAAAAAAAAAAAAAAAAAAAATTAAAAAACTGATTAAACAAAAAAAGTTGATGGGACAGCTATTAAGACTATGATGAGGGCCATGGTAAGGGACCTCCCTGGTGGTCCAGTGGTTAAGACTCCACACTCCCAGTGCAGGGGGCCCAGGTTCGATCCCTGGTCAGGGAACTAGATCCCACATGCCACAACTAAAAGATCCTGCATGCTGCAACTTAAAAAAAAAAAAAAAGATCCCACACGCCACAATGAAGATCCTGTGTGCCACAACTAAGACCCAGTGCAGCCAAATAAATAAATAAATATTAAAAAAAAGACTGTATGAAAGTGAAACTGTGAGCTGTATAGATGAGATCATTAAAATGAAAGCATCTTCATCAGTTCTTTTTTTTTATATAGTATTTTTAAATTTATTCATTTATCTTTGGCTGCGTTAGGTCTTTGTTGCTGTGCATGGGCTTTTTCTAGTTGCGGTGAGTGGGGGTTACTCTTCGTTATGGTGCATGGGCTTCTTGTGGTGGTGGCTTCTCTTGTTGTGGAGCAGGGGCTCTAGGTGCACGGGCTTCAGTAGTTGTGACTTGCGGGCTCAGTAGTTGTGGCTCGCGGGCTCCAGAGCACAGGCTCAGTAGCTGTGGTGCATGGGCCTAGTTGCTCCGCGACATGTGGGATCTTCCCAGACCAGGGCTTGAACCTGCATCCCCTGCATTGGCAGGCGGATTCTCAACCACTGCTCCACCAGGGAAGCCCCCTTTGTCAGTTCTTGATTGCAGTTCTTGAATACAGTCCATGGCCCAGAGCTGGTCCCACATTGGCTCCTTTCTCCTGATAAGAAGCCAGCTCTCCCTCCAAATGGAAGGGGCCTTTTAATTTATTTTATTTATATTTATTTTGGGCCGCATTGGGTCTTCGTTGCTGCACGTGGGCTTTCTCTAGTTGTGGTTAGTGGGGCTACTCTTCGTTGCGGTGCGCAGGCTTCTCATTGTGGTGGCTTCACTTGTTGTGGAGCATGGGCTCTAGGCGCATGGGCTTCAGTAGTTGTGGCTCGTGGGCTCTAGAGCACAGGCTCAGTAGTTGTGGCGCATGGGCTTATTTGCTCCACGGCATGTGGGATCTTCCCGGACCAGGGCTTGAATCCGTGTCCCCTCCACTGGCAGGCATATTCTTAACCACTGCGCCACCAGGGAAGCCTGGAAGGGGCCTTTTAAACAGGTCTTCACAATGAATAGGGCTTTGTAGGTGGGAAAGGGAGAGAACAGCTTCCAGGCAGAGTGAGTACTACAACTTCACAGAAACCTGAATGTAGCATGTCAAATGAAGAATGTGATGAGCACAGGGTGCTTTGTAGGGAATGTGAGATGAGGCATCCAGTCTGTTGGGACTGGAGATGGACATTAATGGGTATTTGGATGTTCAACATCTATTCCCCCTTCCTCTTCCTCTAGTCTCCCAGTTTCTATTTGGGGTCACCCCTCCCCCATTGTGTGGGGGAAGGGAAATTTCTAGTGATCACCTCCCACTCTGGAAGCCTAATGGACCAGATCACCCTCTCCCTATATTAACATAGTCAGAGGGGCCTAAACGTGGTCAATGGGCACTCTCTCCCAGGACTCTGAATCCTGAACAGGCCACCCAAGGATGGTGAAAAGAGCTGGGGTTGGAAGTCTGCCATTGCACCAACTGTGCCCCGACCAGATTGTCCCTGCTACATGGCATAAGTCAGGATGCCTTCCAAAAGCCAAGCTTAAGTAGCAAGGAAATTCAAATGCATCATTTCGTATCATAAGAGATCTAGAGTGGAGGGGCTCCAGGAACAGTGCTTTCAGTGGTTTAACAATGTCATCATGAACCCATATTCCTTCTTCTTTTTGTTTACTATGGTCCTCAGTGTGTATACTTTCAGGCTGATTCCCTCATGGTCACAAGATGGCTGCCACAGCTCCAAGAATCACGTCTAAACTCCAGTGAAGAGGAACCTTCCCTTCCAGTAGATCTTTCTTAGAAATGAGGAAACCTTCCTCCCCCCAAAATCCCAAGAAGACCTCCCCTCATGGCTCAATGGCCACAACTGGGTTACCAGACACTCCTAAACCAATCTCTGGCAAGGGTAAGGGGATCTCTTGTCTTAGTCCAATCAACCCTGGAGCCAAGTCAGGCTGTGAGGTAAAGTAGCCACAGAAACAGAATTGGGACTCTGCAAAAGAGGAAGGGGAGTGGTATTGGATATTAGGTAAACAACCAAAGTGTCTGCTGTAATTCCTGCTTCCTTATCCTCTAGTGGCCCTTAATTCCTTCTTATTTCCAAGCCTGTTCCTTCTAGTTGATGCTATGAACCGCTGAGGGCATTCCCATAAAGTAAATTCCCTTTTGTTTAAGTAGCTAGAGCCATGTTCTGTTGCTTGCAGCCAAGGCCTTTCACTCTCCCTTATCCCTCAAGTCTAACCAGCCTCCAAGTTCTGTTCATTACACTGCCCACATATTTCTCAAATCCCTCCACTTCTCTCCATTCCCACTGCCTCTTTCTTTGACTTCCGTAAAATTAAAGGTATATACAGGGGCGGAACATAATTTGAGAACCTCTGGTGGATATCTGTCATTTCCCTTCTTTAGCATTCATTCTCCCTTTATCTAGTAAGAGCTCTCAATGTTCCTTTGGGGAGGGGCCCATTCCCCCTTCCATCAAGTGGATATAAGAAAGATTACCCCATCTCTCAGCTGAGGGTGGAGTGGGCATGTGATCCAGACCTGGTCAATTAGAACACTGCCTCTTAAGGAAAACTCAGGGTGCTAGATCCCTTATTCAAAGAGGAACATTTCTCATATTTGTTATTCTAGTTTATTTTCATTTAAAATCTTTTAGGTTAAGTTTAAGCTTTTTAAGAGTTAGTTTTGGAAATTGAAACACATTACTAATACTGTAGGAATTGGTGAGGACTTGACTTAAAACTTTCTTTGTATTGTGATTTCCTTTTGGGTGTATTTTGCTAAATGAAACTTGTTAAATTTTTTGTTAACTAAATTTTTTTCTTAAAATAAAGAGACTTTTTCACAATGAAAAAAAAAAAAACCTGCCTCTTTCTGTCCTCAGTGACTGGTTCAAAATGAACACCTGACCCAAATCAAACCAATGAGAGGCAACCCCGGGATTTTTGCTGGAATCAAGATAGAGGCTTTCTCTTTCTAAAAAAGTTGCCATGTTGGTAGGAAGTGACCTTGAAGCTGCTGGCAGCCATGTTTAGCATCTCAGAAACTGCCTGAGAATAAACACAACACTTTAAAAGCCAAGTCAGAATATGTGAAAGACAAATTTTGAGTGACACCATTTGAGACCTGGGATGCAATGACACTTGAAATCAGAACCACCACCTATACTTTTCAGTTACTTAAACCAATAAATTCCGGTTTTTTACTTAAGCCGGTTTTAGTTGCAACCAAAAGTCCTAACTGATGCAAGCAAGAATTCATGCATCGTTACCAGGAAGTTCCTAAAACAAAACAAAACCGCTAGTGATCAGCTCTGTAAGTCAGTAGCTTAAAGAATAGGAAAACAATGACCTTAGAAGCAGGGACTGGAGGGAAAAAAACAGCAACGAACTTCAATCAGGAAACCTTCAAATCCCGTCTTGAACCTCAAATCACTACCAAAACCTCAAATCACTACCAACCCCTGGTGTGACCATGGGTCAGGGGCTAAGTTTTTCTGAACCTAAAGAGGCCACGCCTCTTTAGGGAGGGGATGGCAGTCACACCATCTGGCAGGCTTGTAGAGATGCTTGAATGGGAATGCATGTGAAAGGGCAGAGCCTGGCATATGGTTGGGGCTCAGTCTATAGGAGTTTACAAAGAAACTTTCCCATGTGGACACCACCCCACCCCACCCCCCGCCTCAGCAATTTCTACATGCGTGCCCAGTTCCCCCTGAACATCTGGGTCCCTTCCATCAACTGCTTTGGATCAGAGCAGAAAGGCACCATCTCCTCACCCTGGTTTCTGTCTTTCCATACCTGGGGTGTCAGTCTGTGGGATGAGAAGGGAGAAACCATCAAGTTCCTGCTCACAGGTTCCTGGATCCACAGACACACACAGACTCCGCTCCTCAGTAGCAGAGACTTGGGGGCGTACATTTCAAGAGGTGGCAGAACTGCCTATTCAAAGACAAGTTTATGGGGTCAGAAGGTACCCAGCCCATCATCCTTCATTCCTCTCACTCGGTGGCACCATTTTTATCCCAGTCATTCAGGCCACCACCATGGAACATTTGTACAAATGGAAGCCACTCCTTCCTCCAGACCAGTGCTGCCTGTCAGAACTTCGGCAATGATGGAAATATTCTCTACCTGTGTTTTCCAATACAGTAGCCATTAGTCACATGTGGCTATTAAGCACTTGAAAAGTGGCCAGTATGACTGAGGAACTGAATTTTCATTTTATTTAATTTTAATTTTAATTTAAATAGCCACACATGGCCAGTGGCTACTGTACTGGACAGTGCAGCTCCACAGTGTGACAAGAGGGAGAGGTGTATGAAATACTGTTGGGGAGCTACACAGGCCCAGATCGAGTTGGGCCCTGGTAGGCCAAGGGGAAGAGTTTGGGTTTTATTTTTAAGTGTAATGGGAAGTTAATTATCTACTACAGCTAATAAGAGATGACAAATTGCTCCCAAATTTAGCGGCTTAAACTACAAACATTTACAGGCATACCTCATTTTATTGCACTTCAAAGATAGTGCGACTGGGGTAAGGTCCACTTCCAAGTTCATTCGCAAGGCTGTTGGCCTCAGGTCCTTCTTGACTGTTGGCCAGAGACCTCAGTTCTGACCATGTAGGCCTCTGCATAGAGCAACTTCCTTGAGGGTGAGCCAGCAAGGGGGTGAGAATGCACCTAAAACAGAAACCACAGCCTTTTAGTAACCTGATCTATGAAGTGACATTTCAACACTTTGGCTGCATTCTTTTCACTAGAAGTAAGTCATTAGGTCCAATCCATGCTTAAGGAAAGGGGATCACATCAGGGGGTGAATATCAGGAGGGGGGATCATTGGGGTCATCTTAGAGGCTGCCCACCCCAGGAAGCCACCGGGGGGTTCTGAGCAGGAGAGTGACAGGACCCGGTTGATTGTTTCTAAAATAAGCAATAGAGTCACATGATACAAGATTAAAGTCCAAAAGCCTATAAGGGGACTTCCCTGGTGGTCCAATGGTAAAGAATCTGCCTGCCAATGCAGGGGACGCGGGTTCGATCCCTGGTCAGGGAACTAAGATCCCACATGCTGCGGGGCTACTGAGCCCTTGCACCTCAACTAGAGAGCACGCGCGCCACAACTACAGAGCCCACCTGCCCTGGAGCCCGCATGCCACAACTAGAGAGAAGCCCACGCACCACAACAGAAAAAAGATCCCGCATGCTACAACAAAGACCTGACACAGCCAAAAATAAAAATAAATAAATAAATACAAATCATTTAAAAAACAAAACAAAACAAAAAACCGAAACAAAGGGTATAAGATGAAAAGCCCCCCTCCAGCCCTGTCCCCAGCCGCTTAACTCCCCCTTCCTATAGGCAACCAATGTTCCCATACCTCATGTGGCCTTCCAGAGGGGGGTCCATGCGTACAGAAGCAGATTCATCTGTGGGAGTTAGTGTTGTTCACTAAATATTTCCAATTCTATTCTCCTTCCAGGCGTATAGTCATTATTCCAGAATCTATTTCTCTGTAGCAAACCACTCACAACTTAGTGGCATAAAACACCAACTTATTAGGCTGATGGATTTTGCAGGTTGGGAATTCAGACAGGACACAGCAGGGATGGCTGTCTGCACCACAATGCCAGGGGCCTCAGCTGGGGCTGATGGGAATGCCCGGGAGCTGGAATCACCCAGGGGCTTCTTTGCTCAACTGTCTTGTGCTCTAGGTGGGACAACTGGAAGGCTGGGCTCAGCTGGAACTGTCAACCATAGCAGAGCAATGACCAATCTACACGTGAACAATCTATTCAGTGTGGGCTTATCACATCACAGCACAGCTGATGAGCCTGAAGGAACATCCTGAGAGAACAAGCATTGCAAGAAACCCAGGCTCCATGGCTTTTTGTGACCTGGCCTCAGATCTCATGTGTATCACTTCCACCATATTCTTTTTTTTTTTTTTTTTTTTTCACCATATTCTACTGATGACGAGAGTCACTAAAGCCAGGCCAGAAGTAAGGACAGGGAAATGAGAGCCCACCTCTTGCTGTGTGGGTGGCAAGGTCACACTGCAGAAATGCCTGTGGGATGGGAGTGTATTGCTACATTCATCTTTGGAAAATACAATCTCCCACAGTAGTGTCGGACCTCCACACCCTTCTCAACTTAGTTGTGGCCATGTGGTTGCCTTAACCAATGAAATGTGAGCAGAAGTGACTTGTGTCACTTTCAGATGCAAGCTTTAAGGGCCATCATATGATTCCCCACATTTCCTTTTACTGCCTGACATTGCAGAAGCTCAGATTGACAGGGAGTCTCTAGTGTCCTGGGTCCCTGAGTGACTACTCCTAGTGGAGCCTCCCAACTTCCCAACAACCTGCACTGGACACAGGGTGTACCTGAGAAGTTAACTTTTGTTGCTTTAAGTCACTGAAATGTGGGGATTGTTTGTTACTGCAGCATAACCTAGCCTATCCTGACCTTTTGTATACAACTACTAGCAAATCCTACCCACTGTTCTGTACTTTCCTTTTTTCAATTTTTTAAAGATTTTTAAAATATTTATTTAATTTATTTATTTGGCTGTGCCAGGTCTTAGTTGCGGCATGCAGGATCTTTTAGTTGAGGCATGCGGGATCTAGTTCCCTGACCAGGGATTGAACCCAGGCCCCCTGCATTGGGAGCATGGAGTCTTAGCCACTGGACCACCAGAGAAGTCCCACTTTTTTTATTTAACAATATATCTTGGAGATTGTTTATATCAGTACATGAAGAGCACCCCCAACAGTTTTTTTTTTAAAGCTACATAGTATTCCTGTACAGGAAAGGACCAAATTTTACTTAACTAGTCCCTATTAAGGACAATTAGTACATTTGGTGTTTTTGGACAATGCTGCAGTGAACAACCTTGAACATTCATTTCTTATTTTGCTTGAGTCCAATTATATTTGTAAGATAAACCCTAGAAGTGCATATGTCAGACGAATGGTGGCAGACTTCCCTTTTAAAAAGGATCACTTTGGTCATAGCTAGAGAACGGGTTGAAGAGTCAGAACCCAAGAGTTGTGTGTGATACCATCCCCTCCTCACCCCATATCAATCACCAAGTCTTATTCATTCGAGCTCTGTGATAGCTCTCAACCTGGCCATTTGTCTGCACCCACTGGCCACTGCCCCAGCACAGTGCATCATTCCTCTCTCCAGTGATTCCTATTAAAAGGGCCTCCCACCTGTCTTACTCAGGATACTTGGCTCTAAACAATGAAGCTGATTCTGGGTAACTTAGGCAGACAAGGAACTGATTGGATGCTCTTGGGTGCTTGCTGAATTTCCCTACCCCAGGAAGGGCCTGGCTCGACCACCTCCCCCTCTTCTTCCACTGCCACCATAATGAACCCTAAATGGTCCTCTGATGTCTTATGTTAATCATTTGCTTTGGATTTCAAAGACCTGCTTGCAAACATTGGAAACGCTCCAGGTACCAGGGACCTTAGAGAGGAAATTCTGCCTCCTCTCTGATTTCCCTAGTGGAAAGCAGGGCCTGCCTCTGCATTTTATAGGCTTCCTCCCAAAGGGGAGGGGTGTTCAGATGCTGGGCATCAAAACAATCGGTGTTTACAAGTCAGCCTAGGCCCCTCTCTCTCCACCCTTCACCTCACCCCTAGCACGGTGTGGCTGAGTCAGCAAATATGATCAAACTACTCCCTGGTTTAGCACACCCTGGACAGCTCCCCACTACTCTCAAAATGAAGTCCAGACTCCTTACCTAGCTTCCAAGGACCTCCCTGATCCAGGCCTCTTCAAGGCCTCCCCATGCACACCCCAATGTGTACCTGAAAATCTAGTTCAATGCTCTGCCCTCAGGTGCCAAATGCATGAGCCCTTAACCACCTTCTTCTACAGAACTCTGAACATGTGCTAGCCCTCTAGCCAGAGGCTCTTTCCCTCCCACTCCAGTTACCTCTGAAACCTGCACATTCTCACTTAACTCTCAGGTCTCACTTAGACACAACACCCTTCACTGGATGAGGTACCTGCCCTTTGTCCTACTGACCACTGGGTTTCCTTCCTTCAAAGTACTTTTCTTTATTCCCCAAAGTATCCTAGATCCATGCACTTTTCTCCATGTCCACTGCCACCTTCTTAGTCCAAGTAACCATCCTCTCTCTCCTTAAATTCAGTAGGCTCCCAACTGCTCACTCTGCTTCCACTCTTGGCCCCCTGAAAGTCTACTAGCTAGAGTGATCTTTTAAAAGTATAAGTCAGGAACTTCCCTGGCGGTCCAGTGGTTAAGACTCCGTGCTCCCAATGCAGGGGGTGCGGGTTCAATCCCTGGATGGGAACTAAGATCCCACATGCCACATGGCCTAAAAATAAAGTATAAATCATCCTTTCAAAGGCTCCACATTTCATTTAAGAAAAACAAACAAACTCCTCTCCGTGGTTTACAAAGCCTTTCAGGATCTACCTAGAATCCCTGCTCCTTCAACTCATCTCAGACTTTGGGCCCTGAAGCTACACAGGCCTTCTTCCTGTTCCTTGAACATGCCAAACTTACTCAAACTTAGCTCAAAGCTTTGCACTTGCTGTTGCCTCTGCTTGACACTGTTCCCCTAGATCTTTGTGTGGTTGGATCTGCTCAAATGTCACACCCTGAGACCATTTCCCCTATTTTGTCTTAATGTCTTAATAGCACTTGTCACTCCCTCAGACCATACCATTTATTTGTTTACACATAGGATTACCATATTTATCCCCCTTCTAGCAGGTAGGCAGAGAGATTGACTATCTTGCTGGCACCACTGTTTTCCCTAGCACCTGGCCCAGTGCCTGGCACAAAGTATTTTTGGATGAATGAATGGATAGGAATCAGAGAAGCCTAGTTGAATAGGACTCTGCCTTACCCGCAAGTTTGGGCAAGCCTCTGTTTCCTGGTGTGTGAAGTGAGGGTGGAGGGAGTAGGATGTTTAGCTAGAAGGTTGATTAGCTGTAAAATTTCGGCGTTGTTTTCTCCCTAGTCCTAGGCCCGCAGCCCTCCACTGGACCTCAGCTCCCCACCTATATAATGGGTGTGAGCTCATTCCCTACGTCTTGGGGTGGTAGCGCTGCCTTATAAGGCAGCAGACGCCGAGGGCGGACAAGGCCGTGTGGGTGGAGAGAAATCACAACATCCGGCTGTGGGGGCGGGGTGGGGCGGGGCTGGGGCGCCCGCGGTGGCCGGCCTGGATGCCTGGGAGCAGCTCGGGAAGCCGGACCCTCCTGTGGGCCTCTCCCTGCTAACGATGTGCGCCCTCCAGAATAGGCCGGCCCAAAGGAATACGGCTGGATACACGGCCCGAACTTGCTTGAGGCTGGCCTGCAAGAGGCCCAAGATACCAAGCGCATCCCCTACAAACCCTGGACAAGCCAAGGCGAGCCAAAAGGACCTGGCCCACACCCACATCTAATGGCCCAATCAGGGTGCAAAGCTGAGAATGACTGACGCTTCCTTCATCCAATCAAGTACCAGAGATCCGGGGCGTGACCCAGAGGACCCACCTCTTTTGTCCCAGCGGAGGGCTCGGCCCTAATTGGCAGTTTGGTATCCTACGAAGGCCCAGAAATTCGAACGTAGAGGCTGAACCCCACCGCAGACCAACCAGGAAGAGGTGACGTTTTAAGTCCCGCCCCCCTGTTCCTTTGAACGAATTCCTGGCTGTGGGGGCGGGGGATGATGAAGAGGCTGTCTAATGGGAAGACGGCGCGGCGAGCGCTCTTCCGGTTATTGGCTGAGTAAAGTAAACAGAGGGCGGGCCGGGGCGGGGCGTGCCGGCGCAGGGGTGGCCCCCGGGAGGAGGCGCAGAGTGCTCGGCGGGCTGCGGCGGCCGGGGAGGCCCGGGAGGCCGCGGCGCGGTCACTGCGAGCCGAGCCGAGCCGAGCCGCGCCGATCGCCATCCGGCCCCGGCTCCCTCGCGCAATCCCGGCCGGTGGCGCGGCCCGGCGGGCCCGGGGGCGCCGCAGCCCATGGAGCTCGAGAACATCGTAGCGAACACGGTGCTACTCAAGGCCCGGGAAGGTGAGGCTGTTGGGTGAGGAGAACGCGGGCGCGCGGCCTCAGAGCTCGACCGGGTGCCTCAGCCTCCCGATCCCCTAGGGCAGCTCGCTCCGTGCCCCGCACCTCGCGCAGACACGAGCCCTTCCGGCCTGTGGTCCTCTTTCTCCGCACCTGCCCCCCGGGAGCTAGAGCCCAGCAAGGGGTGGGTCAGGCCGCCGCCCGCGCGGCGAGGAGGTGGGGTCGTGGTGAGGGAGTGAGAGGAGGAGAGAGGAAGGAAGAGGGAAGGGTGGGACCCCAGCCCCGGGAGGGCCTCTCCGAGCCCTCTCCCAGGTGAGAGGTAAGAAGATGCCCCAGGAAGGGAAAGGGGCAGCCCACACCCCACGTGCCCGGGCCCAGACTCCGGCGCCCAGCCTGGGCCGGCACAAAGTTGGTGCAGGGTAAAAGGTTTGGAAAATAAATTAACCGAGGCTCTGCCGTAGCACAGCCTTTGCGAGGTGGGGAAACTGCTGGTCATATATGCTACCAGCATGACTGCCACTTGCTCGGTGCCTCAGGACACTGGGGACAGAGGTGAATGGGTCACAGTTTTTGCCCTCGGGAGTAGCGGGGCAGATGGGCACAGAAAAAACTGGAAGCTGAGTTTTGAAGGAAGGGAGGCATGCCAGGCTGGTAGGACTGTTAAGTGCAAGGCCTGGCAGAGGGAGCCTGTCTTGTGAACCTAGTATTGCTGAGCTCCTCAGGCATTACCAGGCACCTGCTCTATGAGGATCCTGGGGATGCATAGGGACCAGACTTGGTCCTCATTGCCTTGCGGTCAGTCTGCCCCTCACCTGCCACTGTTCACCTCAGTAGCATAATCACCGAACACCTACTCTGTGCCCTGTCCTGTCCAGGGCGCCAGGGACCAGCAGAGAAGACACTTCTTTTTGGAACTCTAGGGCAGGGAGGTCAGGACTCTTTGCTGGGGTTTCAGGCTGAAAAAGACATCTGCTTCGCCTTTCTGACCTATTTTACAGGTGGGAAACTGAGGCTTAGATCAGTGCCTAGCCCCAAGGACACACAGTGAGACTGGTTGACTCACGCCTAGGACACAGGATGTCCCCAATGCAGTCTGTAGGAAACCCAGAGGAACCCCCAGCTGGCACAGCATCTGGTGCCCCCTGCCTGCCCAGTGCATGTTGACCCTGGGGAAGTGCTGCCTGGAAATGGGCATGGCAGTCTGGGTCCTCAGTGCCCAGAGCCTTCCTTATCTCCTGTCCGTTATGGAGTCCTGGGGCTGGGCCTTCCTCCCAGCCTCTGGGGGCATCTGCCGATTCTGTTCTGCCTCGTCATCCAGCCATCCAGGGAGGAGGGGTGGGGAGAGCCTGGCCAGGCCTCCCTCCCTAGAGCTGTAGCCAGTTCAGGCCTCAGGCCTGCTGAGAACACTGCCTTGCCTGACCAGAGAGTGTGGGCACCTTCTGATAGGCTTCCTCAGGAGGCATAGGGGGTTATGGCCAGACTGAGACCAATGCCTTCACTGGAGAATCCTTACTGCAACCTGGCTCTGTCCCTCTCACCTGGGTGGCTCTAGACAAGTCTCTTCTCTCTGAACTTCAGTAACTCTTTTTGTGGGATGGTTGAGGGTGGGACCTGAAACCTAAAGGAAATCCCAGTTGTCACTGAGTTTTGAACCCTGGTCTGTAGATTGAGTGCATTGGAATCCCTTCATGAGCTGGCTGACAGCTTGGACCCCAGGCCTTTGCCAGCTTCCCAAGTGATCTGAGGCCCTGAGTGATTTGGGATTGCATGTATTCAGTTGACACCTGATGCCAGGCATGTTTGCGGTGGGAGAAGAGCTTGGGTTGTGGTCCTAGGGAGCTGGGTTCAAGTCCTGACTCTGGGACCTCCAGCCTTCATAATCTTGGACCAATTGACTCCTCATTTCAGGGCCTCAGTTTTCTCATAAAATTGGGCCAGGTCTGGAAGAATTGCTATGAGGATGAAGTGGGACAGCACTGGAGGTGTGAACCCTCACTTAGTCCTCCTTCCTTTCCCAGGCCCCCAGAGGCACGGGGAGGGGACCAGGCTGGGGTGGGGAGGAGCCCCACTGGCTCTGGTGGCAGTTCCAGGACAGGATATTTGCATGTGACTCTGCTGCTGCCTTGATGTGGCTGGGAGGAGGGAGAGGAGGAAGTAAGTGATGGGGGTAGCAGGCGGATGGAGGGGTGGGGGAGGAGTTCCCCTTCTGGGGAGGCCTTGCCCTGGGTTGGGGGGTGGGGGTCTGTTGCTCACTCACAGTGGAGCAATGACTGTGGGGTATGCTGGGTGCAGGCTGCAGGAGGGCTGCTAGCAGGTTTCCCAATGGGTACCCTACAACACTTCCTCTTCCAGGCAGCTTAGGTCAGGGAGCCTATTGGAGGACCCAGCCTTGCCCTCTCCCTAGACGGTGGCTCCTCCTGCACCACCTGCCTTCAGCCAGGTCAGATGGAAACAAGGCTGGGTAAACCATAGGGGAAACTGAGGCCAGGCAAGGGATAGTGGTGGCCTGAGGTTGCCACTGAGTTGTTGGAGCTGGGACCCACCTCTTGCCACAGCTCTACTGGGTACTGGACACAGACTTTCCTGGTCACCATCACAATACCTCTGGAGATGGCTCTGGACCTGAAGTACACATGGAGAAATTGAGGTTCCTAGAGAGCAAGTGATGGGCCTGAAGTGTAAAGTGGAGATTCAAACCCAGGTCTGTAAGATTCCAAGACTCAGGCTCCTTCCACCATATTCAACCTCATGGCCCACAGGCCACATCTAGCTAGATCTCTAACATATTTTATTTATTGGGCTGCAGTGGTTTTTTTAAAATATAGGAACCAATATTTCATGTAACGGTCCAGAGTCTCAGCTGATTTTGAAAAGTCAAAAGAGCTGGCCACGCTGGGCCAGCATTCCTGCCCAGTAACAATCAAGCAGTCAGCCGTGGTTGTGCTGCAGCTGCCCCTGTTTGAAGCGGCCTGCCGGGTCCAGTTCCCACACTCCTCACCACTCCCTGTTGTCTACCATCTGGCCCACATTTACTGTACCTGTCTGGCTCTGTAGGCATTTGAGCTGCTACCCTGGTCTCAGCAGCTACAGATTAGGGGTCAGCTAGGTAAAATGAGGCAGGTAGCAGGACCAGGAAAGCAGGGGTAGGGATCCTGAGTGTCAACCCTCCTGCCACCACTTTGTTTGTGTCTCTGATAGCTCTGATGCAGGGCCTCGTAATAGGGGCCTGGAGCCTACCTGGTGACCCAGGCTGCCCTCTGCCTCTGGTATCTCTCAGGCATGTCCCACATGTCCTGGAACATCTCCCTTCTGGGCCTTGACTTACACAGTTCCCACCACTATCGTGTCCTTCTCTTTCTTCACCTGGGAAACTCCTACCTGGTAGGAAGAAGCTGAGGCCTGCCAAAGCTACCTGGAAACCCCACTCTCCCCCAGTGGCTGGCCTCATGCCCCTTTTGGCTCTTCCAGCCCAGAAGCCCCTAGCAGGTGGGCCTAGGGGCCCATGTGTGTCCTGGAACCCAGCGAGGGCATGTTGCAGCATGCGGAAGGAAGGCCCGAGGTGCCTCCCAGAGTGGACTGGGCCTAGGCTGGGCCCTGAAGGCCTCTGGATTGCACTGAGGGTGGAGGGGAGGCACGGCAGTGGCGGGACTCGAGACTCAGCACCTGTTTGCTTCCACAGGTGGTGGCGGGAATCGCAAAGGCAAAAGCAAGAAATGGCGTCAGATGCTGCAGTTCCCTCATATCAGCCAGTGCGAAGAGCTGCGGCTCAGCCTTGGTGAGACCTGGGTAGAGACGGGGGCTGGGGTGAAGAGGTGAGAGGGTCCTGCTGGTGCCAGGGGGCCTCCCCCAAGACCTTGCCTCAGGGTGGAGGGGCAGGGTTGGGGGTTTTGGGGAGCAGAGAAATTGAGGCCGCACCACCAACCCAGTTTCAGTTCCTGGGCTTGGGCTGGGTGGAGGGCAGAGAGCACATAGGACAGCAGCGGGTGGTTGGGGTAGGCGTGGGGAGGAGGACGGGGTCAGATTGGGGGCGATCTGAGGGAAGCAGCGGAAGGGAGGGCCAGGCCTTGGGCGAGCAGGGCTTGCAGGATGGAGCGGAGGGTGCTTCAGGGGCTGGAGTCAGCCCTCACCGACTGCCCGGGGAGCCCCAGGCCTGTGCTCAGCCCCACCCAGCCTGGCCCTGCGGGTGCCCCGCAAAACCTTAACGAGAAGGGCCAGGCCCCCTCTGAAGGCCTGCACGTGGGCTAGGAGTACACCATGGCTGCTTCCACCGTCGGGAAGGAGGCCTAGCCTCGAGCTCGCCGGAAGCCACAGCTTCCTCCCACACTTTCGCCAGGCAGTCAGCAGGTGTGGGCTGGGCCCAAGCCGGGCCGGAACCTCACAGACCACACCCAACCCCAACTGTGACATATGCAAGTGGTGTGAACCCGGAGACAGCGGCTGGAAGTGAGGACCCCGGCTCTGGAGCCACACTCCTGGCTGTGTGACCTTGGGCTAATTACTTATCCTCTCTGGGCCTCGGAGTCCCAAGCTATGATGGCAGTAACAGTAGTGCCACCTCAGTGCTGTGGTGAGGGTTCTAAAGGAGACAATGGCTGCCATACTGCAGGGCTGGAAGCTGTTGTTAGGGCCCTGGGCCTGGTGGTGTGGACAGGAGTGCCCTGCCGGTGGGCTCCAGGTCCAGAAATCCAACAGCTCCCACCCCTGCCTGCAGAGCGTGACTACCACAGCCTGTGCGAGCGGCAGCCCATCGGGCGCCTGCTGTTCCGAGAGTTCTGCGCCACGAGGCCCGAGCTGACCCGCTGCATTGCCTTCCTGGATGGGGTGGTGAGTGCAGCCTAGCCCAACACCAAGGGTGGGCAGAGGTCCCGGGCCACATATGCCCCATCTCCCCACACCTGTTGCTGTACCCAAACCCCAAGCTTCTCTGCCTCCCACCCCGCAGGCTGACTATGAAGTGACCCCTGATGAGAAGCGGAAGGAGTGTGGGTGGCGGCTAATGCAGAATTTTCTGAGCCACACGGTGAGTGAGCACTGATGGAGGGATGATGGCAGCGGGTAGAGCTCAGTGATGGGGACAGGATTGACCACAGCTCAGGCAGAGAGTGCCCTGGAGCTGCTCCAGGCTCACCAGGCAGCACTGCAGGCATGGAGCCCAGGAGGGTGGGCTGGGGCTCTGGACCCTGCAGCCTGCCAGCAGCTCTGCTTCACCCTGCCTCAAGGGGAACAGCAGAGACCAAGTTCAGCAACTGGGCAGGCTGGCGCACCTCCAGCCCATAGCCACCCCAGCACAGGCCCGAGGTCTCTGCCATCTCTGCCCTGGGAGTGGGTGGCTGGCCAAGGGAACCCTTGCACTGACCTGTCTGTTGCTTGTCCCTAGGGTCCCGACCTCATCCCTGAGGTCCCCCGGCAACTGGTGACTAACTGTGCCCAGCGGCTGGAGCAGGGGCCCTACAAAGACCTCTTCCAGGAGCTCACCCGGTAAGCCTCTCCCTGCCCATAGGCTGAGAATCGTGTCCTGACGGGTGGGCTTCTGTGGACCCAGAAGGCTGTGAACAGTTCAGCAGGTGGTGAGGGAGCTCAGCCCCTCACCCCAGCCTTGCGCCAGCTCTGTGACCTTGGGCAGGTTGCCTCCCCTCTCTGTAGCATCTTGGGCTTCAGCCAGGATGCATGTCTCCCACCTAGGTGGGTTAGCAAGAGGGTTGGCTGAGGATGCTGCGTTTCAGGCTGAGCATACACATAACAGGGGGCCTGGCCCATCAAGCCAAGAACTTGGGGTGTCAGGGGCTGACCAGTGGGCTGGGTCTTCTCGGTAGGCTGACCCACGAGTACCTGAGTGTGGCCCCTTTTGCCGACTACCTCGACAGCATCTACTTCAACCGTTTCCTGCAGTGGAAGTGGCTGGAAAGGTGAGCTCCTTGAAGGCTGGGCTGGGCTGGGCCAGGTTGTGGGGACTCTCATGGGCGTCAGGCCCCTGATCAGCTAGTGTTTGATCCCCAACCCCTTGTCCACAGGCAGCCAGTGACCAAAAACACCTTCAGGCAGTACCGAGTCCTGGGCAAAGGTGGCTTTGGGGAGGTGAGTGGCCAGGCCAGAGCCCAGCAGAGTGCAGAGGTGGGGTAGGGTGGACCCTGACAAGCCCCTTCCCCCTTTGAGCCCCTGTACCCCCAGGAAGGGCACAGCTGGTCCCCATTTGCCCCATCTACCCTGGCTACAGGTATGTGCCTGCCAGGTGCGGGCAACAGGCAAGATGTACGCCTGCAAGAAGCTGGAGAAGAAGCGGATCAAGAAGCGGAAAGGGGAGGCCATGGCCCTCAATGAGAAGCAGATCCTGGAGAAAGTGAACAGTAGGTTTGTAGTAAGTACAGACAGGAGACCCTTCCCTTTCCCCTGGCCACGCCTGCTCTCCCCACTTGCTGGACTAAGATCTCTTGCCTGCCACAGGCCCCCTCTAGGCACGACTGCCTCCCTTGTCCTCAGAGATGCCTGGGAAGGGTGGGTTTGGGGAATTGACACCTGGCCTAGGGAGCAGGCTGGGCCCCTAGGGAGTGGTACTAAGAAGGATTTTTCGGGCGGCTGGCACCAGCCCCCCCACCAGGTGGCCCACGGCCCCTGCTTCAGGGCTCGGACCCTCTTGGTCACAGGTGAGCTTAGCCTACGCCTATGAGACCAAGGACGCACTGTGCCTGGTGCTGACGCTGATGAACGGAGGCGACCTCAAGTTCCACATCTACCACATGGGCCAGGCTGGCTTCCCCGAGGCTCGGGCCGTCTTCTACGCGGCAGAGATCTGCTGCGGCCTGGAGGACCTGCACCGGGAACGCATCGTGTACAGGTGCAGGGGTGTAGCCCTCCCGGCCAGGGGCCACAACTGGGCTTGGTTGGAGGCTGCAGAGAGATGTTGGTGTGCTGGGGCTGTCACTGCAGGCACAAGTCTGTCTGGGCTCTGGCTGGGGGCTCCACACTCACCCACACTAGGCAGACTTGAGAGGCTCAGAACCCAGGCTCTGGGGTCTGGTTGACCATTTGTGAATCCCGGCATTGTCGCCCCTCTCTCACTCTGTGACCTTGGCCACTCAGCTCCCTGCTCACAACACCATTTTCTTTCCTGGGAAGCAAAGACTATATATAACTCCTGCCTCTCAGGTTGTTGTAGGGAATGAATGAGATAATGCTGTAAAGTACATAGAACTCGGTAGTGGAGAGCTCCTCTTACTACTATTACTGGTGATGATTTCATTTTAGCCTCACAACAGCTCCATGAGGAGATGGATGAGTAGCCTCATTTGACAGGTGGAAAAGGTAGAGTTAGCCACCAGAGTGGAGGGAGAGCACTAGAGGTGAACAAAGCTGCTGGTGATGTCTGGGAAGCTTCCCTCTGAGTGGGAACTGCCTTCCACTTGCCTAGCGAGTCCCAGGAGTCCTGGCTGCATAGATCCTTCATCTGCTCCCTCAGGTTGGGGCTGCTGCCAGGGAAGGCAGGGCTGTCTGTCTTCTGGCAACAAAAGGCTCCCACACCTTGCTGCACATCCCATCCTAGGGGGTGAGCGAGCTAGGAGGGGGTGGCCCTGTCTGGCTGCTGGGCAAACTGAGCAGCATCTGATCCTGCCCTTCTCTCCCCACAGGGACCTAAAGCCAGAGAACATCCTACTAGATGACCACGGTGGGTGAGGGGCCACAAAGGGTGGGAGAGGCATGGGGGAGGTCTGGCCCACCTGCCTAACGGGCCTCCCTGCTTCTCCATCCACATTCAGGTCACATCCGCATCTCCGACCTGGGGCTGGCAGTGCACGTACCTGAGGGCCAGACGATCAAAGGCCGTGTGGGCACTGTGGGCTACATGGGTGAGTCTCCCTTCCCCCTGGCCCGCCAGCCTCCTGGGTCCTCTCCCTGTCTTGGGCCCAGTCCCACCACCCCTGTTGGGAAGTCTCCTGTACCTCAGGGAATAGAAAGAGCTGATGTTCTTCTTTTATAGATGAGGGGACCAAGACTCAGCCAGGGCCCCACACACTGTGAATCCACAGCATTCACTCACTACATATTCATTGAGCTACTCCTACTGGCCGGGCCTACAGGTGCCTACCAGTGAAAGACAAGGGCCTCATACCTGTTTCCATGGCCCCGGCTCTCCACTCCCGAGACCTGCCCATGCTAGAAGTGGGAGTGCCCATCTGTGGCGGAGGCCAAGATATGGCCCCAAATTCCCCTTGGGACCACGTGACACAGTCGACAGAGCTCCAGCTATGGGCTCCACCTCTTCCTTGTTACGTGTCCTCGGGCCGGACATTCTGCTTCTCCCAGCCTCACTTTCCCTGACTGTAAAGTGATCATCACCTACTCCCAGGGTTGCCTTGAAGATGAAAAGAGGTAGTAGAGGCAAAAATCCCTACCTGCCTGTCCTGGCAGGCAGTAGCTATCCAGCAAATCAGTTGCTGTCTTCTTTCCTCTCTTTGATATTAAATCTAGAGGTTGCAAACTGGCAGCCACACTAGGCCTAATTTGGCCTCCATCTGTGTTTAAATCAAATTGTTTTTCAAACAATTTGAATTGATCGCCAACATTTGATAACCCAGACAGCTTCACGTTAAAAATACAGATTTCTGACTTCTCTTGAAAAGTCAGAAGACGTGGCCCCCTGCAGGGCCATACCAGCGCACTTTGATGGGATGTGTGCTCTCCAACTCACCTCAGTCCCCACCGGGCTGCTGATGGTGCCTGCCTGGGTGGTGCCAGTGGGTGTCTGAGCTGGTTACCCCACCTTAACATGCATGCTGGGCATTCCTGGGGCCCCGGGGCTCAATTCTGCCTCCTGCCCCGTCTTAACTCCTGTGCTGTCCCTCCCAGCCCCAGAGGTGGTGAAGAACGAACGGTACACATTCAGCCCGGACTGGTGGGCGCTAGGCTGCCTCCTGTACGAGATGATCGCAGGCCAGTCACCCTTCCAGCAGAGAAAAAAGAAGATCAAGCGGGAGGAGGTGGAGCGGCTGGTAAAGGAGGTGCCCGAGGAGTACTCGGAGCACTTTTCTCCGCAGGCCCGCTCGCTCTGTTCCCAGGTACAGCAGCCAGCAGGAGGCCCAACTGGCCAGGGCTGGGGCTGGGGGCACCTCTCCCGGGGCTACCCTGACCACCCTGCCTTGCTGTAGCTCCTCTGCAAGGACCCTGCTGAGCGCCTGGGGTGTGGGGGGGGCGGTGCCCGCGAGGTGAAGGAGCACCCCCTCTTCAAGAAGCTGAACTTCAAGCGGCTGGGAGCCGGCATGCTAGAACCACCCTTCAAGCCTGATGTGAGTGCTGCCCACTCCTGCCGAGGGCAGGGCCAAGCCCTGGCTGGGGGGCAGGGGTAGGTGGGAAAGGTTGGGGGCTCTTGGAGGATTGGTTGGGACACCCTCATTGCAAGTGTTAGAAAACTCAAGTGTGTTAACCAACAAAACAGAATTCACCGGGCTCAGAAAAATGAAAAGCTGTGGGAGAGGCCTTGCTTTTGGCCCACCCGATCCAGGGCTCCAACAATGTTGCAGGAATTCTGTCTTCCTCTCTCTGACCACTACTGGTCAGTGTGCAGGCTTCTCTTTCAGGCAGCTGTCCCCAGGGTGTGGCAGGCCTACATCTTAACAGCTCAGCCACCCTAGAAGACAGAGAGTGCCTCTTGCCCAATAATTTCAAAAGAAGTCCGAAAAGGAAAAACAAGGCCTGAGGCTGATGCTCATTGCCTGATTGCCCAGAGGCCCCTCAGCAGACACATCTGTATCCTATACCCACCTGAGCCACTGCCAGTGGTGGGAGATCGGTTTCCCAAAGGAAAACTAAGATGCCTTGCCAGCAGGGGAAAGGGCCATTGGGCTGGCAAAATATCTGCTGCCCACTACACCTGGCAACACTGACCTCCTGTCTGGGAGTAGGACACTCCCCTCTGCAGAGTCTCACTCATTTACTGAGCATCTCAGTGGGTCAGGCATCCTCCTGGCAGAAACATCCTCGAGTCATCAAATTCTAAGTGGCAGAAGCCCAACTCAAACTTACACCCAACATGGAGCTTATTGGTTCATTTGGCCAGAAAGTCCCAGAGTAGGGCCAATGTCAGGGTTTCATACCATGTTGTCAGGACTCCATCTTTTGGCTCTGCTGCAGCCTGTTGACTGTTCTCCCACTGAATTCAGGCTTCTCTGTATAAAGTCATAGGGAAGGTTCTGATTGGCCAAGGTTAGATCACGTGCTTGCCCCCCTCTCATGTGTAAGAGGACTGGGACCTGTGATTGACAGTATACCAGGAACACGGGGGAGGAAGGTAGGTGATGGGCAGGCCAGGTTGGTGGCTGTCCACCATGCACGTGATTGTTTACACATTCAACAAATATTCTGAGTGCCCATATGTACCAGACCTCAGAATTAATAGAGTCAACAGGACCCAGTCCTCCCTTCATGTTCTAGTGGGAAGACACAGCAGAATAAACCAGTAAGTGAAGAAAGAGTGGTGGGGGGGTGGGAGTATTTCTAGACAGGATGGTCTCTGAGGAGCTGTTGGTTAAGTAGAAGCCTACAATACGTGAAGCACAGAGCTGTACCAGGATTGGAGCATGAGTACTCCAGGGAGAAGGAGCAGCCAGGCATTAAGATCCTAGTGCAGGGACCAGCCTTGAGGTGGAGCAGCAGGGACCAGCCTTGAGGTGGAGCAGCAGTGAAGGCCAGTATAGCTGGCGTGAGCATGTGCAGGGAACGTGGAGCAAGGATGTGAGGTGGGGGTGTGGGCCACAGAGCAGGGGAGCAGGAGCGGGAGTGGGAGGCCACCTAGTGGGCTGCTGCCTCTGCAGAACTGCATCTTGCAGGTGGGTCTCACCAGCAACCCACGGTTTTAGCCTTGGTGTGGGCAGTTGAACTGAGAGCCTGACTTCCGGCAGCCTGCCTCAGGGCTGGCCCTGCCACTCGAGTTTACTCCTCCTTCCCTGCATACCAACCTTGAAAATCAGTGCCCTGGAGTTTAACTTTTTTTAGAAGCAGCAGATGAAAAATGTGCTTGATGATGATATAGTTTTTAACAGCTTTATTGAGTTCATATACCATACAACTCACTCCTTGAAAGGATATAATTAAATGGCTTTTAGCATAGTCAGGTTGTGCAACCATCACCGCAATCAATTTTAGAACGTTTTCATCACCCCTCCCCCCAAAGTACCCCATACTCATTAGCAGTCATTCCCCATTCTCCCCTCCCCTGGCCCTTGGCATCCACTCATCAACCTTTTGTGTGTGTGTGTGTGTGTGTGTGTGTGTGTGTGTGTGTGTGTGTCTGCGTTGCTGTGCGCGGGCTTCCTCTAGTTGCGACGAGCAGAGGCTACTCTTTGATGTGGTGCACGGGCTTCTCATTGCGGTGGCTTCTCTTGTTGCGGAGCACAGGCTCTAGGCATGCAGGCTTCAGTAGTTGTGGCTCACGGACTCTAGAGTGTAGTCTCAGTAGTTGTGGTGCATGGGCTTAGTTATTTCACGGCATGTGGGATCTTCCCAGAACAGGGCTCGAGCCCGTGTCCCCTGCATTGGCAGGCAGATTCTTAACTGCGGCGCCACCAGGGACATCCCTACTAATCTACTTTATGTCTCTCTATATTTGCCTATTCTGGACATTTCATATTAATGGGATTATATAATATATGGTCCTTTGTGACTGGCTTTTTGCACTTTGCATACCGTTTTCAGGGTTCACCAATGTTGTAGCATTTATTGGTCCTGCATTCCTTTTTATGACTGAATAATATTCCATTGTATGAATATGACACACTTTGTTCATCAGTTGATTGACATTAGGGTTGTTTCCACTTTGGGGCTATGATGAATAATGCTGTTTTGAGCATTCACATACAAGTTTTTGTGGGGACATATGTTTTCATTTCTCTGGGACATACACCTAGAAGTTGAATGCTGGCTCATATGGTAACGCTATGTTTAACCTTTTGGGGAACTGCCAGACTTTTCCAAAAAGTGGCTGTATGATTTTACATGATAATATTTTGACATCCTTAACAGTAGGACTTAGAAAAAAATGTAACGATGAAAAAAGAAGTGGCCTTCTGGAGTGAGGTGGGCTCCTGGCAGAGGGCTGGGGGCACAGAGAGGTGGGAGGAATGTTCTAATCCTTTGGTTGGCTGTGAAGCAGAAGGGGATGGAATATGCCATTGGACATCCCAGGACAGAGGACCTATCAGCTCCAGGCCCTGCATGGAGTACCCAGCTGAGAGTCAGTCTACGCTGCCCTCACCAGTTGCACCTAGACAGCTGTATACAGGTGGAGGGGGGTGCCTGTTACTGATTCCGTATGGCACTGTGGGGGCTGTTTGGCCACCGTGGGTCAGCTCTGCAGCCTTGTCAGGCAGTGAGCAGTGAGGGATAATGAGCCCCAGTTTAGAGGGGAACTTGGGCGTCAGAGAGAAGGGACTGCCATGCTCAGGAAGTGCATGGGGCACTTGTGTTTTGTTTCGTTTTGTTTTGGAAGTGTAGTAGATTTACAATGTTGTGTATTAGTTTCTGGTGTACAGCAAAGTGATTCAGATATATATATGTACGGATGTATATATGTGTATATGTGTGTGTATACATATTCTTTTTCAGATTCTTTTCCATTGTAGTTTATTACAAGGGATTGAATATGGTTCCCCACGCTATATAGTAAGACCGTGATGTTTATCTGTTTTATATATTGTAAAATATATCTGCTAATCCCAAACTCCTTATTTATCCTCCCCCCTTCCTCTTTGATAACCATGAGTTTGTTTTCTATGTCTGTGAGTCTGTTTCTGATTGTAAATAAGTTCATTTGTATCATTTTTTTAGATTCCACATATAAGTGATGTCATGTTAAATATATTTGTCTTTTTTTTTTTTTTTTTTTTTTTTTTTTTTTTTTTTTTTTGGCGGTACGCGGGCCTCTCACTGCTGTGGCCTCTCCCGTTGCGGAGCACAGGCTCCGGACGTGCAGGCTCAGCAGCCATGGCCCACGGGCCCAGCCGCTCCGCGGCACGTGGGATCCTCCCGGACCGGGGCACAGACCCGTGTCCCCTGCATCGGCAGGCAGACTGTCAACCACTGAGCCACCAGGGAAGCCCAATATATTTGTCTTTGTACGACTTATTTCACTTGGTATGATAATCTCTGTGTCCATCCATGTTGCTGCAAATGGCATTATTTCATTCTTTTTTTACGTCTGAGTAATATTCCACTATACATTATTTATATACATATGCCACATCTTCCTCACCCACTCATCTGTGGATGGACACTTAGATTGCTTCCATGTCATGGCCATTGTTAATAGTGCTGCTGTAAACGCTGGGGGCACCTGCAAACCAGGAAGCTGCAAGGGTCAGGGCAAACCCAGCCCCAGCTCAGGGTTGAACTGCCCTCCTGTCGAGGAGGGGTGTGTGTGGTGTTCCTGTCTAACCACTGTCTCTGTCCCCCCAGCCCCAGGCCATTTACTGCAAGGATGTTCTGGATATCGAACAGTTCTCCACAGTTAAGGGTGTGGAGCTGGAAGCCACTGACCAGGACTTCTACCAGAAATTTGCCACGGGCAGTGTGTCCATCCCCTGGCAGAATGAGGTGGGGACCTGCCCAGCTGATGGGGTGGGCTCCAGAGGGGCACCCTTGGGGTCAGTACTCATAGCTACCTGTTCTGTGGCAGATGGTGGAGACCGAGTGCTTCCAGGAGCTGAATGTCTTCGGGCTGGATGGCTCGGTTCCCCCAGACCTGGACTGGAAGGGCCAGCCGCCTGCACCCCCAAAGAAGGGACTGCTGCAGAGGCTCTTCAGTCGCCAGGTAACCCCCAGCAGTGTCCTACCTGGGTCCCCCACCTGGCTCCAGGGGACGGTGGGTGGGAGGCAGAGCCGGTGCCTGCATGCGCGGGGAGTAGGCATCCTCCAGCCGTGTCAGCGGTGCCCAGGGTCTCTGGCCTCATTCCCGCCTGTCCCCCACCCCCGGCTGGGCTCACGGCCTCTTTTCTCTTTCCAGAGGTGAGCAGTATGGGCTCCCCATGGGTTGGCCTTGCTGCCCGGCCTTGGGGAGCCACAGACAGCCCATCCATGGCAGAGGCGAGATGTGGGCGAAAGAAGTCTGGTGCCCGCTCCCTACCTCCCCCTGCCCACTGCTTCTGTGCCCAGCACCTGCAAGCTGCTAGCCTTGCTTAGCCATCTGTTTCCCCATGCCCTGCCTCCACCGGCCCCAGGGAGAGGACCCTGGCAGAGCCTGGGATCCACCTGGTCCTCCTCACTTCAGCCTGTTGCCAGCAGCCTCTGCACTGATGTCCACACATGTCTGGCCTGAGCTGCTGCTCTGGGCCCCTCGTGGGGAGCCCCCTCCTTGGAGCACGGAGCTCCTGGTCTGCCCTGGCAGGGCCGGCCCAGGTGACAGCCCTGGTAGCTAACTGCGCCTGCTCTGCCTCTCTCCCTCCGTGTCTTCCCCGCCCTCCAGGACTGCTGTGGGAACTGCAGCGACAGTGAGGAAGAGCTTCCCGCCCGCCTCGAGCTCCCCACCCGCCTCTAGCCCCCAACCTGAGGCCCCGCCGGGCGGTTGGCGGTAGCAGCTACTCCAAGCGCTGTTTACAGTTTTGCACAGTGGTCTTCCCCATTGTCCACTCAAGTTGTGGCCTGGGGAACACAGCCGGAGCTGTCCCCAGTGCCCTCTGCCCCTCAGCCCCTGGTCTGGCTGAGTTTGGCAAGGCCTGGACTGTCCCTGGGACAAAGGTGCGTCCCTTCAGCTCTTGTCTGTGGAGCTCGGGGCTTTCTGTATTTATGTCTTTGTACGAATGTATATAGCAACCAGAGCGTTCTTAAGACCCCCCCCCTGGAGCCGGCAGAGGGGCTGCTGCCACACTCCAGGCACCTCAGGCCCAGCTCAGACGGGCGAGGTTGGGCCAGGCCAGGCCCCTGGGCCCCCAGCACTGTGCTTGCCACCGCCGACCTCCGAGTGAGACTCGTGCCTGCCCCTGCCGCCCTGGGCTTAGGCCGCCACCTCTGGGGCCCAATACTGTCCCTTCTCAGCACCTGTCAGAGCTGGATCTGGGACCTCTCTGTCCCCTAGGCCTGTGCCAAAGTGTGACCAGAGATTGGGCTGACCCTGGGACCCCTCAGTCCACTGCCCAAGCTGTCCCAGATGGGTCTGCCTCTGCCTTCCAGCTCCCAGGTCACCTTGTCCCTTGTGCTGGGCCCTGTCCTGAAGACACCTCGTGCAGAAACACCCCAGCCCAGGCCAGGGGAAGGGTAGGGGTGGGCGTGTCCCTGACCAACCCTCAAACATTCCAGACTCCCCTCATAACAGACACATGTGCCCAGCAATAATCCACCCCTCCCAGTGTGTGCCTGTGGGGTGTGTGTGTGTGTGTGTGTGTGTGTGTGAGAGAGAGAGAGAGAGAGAGAGAAGGGGGCAGGCGAGGCTGTGGGCCTGCCCTGGCCCAGGCCCCAGCCCTGGCCCCTCCCGGACTGTGATGGCCATCCTGGTCCCAGTGTTAGGGTAGTGTGGGATTACAGGGTCCCAGTTTTTCCATATTTAAAGCCAATTTTTATTACCCATTTTGTCCAATATAAGCTGCCACATGTCTCTGTGTGAATACAGTCCGAGCACAAACCTGGCCAGCTGCCCCTGCCTGCCTCTTTCTTGCCCCCTGGTGGTCCAGGGGTCTTCCTGCCTCCCTGGCCCTGCTGGAAGTAGAAAGAGATTGGAAGTGGGGATAGTGGCGGCTGCCCTTCCAGCAAGGCCCAAGGGCCCCCAGGGCCGATCTTGGTGTAGCCTCTCCAGGCAGCCAGGCTTTGGTGGCCTCTGGGCCCAGCAGCTTCCTCAGCAGGTTGAGGCCTGAGAAAAGAAGCCTTGGGTCCCCGCTAGGTATGGGTCTGGCTCTGGAACCACTAGGGTGTGGGCCTGTGCTGGAGAGGTGGGCTCAGCTGGCAGTATCCCCTCCGAGGCCAAGGTGGCCTGGCTGCCGCTCGTGGGTTTGGAGCGGCCTGGGGAGTAAGGTGGGAGCTGCTGTTAGGAACACCTGCCCAGTCTGTCTTACCTGGACACCTGCCAGTTAGAAGCACCTGCCCAGTCTGTCTTACCTGGACACCTGCTGTGTGATTTGCCCAGGGCCAGTACACATGTGTTAGAGCCATTCCTCTGCTTTGCCTTTGAAGCAGGAAATGTGGCTGGGCAGAGACAGACATTGGTGATGCTGGAAGTTAGGCTGTGGCAGAGGTGGGTGGAGACCAGCCATGTGGCCATCAGGGAAGATTCTCTGAAGGTAGCAGTTGAGCCAGGTCTTGAAGGAGACATTCACCTGGGGGACAGAGGAAGCTGGGGAGCATTCCACCTGTGCAGAGACTTGGGAGTGGCAGCCTGTTGACCACAAGTCTGTCCCAGACTTCACAAGTCTTTTCCTGGTCTGTAGCATCCCAGTGGCCCCAGCCCCCCAGGGATGCTCCGTAACCACCATAAGTGTTTGTTCCTTGCCTCTGGGCTGGGTACCCAGTGCCACAGAGGCCACATGAGCTTTGCAGTTGGATAGCTCTGGGTTCAAGTACCAGCCTGGCCACTTGTCTGGAAAGCTGGGTGTGATACCCATCGCCTCACTGGGCATCTATGAGAATCCAACTAAGTAGCCAGTCACCCCCTTGAGCCCCTGGGTCACTGGCAGGACTCTTGCCTGTTGGGGGTATGTGGGTGCTGGGGGTCAGGCTGATGGCTATCTTAAGGACAAGTCAAGGTTCCAAGTACCAACTTCGAAGGGGCCTCTGGTGGCGGCCTAGCTCTTGGTATGTGGAGTGCGCACCGCTGCTTCTATTGACTTGAGGGAAATGGGGTAGGGAGAGGGCCTTACCTAGGTCTTCCAGCTGGTGAGTGGCCATTGCAGTTTGGAGAGGAAGCCAGCTGAAGATGAAGAAGCTGGAGGTGAGAGGTTGGGGCCTGAGGTGCTCCGGGCTTTCTTGTGGGTGGTGGGGGGGAGATAGGTATTAGTGTGCAGAAGCCACAGCCCAGCTCTGGGCAGGTGTGCGAGGGTAAATGAGTGCCAGGTAGCCGGGTGGGTCCAGACCTCCCACCAGACTCCCCTTAGGCTAGGTAGGAACTTCTTGGCTAGGGTTCAACCCACCCTAAAGTTCTTACCACAGTGGATGCTTGGCAGAGAAAACTCCCAGAATTCACTTCTTAACAAGCCTTGCCCAAGTTCACCTCCTCCATCCAGCCCTATGGTAAGAGCTGGGGGACCCAGATGGAAATGAGGCCCCTGCCAGCTTCGAGCTCTGTCTGGTAGGCAAGCAGACGTGGGGACAGTGGGACCCAGTGTGATCAGCACTGTAGCAGAGATGATGCTGGGACTGGGGGCCAACACCAAACAGGGGAGGCCCCTTGCCACAAAGGTGTCAAGTGGTACCCTCCAGGATACAGAATCAGATGTTCCCAGGGGAGGAGACGGATGGTCTAGAGCCTCTAGTGGTTTAGGATGGCTGAACGTGGGGTAGTGGCTGGAGCGGAGGTCAGTGAGACTCTGCCATCCTGGGCTTTGAAAGCTGTGTTAAGATGCGGCGTCTCATCTGGAGGGTGGGGCAGTCCTGAAGGGTTGTAGGTGGTTGTGTCAGGGTGTCTCCCTAGCATGTACAAAAGCACCCCATGTTTCCTTTGGGTAGACTCCCCTCAGTCCTTTTGGTTTATATGAGACTGGGCTTGCACCCCCTGCATACACATACACCCAGAGCATGTGACCCAGGTTGGGCTGTTAGGAATCTTTGGTTGCAAGTGACAGAGCTGTCCTATAGCTAACTTAGAAAGTGTTAAAGGGATATGGAGGGGCTTCCCTGGTGGTGCAGTGGTTAAGAATCTGCCTACCAATGCAGGAAACATGGATTCGAGCCCTGGTCTGGGAAGACCCCACATGCCGCAGAGCAACTGAGCCTGTGCTCTAGAGCCCGCAAGCTACAACTACTGAGCCCGCGTGCCACAATTACTGAAGCCCGTGAGCCTAGAGCTCATGCTCCGCAGCAAGAGAAGCCACCACAATGAGAAGTTCATGCACCACAATGAAGAGTAGCCCACGCTCGCCTCAACTAGAGAAAAGCCCACGCGCAGCAACGATGACCCAGTGCAGCCAAAAGTTAATTAATTAATTAAAAAAAAAAGATATGGAGGAGCTGAGTGGGGAAGAATCAGAACTGAGGCAGCTCATCAAGGCACAACCTCCAGAAGCAATATGCTACAGCCATGTTTATGTCTCTGCACCACTGAGCTCCAGATCCAAGGAATCCAAATGACCAGGCTGGGAACCTGCCCACTGTACATCGGGGGCCACTAATGGGGTGAAATTAGTCCCCCAATGAAATCAGGGTGCTCAAAGAAAAGGTAACATACTGGGTGGCTGAACACATATCCCTTCCCCCATACCTCGATTGGATCACCTACAGGCACTTGGCCAAAATGAATCCAAAAAGAACCTAGGGGGTTGCTAGAACTGTTGGGGAAGAATTGGGGTTCTCAGTTCCCCCGGGGATGGGTGGCTTGTGCCTAGAGCTGTGGGGTCATCCTCGCCACCATTTGGCGGCAAATTTGCCTGAAAATAATGCAAACAGAAGAGAACTGAGTGGAGAGAACAGATAAATGCCTCATTCCATTGCTGGAACACAATTGTGATCACTGCTAAAATCTACCCCTGGGCTTCGCAGTTACATGTGCCAAATGCCTTTGAGCTCAGGCCTATTTGTTCTGAGGTTCTGTCACTTGGAACTCAAAATGCCCCAGCCAACATGATGGTGGAGGATGTTTTTGGAAGACCACCCTAAGCATGGTGGAGAATTTGGACTGGAAACAAAGAACCCAATTAAGAGGCTGATGGACAGTCAGGTTCAGACTCAGCCTAGGTAGCGGGGCCCTCACTAGAGCTCACCTCTGTTCCCTGGGGATGAGCAGGGTCCATGAAAGCCAGGACTATGGATCCAGCACTAGGTTTTCCCTGTGCTACTTCTTACTAGACATGTGATAGTGTGTGCTGGGAACACAGTGGGAAGGGCCGTGAGTTGGGAGTGGGCTATGTATTTGTGAGTTGGAGCCACGTTGGGGTGCCTGCCTGCTCCAGCCCCTGCCCACTGCGTGTGTGCGGTGCCTGTCAGGATGTGGCCAGGGCCTGGACATGTGTGCGTTCTCCGGGTTGAGGTAGGTAGGTAGGTAGGTTCGTTCTCCATCTCAGCTCCTTGGCTGAGCATCCTGTGTGCTCAGCCGACGACGGTGTGCACCGGGTCTGCTAGCGTCTGCCGGGTCCGGACAACCTGTTGCCAGGAGCTGTGCGGCGTGGCGTGGGCATTCCCTGTGCAGGGTGAACCCGGCGCCCTGCCTGCCGAGTCTCGGTGCGGCAGGTGGGTGCCGGGTCCTCAGCCTTTCGCTCCCGGGACAGCATCCTCGGCGGCGACTGACTGGGGGTGGGGGCCCTCTGCCGGCGGCCGCGCGCGCGCGCACGCCGGGCTCGGTACGCGCCGTGTACGCGCCCGTGCGCGCGCCCCGCGGCTCCAGCCCAGCTCTCGGAGCCGCCTTCGCTGCCACAGTCCGTTCCCTGGGGCCGCCGCCGCCTCCCCCGGGTCGCGGGCTCTGTCCGCGGGGCCCGTGCCGCTCGCCCCGAGCCAGGAGGACGAGCTCGAGGAGGATGCCTGGGCCCGTGAGTACCGCGGTGGCGGGCCGGTCGGGTCCGGAGCGCGGGCGGAAGATGGTCCCGGGGCTAAGCCCCTCCCCGCGGGCGGCTCCGCGCCCTGGCCCCAGGTCGCCGCCCCGGACCCTCGCCCCGGCCAGCCCCTCCCCCAGCCCACACCGGAGGAAGGGAGGGAGGCAGGGAGAGAGAGGGAAGGCGCCAGTGAGCCAAGAAGCGGGAGCAGGGCGCAAGCCGCCGCCGGTTCGCTTGGAAACGGTTGCCACAGCAACCGGGTTGCGCTCCCCGGCAACGCGGCTGCAGGGCGGCGACCCCCTATCCCCGCCCCCACGAGGGGCCGAAGCCCCGGGGGACTCTCCCTCTCGCGGTGGGGGGAACTTCGACCCTCTGGCCCGTCTGGGTGTTCCTGCCTCCACAGCCGTCGAGGGTGGGGGTGGGGGGCGAGCGGCCCCGTGGGCAGGAGCTGGCTCCCACGTGGCTGCAGTCGTCGCAGCAGGGCTCCTGGGGTGGCAGCAAACGTGGGGGCGGGCCAGCCCCTGGGCCAGCCACGGGAGGAGGAGGCATGGGTCCGGGGTCTGTGCCCGTCACCCCAAACCCAAACCCCACCACCGCCACCCCCGCCAGCGAAATGGCCTGACCCGAGTTGGGCGCCCCAAAGGTGATGGTCCCTACCAGGGGAGATGAAAGACGCTCGCATCCCTCCTCCTCACGGCCAGAGCATGTGCCACACCGTGGCTTGGGCCCGCGGTGGGTCTCTGCTCCTCTTCTCAAGCCACCATTCTCCGGGAAGGGGTGGAAGGAGCGTGGGCAGTAGCAGAGGAAAGGACACTGCTGACCCAGGGAAGCTGAATCCCAGGCCAAAGAGAAGCACCCGACCCCCTGTCTGGATCACAAGTGTCCCTTTCTTGTCTGAGCACAAAGCCCAGACTGTGCTGGGTGGCATGCAGGTTGGCCGACAGGCAGGCCAGCGCCACATGGAGATGTCCTATCTTCCAGGGGAGCTCCTCTGAGAGGAGAATGGCCGCTGAGTCAGAGGAAATGACCTCTGGCTCCCCTCCCAACCTCCCCTCAGTGGATAGCGTGCTGAGGGAGAGAAATGGCCCTCCTGCCATCTCTCCCGGGCCTGACTCAGCAGATGCCAGCCCCAACCGCAGGCCTTGGACCCAGCATCCCAGTGACCACAACCACCCTTGGGTTTCCTTTCCCATCCAGGGAGGTCTCCTGGGTACCAGAGGTGACCATTACCTGGGCATGTGAGGCCTTGACATAGATGCCCTTAGATGGGTGGTATCCTAAGTCAGGCCTGAGTCTCCCACAGGCAGGAGTGCCTTTGGAATTACTCACAGGCTCCTTTCATTCTGTTCCTGCTGTGTGAGACCTGTGCTGAGCATTCTGCATCCATGATCTCCTAGTGCTTACAACATTGTGCAAGGTAAGTTTATTATCCCCATTTTAGAGATGATGACTCCAAGGCTCAGGGAGGTAAAATGACTTGCTCAAGGTTGTACAGCTAATAAGTGGTGGAGCTAGGTTTCCAGTGCAGGTTTCTCTGCCGGCATGGCCCCTCTTTGCTATGGTATTGCTACATGCTATCTCTTGTGAGCCAGGCGGAAAAGAACTGTAGAGCCTTCTAGAGGAGCATTCTTAACCTTCTTCTGCATTCCTCCAGTGAGGCAATTCCCTATGTCTTTTAGGCCTTGGCACACCTTTCCTTCTTCCAGCAAAAGCAGCCAGATTCTTGCCCCCAGATGCTCTGTAGGACCGTGCTATGGCTGGGTTGCCTCCTTTCCTCCCTCCTTCCATTTTCTCTCTCTGAGGGAAGCTGAGCAGTGAGGGCTACCTCAGTCCCCCGGGAAACCCCCAAGGCCCTATTCCTTGGTTTGTGGGCTCTGTGGCCTGGTCAGCTTGCAGCCCTGGCTGTAGCAGAAGGAATTTAGCAATGATGGGCCCATGCACTGCTGGCCCCTATGGGTGCTCAGTCTAGCTCAGGGGCTAGAAACCCAAATGCCTTCAAGGCCCAGGTGGACTAGGGCACTAATCAGCTGCAGTCTGTGTCACCATCTGAGAATGTGGACTTGGTATGACAAGGTTGTCCAGTTTTCAAGTTGACCCAGAAATTTATGTTAAATCTCCTGGTTTTTAAATCTTGGCAACTAATCATATTTTTCAAAAATGATTATGGGCCAACAAAACATGTCCATGAACTGTGTCCAGCCTGAGAGTCACAAGGCTGAGATCTCTAGTCCAAGGGAAAGTGATGGCAGTTTTTGCTAGACCATCTCCAGGCTTGTGTAGATGTAGTTCCATGGGCCAGTTTCCACATTTGAGCCTCTTGAGGCTGCAAGGTGCTGGCATTTGGTTTGTCAAGTGCAGCTGTATATGCTGGTGTATTTTCACATCCCCCATCGGTTCTGCTCCTACCTTGGCACTGCCAGGCAGGTCTCATTGTCTCTGTCATACAGGTGAAGAAACTTCAGCTCAGGCATGGGAATAGCTGGGATGGGATTACACAGCCTGGGCAGGGTATAAGTAGGATTTGAACCCAGGGCTCCCTGCTCAGTGCTCTGCGTGTTCACCAGGCTGCCCCTCAAAAGAGGGTACAATCACCTCCGCTTCCCCCCCCGCCACAACCCCCGAGGTGTGGCCAACTCCCTTGGAGGGGCAGATCTGAGTACAGTAGACACCAGCCCACTAGGGCCCCAATCTCTGTTGTACTGTTTGCAGTTTCGCAAGCCCTGGGTTCCTGGCATTGTGCTGAGGTTGGATCACAGAGATGCTGCCTGCAGGTGAGGGTGTCAAGCCAGTACCTTGGCCTCGCTGGAAATGAGGTTCTGGCCAGCTCCGCGCCTGGCCGACTGTGGCAGGTGGGACAGTTGCCATCATCTCTCTCTGGTTTCAGTTCATTTGTCTTGGTGTGGGAGGAGTGTAAAAATGTCACCAGTGCCTCCCTAAAATGGCCTTCCTGCCAGGACAGTGGGCTTTACAGTGCCCTGGATTTCATAAGCCCACAGGCTATGTGGGCCTGTACAGGCCCCAGCTCCCTGCCTGTAGAGTGGGGATGGCAGCAGCTCCCTCCTCGCTGAGGTAATGAATCTAGAGAGGTTAGCAGGGGGCTTGGCACGTGCAGGGCACGCAGGACAGGTGAGCGGTCACCTTTCCTACCCCACCCTCATTCCACACACCATACTCTCCTCCTCTCCTCTGTCCCCCAGCCTGAATGCCTATTCCTTCACTTGACCAGCAACTCTGGTGTCACATCCACAGCTTCCCCTTGTGACCCAGAGCCCCTGTTGCCTGGGATTCCTTCTTTCCACTCCAGAGCCCCTGGTACACATCTCCACGTAGACTTTTCCTTTTATTCACATAGACGTATGCATCCTCAGCTTGCTTACAAACCTCCCTGTGAGGGCTGAGAGCTGCTTTCTCAGTGACATTTTGGTGAATGGCCAACATTTCCCAGGAATGAACTAGATGCAGACCTAGCTCTTGAGGTATTCCTTGTCAGACAGCTAAAAGACCAAACAGGTAACTGGACACCTCCAGTTACTCCTTCAACAAGTGGTTTTTGAGCTACCGTATGCCAGATGATCAAGGCAGATGCAGCCCTCGTGTTGGACACAGGCCACTACAGAACACTGTGATTGATATCGTTGGACCTCTCATCCAGCCCTGCAGGGTGAGGTAGCTGGAGGCTGACACGTCCAGGGAGGTAACAGGTGAGGCTGAGGAGCACACGCTGGGGCGAGAGCAGCGAGGCTGTGTAGCAGCTGGGTTCAGGAGCAGGCCAGGGGGAAATGGACAGTGTGGAGAGTGGCAGGCCAGGCAGAAGCACAGTGTGGAAGTAGAGAGAGTGGTGGCAAGCACGGTAATGGGGGCCCAGGTGAGAGATGACAGTGACCTGACCCAGCCAGCTGCGGTGGGGGGACAAAAGGAAGTGGACAGATGAAGACACACTATACTGAGGGTTAAAAACAACAGGATTTGGCAGATGGTGTAAACGGTGGGCCCTTTGCTGAGATAAAAGAGCCAGCAGCAGATCTTTGGGGTCTAAGGTTAGGGGGCCGGGGTTCTCCATACAGAGGAGTAATGTGGGAGGTGCCCACAGCAGTGCACCAGGCCCTAGAGTAAGAGATCTGTGTGACCTTGGGGGTCATTTAATCTCTCTGAGCCGAGTGTTCTCATCTGTCAAATGGGCAGAATGCTCACGTAGTTTATAGGGTGACTGAGAACTCTCTGTGGCATCCAGCCCGGGGGCACACACCTCTGCACCCCCAGCTCTGAAACTGTGGACAGCAGTGCTCATGTTTGTTGGGCATCTCCAAGCCCTTTGTATGGATTAGCTCACTCTTCTCCACGGCCACTGACGAGGAAACTGAGACAACATGTCACCCTCCAGCTCTCACTCCCATCCCCTGCTGTGCTCCCAGTGAGTGTGTGGCCTAAGAAAACCCTACAAAGTGATATACTCACAAACTCCACAAATAAACCAAGATGGAATCCTGAAAAACGTCCAAATAACCCGCAAAAAGGTAAGAAAAGAGAATAAGGAAACAAACAGAAAACAAATCATAAAACGGCAGACTTAAGGATGAGTCTGGCCAAAGGCTCTGCTCCCAGCACACAGTTGGAGTTGGTATTTACTAGGGACCAGGCATGCATCTGAAGGGGATGGGGAAGGTGAGTGGCTGTGAGCAAGAGGCAGGGTCTGAGTCTGAAGGGCGCCCCAGACCCGGACAGGAGCATGCACAGGCGTGAGGGGATAAAGGAACAGCCCTTTGGAAAGGCTTTGAGAAGCTTGGCTTGGTCAGGAAGAGCACTTGGAAAAGCCTGAATTAATTCCTTGACATTTATATATTGGGCAACTACTGTGGATTAGATGAGATATTACTGAGCAACTCCTATGGAGCAGCCCTGTGTGGGGGGCGGTCAGAGGGCCAGCTCAGCTGTGAGACCTTAAGCAGACTTCCTCTCTCAGACCCACAGAGGCCAAGTCTGTAAAATTCAGCAATAGTTCCTGCCTCTCAGCTGGAGTTCAGCTAAATTAGAAATAAAAATACCCACCAAGGCTTGTCTACTGTGTGTCAGGCCTTGTTCTGGGCCCCTTCCACACAGAATCTTATGTGATCTTCAACACTGCCTTCTCACTGGGGGTCATGCCTATTTGATAGATGAGACCGGCTGAGAGGCGACAGTGGCACCCAGTGGGTCTTGGGTGTGGCCTGTCCCAGTCCTCCTAATGCCCAGCGAGCTGAGCTGGACCCCTCAGGGCACAGTCCCTGTCCTTTGTTCCTTGTTAACCCTAGAGCTGCCATTCCATCTCTCCTTCATCCTGTAGCCTTTCCCACTGTTGAGCTGAGGACTGGTTGCCAGAAGCACCAAGTTTTGGTAGGAAGGAGTAGGAAGGCGCGTTTTGGCCACAGGCTGGCCAGCCTGGCCAGTGTCCCCACGACTGCCAAATCTCCTGTACTGAGTGCTCACGTGCATTTATTTACATCTCACTCATCACTTAGGGGAAAGTGTTTCAACACAGACTTTGGATTCACACTCAGGCTAAATCCTAGCTCTTCCCCTTATTAGCTGTGTGACCCAGGGCAAGTCACTTCCTTCTCTAAGACTGTCTCATCCATCAAATGGGCATGACCCCCAGTGAGAAGGTGGTGTTGAAGATTGCATTAGATTACTCTGCATGGAAGGGGCCTAGAATGAGGCTTCACACAGTAGACAACCCTTGGCAGGTATTTTTATTTCTAATTCAGCTAAACTCCATCACCTCCAGCCCCAGAAGTGCTCTCCTGACCCAGAGCTGTTCCTACTTTGCAGGCCAAGGAGCCCCCTAGTTAGGGCCAGCTTCCTCAGAGCCCTCCTGAAAATTCCTGTGGGCTCAGGAAAAGGAGAATAACAGATTTAATTAACTCCCAGTGACTGGCAGCATCGTGTTTTTATCTGGGCTGCGTCACCATGGCAGCCTCATGGTGGGGTTGTCGAGGGGGCGGGTGGAGCTATTGTTCCTGCCATTGTGTGTTCTGGAACACAGGCCCAGGAGAAAGGGACTGGCACGGGCACCAATGGCACATGGCACAAAGCAGTCACGGAGTCAGAAAGGAGCCATCTGGGGGAGAAGTGTGGGGTGGCCTGTGTGGCCTGGCTTCCCCCCAGCTTGCTCTCAGACCAGTCTAAGTCAACTTAATGTGGGGTCCCCAGCTTGGGGCTCAGGCTCACTGTGGCCCCCAGAGCTGAATGCATGTGTGCCTTGGTTGGGCATGCTGAGGATGGGGGGTCCACGGGGCTCCTGGAAGAGACCCACAAAGTAGCTCAAGCAGCAGCACTCTCCCACCCCAGGCTAGGGTTTTGTGGCCAGGCTTGGGTTCAAATTATGGAACCGTCAACTGCCATCCACACAGCTAATTGTGTAAAATCTGTAAAACAGGAATAATTTGTTACCCCAAAGGGTTGTATGTGAAAGCCCCTGGGTATAAGGCAGTCAGGAAGGGGTCATTCCTGTTCTGAGGGGATGGTGAACAGTCGCCTGTCCCTCCTCAGTTAGGGCTCCCTCCTACATACCTCTTAGGATGCAAGGTTCCCCTCTCAACCCTGGCTGTGGAGAGGAAATGGAACTAGAGGTGCCCATCTGGAGTGATGTGGAACCAGGTGGTACCGATTACTTGAGCTAATTTTCCTACCCTCTGCAGAGAGGGAAAGGAATTGGGGGAAGAGACATGGCGGCCTGGAGCTAGAAGGGCAGGGCCAAGTGGGGCTGCGCATGGGTAGGAGGCTGAGGAAGCGGAGACGGAGCTGGGATTCAGCGAGCGGAGGCGCCTAGAGTAAAGGAAAAGAGGGAACGGCCCACGCTCGGCGGCGGCGCGTTGGGCTCAGACAAAGGCGGGTAGCACGCAGTAGCCGCGGGAACCACCCGCCCGATCCCCCCCTACAAGAGCTGAGACAAGCAGGAAGCCGCGGTGCGGTCCAGAATGTTACACGCTTTGGACATCCAGGGTTGGGAGCGGATACAAGGCCTAGGGCGCCAGGAGCTGCCAGGTGTGTATGCATAGGGCTGAAGCTGGGCACCGGCGGGCTGCTTTGGGGGCCTAGGAGGTGGACCACCTTTTCTCCGCCGCAATACAACTGCGCCATGGCTCCCCTTCGGCGCCCTGGGAGTCTGCCTATGGGCCTCTCAAGCCCTTTCGGAGCTGGGGTACCCTGCACCCCGGGGATGCGGATGGCGAATCTCCGTTCGCACTGAGGACGAACCTGGCATTCGCGCGCCCCCTGCTGGCCTGCCTGGAGTCACCTCGGCTGGGAGGTGGCGGCGGCCGGGTCTCAGATACGGGAAAGCCCTACGGGGGAAACCTCTGAGCGTGACGTCATCCAGGTGACGTCACCGGGCCCCCGCGGAGTGCGGAGGTTCCGTAGAGGAGGCTTCCCCGGGATTGCGCAGGGCACCGGCGCGGGCAGGGAAGTCGTCCGGGGCTACAGCACGCCTTCACCGCGCCCTGTGTCTGTCCCACAGGTCCCGCGCGGCCCCGGGTGAGGCCCGCCAGCGTGCCTGTCGGCGCCATGGGAAGAAGCGGGCGCCGCTGCTGCTGCCCCCTGCTTGCGCGCGCACGACTTGAACCCAGCTGCGGGCAGCCCCCGGCCGCGGGTCCCCGAGTGACGCTGGAGGCATCTGGGAGCTTGGCGCGGGCCCGGGGCCACGTCGAGGAGCCCATTGTCCAGTGAAACAGCCGAGGACCCGCCGCCCGCGCCGCCGCCATGGTTATGTCCCAGGGCACCTACACGTTCCTCACGTGCTTTGCCGGTTTCTGGCTCATCTGGGGTCTCATCGTCCTACTCTGCTGCTTCTGCAGCTTCCTGCGCCGCCGCCTCAAACGGCGCCAGGAGGAGCGGCTGCGTGAGCAGAATCTGCGCGCGCTTGAGCTGGAGCCCCTTGAGCTCGAGGGCAGCCAGGCCGGGAGCCCCCCTGGCCTGGCGCCCCCGCCACCACCTCACCGCGGCCGTCTCGAGGCGCCGGCGCACGCCCACCAGCATGTGCACGTGCATCCGATGCTGCACCACGGGCCCGCGCAGCCGCACGCGCACCCGCACGCACACCACCACGCGCTTCCGCACCCACCGCCGCAGCACCTATCAGTACCGCCGCGGCCGTGGAGCTACCCGCGCCAAGGTATGTACCGACCTCCGCCAGAGGGCAGCCTGGGTCACTAGGGTGGGCGAGGCCTCGAAAGGGGGCGGGCTCGCTGCTTACCCGCGGGGCTTCCATAGACAGCCTCCTTGAGAAGCTAGGAGGAGGGAGCGGGCTGGGTCTGGGGTTGGCGGCTGGCCAAGGCCTCTGCGGGAGGCTGAGGACGGAGAGCCTCACGTCCTCGGACCGCTTCCCACTTTGCAGCGGAATCGGACACGTCCAAGCCACCGTGCTACGAAGAGGCGGTGCTGATGGCCGAGCCGCCGCCGCCCTACAGCGAGGTGCTCACGGACACGCGCGGCCTCTATCGCAAGATTGTCACGCCCTTTCTGAGCCGCCGCGACAGCGCGGAGAAACAGGAGCAGCCGCCGCCCAGCTACAAGCCGCTCTTCCTGGACCGGGGCTACACGTCGGCGCTGCACCTGCCCAGTGCCCCGCGGCCCGCGCCGCCCTGCCCTGCGCTCTGCCTGCAGGCGGACCGCAGCCGTCGGGTCTTCCCCAGCTGGACCGACTCAGAGCTCAGCAGCCGAGAGCCACTGGAGCACGGAGCTTGGCGCCTGCCGGTCTCCATCCCCTTGTTCGGGAGGACTACAGCCGTATAGAGGGCGCCCGGCGTCCCGGGCCCCACCCGCGGACTCCTGGCCTGATTGCGGGGCTTTTTAAACGCTTCCCTTGGACTGCGGGGGTGGGGGGTGGGGGTGGGGCGGGGCGGGAGGGAGGGATTTCTTACCCTGTTTGTTACATTTTGAGGATAATAAAGGTGTGTGATCTGGTTTGGTACAAGCGGAGGGGGCACCCACTGCTTGCACCCAAGGTTCTGGCGGCCAGGTGTGCCCGGCCTTATCGGGACCGAACCTTGTTGCGCCTTTCAGCTACAAACCGGCCTGAGGGTGTAGAACTAAACCTGAGGTCTGCCTGCTTCAAACCACTGGCCGGTTCCCCAGGGAGCCTCATACCCCACCTTCCTTGCCCTTGAGGTCTTGGCGAGGGCGCCCCCGGCAGCCTTGGAAGTGGGAAGAGTTGGGACTGGGGTCGTGGCAGGCGGTCCACCCCAGATCAGCCCCTGGAGGCCCGGAGCAGCAGGCCCGAAGGGATCTGGATTTCTTTATTAACAGACATGAGCACGACCTGTTACAGAAGTTTGTGCTTTCCAAAAAACAGTTACTGAACGTGAAAAAGGAACCCAAGCAAAGAGGGAGGAGGTGGAAAGGGGCCACCCATAGCCCTGACCTGAATCACGCCTAGGGCCTCCAGCCTGGGACCTGCCCAGCAGGAGGGGGCAGGAAAGGGCCAGGAAGCTGAGAGGCCCCAGCTGGGCCTGCTACTTCCTTCGGACCAGGTTGGGAGGGGGTCAAGAGAAGGGGGGAGGGGGCGGGTCCCAGGGAACCAGAGCCCACGAGCCATTTATTGCCATGTTTTAAAATTCGTGCAAAATATCTGAAGCCCTGGACAGAGAATACAAAGTGATATTTTTCCAAGAAACAGAAAACTAGGAAAAGAGGTGGGGGGAACATTTTCCCACCAGAACTTCCCCCCACGCCAGGCCCCAAGCAGGGTGAGGCCTCCACCCCGGCCAGCTGAGTGAGCAGGGAGGACTAAGAGCTACAATCTGGACCGGGTGGGAAGGGGGTGGAATTTGCAACAGCATCTCAACTACCAACGGGAGGAAAACCAGTCAACTGTACAAGTCTCCTATCAACTTTAAAAAAGAGAGAAAAGCTGTAAAAGTAGGGCCCTGTGGGTAGGGAAGCGGCCAAGTCCCCGGCCAGGGCCGGAATCCAGAGTGGGTGCCAGGCGGAGCTGCTGCAAGTGCAGGCACTACGGGCCGTCTGGCCAGAGGCCAGCGCAGGTGGGCGGCCTTGGCGAGGGCAGCCTGAGGGCAAGCATCACCGCTAGTCGCCACCCTCGAAGCCCTCCTCCTCTTCTGGTACCGGGTCTGCATCCCAGCAGGTGATGTCGATTTCTATGGTGTAGGGAAGGGAGGGGAGTTAAGGAGATGGCCCAGCAGATCCATGCCTGTGTCCCTCCCAACCCTGGGGAGCTGTGCCAGCTGTGTGTGTGGTGGGGAGGGGGGCGCTGCCTGTCCACACTTGAACACAGCACCGCCACCCAAATTCTTCTCCATCACCCATCCCAGTACTACCTGGAGGCTTGTTGTAGAACATCGGAGGTGGAGGCTTTGCACACAGCTCTTCCGATTGGGCAAACTCCTCCTCCTGTGATTGGCTGAAATACCCCTCACTGGCCTGTAGGAGAAAAGCTCCATGTCACTGGGTCCCACCCAGCAGGACTAGGGCTGACCTACCAGGCCTGAGCACGTTTCCCCTGCAACCAGCGATTCTATCAGTGGTTGCCAGGCAAACACAGATGCCTGCCTTGGGAATAAAAGCAGAGCTGGCCCAGGGAGGGGGAATGAAATACAGCTTCCCCCCCACCCTCGAACAATGTGGGTCACAGAGAAAGGGGGCAGGGTACTGCTGCAAGCCTAAGGAAGGCAGGGTCAGCCCCCTGCTCCAGCCCTGACCACTTCCCCTCCCATTAGGCAGCCCCAGCCCCACCTGGGTCCCCTCCTTCTGGGTGGTCTCGCCATTGGTCAGCAGCTGGGGCTCTGGCTCCAGCTCCGGCTCCGGCTCCTGATCCAGCTCCTCTAGAGCTGAGGGCAGAGTTGGAGCCTGGGGGGCAGCCAGGGGCTCCCCTTCTACTTCCTCCCCTGGGTCACAGAAGGTGGCTGGTGGCTCAGGCAGCTCATCAAAATTGAGAAGGTTGGCACTGCCTTCACCAGCCGGCGGCAGTGGCTCCTGAGCCACCTCGTCCAGCAGGGGCACTTCTGCCAGAGTGACTTCGGCACCTGAGGGTGGTGTGGGGGCCCTAGGCTCAGCCTGGGGTACGGAGGCCCCTTCCCCATTGCCAGGCCATAGGTCAATGAGGCTGGCAGTGGCAGGAGTGACGGTGTTGGCAACACTGGTGTCAGCAGCGGCAGTGTCGGTTTCAATGGCATCAGCTGCTGGGGTGTCAGCTGCAGAGGCTCCAGCCATGGCAGGCTCTAGAGAGGCAGCCAGGACTGCCTGCTCTGTAGACGCCATGAACATCAAGTCCTCTGTGGGGCTGCCTTGGCCCTGGGGAGGCTCTGGTGCCTGAGGGGACTCCTCCAGCGGGCTGGCCCAGGCCTGAGGGTCTGCTGCTCTGGCTTCCTTGCTGGTTTCTTCACTATCCAGGCCGGGGCTGGGTTCCTGGGTCTCTGTCAAAGCACAGATGGAGGAGACATGTGATCAGCTCCCAGGAAAGGATGCAGGCCCTGGGCAGGCACCCTACAGTACCCTGCCCACCCACTGAGGAGTCCGGGAAAGAAGGCCTCCACTAAGACTTCCATGCAGAGTGCCTTCTAGCACCCACTGGGCCCCACCGCCCCTTTACCTAGTGTCTTTCAACCTCTCAGCAGCCCTGGGAGGAAGGTGCAATCCCCACTCCAGGGAGACACTGAGGTTCAGAGAGGGCAGGTCTGACCAGGGCTCCTCGCTGCCCCAGCCACTTCCAGGGCAGTACAGTCTGGCCCAGATCCCTGGGGGGTTGTTACCATGGCCATTTGGCGTTCCCAGCCCAGGGGCTAGGGCCGTTCACACACCTTGGGCTGCTGGGGGTGGTGGTGGCAGTGGTGGAGGCTGCGAGGACGTGACCTCATCCAGGGCCCGCTCGATCTGCTCAGTGACAGGGGTAGAGGCCATGCTGGAGTCAGATGGGCTCCGGGCAGGGATGGGGGTGGGCACCATCCTCCGGTGGCTGTCCAGGTGGCTGCCTGTGGAACATAAACCCCTAGGCTGGTCAGTAAGGGCCAGGGAGCCAGGTGGAACCAGGATTGTCCACCTTGGGGCCTGACCAGCCCCTCCTCTCTAGAGTCTGGGTCGGGGCTGGGAGCTCCCCAGGCCCCCCAGGGGCCAGACCACAGCTCCAGACCCTATAAGCCAGGCCCCAAAGGGCCAGTGTCCCTTCAGGGCCAGGGGAAAGAGGCAGGCGGTACCTGCTCTGGGGACAAACACCAGAGGTCAGCAGTCAGGCTGGGGGAGTGAGGGCAGGGGGGCTGCTGGGAAGCAGGGGGCCCTCCTTACCCCCCCCCCCCCACGGAGGCCTGGGGTCTGCTACCTACATGGGAGGGAGGAAGAGAGGTTTGGGGTGCGGTGACAGGTGATATAGGGAAAGGGAGTCCGTGGAGGGGAGGAGGAGGAAGAGGAGGAGGAGGAAGGCCCACTGTCCGATGCCTTTATGAAAGGGCAGTACGGACGACCTGCCAAGAGAGACAGACAGAGAGAGAGACAGAGGACGAGAGGGTCAGTCTCCCCCACCCCCACCCCGAGGCCTCATCCACCCCCAAGCTGGCCCTGGATGTCCAAGCTGCCTTCAGCCAGGGCGCACATTCAGCCAAGCTGGGCCAGAGCCTCAAGCCAACAGATGACTCCACCACACCAGCCACACACAGCAAAGAGCCTGATACGCCACAATGCAACCAGCCTCAGGGCAGCCCACGCCTCGGAACAGCCTGCCCCACCCCTGGAACCCTAGCCCAGAGCCAAGCACACAGAAGGGGCAAACAGACCAGCAGACAGGGAGCAGAAGGGGGCTTCAAGGAGAGGTGGAAGCTGCACAGGGAGAATCCAACAGGGAACCCTGGGTACAGGCTCCAGGCTGCTCAAACTCAGGACCAGGGAAAGAGCCCACTCCCCATGCACCCACAGCCCTTCAGATAAGACCTAGTTCAACCCCAGCAGGGTTACTCCTTGCAGCCAGGGGGATGCCTTAGCCCTGGTGTGAAATGCCCAGATGGCTCGAGCACAGCCCATTGCTCAGCCCAGGCCCAACACTGACCCTGCCCGAGCCCTTCTCAGCCCTGCCACCTGGAGGTGGCGGGTGGAAGCACACTCGATGACTGGCCTTGCCTTCTCCAAGGGGTCCTTGGGCAAGGTTTCCCTTCCAAGAAAGGTCCCAAAGAGGCTGAAGGCCAAAACCTGAGGAGTGGGGATTGGGTGGGGGTGGGAGCTGGGACTACCTGGTCGGTGGTTGAAGGGTGAGGGCACATCACAGCTGCCTGCGGAGGCCGATGCAACTCTTTCCTGCTGCTTAAAGAACTCCCGTGGGTTATCAGGACGCTGGGCAATAATGGCTGCTGCCTCCTGGGGGCACATGGAAAGGGTCAGGCCAGGCGGGGCCCGACTGAGGCAGCCCTACCAAACTCAGATGTCTGGTCCCCCTGGCTCTCACCTCTACCTCCGATTCTGACTTCTTCATCTGGGTCTCTTCCTCCTCATCCCGCTGGTCACCCTGGAAACCAAAAGGGAAGGTGTTCTGAGCACCCCACTCCCACAGGAGCTCTTGGCTTTCTTACAGCCCCCATGTTTCCTCCACTATCTGGAACCACTTTCACGACCCAGTCACACAGCACCTTCTATCTGCAAGGTCCTCAGCCACCTCATCTCCAGTCCAGATAGGCCCCTGGGCACCCAGGGCCACCCAGGAGCACTCCCTGATTTGCAGCTAACTTTTCTCGAACCTCCTACCCCAGCACCTAGCCAACCACACCTCCATCACTGCTGCGTGGATCTTGGTATCACGACTAAGGTTTCTTCATTAGTCCCCTGCCTCCTTGTTCTCTTTCCCCCCATTTCTTCTCTACAGACCTGAAAGGATCTTTTCAAAATGTTAATTAGTCGCCATCACTTAAAAATCAGGTTTTCTTACTGAGATCAGGGTCTCCAGTTTCTCTCGAAATGCCAGAAGCCCTGGCAACACAGGCCAGCGTGTCCCAAAGCAGCCATCGACTAGAGCTGCACTGTAGCAGCCCACAGGGCGTGTGTTGTCCAGTTCACCACAGTCCCCACCACTCCCTACTGCCCTTCACATGTCCACTTCACTCGCTGTTTTGAGATTGCAACCACAGGAGTAGAGGTAGGTGGGGCCCCTTTGCTTGGCCCATGTTCCCTTCTCCCTGCCTGATCTAGTCCATCACCTCTCACAACGCTCCCCTCCCACCCTGACTCGCCCACACCCTGTGAGATGCAGGCATAAAGTCCTCAGCATGATGTAGTTGCAGTTCCTGGAACATGCATACAACTTCCCACCTCCGTGCCTTGGCATGGGAGACGAATCTCTCTCCCCAAGTACCCGACCCCCACCCCAGGTCCAGCTCTTCCTGCTTCCGGCCTCAGCTTGGGCACTGCCTCCTTGGGAAGGGGTCCCTGGCCCATTCAGGTCATTTCCTTCCCTGGGTCCCCATGAGGTGTTCCAGGCATACACCGCAGATTACACTGCGTCATAATTTCCTGTTTCTGGATCATCTCCCCACCCTCTGTGGGTAATACAGGATAAGAACTCACTTATGTGTGTGAGTGGCCAACCCAAGGTTCAGTTCATACCTGTTTCCTCAGTTGAACTCATCACACCAAAAGCCTCAAGAGGGTTGTCACCCCAACTGCCACTTTGTGTCTTCCAGAATGAAGTCTAAACTCCTCCTCTGACCTTGCTCTCTCCTCCCAAATTTCCCAGCGGGCTCCAGTCATTGGGGAAGGCTCCTTGCCTTCCCCCCAAAATGTACATCCCACCAGCTTTTGCTGTTACGCTGCCCCTGCCTAGTATAACCTTGCTAGGTTCCTCTGCCTTGTTCAAAAAAAAGGACCAGAGGCAGCTTACCACAAAAACCTTAACTACATAACACTGTGAAAAAAACACTGAAACAAATTAGAGCTTGGGGTTGGAGAGAGACATCAATGCACTAACCATAAAGGTCAATAGCACTGCTATGCCTGAGCATCTTCAGATAAATGGAAGCTCCCCGGCATCCCGGGCAAAAAGGGAACTCACATAAGGAATGCAATTCTTATCAGAAGAGAGAAAGCAGAACAGCTCCTTAAGCCAATGTAAAGCACTTCTAAATGCCAAAGTTTCTCATGTGGGAATTCCCTCAGAGGACCTGAAGTTGCAGGGTAACCACAGTGACCTGCTAAAACACCTACTGCCACTGTCACATGAGCCACACTTGAAGGGCCAGATGAGACTATAAAATAATGATGTGACACTGTAGGCCTTTGCCTGAAACACTGGTAATTGGTGAAGATGAGCAATCAGTTCAGTGGGTTCACTATACTATTCTTTCTACTTTTGTGTACGTATGTGAAATTTTCCATAAAAACAAGCTTTTTTGAAAAGAAATTGCTCTGAATGGATGAACAAAATCTGGTATACACATACAATGGAACATTAACAGCTTTCAAAAGAAAAGACATTCTGACACATGGATAAACCTTGAAGATGTTATGCTAAATGAAATAAGCCAGTCACAAAAGGTAAAATAACGGCGTGATTCCACTCATACAAGGTACTTTGAGTAGTCACATTCTTAAACACAGAAAGCAGAAAGCAGTTGCCAGGGGCTGGGGGAGGGGGCAGTGGGGAGTTAGTGTTTAATGGGTACAGAGATTCAGTATGGGAAGATGAAGAAAATTCCGGAGATAAACAGTGGTGACGGCTGTACAATATAAATACACTTAACACCACGGAACTGTACACTGAAAAATGGTAAAGATGGTACGTTTTATGTTATGTACACTTTGTCACAATTAAAAATAAACTAATTAATCAATTAATTGTAAAAGAGCCTTGTTCATCTTGTTCTCCACCATGTTTCTCACACCGGCACATGGCAGGTGGCAAGGGTTTGCTGAATGAATGAGGCTGCAGCTTACTAACCACACGTCCTCTCCACCCCCAGGGGCTAACGTGAGTGGAATGACCTATGACAGCCATTAATGCCAGTGCCGGCAGGGCTGTCCTGCCAGCTCCCTCCCAGCCTCCTGTGGGTGTGACCTTGGAGTCTGTCTGAGTCCCCGTGGCCCAACGGCTACCCAACACAGTCCCAGTCCAGACGACTATTGCCCACCTCCTGTCCTAAACTCTAACCATGCTCAGCTTTGAATGATCTTAACTATTTCTCAAGTATAAGATTCAATTCAAAGCATGAAGATTTGACTCCACTGTGATTCTGAAGGGGTCAATCATGATGACCCTATGGGCCATCCCAGTGTTTGGAGGTTCAGCCAGTACCCCTGGAACAAGTACCTGTTCTCAAAGAGACACTACACACACTTGTATGTAGATGCTCAGAACTCCAGCCCAGATCCATTCAATGGCTCTGCAGTATTCTTGCCGTGGGGACCAGGCCTCGAGCCCCATATAAGTGCAGGAAGCATGTCTAATCCACCTCGAGCCCCTCAGGCCCTGCTGGGCGGGGGCAGGAGGAGCCTGGTCAGTGAGGGTCTGGGTCAAGGTAGATTTTCTCTTTCGGTCTAGAGTGTTAGCTTCTCCAAGGAGGTCTCTTTCCACAGCCAGGGAACAGAGCCTCACATGATCGGGTACCAGGCCTGACACTGCATGCTACCCCATGCCCATGCAGCGGTACCCAGAATGCCTAGCACTGTCCCCAAGACACTTACTCCCCCCGCAAGAGGCCCAGGAACACGAGGACCATCCTCGCTTCCCTGGGCAGGAGACAGGAACCCCGACTAAGAACTTACAAAGATAGACTGCTCCTTCAACCGCCTCTTGGCCTCCTCTGCTTCTAAAGTCTGTTGTTTCCTCCTGGAATGAGAGGTGCAGGCAAGCCTTCAGGATGGGCCCACGTGGGGCCCACGGCCCGGCACCCCGGGGGTGGGGCGGGGCACACCTGTGCTCCTCGATCTGCTGCTCCCGCTCCCGGTAGCGCCGCTCCCGCTCCTCCTGCTCCTGCCGCTCCTGCTCCATCCGCTCTTGCTCAAACCGGAGTCTCTCATCCAGAGCCTTCTTCCGCTCCTCCTCCTTCCTCAGCTCTTCCTCCTTCTGCAGCACCCCGTGCCAAGGCAGTGCAGGCCCTGAGCCTGGGGCCCGCCCCAGCCCTCCAGCCCATCCCCAACCCAGGGTTCTGAGAACTCAGGGGCTCGCTCTTTCAGTAGGGGAAGCACGTAAGATGGGCCATGCTGTGCAAGCGAGGCCCTTAGGGAGAGAAGGCAGAGCTACCCCATGGGGTCAGGACAGGGAGCGGCAGCTCAGCCTGCAGGCCGGGGTCGGGGTCCACACCTTGGCCTGCTCCCAGAACTGCTCGCGGTTAATCCGCTTCATCTCCACAGCTGCGTCGGTCTTCTGATAGGTGGTGCCCTGCAGAGTCAAGCGGCCTGGCGTGAGCGCAGCCCACAGGCCGAGCGCTCAGGAGCCCCCACACGCAAAGGGTGAGGACTGAGAGGAACCGGACGGCGGAGCCCTGGGCAGGGCCAGCCTGCCCGGGGCGCACACTGACCACCGGCTCGGCGTTCTCATCCTCACGCAGCCGCAGTCGGTGCAGCACGGGGCTGGAAAGCCGTGCCAGCCCGTTGGAGAGCCGCTGCCCGATGGCGCCCGCATCTATGTCTTCCACACTGCTGGCGTTCACGACCACATCGACGCCCTGCAGCAGGAAGAAGGCGTGTTCAGGCGGCAGGGCTCCCTCCCATCACCGCCCGCATAAGCCCTGACCCTGCTCGCACCTGGAAGAACTCGGCCACCTTAGCCACGTGGCTGGCACAAGCACATTTGCGGGCATCAGGCACATCTTCGCCAACCTGCAAAGTACCCAGCGAAAGGGGGTGTCGGGAAAGGACAAGAGTTGGCGGCAGGCTGAGGCCCAGGGCTCTCTTCCCGGGACTAGTGGGGTTCTCTCCAGCAGTGTCAGTGAGTGGAGTGGGACGGAGGATAACCGTTCTTGGGCCTTCGGCTCCCTTCCCCAGCCCATAGCTGCATACCCAGTTGATGAGCACGTATTTCGGCAGGGCAGCCTGGGAGTCCTTGACGCTGCAGAAGCCATACATCACCTTCTGGTTCTCAAAGTGGCCAGAGAGCTCCTGCAAGCCCCCATCTGGGGGAATCAGGAGGGTGTCAGGCACCATCTCCTGAATCCCTCCCCCACAAAGGGCCTGGAACCCAAAGCAAAGACTCTTCCTGTGGGCTCTGCAGGCACCGCCAGAGATCTGGAAGTCCCAGAGTTCTGTGTTGGTGTGAAAGAGGCAGCAGGCAGGTGTGAGCTTTGCCTCTGAATCCCCCAGGACCTTGGGGAAGAAGTGAGGAAGTGTTCTTCACACATCAAGTCTCACGCGGGGCTGGCACCCACTGAGGTAAAATAAAACCTTTTAGGGCTCTCAAGAAAGTGGGGTGATCTGGGCCATCCCTGCCAGGCCCGTTCCCGCCTAGCTGTGTGACTTCGGGCAAGTCACTCTCCCTCTCTGAGGCTCAGTCTTCTCATAATCAAACAGGAAACAAGTCTCCCTCCCTCCCCACCCTGGGGATCTTAGGGATAACCACAGGAAGGACACTTGGCCAGACAAGTGTGGGTCTGCTGGATGAAGGCAGCGAGGTGGCCTGGAGCCAGGCGGGTGGGGAAGAAAACAACCAGAGGAGCAAGCGGAGAGGAAGGCAAAGGAATGGCTGGAATTCTTACCTCCTGACGCTGCAAGCTTGAGGTCATCTGAGCCATCCTCATATGTGTACAGAGCCCTGGGGAGAGGGAGGGGTGGCTGGGAGAACTGGCAGGGCCCAGGCAGCCAATTTTGGGTGGAGACGGCTCTCGGGGGGGTAGGAGGGATACAGAGGGGGCAGGACAGGAGGGGGGTTCCAGCCCAGCACTTAAGCCTTGTCACCATGACAACAATGGCTAAGCACCATTTCAGGCTGGAACCCAGTGAGGGACAGTCTGGGATCTGATGGAGGGGGACTGGGTCAGGTGGGGAGCAAGCAGTGGGGAAGAAATCGCTGCCCAGTCGCTTGCTTCCAGTGAGCCAGTGTGCTGCGTCCTCGGAGCCCTGGCCCTAGCAGCCTGCAACCCAGCCAGCGGTGTGAGATGGAGATTCCAAGGCGACGGTTCCTTGGTTACCGTTCCCTGGCTACCGCTCCTCATCCCCATTGGCCGTTGCCAGGAACCTACCTGGCGCGTGCCTCGGTACCCACTGCCCCTCCCCCCACACCGAGGGGGATGGGGAGAGAGAACCTGGTGCTGTTCAGCTCTGGGCATCCCCTGGTAACTATGGCAACCCAGCAATTGGCACGCGACCGGCCCACCCCAGCTGCATTCTCCTGAACACAAAGGACCCCAAGGGGACACGCCCTCAGTCTCAATCTCAGTCTCTCTGAAATGGGGATGAGGTCACCATGGTCACTCCTGCCTGGACTCTGGCCCCTGGGTGAATGTGCTCTCCTAGCCTTCCAGCCCTAGGTCTCCTCCGCCCTAGCTGAGGCTCTGGCCTCTTGGGACTGCTGGCCTTGCCTTCCCTCTCAGCTTTGGCAGAAAGCTGACCTAGCCGCCTTCCTCCTTCCTCCTCCTCCCTAGCTTTTTCTACACAGGTAGCAGTGGCACAGCATCCATTTCACAGAAGGGAAGACAGAGACAGCTCCTCCCCAGGACCCACTTGGAGGACAGGCTTGGGGCCAGGAATAAAGGTCATGTACCGGAGGTGCAGGAGGCTCAGCCCCTCCCCCAAGCTCCCCTTTCCTTACTGCCAAGGTAGGGGGCTAGGAGGAGAGGAAGCAGGAGCACCAGGGAGATGCAGAAGAGAAAGCGAGCAGGGAGAGGAGGCAGACAGAGAAGACAAGAGAAGGGAGGGAAGTGAAGGGATGAAGAGAAAATGAAGGAGCAAGGGAAATGGGAGGGAAGGAAAGAGGGAGGAAGGGAGAGAGGGAGGAGGGTGGAGGGCGGAGCAAGGAGGGAGCAGGGAGGGCCTGGTCCAGGCCCAGCCCCATGAGGTCAGCACAAGTCACTGCCAGAGCCAAATGGGCCCCCAGCCCCCTGCTTCTCGGGATCCCTCCCTCCTGAAAGGGACACAGGTGGGCTGTGGGGCCGGGAGCTCCTGGTCCAACTGTTGCCCAGGCTACAGTCCTGGCAGCTGCTTCTCAACACAGCTGTCCCACCACCTGTCTGGCTGCCCTAACCCACCACTGGGAACAAAAGGCCCTTAGAGAAGCAGGGTCTTACCTTCTCCATTCCACAGATGAGAAACTGAGGCAGAACTCCAAGACCCTGGTTCCCAGACACTGCTCTGGCCATCACACCTCCCTGGGGTGACTTGTCAGCCTCTCCTAGGCTCTCTGAGGGACCCTGGCTCCTCCCAGGAACCTGCCCCTTCCATTCTTTACTCCTTGCCTACCCACCTGCAGCCACCTTTCCTGCTGCAGCCCTGGCCCTTACCTGGTGGAAACCATAGTTAAGTTCAAAGGTTTCAGCAGGCCTTCAACCCTGAGCTCCGCCCACCTGCCTTTCCAACCAGACCTCCGTATCCATACCATACACTCGGGTCACATTGGATGACTCCCTGATTCCCAGCACAGTTCTGGATATTTCCCAACCTGGAGCCTCTGCATGTGTGGTTCCCTTCACAGGGAGGCCAGACCTGTTTCTCCACCCCATGCCCATCCCGGACTGAAATCTCTCAGGGACCCAATGCCAGCTCCCATGAAGCCCTGCCCTGCGCTGCACCTCCCCAAAGCGCTTACCACACTCCAGCAGGGACAGGAAGAGGCACCTGAGCCTGCCCCAGTGCTCACTAGACCACCAGTGCTTCTCAAACACATTCGAGGTGGCCTGAGCCTTGGGTGGGTGGGAGCTGGTGAAACTGCAAGGAATCAGGATGGAGCGGGGCAGGAATCTACACCACCTCCAACCCCTGGAGACAGACACTGTCCTGAACTATAAGCTTCGTGAAGGTGGGACCATCTTGGCCAGAGAAAGTGGACTGGGGTGAGGTGGGAGCTGGAATGTAGCAGCTCCAGGGAGATCCTGGGGTCAGCTGAGGATGGGGGGCTCAGGGCAGGTGGATTCTTCAGGACAATCACACTCTCAGGATATCAGAACTGGAAGGGCCTCGGGTATCCCAGGTATGGTTGAGCCCAATCCCCTTTTCCTCTTTTCAAGAGGACCAGAGAGGAGCAGAGACTTGGTGTGACTATGTATAGCAAGTCGGATCACATCCAGGACAACACTAGTTCTTTTCACTACACAGTCTGACTTCCTGGGTCCCCTGCTGCCAGCATCAGGGCAGCGGTCCATTTCAGAGCGAGCCACCTAGGAGTGAACTCCCCCACCCCTACTCCCCACTCAGAGGCAAGGTAAGGGAGGGAAGTGCCAAGCCCCGTTTGCCCAGACAGCAATTTTACCCAAGACGCCCTCCTCCAGCCTCTGAGTACAGGGTCTGCCCCTGAGTCTTGAGACTCCACTGTACCCCTGTGGAGTTCTGTGCTAGGTGCTGGGGGCCCTCATGTCCCCTTCTGCAGGGTGATCCTCACATCCTTTCTACCAAATGTTTATCTGGGCCATTGGGAGTGAGCAAATGTATGTATGTATGACGGTGCATGTGTACATCTGTGTGTGTCCCACACACAACGCAGATTGGGGTGGGGGAGGGGTGAGGCACGCCAGTGATGAATAACTCACTTTGGCCACATGGATGCTGCTGGGTGGTGGGAGCCCAGGCCTCTGCTGAGCAGGATGTGGGCCAGGAGTGGCTGTGGGAGCTCTGCCTTTGGGAAGGTAGGGGTAAATGGGGTGGTGGCAGGCAGCACCCCCAGACTGGAGGGCAAGGGTTCTGAGGTGGGCTGTGCCTCTCTCCAGGCATGGCCCATATCCCAAGGCCAGCTCCTCCACCAGGCCAAGCCGGCCACTTGCCCTGAACTCCTCCCATGATCTCAGTCCCCATGGGGCAGGGCTGGGACAACGGATGGGCCGCTTGCCCGCTTAGCCTGTGCTGGCCTCTCCTGCGACTGACCCGCAGGACACGAGAGCTTGCTTGTCTCCCGCGTCCATCCCTCCAGGCCTGGCCGCCCGCCAGTGCTGCAGTACTGTGGCATGGATGCCTGGCCATCTTGTCCCCTCCTCCAGCCCCCAGGTCAGTGTCCTCCCAGCATGAGGGTGAGGCCAGCCCAAGTGAGGTCCCTCAGACCTGCCTTCACTTTGTGTTTCCTGCCTGCCAAGGAGAGAAGAGCCCTAGGGAACAGAATGGGCATCTGCCCCAGGAGAAGAGTATCTTGGGAGAATGATGATTCCTGAATGGGGCAGTGTGAAACCCCCTGGCTTTCCTGCCACCCTGGGGACTCCAGTCCCAGAGCAGGTGGTCCAACCCCTCCCACAGCCTAGGGGGAGACAACAGCTGGGGAGGGGAGGAGAGGGCAGCCCAGCTCCTCCCCCACAGAGGAGCTGAGAGCCCCTTGCCCCTGGGCCACCGGGCTAGGGGCTCAGTGGATCCACTCACCCCCTCATCCTTCTCTGGGAACTCCCTGCAGAGTGGTGCGCCTGGGGGCTTCCTCCCAGGGACCCCACCTGGCTCCCTAGGCAGGCAGTTCAGTTCCTTTGGCATGTCCCAGCCCAGCTGCCTACTCCCTGCAATCCCCTTGGCATCGAGGAGAGCACTTATCCTTGCCTCCGCCTCGACCCCTCAGGGGAACAGGAGTCACTTGGCGGTGGCCCTGTGGCAATGAACGTCTTTCCATCACACCCCAACTCCGAGAGGCCCCCCGGTGGGCGGGGCGCCCCGGCCCCCAGCCCGCTCTGCTCCTCCCCCGCCCTAGCTTTCCTTTGTGCTGTGGCCGGGGCCGGGTTGGGCCGGGTAGGCTGCGCTGGCTCTGCTAGCTCGGTCCCTGCCCCGTCCTCGCCCGCTCAAAGGTGGCAAAGGTGCCCTTGGCCGCCCATGCACACCTGTCCGCCCGGCCCGAGGCAAAGGGGAGGGGGCGGGCGATGGGCTTCCACAAGGCCGGGAGGCCCCGGGCCACACATCTGCACCCTGCGTCTCTCCAGCCCGCGTCCGGCCACCGTTCCCACCGCGCGGCTGGGGCCGCCTCCGGGCGCTTGGGGTCCGCCGGTGCCCCGCCTGGCCCGGCCCGGCCCCTCCCCCGGCGCGCACAAAAGCAGCCCCTCCCTGGCCCTCCCGGGCCGCTGCACCATTTCGGGGTCTCCCCCTCCCTCCCGGCTGCGGGGCGACTGGGCCGGGTGGAAACAAAGGCGCGGCGGCGCGGGGACAAAGGGGCTGGGGGGCGGGGGCGGGGGCTCACCAGTCGGCCGCGCTCTCCTCCCGAATCACCTCCTCGTACGCCGCCAGCAGCTCCAGGCGGTGGCCGCTGAAGCTGACGCCGGCCATGCTGCGGGCCGGACCGAGGCCGAACGGACAGACGCACGGACGGACGGAGAAGGAGGGAGGGAAAGAGGGACTCGCCGCGCCGCCGCCGCCTCGGAGCCTCTGCAGCGTTGCGAGCCGAGCGAGCCAGCGGCCGGGGGAGGGGAGCCGGCCGGCGGGGGGCGGGGGGCGCTGGCTCCGCCCGGCTCGCTCACTCCGCGCGCTCGGTCCTAGCGCCGCCCCGACCCGGCCGGGGGGAGGCCCGCCCCCCCTTCCCGGCCTGCCCCGGGGCGCCCCCACGCCCCTCGCCGTCAGTCCCTGCACCCCGCGCCCGGGCGGGTATACCCATCTGCACGGGGCCATTCTTCCCGTGTCCCAAATTCTCACCTGTGGTGTCCCCAGCCACAAACCTAGCCCCGTCCCCACCTTTCCAATCCCTATCCAGGCCCAGCTTCATCCCTCTCCTTCCCAGCTCCCGGTCCCAATCCCAAATCCACTCCATTCCAACCCGGCCCAGCCCCACTCCGTCCTTAATTTATCTCCACCCAGCCTCACCCCTATCCCTGGTCCATCCCAACCTCCAGCCCCAACCCAGTTCCTGTGCCAGCCACCCCTGGCCCATCTGCAGCCCATCCCCACCTCTGAAAGGCCCATTCCTAGTCCATCCCCATCACTGTCCACTGCTGTCTTCATCCCCAAATCCAGCCCATTTCTTTCCCCTCCCAGCTCCAGCCCCACTCCCAACCCCATGCTTAGCACACACCCACTACCCATTCATCAGACCCCATCCCTAGCTGCACCCTCCTCTTTCCAACCTACCCTATTCCCATTCTGATCCCTGTTCCCAACCACACCCCTCCATCCCTGCCTCCTAGACCATTCTCAGCTCCTTAACCCAACATTGCCAACCTCTACCCCATCCCTGCCCTACCCTATGCTGAGCACCCCTCCCTTACCAGCTGCCCCCTGAGTCCTCTCAGGTGGGGCCAGACTAGGAGATCCTTTGCCTTCTCTCCCAAGCCTCAGGCCTCCCAGAGGAATCTAACCCCAGACTCTCAGGGCAGGGCTCCTCCAAGGACACTCCAGGGCCAGCTTCCTGGCACCTTAATTTCCCAAAGCTCTGAACACAGAAAACACTGGGGCCTAAGAGGAGTCCCTCGAGGGGAAGTGGACACCACTGCCAGGGCCTCCTGGAGCATCTCTGCTCCTGTCTGAGCTGGAATCCTGAAACCCTCTGCAGCTCTCAGAAGCCTTTACCACCACCTACAAAGCCTCCCACCCCTGTCCTCCCAGAGGAGGTGACAGAACCTGAGCAAACTTTACCTGGTCCAATCTGGGAGGTGGTGGGGCTGGGCCTCTGAGTTCTGAGTTGGGTAACCAGCTGGGCCAAGAGGAGGAGAGCAGTGTGTGCACTGATCTCCAGCAGTGGGCCCCAGCACTTTGGGGTGGGAAGAACCTCTTAAAACTCAATACATTTCATGGGAACTCTCTGCGTCCACTATGCCCATGGACCCCTGGGCCTGGCAGTTTCTCCACGGCCCCCACTTGGAGCAAGTCCCAGGCAGAGTCAGTAGGATTTCCGGGGAGGGAGGAAGACCCCACAGCAGGGCTGAGGGGTGCCTGGGAGCGGTAGGTAGAGGGATCTCCAGCCTCAGTCCCTTCCTGCTTCCTTTGACCTTTCCCAGCCCAGAATGCCTTTCATCTCCCCATCCCAAAGCCCCCTCCCCAGCATCCTGCTCACTCAATTTCACATCCAAAAAACAGAAGCCCTACCTGCATGCTTTCCCTTCCTCAAATTCCTACTTCCCCTCAGCCACCTACAAACTCCAGCCACACCCACTCTTACCTCTTTGCCATCTATATTTTTAAACAAACTTAATTTTAGAACAGTTTGAAATTCACAGAAAAATTACAAAGATAGTACAGAGTCCCCATATGCCCCATGCCCAGTTTTCTCTATTTTCAGGGGAGCAAGAAGTTTCCCTGCTCACCCTCCCTGGAGCCTACCCTTCACCCCTCCACATCATTATCATCCTATAATTTGTACATCTGTAGTCTGTCTCCTTCCCGCATTTCCCTGGCACTGCTCTGGCCAAGGTCACCAGAGACCACTAAATTGCCAAGTTCAGTGGCCCTGTTGTAGTCCTCAGTTTCCTCAACCGGTGGGAGCAGGGTGACCAATGATCACTACCTCTTCTGCAAATCTGCCTCCCATCAGCTACCTGCTGCCCCTGAAACCCACACACTCAGCCTTGGTGGGTGGGTGCTGGGTGCCTCCTTGGAGGCCCTCCCACCAGCCTTTCATGTCTACCACTCCCAGCACTGATCACCCTTCAAGTCTCTCCCACTCCTAGATCTCCAGCTCCTCCCTGCCCCTCCCCCGCTCAGCACTGGGAGCCTAGTCCAATGGCTTCTGGGTCCCCAGAGTGGAAAAGCCAAGAAAGAGATCCAGAAGCTGGTCACTTGCTGTGTGACCTTGAGGAAAATGCTTTCCCTCTCTGAGTTTCCTCTTTGACAACATGTTGTGAGGATAAGATATGACTGGATGAAGGCTTAGGAAGCAAGAACCCCTTCCCCTTCCTCCTTGCAGCCCCGCCCTCCCACGCCCACCTTCCTGCTCTGCACTCCCCCACACCTCTCAGAGAAGGCTTCAAGGCTGACATGTAGGTTTCAGGACTTTTTCAGCACCAGCTGGTGGAGCCTTCTCTGACCTCACCCTCCCTCTGCAAGTTCCTACCAAGCACACCTTCAGAATTTGCCCCCTCATCATTACAATGCTCCCAGCACTTTCCAGGTCTTGCCCCTGGCATGGGGCCAGCCACTTTCACCACTTAGCTCTGCTCTTGAGCTGCACAGACTACCGTGTGACTTTAGACTCTGCTTGGCCTTTCTTGTCTCACTATAAAATGGGGATGATAATGATGGTACCCACCTCATAGGGTCTGTTTGAGGAGGGCTTTTTTAAAATTTGTTTGTTTTATTTATTTATTTTTGGATGTGCTGGGTCTTTGTTGCTGCGCATGGGCTTTCTCTAGTTGCGGTGGGGGGGGGGGCTACTCTTTGTTGCAGTGCGCGGGCTTCTCATTGCGGTGGCTTCTCTCATGGTGGAGCACGGGCTCTAGGCGTGCGAGCTTCAGTAGTTGTGGCACACAGGCTCAGTAGTTGTGGCTCACGGGCTCTAGAGCACAGATTCAGTAGTTGTGGAGCATGGGCTTAGTTGCTCCGTGGCATGTGGGATCGTCCCAGACCGGGGCTCGAACCCATGTCCCCTGCATTGGCAGGTGGATTCTCAACCACTGCGCCACCAGGGAAGACCCTGTTTGAGGATTTTTAAAAAGTATCTAGAAAATGCTTAAAATGGCAACTGCACATAGTAGGTGCTATTCATACGTTGGCCATTATTACTATTTCACAGCTGGGAAAACCGAGGTTCAGAAAGGGGCAGTTACTTGCCCTGTAATACACAGCTGGTGAGTGGCAAAATCTGTATGGGAACCCCAGTCTGTCCTGCATCATTTCAGCATAGCACACACCCTCCCTGCTTCCCCTTCTAGCACCCCCATTTTTGCATCCAGGGGCTGGCCTGGAATTTGGTAGTAGCTCCTGAGGCTACAGCTGTGGGGTCTAGGGAAGGAGTCAGGGGGCAGGGATCCTAGGCGTGGAGAGCAGGATGTCTGCCCAGTGCAGTGGATGTCCATGGTCAGGCATCCCTGCCCGTCTTCCAGTTGATTTTCCACTGCAGGCTCCAGAGGGGAGCATGTGATTCAGGCCAGTGGGTCAGAACCAGTGACTGCTTCAGGAATGGACACATGACCCAAGTCAGTCCAATGGAAGCCAGCCCTGAGCTGGCCCCACTGGATGTGGGCCTGGAGCTGGCTGAGGGGCGTCTTTGCTAATAATGGGGAGAGTTGCCTGAGAATAAAGCCAGCAGTGAGAAAAGCAGAACTGAGAAATGGAGGTGGGGGGGAGATCTGGGGGTGGGGGGTGCGGACAGCGACCCGGGGGCTCAGAGACTCCTGATATACATCCATGGGTACTGGATCCTGCTATGTCTGAAGCCATTAACCTTTTAAGTTAAATGAGACAGATTATCCCTGTTTTTTTTTTTTTTTCTTTGACAGGCGAACATAGAAGTACAGAAAAGAGAGAAAGAAGGTAAAGAATTCCAGCATTGAGTCCTCTTAATAACGTGTCTCTTTATAATCATTGGGCTATCCCTGTTTTTGCTTAAACTAGTTTGAAATGCAGCTGAGGGTCCTTCCTAGTTGACCTAGTCTCCAAGTAGTAGTCATTTTTGTCAGTGGCAAGGGACATGGGTGAAAGCTGAGTTGACCTTCTACTGCTCCCGGGCCCTGAGTGGGAGAACCTAGGCTGGTCTTGGGACTCTCCCTGGCCACTCTGTAGTGACCCCACTGCACAGTCTCCCAGGGCTGACCCCAGCCTCGAGTTCTCCGCAGGCTCCCAGCAAGCTTCTTCTTGCCCCACCATAGCTCCTGGAACCCTAGGGTCGCCCCCACATGCCCTACCCTGCCCCACTTTAGGTCCCAGTTGGGGAGGAGCCCTTCCTCCACTCTCAGGTTTGGCTTTGGACTCAGGCCAACTCAGGTTCGAATCCCAGCCCTGGCTGCTGCCCCCTGTGTGCCATGGGGTAGGGGCCTTTAGCCCGTAGCCTCAGCTCCCTTCCTATAGCAGGACCCTGTGTACCCTGTGAGTGTTCCAAGGCCCAGGTGGGGCCCAGCACCAAGAAGGCAGCACCAGAATCATCAGTTCCTGCCTGTGTACCCTGTACTCCACCGCCTGTCTCCCTGCTGACTTCCGATGAGCTCAAGCTGCTCAGAGCTGGAAAATGCCCCTCCCTGGCCTGCTGTCTCTCCAGTTGCCCACTCAGCCCCCCGCCAAGGGCTCTGCCCCCTCGGCTGGGGGGACTGCACTCTCCAAGGGTGCTAATGGCCTCCCATGCCCCGTACAAAGACATTTCCCAGTACCCTTGGCCTCCACCGGCATAGCCTCACACCCAAGCTTGAGAACACCGTGATCCCTGCAGTTCTGTGTTGGGGAGGGCGGGTGCCTGGAGGTGCCATGGGGGAGCACCTTGGCCTTTGATCCATGGAGCAGCAGACCCGGGCCATTCAGGCTGGGTGGCTCTGGACAGGTCACTTTCCCTCTCTGAGGGAAAAGTCCCTCAGATGTTCAGGTCCCTCATCTGAACATCTTTAATGATATCTCTCTTAAGCATGTTTTGATGATTAAATGACATCTAAGAGATTGCTCTGTGGTTCCGGCAGAGAGAGACGTGGCTGTTCGGAGCAGGTGCCCATGCTTGTTTTTACTTCCATCCAGACCAGCTCTGCTTTCCTGAGGTTCAGTCCCCAGCTCTCTGCTCTTTGCTCTACTCTCCCTTTACATCTGCCCTCCAATTTCTTCAACCACCCTCCCTTGGCAGGAGCCTCCAAGCTGCCTTCTCCACCCCTCTTGGCTACTCAGCTGACCACGACTGCTAGTGGTCCTCTGGGCCCACCACAGCCAAGCCTCTTAAGACAGCAGTCTACACTCTCATCTACACACTCTCTACACCCTCCCCTTGATCTTCCAATCCTGGCATCGGCCCCAGCTCTCTGCTAAACTGATCTGGCAAACTTCACCCTGTTGCAAAAGGCCATGGGGACTCCTCGGCCTTACCTGCCTGGTTGACACTCTTGGCGACTTCTGGAAACACTCCTGGCCTACCTGGGCTTCCCTGCCTCAAGCTCCCTCCCTCCAGAGGCTGTGGTCCTCCACTTCTGGCAGCTGCTTCTGCTTTCTCTGCCCTGTGCTCTGATGTTGCTACTCCCCCATCTCTCATGTCTTCTCTATGCTGCGGCCCTGGCCATCCTCACACTGGATTTGGTCCACGTTTATTTTTTTTTTTATAGGATTTTTAAAAAATCTAACTTAGTTGCCAACATTGAAAAACCAAATTTCACATAGAAGTCTGAATCTCTGGACGCTGTTGGTAAACTGGCAGATCTGGCTACAGCTCAGCATTCCCACACGGCTGCCCCCAGAAGTACCCCCACAGACGGCTTCCAGCAGCACTCACCATCCACCCCTCTCCATGGAAACCAAGGATGGACTGAGAGAGCTTCATGGTTCAAGAGAAGTGGGAGGGAGTATATTTCTTTGTGGAAGTGAAAGATACTCTGCATTTAATATGCCAAGGATGTCTAGGGACTTCCCTGGTGGTCCAGGGGTAAAGAATCCGCCTTCTAATGCAGGGGACATGGGTTTGATCCCCGGTCAGGGAACTAAAATCCCCCATGCCACGGGGCAACTAAGTCTGAGTGCCACAACTACTGAGCTCATGTGCCTCAACGAGAGAGCCCGTGTGCCGCAAACTACAGAGCCCACGCGCCCTGGAGCCCGCATGCCACAACTAGAGAGAGAAAACCTGCACGCCACAACTGGAGAGAAGCCCGTGCGCCACAACGAAGAGCCCATGCCGCAATGAAAGATCCCGCGTGCCTCAATGAAGACCCCGCATGCCTCAACTAAAGACCCGACACAGCCAAAAAAAATAAATTAAATAAATATTTTTAAAAAGGCAACAAGAAATTCTTTAAAAAAATAAGCCAGGGATAACTATGTTGAAAGAAAATGACATCCTACCTGCCTTACTCCTGTTGTGACCCGCCTGGGCCCCTCTCTGGGCATCAAAGACAAGTATCTGTGATAACTACCCCAAACTCACTCCCAAATTGAATCCAAGGTGAATCTAGACTTGAATATTCTGCTGCTCCCTGAATTGGTCTCCTAAATGTCCCATAGGCACCTCATTCAGTCATTCAACAAACATTCACTGGGCATCCACCGTGTGCTAGGCACTGTTCTAGGCTCTGGCAAGACATCATGAAATGGGAAAAACCCGAATGAACTTTTTGGCCAACCCAATAACAGGAAGCCCTGCACTCATGCTCCAGGGGTCCTCGAGAGAACACAACAGAGAGGCCCTTCTCTTCTCTTAAAGAGGACAGGCCCAAGCATCTGTTGAGAATGCCAACAACTTTAGATGTGCTGAGGTTCCTCATGCCAAGGGAGCCCTGGAGGACAGGTGGCCACGGGCGCACTGAATTGTCTTGGCCTAGTTTGGGGCCTCTCCTCAGTCCTTCTCCAGTCCAAACTTGGAACAGGAGAAATGACAGTCCCCCTGGGGTAGTGGAGGGCACCAGTGGGAAGCAAGAGACCCCAGGGAAAGATGGGGCCACCACCATAGCCTCCAGGTTTGGAGGTAGCAGACAGAAGTAAGCTTCCGAAGCGTCCTCCCTGGAGCGTGGCACTCAGTGCCGGCCAGTCCCAGGGCAGTGCAGCCAGCTTCGTGCCTGCCTTCTAGTCTGGCTCATGGCTCAGCATCTGTGCGACTTTGGTCAGGTCTCCTAAGCTTTCATCTATAAAATGAGAATAACTGCAGGTACCTCACAGTGTTGCTGGGAGGATCATGTAAGATGATGTGAGGAATGACTGGTATACTCCAGATGTCTAGCAAACCTGCCTTCCTTCCTCTCCTCACCTCTCATCCCAGGTCTCCACTCTGGGCTCCCTGGGACCTGTCACTGGATCCCATCTCTGCCTTTTGGCTTGTTGCTCTTCTCTTCCCCTGAGTCCTGCCCCTCCTCCCAGTCTCTCTCCTTCTGTCCACCCCACTCACGGCTCTCGGGGCTTTTTCTACAACACAGATCTGAACACTTCTGTGCCCTGATCTCCCCACCACCACCTTGCCCTCAGGAAGCAGTCCTGGCTCCTTGTCCTGGCACTTGTGGCTTCCCAGGACCGGAGGGCTGCCCTCTCCAGCCCCACCTTCTTTGCCTGCAGCATACAGATGGCAGCGGTCCCTCTAGGCCCTCACTCTGGTGTACTGTTCTCCACGTCCCATCCCTGAGGATGCCCCTCAACTCCTCTTCTCTGACCTCCATGCCAGGCCAGCCCAGGTGCCCCCCACTTCTGCGGGTGCTGGGCCCAGCACATGCGATTCCCCTTTGCCTCCTCCTGCTGACTGAGCGTCCTCCATGTCCCCATCACAGGACCACCAGGACAGTAAGCCCTGGAAAACTTAATCTCCACCCTGCTACGTGCCTCAGATCCCACCTTTCTTGATGCGTAGGGGAAAGTGCACGCTGGACACAGCTGGATATAGGTTTATTGTGGCACTGGACGTGAAGAGGGGCCGGTGAGGCCAGCACCAGTGTGCGGAGGTGGTGGAGGGAGTCGGGGGAGGTGAAGCGGGTGGGCAGGGGCTCGGGGAACTGCAGGCTCGGGCCAAGAGTCGGGGTTGGGCAACTTTTGCTGGCCCTACCCAGAAATCTGGGGCGATGACTCCAGAACCAGCAAGCCCTCCAGCTGGACAGGGCAGGGTGGCAGCAGTGGGTGGGAGGGGCTCACACGTGGGAGAAGGCGTGGCTCTTGCAAAGGGGCTTGTCCTTCTTGGAGTAGAAAGTCTTTCCTTCCAGGTTGATCTGACATATCTGGGAACAGCCAAAGTCCAGTTACATGGGGTTGGAGGTGGCAAGAGAGGCCCCTTCCCAACCTCTTAGGAACCCCAGAGGCAGGGGTGGGAGGGAGGCTGGTGAAGAACACAGGGCTCTGGGGGCGGGGACTGAGTCGGAGGAGGGGCACTCACCGCGCACACGAAGCATGTATCGTGCCAGCTGAAGCCCAGCGCCTCCAGGAAGCGGTCCCCGGCATCGATCTTGAAGTCACAGCCTCGACATTTTGTGCCAAACATCTTCTCATAGTCTGGAGACACACAGAGAGGAAGGGGCCCCTGGGTTCTCCCCTGCCCGCGCCCCGCCCCCTCACCCAGCCCCGCCTCCTTGCCTGTTCCACCCGATACCTTGCTCGCAGTAGGGGGCCCCCTCCTCCATATAGAAGGCCCTATTCCGAATGGGTGTCTTGCAGGCCGCACAGGTGAAGCAATGCACGTGCCAGGTCATCTTCAGGGCGTGCATGATCTCCTGGGAGGAAGCGACAGTCACTTGGCAGCTCAGCACCCTCCTCTCCAGAGCCGGGGACACAGGAAAGCAGGCTTGGGTCCTCTTTCTTTCAGGGTAAATGTTACGTCTGCACACGCATTGCTGCTACTTTCTTTCTCCAACCCTGAGGTCTCCCCGTGGCTGTCCACCACGCCACGTCTAAAGCTCAGCTCCCAATCTCTGCACCCCACACCTCTCGCATTCCCACAGCTGTCTCCATCTCAGTTGATGGCAACTCCATCCGCGTGGACCAAATTCCCTGCTTTCTCCCACACCTCACTTCAGGTCCACCAGGAAATCCTGATGGGTCCACCTTCAAGATGCGTCCAGATTCTGAGCACTTCTCACAGCCTCCCTGATGTGAGATGTGAGCCTTGGGCACCTCTGACCTGGATGACTGCATGAAACTGGCTTCTGTGCTCCTCCCTCTGCCCTTACAGCCTGATATCAACCTGTGCCAGGCCACATCCTTCTCGGCCCCAATTCCTGCCTAGTCCACATTTCTCTGAGCAAAAGCCAAAGCCCTGGGAAGGGCCCAAATGCCAGCAAGTCTGGCCTCTGTCCCTCTGCTCTCCTCATATGGCCTCTCATCCCCGGTTGACACACCAGGCACACCGTCTTGGGGCTTCACGCCAGCTGTCCCCTCTACCTGGACTGCTCTGCACCAGATACCTGCAAGGCCCACCCCTCACCTCCTTCAAGTTTCTGCTCAAAGGTCACCCTCTCCATGAGGCCCACTCTGACACCACCAGTTCATAGGCCAACCCGCCTTCCCAAAGCCACACTCCCAATAGCGCTTTCCTTTTTTCCGTAACGTACTACCAGGTAATTTACCTATTTTGTCGTTGCTTATTGTCTGCTCCCCACCCCCCTCTTCTTCCTGATCCAGTGTAAGGTCCAGGAGGGCATGAAATACCAACTGTCCTGTTAGTAGGTATATCCCAACAGTGCCTGGTCCATGGGTATGCATCACAAGTGCTCGTGAGTTGAGTTAACCTGCTCCAATGGAGGCCTGCCAAAGCAGAGGCTGCTGGTGGGCTGAGCTCTCCCTGGGGCTGGGACCCCTGGGCCAACCAGGGCAGCAGCATTCCTATCCGGAGCAGGCAGAAGGCAATGTGGAGCCCGGAGGGGGGATCAGATCTTTGAGTTCAGCCAGACCTTAGCTGTGTGGCTTGCCCAACAGCTTTACCTTCTCTTTACATTTGGCTCCTTCCCTTTTGAACTGAGAGCCTAATCCCAGCTTTGCAGGGGTGTTGTAAAGATGGTCCCACATCTAAAGCCAGGGGTCCCAGACCCAGTGCCTGCCAAGGCCAGGTGGGGACTGTGCTGTGGGAGAGCACCTGTTCTCCCTGCGGGGGTGGTGCTGACCACTTCATTCAGGAACGCCTGGAAGGCTCAGGTGGAAATCTAGGTGTTAAAGTCAAATCCAGTTTTTCAATGTTGGCCTTTAATTTAAAAATGAAGTGTGGACCAAGTAAGACAAGACATAAGTGTGGGAAGCACCTAACTCTCAGCTGGCCCGTGTGACCTCTATAAAATCTGTCACAGGAATTCCCTGGCAGTCCAGTGGTTAGGACTCCATGCTCTCACTGCTGAGGGCCCAGGTTCGATCCCTGGTCGGGGAACTAAAATCCCACAAGCTGTGTGGAGTGGCCAAAAAAAAAAAAAAAAAAAAAAAAAAAATTTGTCACATCTCACATATACCTCTCAACCACCCTGGCCAGGAAGTTACTGCCACCCCCATTTTAGTGAGGCCCAGAGAAAGTGACTTGCCCCAGGTCATACAGCCAATAGATGGTGGAAATGTGTTTTGAGCCCAAGTCTGGCTCGCTACAAAGCTGGCCCTTCCCACTGCCTGGTGTTGCCTCTTTGCAAGGAAAAGACAAAGGGCTGGGGGAAGGAACTTGGCTGTGAGCCCACAGAACAGGGTCTTGGCAGGAGCATGGGGAGCCCAGAGCTGGGCCCAGTGGGAGCATGGGCAGGGAGGCAGGTCTCTGCCAGTATCCAGAAGAACCCGTGAGCCAGTGTTCCCTATCTCATGCCCAAAGCTTCCTAAATCTATCTGCCTCTCCCATCCCACCATGCTGACCCAGGGCCAGCAGCTCAGTTCTCCTCCTCTAGCTGTCTCCCCCTGCCCCAGGGAAGCTTGCCAGGCACACCTGACCTCAGAAGTCCCCAGCTCTGAACTTCTAACACGGCCCCTGCCCCCCTCTTCCGCCTCATCTCACACCCTCCCTGGGTGTTGCCTTGTGACACAGCTCTTCCCTCCTCTTGGAGCACTTTCCCCTGATCCTTCTCCAAGCTAATTCCTACTCATGTTTTAAGTTCAGCTTAGAGGCCACTTCCATCCACTCCTTCAAGTGTTAATTGACCACTTCCTATATATTGGGCACAGCATAATGTGTGAGCAAAACAGCCCTGGTCCCAACCCATGAAGTGCACCCTGGGGAAGAGATGGGACAACAGGACTGGAAGGTAGTGAGCAAACAGTGGGGAGCCTGGGCTGGTGGGGAGGGTGGGTATCAGGGAAAGTACCCCAGAGGAAGTGCTTTTTGAGTCCCGGATGAGAAGAAATGAGGTAAAGAGAGTGCTAAAGAGTATTCCTAGCAGAGGACAGCCTGTGCAAAGGTCCTGTGGTGAAGGGAACAGCACACTGGCAAAATGGAGAAGCCCATGTGGCTGGAGCACAGAGTGAGGGGGGCTGGTGGTGAGTGGTGAGCCTTGAGAGCATAGTGTTCCAGAGGGTCCCCAGACCAGGGGACAGGTCCCCTCTAATGTGTCCCCTCCAACTCTGCTGAAACAACGTGATTGCCCTGTGTTTCTCTCCCCATGCTCCACTCGGAGCTCCGAGAGCAGGCATAGTCCCAAGCACCAGGCACAGGCAGAGCCCAAAGCGCGTGGTAAATGGGAAGGTTAGCTTCCTGCCCCATGGGAGGGTGAGGTAGGAGCTTCCTGGGGTCTGTCAGGCCCTGGAGTCCCTGCAAGAGGGGAAGCTGAGGGCCCTTGGAACCACTGGCCTGGGCTGGGGCAGGAGCAGGGCTTGCCACCTTACTCTAGGACCCAGGAGCCAGTCAGGCTCTGTGAGCCTTGCCTCCTCATCTGTGGCCTGGGTGATAACCCTGCCCACCCAAAATTGGGGCAGGGAGGAACAAGGGTGCCATGCAACACAGGCAGGGCCATCAGCGAACAGAAGGGCCTTGATCTGTGGGAAACAAACCCAGATGCCAGCTTAAGAAAGGTCCTGGGATCCAACCCGTTCTGCTAGAACAGTCCAACAGGGTATGGCCTAGGCTGGCGGAGAAATTACTGTGATCTTGGGCAAAATTTCCTCACCTGTAAGATGAGAATCATCAAACTGACTTCGTAGTACGATTAGCTGGATGCCTACACATAGTAAATGACCCACAACACAAGACTGTGATAATATCCTTTCTTCCCTTCCAGTCTACTGATGGAACCCCCATTTTTTGCTGGGCACATATCTATACCAGACTATATTTCTCAGCCTCCCTTGCAGCTCAGTGTGGTCATGCAATTGAGTTCTGGGCAATGGGATGGAAGCGGAAGGGTTGGGTGGCAGCCTCTTCTAAAGATGGCTCCCAAGAGCCTTCTTCTCATTCCAACATCCTGCTGGTTGGAACGTGGAAATTTTGCCTGAAGCTCAAGCGGCATCTTGGACTACGAGTGGTAAGTAAGCCAATGTTGAGAATGCCCGAGAAACAAGATCCAGGAGCCTGGATCTGCCTACAAGTCCCAGATTGCCCACCTCTGGACTTTCTTAGGTGAGTAATAGCCGCCATTATTTTTTCTATCACTTGCGGTCAAGGTAATCGTCACTAACATGACCATCACTACAGAGCTCTCTAGCCACATCTGGAAGCTCTGCCTATGAATCCAGAAATGGGGAGAAGCATGAGCGGCAAGAAGAGCCCAAGCTGAAAGTCAGCAGTGCCTGGGGCTGCTCTGGCTCGGCCCTCATGCTCTGCAGCCTTGGGCAATTTCTGCCTCTCTCTGGACTTCAGTTTCCATACAGGTACAACTGAAAACCCCCTCAACTTGTTACTCTGCCTGTTATGCTCCCCTTTCCTCAGGCTGCTGAGCCCCTGACACCCTCGGAGTCCCCTTCCTCTGTGTGAGCTCCTGGGGGCAGGGCCACGCCTGTCTCTTCACGAGGTGTCCCTAGCGTGGGGCATACTGCCCACACTCAGTAAAGAGAACGAATGGGAGAAGGTAGACAGTGCATCACTCTTAACCCATGACATGTGCTGACTCAAGTCCCAAGCCCAGCTCTGGGTGGTAGCTAGGCTGCCCTGCAGGAGACCAGGCCAGGCTATGCTGCATAATTAGCCTCAGCGAGAAGAACAGGATTTTGAATCACAAGATTTTGAGCCTAAATTTCTGGCTTTGCAAATCAATAGTCCTGTGTCCTTCAAGCCCATCAAGTCATCTTTCAGAGTTTCCGGTTTTCATATGTACTAGGGGCGGCAGACACAGTGCATTAGCCTCCCAAACGCCTGTCACAACCCCCTTCTCTTTTGCCTTTCTCCCTTACAGAGGACAGAAGCTAAAATACTGGATTTGCCAGCTTCCCCCATGGTCCAGGTGCTCACAGGATAACAATTCCAACAACTGAGATAAAGATTCAAGTTCCTGGTTTTTCTTCCAGAGTCAAAAGGCAAAACCTCATTAAAAGAAAGCATCTGCCCCCAACCATGATACAATACACTTGAGGACAAAGATCTACATGCTAAGGGTTTTGGAACTTAAAAAGAGGAACAAGCCTAAAGGCATCCTTGAGCTGCTATTCCACCCCTGGAATTCTTGTGATTGAAGTAAATATTACTCCTTCTGTTTCAACCTCTGTAGTGGGGTTTTCTATTACCGAAGCTGAATGCAATCCCCACACAGCAGCCATCTCTTGTTTTGGCCTGACTAGCACTTACCTCCCTTCTTTGGGTAATGTTATCCTGGTTTTATTTTCAAGGAACCAGTCCTGTGGTTCAGGCAAGGCTACCAGACCCCACTCCAGGAGGGGGTGTCACCCAGGCCTGGCCAATTAGAGTCATGGGGCTTGGTTCAGAGATGGGCATCAGCACTGGGACTCTTTATACATCAACTGGCACAGAGATGCTCTCTTTCACTTTGCGGTGCTAACCTGGGGAGATGTAACCCTGGAGCCACTGTGACACCATCTTTGCCGCTTTCTAGGGAAAAGCATGCTGGGAACTAAGCCAACAAAGATGAAACCAGAGGCAAGTAGTAGAAAGGCTCCTGATGACCCCAGGATACGCATTCAGCTGGGCCTGAAGTTAGCACCCCTCAGCCTTTCTGATTATTTGTGCCAACACTCTCTTGCTTGAGCCCTTTTGAGTAGGATTTAGGTCATTTGTTAAGAGGATCCTGATTAATGAAAAGTAAGGTCAATATAGCAGCCCGACTGTTAGGCTGGTAAGGTTCCACGAGGCTCCTGCAGGGAGAGCTCCCAGGCTCAGGAGTTGCTCAGCAACACTCCTCAACACTCAAGGGTCAGACTTGCCTTCCCAGCCACCCGCCAGCCCCACTCACGCCAGTGATCTTCTTCTTGCATTTGGCACAGCTGGGTGCATAGCGCACGTCATAGCAGGGCGGGCAGAAGATGGTGCCCTTTTCCTCGAAGAAGCCACCCTCTTCCAGGACCTTCCCACACTGACTGCACACAAACTCCTCGGGGTGGTACGCGTGGCCCAGCGCCACCAGGTAGCGGCCCCTGGCGGGAGGCAAGGGCAATGAGCAGGAATGGATGCAAACGAAGTCGGGGTTCCTGGCCAGAACCCCACGGGGTTTACCCAACACCTACTATGAAGTCTTGAAGGGAAAGTTCATTCTCTCCATCTCCAAATAGGGGAGAAACAGGCTTGGGAGGTGACTTGCCCAAGGTCACACAGCAAGAGAGACAAAGCTGCACTGTTTTGATGACAGGAGATGAGGGAGAGGGGCAGTGTTGGAAAAGGAGGAAGGTTACACTGGGTGAGAGCTGCTGATTTGGGCCTAATAAGTTGAACCCAGGGAATTGGTGCCCTTTGGGGGTGGGGGGCAGGGCAGGAGGCCTGGAGTGCCCGTGAGCCCTGAAGACCAGTGGGCACTTGAGCTGAGCCTGGTGCCCACCCTGTCCTGCTTGCCTGTTCCATCTGGCCTGGGGAGGGCCCTGCAGGTCCCAGAGAAATGGAGATGTCTGAAGGAGGGGGTGCTTCACAGAGCCTAAGAGCTGACAGGAATCTAGAGCAGTGCAGGGCCTGGGATGAGAACTACGAAGGCACACTGTCACACTGATTCTGGGGGGCTGTGTGACTCTGCTGGGCCCCGGGGAGCAGTGCAGAGAGGGAGGGACTTCAGAGGCTTAGCGGAGAGAGACCAAGTGAGCAGGAAGGAGAGAGGCAGAGGGACTGGGAAGGGGAGGCCCTTCCTTGCCCAGAGAGCAGCGAGTCTAGGGCTGCAGCTTGGCTGTGTCATTGGCACTTCCTCCATTTCACCAGGGCAAATGCTGAACAGAGGGTAGTGACGGGTGGGCTGCAGGTAAGGAGTGCGGGATTCAGAACCTGAGGAACCAGCCCAGGTCCCTACCCTCACTCCAATAGGGAACCGAATCCTCATCCTCCCGCAGGGGCGGCTGAGATGAGTGGGGAGATAGATGGGGGAGCAGAGATCAGAAAGACACCAGGGCTGGACTTGAGGTCAGGAAAGACCACGGTAGGAAAGGAACAGGGCCACCCACCGGATGACCTTGTGGCACTGGTGGCACACGGGAGTCTTGCCATTGCTGCCACCGCCGCCTCCAGGGCCCCCTCCAGCGGCAGCCTGCACAATGGAGGTGCGGTTCTGCATGGGCGTGGGTGTGGCTGGCTGGGTGTGCCGGGTCAGCACCGTGCTGGTCTTGTCCGGGGCGTAGCGCTCGGCGAACGCAGGGTCCACAGCCCAGGGCGGGCGGCTGGTGGGGCTGGGGGTGGTAGGGCCTGCCAAGGCCAGGAAAGTGACTCCAGGGGGGTGCCCAGGGACGCCACAGGACCGTGGGGAGACCCCGGGGCAGCTTGGAGGGGCCCACCCCCATGCCTCTGGAGGCTACCCACCCTTCCCCAGGCCCGAGCCCACTCCCTCTCACCAGGCCAGGGTTCCTGGGGTGTAGCTGAAGCTGGGGCTGGGGCTTCTGTCCTGGGCACCTGGCTGTAAGATCTGCCATTCAAGGCCCTGCACGGCTAAGGCTCCTGGCATGGCTCCACCCCCCAACCTTGGTCCTGCTGGCCCCATGGGAGATGCGTGGGTGCATGAGAGCTGCTGGGTTGGACTCCAGGTCCCACTGGGGTAGGGATGGGTAGGGCAGCTTCTTCTAGCCAGGTTCCAGCTGGCTGGTCTGTGGCACAGGGCTGGGAGGTGGAGCAAGGCTCTCACTTCTGGGGCAACTCTTGGGTCTCCTTCTGATGGCAGGGCCCCCTTTTCTGGGTACCCCCACCCACTGAGACCCAAACTGGCAGGGCCCATACTGGATCTTATCCATCTAACACCCCCTTACCCCAAATGCAAACCAAGCCTACAAAGATAGAAGACAGAGGCAGAAAAAGCAGGGCCGAGCATGTTTATTTTCATGCCTAAGCCAGCACAGACCTGGCAGACAGCAGTACCATAGGGCAAAGAGTGAAGACAGTGTCAGACGGAGCCGGGCCCTGTGCCAGGAGGGCAGCCGAGGCCAGGGCAGTAGGAGGCTCAGTCCAGGGGCAGGAAAGGGAGGGGTGAGGTAGGCAGAAGCTGGAGGCACCAAGGGTGGGGGGTGCCTGGGAGGAGGAACAGAAAGAGAGAGGCAGAGAGGGCAGCCGGCCGGCGAGGGCCAGGCTACGACTGCACGTTGAGCACGTGGGCAGAGCGCTGGTGGTGCCAGTCCCGGAGGCGGGTGTAGCGTGGGCTCTGCAGCTCCAGGACATACTTTTCCCTGAGGGGCAGAGAGAGAAGGAGGAGAAAGTGGAAGGAAGGAGAGATGGAAGGGAGGAAGGGAGGAAGGGAGGAAGGGAGGGAGGACTGAAGAAAGGAAGGAGAATGGAGAAGCCTGGCTAGGGATGGCCAGGAGCAGACACAGGATGGTGGGTGGAATGGGAGAGGCAGGAAGTGAGAAAGAGGGGCTGGAGCTCGTCCTGTTACCTTGATTTCTTCAGATGCTCCTCATCCGGGTCTTGCACTGAGAGGGCAGAGGCAGGCATTGACCAAGAGCAGACAGAAGGCCACCCCAGCCCTGAGCCCTGGCAGAGGGTCACAGGGTGCCAGAGCAGGCTCCAGCTAAGCCCAGGCCCCGGTTGGGGGCCAGGAAGAGAGTCTGCCCTGCCCTGGGATGGCACTTACTGAACTCGGTGCCCGTGAGGTGGGCGAGAATGCGGAAGGAACGGGACTGGCCTGTCCCAGGCCTCGGCCGCCAGTCCTCCGTGTCCTCCATCAGCCGCTGCTTGCTGGCGTCTGGGACCAGCGGTCGGAGCGGCTGTCTGTGGGGAGGGTGTGGCTCAGAACCTCATGCTGGGGTGGGCAGTGGGGGCAGCCCCTCCCCAGATTTGGTACATGTGGGCTATGGTGATGGCAGAGTGGGGAAGGGCAAGGCCAGGGCCCTGCTGGTGCCCTGGGAGGTGGGAGGTTGGGTAGGTAAGTGAGAGGGGAGGAGGGCAATCAAGGTGAGAGTAGGGCAGCCAGGGTGGGGAGGGGCCACCACCCAGAGTGCCAAAAGGAAGAAAGAGAGGGACAGGCAGAGGGGGCTCACTGACTTGTCAGGGGTCTGCACCTGTGAAGGAAATAGACACATGGACAGATAAAGGGACAAAGAAATAGACAAGGGGAGGAAGAAAGACGGCAAAGGGTCAGAATAGCTTGAGGCAAGGCTGCACTGAGCGTCTAGGGCTCAGACAGCCCGACACTAAACCCCAACCCCAGGCCACCAGCGAGGGGGCGCTGCCTCGTTCAGAGCCTCCAGGAGGACAGTGCCCAGGCAGGAGCCACACCCTCGGTGGGGCCCTGTGCCTGCAGTCCCCGCCCTGGCCGCCAGGGGTCGCTGCCGCACGGTTCCGGCCGGGCTGGGGCACAGCGCAGACTGAGCAGCAGCGGGCAGCGGGCGGGCGTGGGGTTGTGGACAGATGGCGTGGGCGGTGGGCGGGCAGGAGGGATGTGGGCGGGCAGGGTGGACGTACCCATTCTGCTGCGGGGCGCTGTCAGCGGGCTGGGGGGCCCCGAAGGGCCGGGCCGTCTTGTTGAGGGAGGCGCTGGGTGCAAAGGTGTACCGCGGGGCGTCCGCGGCTGGGGCCAGGGCCTGGGCGGAGACAGAGCGGGCAGGGCGGGCAGGGGCGGGGACCTGGCTAGAGTGGGGTGCCCCTCTGGTGCGGAGAGGACTGCGGCGCTCCAGCCCCACCCCCACACATCTGGCCTGAGGCTACGGGGAAGGGGCGACTCGGGTTTCAAGGGGCCCATTTGGGAGCGATGATCTCAGCCCACGCGGCCCGAGGGCGAGGGCGTACTAGTGCAGCTTGCAGCACAGGCCGGCGGGAGGCAGACAGGCAGACGGACAGACAGGCAGATACGCGTGGTACCCTGACCGTGCGGCAGCCCCCGGCCCAACTCCCAGTCCCCAGACTCCCCAGCTCTGGCCTCCACCCTCTACTCCCGGCCAGGGATGGGAGTACCAAGGCTGCACCAGGGAGGGCAGGTCAGCCCGGACGTCCAATCCCACCCCGCCTGCCACCCAGATGTCCCAAGCCCCTCATGTACCTTCTGCGGTTTGCTCTGAGGCGGCTGGGCCCTAAAAGAGAAGGGAAAGGGGTGTTGATGGGCAGCCCCAATGGCATGCCCACCTGCCAGGCCTGCTCAGCGCCCGCATACCTGCTGAGACCCAGGCTGAGGCGCTCCCCGCAGGCACGGATCTTGTTCTGGGCTTCGATGTGTGTGAGGCCCCCCGCATTCTCGCCATCGATACTCAGCACCCAGTCGCCCACGGCCACGCCGGCCTGCGCAGCTTTACCTCCAGGAGTGAGCTATGGAGAGACAGAGGATCATGGAGGCCCAAGGCTCTGCAGGCCAAACTCAGGCCAACAGCAGCCACCCCTGCCTTTCCTTAGCTGCCCCACTTGCAGAACCCAGAGGCCTCTTCATTCAACATATTTCTGGGCAGCTGCTGCATACTAAAGCCATCTGGAAGGGGGTGGGGCTCACCTGAGCTTCACCATCGCCCCAATCACCCTGCTTATTTATTCGTTCACCTCCAGGGACCCTCCCCACAGTCCAGAAACTGCTGACATCAACAAGCAGCCACCTTCAGGCTAAAAGCCAAGCTTCTCAGCTCCAGCCGCAGCCTTTTGAGGCCCCTGCTGGCCTCTCGCCCAGGCCATTCCACCCACCAGACATGCCCTCTGGCTTGTGCGTGTGGCATGTACCTCCCTGAGCACTGTTGGGTGCTCTCATTGACCCCTTACATTCCTAGCACCCTGTCCTGGGGCCATCATCAGGGATCTATCGGAACACTTCGAGCACCAGGAAGAGGCCCCACCACCTCTAGGTTCCTGGTGATCAGTGTGACTGAATGGGGTCCAAAATGTCAGCTGGGGCTTCATAGGTTGTAAATAAATATGGATGTCACCCCCAAGCCCTCAACTGCCACATCACCCTCTGCTCCCAATCCTTCAGGCTCTGAGTTGTGAATCCCTGGTTCCCATGGCAAATGAGAAGCAATACTAGGCTGGAAAGAATGGTCACCACCAGCATGAGCTGAAACCATCAGGATGACTTCTGGGAAGTGGTGGGCTTTGGCGAAAGGAGAGTGGGATGGGCTGCCTATGGTGTGAGAGAGTCCAGCTATTTAGGAAGCCCTCAAATGCTGGAAGGAACCAGGATTTGGCCTTGAGATTGGGAGTAACCAACAGCAGTTTTAAGGCCCAGGGTGGGGTATTTGCCAGGGTCCAGATAGAGGTGACCCTGAAGAACCCCACTGGGCCCTCCCAGCCCTCTAGCCTAGTGGCAGCAACACAGGCGGGAGTGGCACTGCTGTTCATAAGTCTAAGCCCACAGGGCTGCCTGGCCATCTGGCAAGGGGCCTGGCATTGAGCAGGCTTGTGGGGAAGTGCTGGGAGGCAAATTCACAGTGAGATTTGAGGGGTACAGGCTGCCTGTGGCCCCATGAGGCTCATCAGGTAGGCTGATGCTCAGACTCAGTTGAGGCAGAGAGAGGAGGTAAGGGGTTCCAGAGAGATGGCAGAGGGACCAGATGCAGAGACTAATGGCACTAGGGCAAGAAGGGAGAACTGGGTTTGATGGCTCTATTTCATGCTTGGGAAGTTAGAAGGGTAAGACAGCTGGGTGGCCCTTTCTTCACCTGCTAAATGGTAATAGCAGCTTACGCTTATTGAGTACCTAGTACTGCCACACACTGAATCCTTCAACAACCCTGTGGAGTAGAGTCTGGGAATATACCTATTTTACACATGGAAAAACAGAGAGGTTAAGTAACTTGCTTCAAGTTACCCAGCTAGCAACTCAAGAGGCAAGGCCAGGACCCTGACCCTAAGGCCCCACCCTACCAGGCCATCTCTGCTGAGAGCTGGGGCCCAACTCAGAGGTCAGCCCTCTGGCTGGAAAGACCCCCTGACCTCCTAGCTGGGTTTAGGGCTTGGATCCCCTACTTACCTCTAGTCCAATCCAACCCCTTATAATGGGCATGGGGAAGTGACGCCCTTGCAAGGAAGTGACTTACTCAAGGTCGTGGTGAGTCAGTAGACGGGAAACCTGGTCTGGCCACTCCCTACCCACACTGGCTGGCTCCTGGGAGGTGTGGGCTAAGCCTGAGGTGGGGGTCTCAGGTTGAGCAGGAGCAGTTGGCTCCCAGAGAGGAGCTGGGGAGCTGGGGACTACTTCCTTCTCTCGAGTGAGGAGGATAGGAAGCACAGGAGGGATAGGGGAGTGATCAGAGAGGTGGAGACAGAAGCAGAAGGGGGGGGCGGGGGGGGCGGGGTATGTCTGGAGAGAGAAGCAAGAGGGCCCAAGGGACCAAGGAGGGAAAAAGCCAGGGGGCTGGACACTGCATGGAGTAGGGGGTGAGTCAGCCTGAGGGCTCCACTGAGCAGCCCAACCCCCAAGTCCCAGACATTACCTCATCTCCCAGGCCCGGGCCTACAGCCAGCCCTAGCCCCTCCCTGCCCCCCTCCATGTTGGGGTCAGGGGAGAGAAAGGGTGCCAGCCCAGCGCAGAAAAGACCACCCCACACACCCACCCACCAGGGCCTAGGTCCAAATCCAGGGATGGGCTCGGCTAGTGGCCCCACCCACATGCTGGGGCTGCCGACAAGGGAGCCTGGGCTCAGAGTGCCCCCAACAGGCCACATCTGAAAGTCCACCCCTTAGGCTACTTTGTTGCCCATCCCCACCAATGAAGAAACTGAGGCTCAGAGGTCAGCCAAGGCCCCAGCCACACTGGCCAGCACTTTCCCAGGGAGGGGAGTATAGGGTAGGTTTCCAGGGCTGGCAAGGCTTGAGAACTGGGTGTGGGATAGGTGTATGTGGTAGGGACACCACTGCCCTTGGCTACCATGCTGGTAGGGCAGCTTCCAGGGAATCCTGTGGAAGGGTCCCTAGGAACAGTGACTGCCTGCCTGCCCTGGCCACCAAGCCCAACTCTGACAGACTCTGCCTTGGGGCCCCCTCTAGCTGGGCCCTCTGGCCCCCTCCAGGCTGTGCTTGCCCTGGGCTTCCTGCCAATAGCTGCCTGCCCACCAGGAGCATGGGTGGGCCTCTCTGGACAAGCGGATATGGTGACAGGAAGTCCCCACCCCCTCCTGACCCCCAGGCCACAGTCAGAGACACCAACCCAAGGGCTGGCCTCGTGCTCTCAGTGCAGGCAGTTTGTTCTATGTCCCACAACTGACCCCACAGCTGGAGCCACAGCCTGGTGGTGATCAGCTGAGGGGCCCACTCATGGGGTTCAGGGGTCCAGGCCTAGGCCAGCTTTTTTCCAGCTCTGCAGACTCCAGCCACCAGTTGGCCATCCCAGCATGGGACTGCATTCTTGGGCTTATAAGGCAATCCCCCTGCCATAGGGAGGAGCCAGCCCTCAGCTCCACCCCCACCAGAACAGGCTCTTGGGAACTGAAGTCACAGCCCTAGAGCCCGGTCCCAACCCCTGCTTGGGGTCAAAGGCCACTGCATCCTGAATGGGACCAGTGGCTGGGATAAAGGTCCTCACATAGGCTGGGGAGAGGCAACCCACCCACCCACAAAAACTGCAGGCCATCCCTGTGCCTGAATTCCAATCCCTGCTTTGCCATGGAATCGCTGAAGGAGCCCCTTCACCTCTCCAAGTTATCTCAACTGGATAAACAGGATGACAGTTGCTATTCCTTGGGTGGCAATGAGGATGAAGTGAGATCCTGCAGTCAGAGTGCCCTGCCTGGGGTCCAGCTCCAAGCATTGCTCCCTGAAGCAGCTTAGACCCTTCCTGGAGACCTGAGGCTCCCCTCCTCCAGAAATGGCATCTCCCTGAGCCTCGAAGGTGGCCCCAGGAGCTGAGCCTCGAAGGTGGCCCCAGGAGCTTCGTGGACTGGCATCAGGTACAGTGCAGTGCTGTGGAAGTGTGGGAGCTCCTTTCCTAGTATCTGCCTAGTTGGGAGTCCTTGTGGCAGGAGCCCACATCTCTGGACCTGGACACCTCCTGGCCTACTGGCCTCAGCTCACTCCTGCTCAGACTCCTCCCATCACTCACTGGAGATCTGAGCACCCAAAGATTCCTGAAGGAGCCCCTGTCTCAACCTAGGCTCACCCGGGAGATGGAGAGGGGCACATTGAAGTCCTTGCCCCCCTGCAGCCGGAAGCCCCAAGGTGCTGGCCCCTCTAGCACCACCTTGAAGGAATCCATGGTGCCGCTCCTGAGAGGAGAGAAAAGGTGAGTGATGCATAGTGGGTGCACAGGCAGGCCCATCACAGGACACCAGCCTCGGACTAGTGCCAGGCAGGCACGGGCAGACGCTGAGCACACCCAGGGGGAGGGTAGGCGGGCACCTTGTTAGGTTTGGCTGGGCTACTAGCTGGCAGACCTCACTTTAGAAAGACAGGGGCAACCCCCCTTCCCTAAGGAACTGGGAGGGTGAGGGGAGCCCGCATCCAGTCTTGAGGTTCCTCTCATCCAGGAGTGGATCGCAGGGCTAATTTGGCACGGCCTCCTCCCAAGCCAACCTTGAGCCTCGGACTGGACGGCAAGGCCAGTCCGGGGCCGGCGCTCCTCTCCCCCGCCCCCAGGTCCCGGCAGGCAGGCCTCGACTGGAGCCTGCTCGGACTATATAAGGCATGTAAGCTGACACTGTGCGGAGAGCCAGCGGAGGGAGCACACAGGGGCTTCGGACGCGAGGGGGAGGGGTGGGGAGGGAGGCGGCTGGAGCGGGTCCTAGCCATTCCAGGCCCAGTCGAAGCTGCTGGGAGCCAGGGCGGGACCCCTGGGCGCTAGGGGGGGACTGCGCGGGGGCGCGGCCCCTGCGGAGGCTGGTGGGGGCTGGGACTCCAAAGCGTGGCCAAGGAAGGGGATTCATCGTGGAGCTCAGTGGGGGTGGTGCCTCCCACACAGGCCTGCTACCATCCAGACGTGACTCAGTTTCTCCCGCCCGGGCCCCATGCACTGGCCGAGTCCGGGGAGTAGGCAGCGGCACAGGCGCCAATCAGCCCCGCCGCAGCCGGCTTTGCCGCAGGAAGGCGGGGGCGGGGGTAGGGGCTCCGGCCCACCGGAGGAAGCGCAGAGCTGGCTAAGACCCCCAGTACCCCCTGTGGTCCCCAGTAGGCCTCTGCTCCCCGCCTGGTCCTGCCCGAGACGCCCCGCGCTGTCGCATGTACCTGCCCGGCCCCGCCGGGGCGCTGCTCGCCGGCGATCTCCAAAGAGCAGCGTTGGGATCCGCCGCCCGAGTTCTGACCCCGCCCCCGTGGCCGTCGTCCGCTTTGAGCCCGCGTAAGGGGGCGGAGCCAGATACCACGCCCCTGTCAGAGTCACGGCCTCTCGGGCGGTGGGAAGCCCCACCCAATCCTTCCGCTCCGCCCAATCACGAAGTCCCATCTCACTTTCAGCTGTAAGACACGGCCCTCGGGGCTTGGACGGGGCCTGGGCGGGGACTGGGCTGCTGGACACCTTCCTTGCCCCGGAGCCCGACCCGCCGTTCTCCTGGCCCCTTGCGCCTCCCGTTGGAGGAATGAAAGGAAAGCCGCCTTGGAAACCAGACAGATCTGGACCTCAGTCATCTCTGAACCTTAGTTTCCAACTCGGAAAAATGGGACAATAATACTCGCCTCTCAGGGCCGCCGTGAAGATAGGCACAGTTTGGCGTAAGGCACAGCCATTGGCGGCTCCAGAATTTCTAAATCGGACGGATTTGGTAGAGAGTTGTGTGTGTGGGGGGGTGCCTCGAGGTGGGGTTAGTGGAGGAGGACACAGGGGAGCTTGAAGTTAAGTTTGCAGAACACTCCACCGAAGGCAGAAAATAATGGCAGCGGACGGAGGTGGAAGGGCCCTTGGCTCGGCCCCGATCCTGACCTGTGGGCCCTGCCCTTACTCCTACCCCCGACCCCCCCCCCGGCAGTCAGCAGCCTGTGGCCCTGCAACCACGGCTCAGCGCTGACTGTCGCGATGGGCTGTGTCCTGGTATCCCGCTCCAGAGCGTGCAGCGCCTCCAATGGTGGTGTCAGCGTCCCCACTTTGCCCCAGTGCTCAGCCCCGGCAGCTAAGCGCAGGCGGCAGGGGAAATTGAGCAGGGACCGAAGTGTGTGGGTGGACGAATAGGCGTTCACCTCTCAACTCCTTTTAGGGCATGGCCCATGCTATTCTCCCCCCTCCACCATCATCTTCTGCATCACCCCCTCACTACAGAAACCGATGTAAGCGTTCTCATCTTTAAAGAAATTCTCTCTTGATCCCACATCCCTCTCCAGCTCTCTCTCTTTTATTCTACTCCCCTTGAGAGTAAAATTCCTCTGAGTTGTCTGTCGCCCTGCCACCCTTGCTTTCCTCCCGTTCTCTCTTGAACCCACTCCAGTCAGGCTCTTGTCCCCACCAGTCCTCTGAATTAATTCCCTCTTCAAAAGGTCTATAATGATTTCCAGGTTATCAAATCAATGGTGGTTTCTCAGCTTTCCTCTTACCCTGTCTAGGAGCAGCTCTGGTCCAGGTGCACTCCCTCTTCCCCATGGCTTCATGCCTTCCTCCTGCCCCACTGACTGCTCCTTCTCCACCTCCTTTGGCAGCGTCTCATTTACTTCCCAAAGTGGCCGTCAGATGTTTCCTCTCTACATTCACTCTCTGGGACCCCATCCTGTTCTGTGGCTATCAATAACACCTACATGCCAAAGACTCCCAACTTACCTGTCCAGTTCTGGCCTTCCCCCAAGAGCCCCAGACTCTAGTATCCAACAGCTTGTCAAACCTTGGATATCTACTAGGTATCTCAAATCATCATGTCCCAATTTAAACTTGCAATTTCCCCAGCTCCCTAACTCCTTCCTCACCTCGGTTAAACAAAACAAAAAACCAAACAAAAAACCCCCGCAATACTATTCATCTGCCTGGTCCAGTAAAAATTATGGTTTTCCTTCCTTTATCTTCTGTGTCATACATCAGATTCTGCAAATTCCACCTTCAGAATCTGTTCCACACCTGGCTTCCATGGTTGTCCCTGACACTTGTCTCATGCCTGGACGTCTTAACAGTCTCCTGATAGAGGTCCCTGCTTCTACCCTTACCCAGTCCAGAGTCTTCTCCATGCAGCAGCCAAAGTGGTATTTTTATTTTTATTTATTTTCTTAAAAGATGTGTTTATTATTTTATTCATTTATTTTATTTATTTTTGGCTGCATCGGGTCTTAGTTGCGGCACGCAGGATCTTCATTGAGGCATGCAGGGTCTTTATTTGCAGTGCGCGGGCTTCTCTCTAGTTGTGGTGCAGAGGCTCCAGGGCGTGTGGGCTCTGTAATTTGTGGCACACAGGCTCTCTAGCTGAGGCGCACGAGCTCAGTAGTTGTGGCACACGGGCCTAGTTGCTCCGCGGTATGTGGGATCCCAGTTCCCTGACCAGGGATCAAACCCGCGTCCCCTGCATTGTAAGGTGGATTCTTTACCACTGGACCACCAGGGAAGTCCCCAAAGTGGTATTTTTAAAGCAGAAATCACACCACATCACCCACAGCTTTTAGCATTCCAGGGGGCTGGCGTTGTGCTTAAAACTAAAGTCTTGGGGCTTCCCTGGTGGCGCAGTGGTTGAGAGTCCGCCTGCCGATGCAGGGGACACGGGTTCGTGCCCCGGTCTGGGAAGATCCCACATGCCGCGGAGCGGCTGGGCCCGTGAGCCATGGCCGCTGAGCCTGCGCGTCCGGAGCCTGTCCTCCGCAACGGGAGAGGCCGCAACAGTGAGAGGCCCGCGTAACGCATAAAAAAAAAAAAAAAAAAAAACTAAAGTCTTTCAGACATACATGACACTGATAAACTGGGTCCACCCCCCATCACTCTCCTCCTCGCTCACTCCACTCTAGCCACTCTGGCCTCCTCACTAATCCTCCAACACAGCAGATGTATTCTTGCCTCAGGGCCTTTGCACTTGTGACTCCTGCTTGAAATGCCTTCTCCCAGATATCTAAACAACAGGTTGTCTCATTGTGTTCAGGTCTCTGCTCAGATGTTGCCTCCTCCTTCCTTGATTGTCCTATCTAAAACAGCAGCCCCCTGACACCTCACCTGCATAATGCACTAGTCTCTTATCCTGCTTTATTTTTCCCTAGAGCACTTACCACCATTTGACATTATATTAAGTGTTTGTTTCTTCATTGCCCTTTGTCCCCATTAGAAAGTCATTCCTATGAGAGCAGGGGCTTGTCTGTCTTGTTCAGCATCTCCCCAGTGCCTGCACACAGTGGATATGAATGAACAGATGAAGGAAGGACTGAGAAAGTGAAACAGCAAATGAGCAAAGGAAGAAGTGGCAGCCTGGGGCCCCGGGCAGTCCTCCAACAGAGAGGGCCCTGGGCTCCCATTCCTTGGGTCCCTGGCAGGGCTCAGACCTAGATGGTGCCACTAAGAGCTCCCTGCACAGACAGCCCCTGGGTAGAAACAGGCCTTGGGCTAGGACACAGTGCCCCCTGGTGGTCAGGACACCTGCAGCTCCAGGGCCAGTTCCCTAGATGTTTCCAAAGACTTTCTCTTCCACAGTCTGGTTGGAACCTCACAAAAATAGCCATGAAACAAAAAGGTTTAGATTTGTAATAAAAAAAGTATGCCAAAACAAAAAGAATCTACTGTATAAAACAGGAAACTATATTCAATATCTTGTAATAACCTATAATAGAAAATAATTTGAAAAAGAATGTATATATGTAACTGAATCACTTTGCTGTACATTTGAAACATTGTAAGTCAACTATACTTCAATTTAAAAATGAATATAGGGCTTCCCTGGTGGCGCAGTGGTTGAGAGTCCGCCTGCCGATGCAGGGGACACGGGTTCGTGCCCCAGTCTGGGAGGATCCCACATGCCGCGGAGTGGTTGGACCTGTGAGCCATGGCCGCTGGGCCTGCACATCTGGAGCCTGTGCTCCGCAACGGGAGAGGTGACAACAGTGAGAGGCCCGCGTACCGCAAAAAAATAAATAAATAAAAGTGAATATAAATGGGCTTCCCTGGTGGCAGAGTGGTTAAGAATCTGCCTGCCAATGCAGGGGACACAGGTTTGAGCCCTGGTCTGGGAAGATCCCACATGCTGCGGAGCAACTAAGCCCGTGTACCACAACTACTGAGCCTGTGCTCTAGAGCCCTAGAGCTACAACTACTGAGCCATGTGCCACAACTACTGGAGCCTACGCGCCTAGAGCTCATGCTCCACTACAAGAGAAGTCACCACAATGAGTAGTCCCCGCTCACTGCAACTAGAGAAAGCCTGCGTGTGCAGCAATGAAGACCCAACGCAGCCAAAAATAAAATAAATAAATAAATGTATTTAAAAAAAAAAAAGACTGTATCATTGTGAAGTGACAGTGGAGTGTCACTGTCATAAAGATGAGGCTTGGGATGTACCAAGGGTGTGAGCAGCTGAGGTGGAGTTGAGGTCAAGGGGCCAGGAGGCCGGATCTTTGGGGGCACGATCCTTGAGTGCATGGTGGCCCAGCGTTGGTGACAGGAACAGCAACAAGGGGAGGACAGTAAGGCAGGCACTAAAGTCTTCAAGAGACTCCTTATTTCCCTCTGGAGGGAGGACTCCTTGAGAACAGGACTGTGGCGGTAATGAACATGGCCGTGACCTCAGTGCCTGGCACAGAGTAGGCACCTGATCAAACTCGAATGAATGTATGCTTGGTATGCAATTTGATCTTTATCCTTGACAGGTGAGGAAGACTGAGGCCAGGGGTTCCACAGAAGTGTCTGTGCATTTTTGAGTCTCAGTGGGGAGTGATTTGGGTGTGCGCACATTTGAACTCCCTTCCACCTGCCCGTCTCCCCCCGGCCCCCAACTCCTCCCCAGCCCAGGCTTTCTGGCCCCTCAAAATCAGCCTCCACACTGCTTCCCTGGCTGACTATGTCCCTCTACTGAGGATAAGACCAAGCTCATTGTAGGATGGTGAGGTCTCTCATGTGCGGCCAACTCTCCCTCAGCCCCTTGGAGCCCTCCGGGTCCATGGTCTTCCCTTGCTCTCTGCACCCACCATGCCCACCTTCACCCTGGAAAGCTCCAGGGCTCACTGCCAGCCTGGTGAAGCCCTGCCTGCCCTTCACACTCAATTCAGGGGGCACCTCTCCCATCAGCAAGCCTTATTTCTCCCTCTGCCCTACTGTCGGAGTTATTTCTGCTGAACAGGACCACGTGGAGCCGTAATTACCTGCATCTCACCCTCCTGCTCCAGGAGACTTGAGCCTACTGGTGGCAGAGGTCAGGTCCAGGTCACGTGTGTCCCTGGAACCCAGCACAGGGCACTGGTGTTTGCTGCAATGCCTGTGTTTGAGGGTCTGTGTGGACCCGGGCAAGCCACTGCAAGGAGCCGTAGGGAGGAGGTATGGACTGTGGGCCACAAGGTGGGATGGAGAGGAGAACTAAAAGGCTTTATTACCAGCAAATCTGTACACTATACACTGGGGGCCGGCAGGGCACCCGAGGGGTCCTCCCCAGGCGCTCTGCCTTGTCCCTCCAGGCTAGAGTGAGTGTGGGGGTGTGTCTGCAGACGTCCATTGTTCCCCCGCCCTCTTGTCCCAGGGAGAGAGCCTTCCTCTCCTCCAGCCGCCACGATACTCGGTCAGGGCCTGTCGCAGGGAGCCGGTCCCTTCCTGCGCTCGCGGCTCAGCAGCGTCACCAGCTTGGCCTTGAAGCCCAAGTGGGCGCCGGCGGGGGCGGAGCCCCCGGCCTCGTCGCCGTTGTCGGCCAGCTCCAGCTCCAGCAGCCGCCGGTACTGGGCCTCCAGGCTGCTGTCATGGGCCGCGCCGGGCCAGCCCAGGTCCTGGCTATTGTGGTAGATGCGGCTGGCCAGGGGGCTGCGGCCGCCCGGGCCCTCCTGCTCCGGACAGCCGACGTCGGGCGCTGGGCCGGCGTCCAGCACGCACAGGTTCTCGTACAGGTGCTCGGCGGCGTCCGGAAGCCGGCTGGCCCGCTTGCACACCGACGCGTAGAGCGCGGGCGCCGGCTCGTCCGGGGCTGCGGGGCCCAGCAGAGGGGGCAGGCTCTGGGGCCCGGGCTCGGCCGCGCGCGCCCTCCGGGAGCCGGGCGCCTCGGGCCCCGGGGGCACCTCCCGCAGCTCCCCCGGAGGCTCCAGCGAGGGCAGGGAGGTGGCCCGCGGCAGGGGGCAGGGCTGGGGCCCCGCCGTCTCCGGGAGCCGCTCCCGCTGGCGGGCGATGGCGGCGGCTACGGCCCCGCATAGGTCGCGGGAGCGGGGGCTGATGAAGGCGAAGAGGCCCTCGCCCGAGTCGCAGCGGCGGCCGGCTTCAAAGGAGAACACGCCCTGGGCACGGGCGGCACGGGGAGTCAGCGGCTGAGGGGCCGCCCGCCAACCGCTACCCTTCCCTGCGGGACCAGTGGGGCGGCCGCCCAGCACCTCACCTTGTCGGAGCCGAACTTGCGCAGGAATCGGTAGGGCCAGGTGTAGAGCGCCTGGGGGCTAGCGGGCTCGTTCAGCTGGATGGAGTCCTGGCCCAGCAGCAGGAGGTAGGGCCCCTTCAGCTGGCAGCGGGCGGCTGCCTCCGTCCTCTGTACCACCACTGGAAACTCGCCCACTGCAGGCACGGCACCGTGAGGGCCACAAGCACAGCCCCCGGGCGTCCCGGAAAGATCCCAGCCCTGTTTGTGCTAGGGCTGAGGCTGCCCCTGTACCTCCTCGACTCACCTTCCTGCCAGGAGGAGTAGATGGAGTTCTCCTCCATCTGGACCAGGCCCTTCTTGGGAGCCTCTGCTTCCCCTGATCCTTGGGAGCTCTCCCCTGTGCCCTGGGGAATGGGACAAGGTCAGAGGTTAGTGTCCCATCCACTCCTCTTCCCACATCCTTTCTCTGGGGTTCATGACAAGCAAGGGCACCCAGAGACTTGAGTGCCAGTCCCAGTTCTGCCCCTGACACACTGCAAGACCCTGGACACCCTTCTGAGCCTATTTCCCCACCTGCAATCCCCACCGGCTCCCCCTTGAGGGTGCTGAGTGCTATAAAGCAGAGGGCACAAACGAGGCTGTCCATTGCCCTTGAGGTTGGCCAGCGACTGGGCCGGCCTGTGTGTGTCCCTGACAGCTTGGAGCAGTAAAGGGGTGGGAGCTTCAAGGGTGGGACCCACGAGTGAATGGCCACTTGTTCCTCCCATCTCTGGCCTCTTTCCCCATCTCCCACCATGTCCTTTGGGCTCTGACCCTGAGCTCTCCATCATGACCACCTTGGCCCATGGTACCATGGCCAGGGTCAAATGCAATGGCTTTCCACTGGTCTCCTTGCTCCTGTTTATTTCTTTTTTTTTTTAATTATAAGAATCATGGTAAAATATACAACATAAAATTTACCATTTTAACCATTTTAAAGTGTATGATTCAGAATTTTATCATCATTCCAAATGGAAGCCCCGTACCCATTAACTGTCACTTCCCATTCCCCCCTCTCCCCATTCCCTGGCAACCCTTAAGCTGCTTTCTGTCACTATGGATTTGTCTCTTCTGTATTTCACATTAATGGAATCATATAATGTGTGGCCCTTAGTGTCTAGCTTCTCTGACTTAGCGTGTTTTCAAGGTCCATCCATGTTGTAGCATGTATCAGTGCTTCATTCCTTTTTATGGCCAAGTAATGTTCTGTTGTATGGATAGACTGCATTTGGTTTATCCATTCATCAGTTGATGGACATTTGCGTTGTTTGCATCTTTGGGCTACTGTGAACAATGCTGCTCTAAAGATTCTCGTACAAGTTTTGTTTTAACACCTGTTTCAGTTCTCTTGGGTATACACCTAGGAGAATTGCTGGGTCATATGTTAACTCTATGTTTAGTTTTTGAGGAACTGCCACTCATTTCCTTTTGGTCCATCACGGATCCTGTAAAGCTTTAAAACTCTCAGCTTCTGTGTCCAACTCCCCAAAGGCTTCTCCTCACACTCAGAATAAAATCCCAAACTCCACATGTGGCCCAAGGCAGTTTCAGCTGGCTCCCACCGGACTCTCCACTGTTGCCGCTTCCTGGGCCCCCTCTCACTCCTTACCTTCCAGCCACACTGGCCTTTCTGCTGCTTGAACATCAAGCTTTTCCCTGGGCCCTTGCCCATGCTGCTCCCTTAGTTCAGGGGACTCCTCAGACCTGTGTTTAGGACACTCTTTCCTCAGATCTTTGCCTGGTGGGTTATTTTTCCTCAAGGATTCAGGCGCACTCTCCTCTCCTGAGAAGCCTTCCTGGACCATCCTAACATCCCCCTACTCACTCCTGCTCCCACCCAGCCTCTCATTTTCTCCATAGCATGCATGGCCATCTGAGATTTGTTCTGTGGGCTTCTGGGCTGTTTCCCAGGCTTCTAGGTGCTTGGCAGGTGCTTGCTGAGTGATGAGATGTGAATGAGCATGGAGATGAACAAGGTGTGAGTGAACTGGTCTCCCCGGCTGGCCCCTGGATGCCTTATCCGCCCACTCTGTGCTCACCGGGAAGGCCAGCTGGCAAATGGGGGCCATCCAAGACTGGCGGTGCTGTGCGGCCAGCAGGTGGCTTCGCTCCGTGGTGGTGAGCAGGAAGGCACCAGTGTCCCGTGGGCAGCTCTCACCGTCAGCCGGCAGCACGGATACGCAGTCAGCCAGGCGGATGACCCGCCGCTCTCCTCGCCGGCCAGGCCCCACAGACCTGTCACCTGTTGGCCCCAGGCCACCATCCCGGACCTCCCAGCTCTCTAGCCGTGCCACGCCTGATGGGCCTCCTGCATACAGTAGACCCCATACCTTCCTCCAGGACTTCTGCAGGAGATGAAGATGGGGGAGATGACCCTCGGGTGGCAGTTCTCCCTGCAGCTCAGCCTAGCACAAGCCACTTAGCAAACACTCCTGGCCACCTAGGCTGGCCTCTGCCTCGCAGCTCTTCAGGCCACAGAGGATGCCTTGCCAGAGCCAGCCCGGCAGCAGGAAGCGTCTGTGCTTGGAGTCGGTCAGCCCTAGCTTCAAATCCACCCCACACTTTCCTAACTGTGACCCCCCCATAAGCACTAGGATCCTCGTCTCTCAAAAGATTATGAGAACACGGGGCTGGGGCTTCTACTGGGCAATGTCTGTAAAGTATCTAGTGGCCAGAGCAGACCACCTGACACTACTCCTTTGTTGGTGCACCCACCCCCTGTAAAGAAAAGGTCAATTGGGCCACGGAACAAGGGCTGGGGCGGGAGGGAGGCCTCAGTCTCATGATGGCAAGGAAGGAAACATGCAAATAGCGTCGAGCAAAGGAAACAGACGGTTTATCTGCCTGGGCAGCAGCTGCAGCTGAGCTGTGGGTGTGCAGGGCCTGCTACCCCAGGACAGGGCTGGGAGGAGCTGAGCCCTCTTCTGCAGGATGGAGCTCCACTTTTGGGGGCTCCTCCAGCTCAGCCTCCAGCCCTCTTGAGGGGCCACAGTGCCACTAGTAGATGGGATGGAAGGCAGTTGGATTAACCAGCCTCACAGCTCTGCCCTGCCCCAAGGGTTCCATTCTTGGCTCCCCGCTCTTGGCTTCCCATCTGTAAATGAGGCAGGGTCTCGAAAAGGCCCACTCAGCCCAGCCTGCTCAGGCTGAGAATGGGGCTCTGTTCCACTTCCCCACACCTGGGTTGGATTCCCCACCTGGACTCCTACCCCCATTCTCCCAGGTTCTGGTGGGCTGTCCAAGGCTGGGGCAGAGGCCCACCATCTGTCCTAGGCAGCTGCCTGGCAGCCAGGGTCCCCACCTTGCCAAACTTGATGTGCTGCTGGTAGAGGATGCCGTCCTTGATGGGTGTCTCCAGAGGCTCCATGGCCATGGCCGCCGCTCCGAGGGCCTGAGGAGACTGGTGACAGGCCGGAGGGGAACTCCTCACACTTCCCCTTCTGGCCACTTCCCCCTCCCTCTGTCCAGAGAGGCAGCTGCAGGGTTGGGGGAGGGGAGCTCTGTCTTCGGAAAAGGAGCTAGGATGGGGGTGAAGGGCATCACATATTCCTTCCTTGGGGTTCCAGCTGGCCCAAGGTACCCACTAGTGCCAGGCAGGGCCTTGGACCACCTGAGGGCAGATGACCCGTGCCTGCCTGGGTCAGCTGGGTGTGAGCCTCTGACCGCAGGCTGGCTCCTGAATCAGGAGCTCCTACCCCTCCCCCATCCTGGGGCTGTTGTGTACCCTGGGGCCTGCCATTCCCACAGCCTGGTCCCTACCCCAGGACCTTTCTCTAGCCAGACTGGCAAATTCCTTGTTTTCCCCCTTGGAGTCCTGGTTGGTCTGCTTGTCTTTACTCTGGAAATAGTTCTAATGTTCACTTGCTCCTCTCCATCTTCACAGCCCCTATCCATTGCCAGCTTTGGCATCTCCCCTTTGAACCACGTCCCCGCCTGGGCCCACCGGGCCCTCTCTAACCCCAAACCAACCTGTCTCTCCCCTCCCTAAATGCTTCCTGGCTCCCAGTGCCCTTAGGTTTAGCTTGGACTCCTTGGCCCAGCATTCAGGGTGCTGGGTATTCTGGCCTCCACCTCCCCCAGCCTGGCCCCTTCAGGGCACCTCTCACCGTGCTGCTCAGGGCTCTGGGACTTCTTCCTCTGGGAGGCCTCCCCAGACCACCCCACGCTGTCTGAAAGCACAAAGGCCCCACCCTCATGGCACGGCCCCAGCCACGTGAGCGTGGGTGGCACGCCCCCAGCGGGTTCCCTGGAGAACTCACAGGCTTTTTAAGCTCTGCTTCTTGCTAGAGTCCTGTTTCAGTCTTGTCTTCCTGGAGGCCAGTATGGGAGCTCTGCATATGAATCTGAATCCTGAGGACAGCCTCATTTCATTTATTCAGTGCCACCTCTGGGAAGGAATGTGTAAACAGGCTGAATACTGCTTGGGGGTCACATGTGGGGTGTGTAGCTTCTCGGGCAGGAAATCTTTTCCAAGGGCCTCATTCACCTGGCTTTGTGCCCACTGTGGCCCAAGCAGCCCTGAGCTCTGGCAGCCTCAGACACCATGTCCTTTGCATGCTCATTGCCATTTCAGCGATGAGGAAATCAAGGCTCAGAAACGTTAAGTAACTTGCCCTAGGCCACACACCAAGTGACAAACATGGCTTGAGCAACTGCTGTCCTGCTGGGATAAGCATGTGGCTTTGCACATGAAGTGCCTGGACAGAGGAGCTATCACCAGTGCTCTTTCTGTCTACCCCTTGCAAGATGCTGAAATCCTGGCCCGTTTGCCAGCAGTCCCGTGACCACTGCCCACATTTATTCATGGCTGATCTGTCTGTCCCACTCACCTGTGAACTCCTCAGAGGGCATCTGCCTGGCTCATTTGTGTCCTGAGCCCAGCAGATACCTGGGCACAGAGCTGGGTCAGTGGGTGCTTGTGGCCTGAGTGGCAGTCCTGTGGCATCTGCTGCCCCCTTGGCAGACAGATCACAGGGTTCCCTACTGGGAGCCTGTGTGGGCAAGGGGCCTGAGGCAGGAAGTCTCCTCCTAAAGGGCCTTAGGAGAAGCCCCAGGACCTTTACACAGTGACAGGAAGAGGGAGGCTGGGGCAGGGCTGGAGATTATAACAGCCAACCAGAAAGACCAGTAGACCCAACCAACCATTTCCCCTTGGTCCATCTATGTGGTTCTTCTCTGAGTCATAAATCCAGGTAGACTAGAGGAAATACCCTAAGCCCCCAGAGGGCAACCTGGGTAGGCAGCTCCTTCCACAACTGAGTACCAGCAGGTGTGGCAGTAGTGGTGGGAGATGCCAAGGCCCTACCTGAGAGGGGCTCTGGAGGTCAGAGGGTGAGGCCTGCCCAGGAAGCACAGGGCAGAGAAGGCAAAACACAGAGGCTGAGACCAAAAAGGCTGGTGTTTTAATGGCAGCTGGGGTAAAGAGGAGCAAAAATAGTAATTCTGGGGGGCACAGGGAACAGGCAGCCAGGTCCAGCCTGGCCCAACCCAGGCCAGCTGGGCCGAGGATGCTGGCTTCTTGCCCACGGGGCAGGGGTGTGTGGGAGGTGGCTGGAGCCCCAGGGACAGAGGCCCCTTGGAGAGAAAGAGGGATGACAGCCAGCTCAGAAGTCCATGGAGCTGTGGGCCAGGTAGTCCTTGCGGCCGATGTTGCTAACCTGCTTCGTCTGCATAGCCTCGAGTTTGGGGCAGTCGGTGATCCGATGGCCCAGGCCCCCACAGAAGGCACAGCCACGCTCTCCTGGGGGAATGGGGTAGCGGTGGGTGGGGGAGGAGGGTCAGCATGGTGATGGGGCCAGGCTCTGTGCCCCAGACCCTGGGCCCCCATCAGACCCCCAGACCACTGAGGGGCAGAATGGACTCGTTCCGTGGTGTTCCCGTCACGCCCCCATTGGACTAGTGTTTCCCACCCCGTGTCACCTCCAATGTCCAGCATGGACTCGTCCCCGCAGTGCAGTACTTGCAGCACGGGTGGAACCTTCTGCTTGGCCTCCAGCAGCAGGGCTTTGAGATCCATCAGCACCGACTCATCTGTGGGGGTGGCAGGGAACCATCAGGTCCAGCCCTGGGCCCTGTAGCCAGGACCTGGCTGGTCATAGGTGGAGGACCCGGGGGACAGCCAAAGGTGGCCCTGGTGGCAGACTCACCACAGGCCTTGTTGATGAAGGTGGTGGCAATGCCTGTGTTTCCTGAGCGCCCAGTGCGGCCGATACGGTGCACTGCAGAGAGAGGGAACAGAGCATCTGGCCCACTGCCCAGGGGCTGGGGCCTAGGCCACAACCCCAGCCCCCCGAACAGCCCACCATAGTTCTCGATCTCCTCAGGCATGTCATAATTGATGACGTGCTGGATGGCAGGGAAGTCCAAGCCCTTGGAGGCTACGTCTGTGGCCACTAGGACATCCTTCTTGCCCTCCCGGAATGCCTCGATGGCCTTGGTCCGTTCCTCTTGGTCTGGGAAGGGTCAGGCAGGAGCTATTAGAGCGACAGCAAGAGTCTGGGGAGTAGCGGCAGGCCGGCCAGGTAGGGGAAGGGATAAGATGAGGGGCTGCTATGGCAGCGGGGTCCATGCCTATGCACGTGCCACGCTAACCTTTGCCCCCATGGATGGCCACAGCCTCGACCCCCTTGAGGAGCAGGTACTCATGGATGGCGTCCACATCTGCTTTCTTCTCCGCAAAGATGAGCACCTGTCCAGGAAAGCTAACTCCAGTCACAGGGGCTGCCTCCTGGGCACCCCCGCAACCTTCCGCCAGCATGCTGCCCCTGGGCTAGCCTGGCTGGCAGCACTCACGGGCGGCGGTGTCTTCTGCAGGCACTCAAGCAGGTACACCATCTTGGCTTCCTCCTTCACATATTCCACTTCCTGCCACCACCAGGATCAGGTTAGGTGGTCCTGAGAACAGGCTCACCAGCCATGGCCCTGCCACAGAGGATGGGCCCCCAGTCCCGGCTAGGAGGTGACCAGAGAGCCTCTTGCCAAGGGCTGGGTACCATGAGAAGGCTTCCTGCTAAGGGCTGTGGCTGTGAATGAAACCCCTAGTGCCCACAAGGTGGCCCCCAACCCGGCTCCCCATCAACTAAGCGAGCCTCGCCAGATCCAGCCCTCACAGGTGAGACTGCCCATCAGGAGTGCTTGCCCACCTGGATGACATCCAGGCTGGCAGCCCCAGCACGCCCCACATTGATCGTGACAGGCTTTACCAGGGCGCTCTTGGCAAAGTTCTGAATCTTCTTAGGCATGGTGGCACTAAAGAGTAGAGTCTGTCGCTGGCCCTAAGAAAGAAGAAGGCTGGGGCTGAGGGCACGTGGGGCCTGGGGAGCCTGAGGGGCTGGGACAGTGGGTAGGCAGCACAGGGCCTTAGGGCCCTCCAGAGTTGAATGTGGTGTGTAGGGGGAAGGTGGCAGGATCGTCCCGGCCAGGTGGGGATGGGCACCTTGAAGTAGGAGAAGATGGTACGGATGTCACCCTCGAAACCCATGTCGATCATGCGGTCAGCCTCGTCCAGGGCCAGGTAACGACAGATATCCAGGCTGACCATCTTCTTCTGTAGCAGATCCATGAGGCGCCCAGGGGTGGCCACCATCATGTGCACACCACTGGGGACCAAGGAGGGACACTGACAGCAGGGCCACCTGCTAAGCCCTACCTAGAGGCTGGCACTCCACCTTGTTCTGCCCTCCAGCCTCTTTCCTATCTCTCCTCACCTGACGCTCCTTGTCACTGCCACCACCTTGCTCTATGGACGACCCAAGGCTCTCCTGGAGAGCGCTGCAACCTTCTCGACCACCACTCTACCCAAGCCATGTGGTCACCTCGGCCCCACACACCCTTCCCCCAGGTCACTCCTCTTGCCCCCAGGAGGACAGTCCTAAATCTTCAGATAGGGCTCAGCCTGTGCTCCCACAGCTCCCTTTGTAGACCTCAAAGGCTCACTTTCGTAGTACAATGAACTCATCTTTTCCATGTCTGCAACCTCCCTGACTAGCAATGCCTATGAAACAGGAGCTGGGTTTGGTCTGTCTGTAACCCTGGACATCTAGTGATGTCTGTTGGGAACTGCACTGTGTGGAAAGGGCACAGGTCCAGCCATGCCCCAGAGCCTCAGCCTCCTCAATGGGTCACACTGAACAACCCTGACCTTCCTGGACACCCCGGGGCCCCCACCTCTTTGCCTTCTGCCTGGAATGCTCCGACTCTTTGACCTCCCAGATGCCCCCGTTCCATCTGCTGTGTTCCCACAGCACCTCACCGCATCCCTCTGTCCCACCCCAACCAACCTCCCCATTAGACTGGGGCTCGTTGAGGGCTGAGCCCATGAGAGGCCTCCGCAAGGATCTGTCGAGTGGCTAAAGCAAAGGGTCCTTTAGCTTGTCTAGGTAGGGACTTTGGGGAAGCCCTTGGGGCGGGGGTGCCTATACTCACTGTCGGATGGTCTCCATCTGCTCTTTGACGGACATGCCCCCGATGCAGAGAGCACAGCGCAGGAGTGGAGAGCTGTCCTCCTGCAGCAGGCGGCAGTAATACTCCAGGATGCCGTGGGTCTGCCGGGCCAGCTCCCGCTGCAGGTACAGGGGCAGTGGCTGGCACCAGAAGGTGGCCCCATCTGCACCCTGCCCTCCAGGCCAGGCTATCTTACCGAGGGGCAGATAATGAGTCCATAGGGCCCTTCACGCTTAGAGAAAGGTAACCTCTTCTCTTGCTCCAGGCAGAACATGATGACTGGCAAAGTGAACACCAGTGTCTTGCCTGAACCCGTGAAGGCTATGCCTATCATGTCACGGCCAGACAGACTGGTGAGAGAAGAGAGGCCTGAGGGTCAGGTTCAGTGGAATACAGGGACTGCTTCTCATCTAGCAACCACTCCTCCCCAGGGCCACCAGGTTCACACTCACATGGTGGGAATTCCCTGGATCTGAATGGGTGTCGGGTGGTGGATGCCCTTCTTCTTCAGGCCTCTCAGGATGGCTACAGAAAAGAACACTGGCATCATCCTTGTGTCTCATAGGTACTTCAACAAGCCCCCAAAGCCAAAAAGTTGGCACTACGTCCTTCACGTTACAAATGATGAAACTAAGACCCAGAAAAAAAAAAAAGAAAGAAAAACAAACACACAGACTTGTCCAAGGCCTCTAGGTTAAGCAGAGGCAGGATTCACACCCAGGTCTGTTTAAGGCCGTCATCACTTGCCCACCAAAGCTCCCTAATGACAGAAATTGGTAAATATGAACAGTTGCAACAACTGAAAAAGGAGAATAAAGACAAATCTCTCCTTCTCAAATCCCTCATCCCCACTGACTAGACCCAATGCCGCAGTTGCTGGGCTTGGTGAGGGCTAGGCTGCAACCTTGCAGATGTTTCCCTATCAAAATGTGGTGTTGCTCCCAGCTCCCAGGCACCTGCAGGAAATTTCATTTCCTTGAAGCTCTTGATGGGTGGTGGGATACCATCTCCTTCCACCAAGATGTGGTACTTCTTCCGTACACGCTCATGCCGCTCTTCAGACATGCTCAGGACGTAACGGGGTGGTGTCCAACTGTGGGTGGGTGGCAAGAGTCAAGAGAGCCCCTGGGCACAGCTGGCTTTGGGGTGTTCCCGCCAGTCTCCACCACATACTGTCTGAAGTAAGAGTGACTGACTTTCCAGCCTGAAAAGACATACCTAGTTTTGATTGGATCGTCATACGTGATTCCCTTAGCCATCTCCTTCACTGACATCAAGGCTGAGGAAACAGATGTGGCTCAGGGCTGGTTCCTGCTTCCCAGAGGCCAGGCCCTTTGAAATATAACATGCCTAGGACTGGGGGAGGAGGCTCAGTCCACCTCCTCTCTGCCCTAGCTACAGCCATACCTCGACCCTCAGCCACACTCTCCAGGATCTTCTCTTCTTCCTTTAGTTGCTTCTCTTTGGCAGACTCCTTGCGGGCTGACCAAACAAGCAGAAGGTGTCAGAGAGACACCAAAGCGGTGCACAAAGCTGAGCCTCCCGCCTGCTGCCCAGCCCACCTTCAGCCTTCTCTTTGAGGTGCTGGTGCTGATCCAGGAGGCTGACGTTGGACTGAGGGCCCAACGGGATGTCGTCCTCATCTCCCCGCGCCTCGCTGCCGCTGTCCTGCTGCTCCTCTTCCGCAGCTCCCTTGCGTCTTCGCTGCAGCAGCTTCTGGAGCTGAGGTTCCACCAGTGCCCCTCAGAGCCGAGCCCAACGCACAGTGGGGCATCGGGCCCAGGGGCCTGAGTCAGGATCCTGGCTTTTGGGACAGGGTTCTGTGCCCCGAGGCGCACAGCTGCCCCACTCCTCAGATCAGGTCGCCAGTTCCTCGTTTGCCTGGGGACCACGCTCCCGTGTACTGACACCTCACTCCGCAGACCGGGGACCACCCCCCATCCCACCACCAAACCCCCATCTCCTGCCCTCGTTCCACCCTCGAGCCGGGGCCCTCACCAGCAGTTGCCGGCGCTGTCGCAACGGCACGTACGGCACGTAGTCCTCGTCGTCCTCATCGTCTGCCTCGGAGCGGCTTCCTGTGGCAGTCGCCTCGTCGGTGCGAGCCCGCTGCAGATACACACGAGTCAGACCCGGACCCCCGCCCCCCACTTCACGATCGCTCGCCACCCGCGCGGACCCCCGCCTGGCTCCCACCTTCCGCTCGGGTTCCGATTCCTCCATCCTCTGCTGCACGCATGCGCACCGCGGTAAAAACCCCCGCCCCCCCGCCTCGCCTACGATGAGATCCAATCAGATGTGAAGAAGCGGACGTCGGCGCCTAGCAACGACCTCTAAGTGCCGGATCGCGCAGAGGGACAAATTTTCTCCTGAGCCCCTGTCTTGCGGTGTGGCGTCTCCGCCCCCTGTGGGCGGCTACGCAGCTGTTGCCAGGTCTGAGGGCGAAAGCGTCAGGCAAGGCATTGTGGGACGCTGGAGGACTTGGAGCACGCGCTGAAGGCGCAAACCGAGTCGGGTTGAGTCGTGGGGACTGCTGATCCCGAAGACGGCGGTGTGCCGGGTCCCCAGCCTCGCCCAGGGAGTGACGTCACCCGGCACGCCCCCGCCGGCGGACACTGCGCCCTCTCCTGGCCGGGGAGCGGTGGGACCCAGCCAGCTGGGATCCCGCCCCGCTCTCTATCCCGCCCCCATTAACCGGCGCGGGCCAAGGAGGGCAGGGCGGGGCTTGAGAAAGTGACTCAACACACGCTGCCGCTCTGACTGGTGTTCTCATCTGTGTGAGACACCTATGTTCAGAGTGGTGAGGTATAAACAAAATGATGACGGTGGGTTTTAACTGAGGGCCTGTATATGTATGTAAAAGATTATAATGTAAATGCTGTAACAGAGCTCAGAAAGTGACTGGGGAACCAGAGAAGGCTTCGAGGAGACCTGCATCTGAAGTTATAAGGAAGTGTGGAATCTCAGAGCTGGGAATGCAAGAGAGGGAGAGGCTTCCTGATAGAGGGTCTAGCAGGATTGAAGTTCTGGCCATGTGCAAGTTCCCAGGGAACAAAGTGATCACGTGGCCCGTGTGGGGTTGGGTAGTCAGAGCTAAGGCTTTGAGGTAGACCCAGAGCATGCAGGGCCGAGACTGTCAGGGTGATTTCAACTTCACTGGGAACTTTTAAAGAGGAGTGATGGGTCAGTGCTGTTTTCTTCCTTCACATATTAAACATGAGTATGTGCTGGGCATTGTGCATAGTGTCAAAGCAGATAAAAGATGAACAAGACACAAACCTGGCTTGTGAGGACCTTACAGATTAGGTGAGGAGACAAACATAGATAACTGGTCTTGAGATTAAGAAACCTCTAAGACACAAAAGGTACCACTTTTGGAATTAGCATAAACGCAGGGCAAACTTGATTCTCACAGTAAAAGTGGCTTCTCAGTTGAAAGAAAGGGATGTGAAAGTTATGGTGGAATTCATGAACAAAGTGTTAACTGGGAAGAGGGAAACAAGTGAGCAAAAGTCAGAAGCCCTGAGGGTGCCAGGCCTAGCTGGAGACTGAGGTCATCAGGTGTGGAAAGAGTGTGCCAGAGGCAGGGGCCGGGCTTAGAGGGCCCTCAATGCCATTCTCAAAAGTCTTCTTTCTCTGTATGTAAAGTGGCTGCTTGATCAGACCTGCAACTTTGAAATGATGAAGCAGAATTTTAGATAGTTGTGAGAATTCAATTGCAAGGCAGGAGCCTAGTGTAAGAGCTGAAGGGAGAGAGGAGCACAGGTAATAAATACACAAAGAAAAGTTTCACAGAAGCGTCCACACTTCCTTGGGGATTGGCCAAGGGACCAGGAACTGTGAGCCCATGGTTAATGCTGTTTTACCTCTTTGGAAGAGGAAGCGCTTGTATTGGGGTGGGGGGGTGGAGAGAGAGACAGAGAGAGAGACAGAGAGAGAGACAGAGAGAGAGAGAGAATATATGTGTTCAACCTGGGAGGAAGGAGGGACTGGTTTCCGATTCTGCTCCCAACACTCCACAAAGGGCTCTTAGTGACTGCATCGCCACTACCACTGTCGCTCCACACATTGAGCTCAGGCTAAGAGTTGGTTATAGTAGGAAAATGGCAAGGATTCGGGACAAAAGTGCGTGTGAGGCATTTCTAGCAAACTATTATATTAAAATCTGAATTCACAAACCAGATCCACGGTGGGGAGGGGGGGATGAGATAGTTCATTACTCTCCTAACTCTCAACTACTTAGGCTGCACGTCCATTCCCATTGTAAAGTCAAATCCAATTTATAAAAACTCCATTTACCATCAACTTCCCCTGACAACTCCAATCGTCCAGGCTATAGATGCACAGTTCACAAAGTCCTCAAGCCTTCCCCTGATACCTTCTCAAATCAGCTGCACAGAGATCAAGTTGCACCCCTCCAACTCACCCATCTTGGAGGGAGGGAAACTAAGACAGTGTGGGGAAGGGGTTGCTCAGGGTTTCCATACCAGAGTCCTCCCAATGGGTGAAATGGCACAGATGCTGCTGGCATACAGGCCTATGCTCTAATCCTAGTTGGTCAAACTGAACTTGTCTGAGCTTTAATTTCCACATCTGTAAAATGGAATAACAGTCCCACTTAGCATTGCTTCGAGAATTAAGCAGAAACGATGCCAACCTGTTGACAGGTAGCATATGCTCAAGAAGGTTAATGACTAAGAAGGACTCCAATGCTTCTGAGTACATCCTTCACCCTCACTCCCCACCCAGACAAGCAAACCACCAACATACCAACTCTGTGTCCAAATGTTGCTTTATCTTTCGGCAGGAAAGATCTTCACAGTATCAAAAAGAATTGAAAAAACAAGTAAAACAAAAACAAAATACCAAACACAAAGAAAGCAGTGTTGGGCCAGCAGTACCATCAGCCCCCAAACTCAAAGGCCAGCCCAGCCCCCGGGCTCTGAACGTGGAGGCTGCGTAGCACCAGGAAGCGGTTCTGCAGAGGTCCTGAGGGGCCCCAGCACACACGGCATCTATTCAGCTTTTGGTTGGTCCGGGATGGCAAGGAGGGTCTTGGGCAGGTGGGTGGCGATGTGAAGGAAAAAGGTGTAGACCTTCAGCTGGCGGTCAAGGTCTCAGGACACCCTGAAGAAGCTTGATCTGGCAGGGGCTGAGAAAACAGAAGAGCATGGCCACATGGTGAGCAATGGCTCCCACCCTAGCCTCCCCATGCTGGCTCTGAGTCTCCACAGGTGCCCATGGAGGCAGGAACAGCTGCCTACTATTTTTGTCCCCTGGGCTGAAAACACGGAACAGACGATCACCTCCAGCAGGGGATGAAGTTTAAGTCACAGTTGGGGGACAGAGCCCCGGCCCCAGTGAACATCATCCTAAATCTCAAGGAAAGTGGACAACACTCGAGGAGCCCACAACGCTCTGCTGTAGGCCAGGGTGGAATAAGAGGCCAGCCTCTGGCATTGCGCTCCTGTTGACAGTGAAGAGGCCACCTATGCACTCAAGACTCCTGCCTCAGGCTCCAGGTACATGGCCCGGGCTGGGTCCCGAGTCTGTGCCAGCACTGCTTTCTTAACGCACTTGGGGCTCACAATCACGCTATGAGGAGGGTGGAGAAGGTCAGAGGAGAGCATTCACCGGAGGGGAGCATCCCCTGTCTTGAGAAAGAGATCAGCCAAGAGGGAGTGGGAGAAGATTATGGCTGGATGAGGTTTCCTAGATGACAGGGGCATTGGGCTGTGGGAGGAGGTGTGACCCGTTTTCTCTCATAAAGGGCAACAGATGAAGGTGCCTGGGGTCCTTGTAGCTCCTGGTTCTTGTAGAAGTGAAGAAAGGCAGGAGGGCAACCCAGCCCTAGCAGAAGCTCCTGGGGGCATGGGTGTATCAGTCTGGCAAAGGATCAGGAAGCCCAGGCCCACAGAGCAGAGGGGATGAGGTGAGTCTGAGGACAGTCCTGACTCTGGGGTAGTACAAAGGTGCCATAGGGAGCCCAGCCCTGAAGGCTGCCCCTGGGAAGCTGAGGTCAGTGCCAAGGGTGGGGGGATCCTCACCCAAAACAGGACTCGGGGACCCAGCCCAGGGTCCAGAAGTCTGTTTCCCTGGCACTGGAAAGAGGAGGAAGAGGACAGGTGAGGACATCCTCCTGGGGGGTCCCTGAGCTCAGCCCACTTGTCCCAGCTTCCTGTTGCCTTGAAGACAGCTGTGTGGTTGCCAGCCAGAAAAGGCCTGACCCCAGGGACGCATCTTAGGGTGAACTATGGCACTGCATAGCCATTAAGCCCCAAGCCCAGGACCAAGGCCTGCCAGACAGCCATCTCTTTTGCCCTTGGTTCCCAGCCCACCACTGCCTTCTCAGTTTTCAGCCTGGAACATCATCTGATATGTCAATATTTCAGACAAAAGGACCCTTGCAGGTGACTGGGAGAGGAGGCCAGAGCCCAGGTGGGGGCCAAGCTCTTCTTCCAGGAGGCGGTTTCACTACCAATTTCCTCATGGAATCTGTCCTGTTTGGGGAAAAGGGTCCACCTATGCCTAAATGACTTCCAAGGCCTTGGTCTAGCATGGCTGCCCTGTCACTGTTCCCCTGGGGCTGTGTCCTTTTCGCATGGCTTCAACTCGGAAGCACCCTGGTAGCCTGCGTGGAGAAGCCAGGCCAGGCAAACGAGATTCAACCCTCAGGCTGATAATGTCAGGCATGGGGGCAGCCCTCTGAGGCCCATGGCCTCCTGGACACTTTGGGAGGCAGCTGGTGAGGGAAGTAGAAGCCTGGCAGTGATACCCCAGGAGATAGCAGGGCTGGAAGGGCCCTTCAGGAACACAAGCAGGAGGGCTCTCAGGAGAAGAGATGTGGCCAGCCGAGCACCTAGTCCAACTCTCTATGCCCCAGAGCATGAAATGGCCTGGCAGAGGCACAAAAGGTGGCACAGCATGGGAAGAGGGGGTGCATGCAACACTTGAAGGGGGTCTCTATACCTCACTGAGCTGTGCTGGGAGTGGTTTTCTTGAGGCTGAAGTTGGTCCAGTTCACGGCAACTTTCTGACGCATTTGCTTTGCAGAATCCAAACAGAACCTGTTAGGTTCGGGAGATGCCAGAGAAGCACAATCAGAGGTTCCCTCCTCTCTCCATTGGACCCTCTTCTAGACGTGTGTATCATGGTCACTAAAGAAACCAGGTCAGCTCTGCACAACCCCTCTGGCTCCCAGGTGTTGGGGTCTAGCAGTATGGGGCTTCCTGGATGAGATGCCCACAGGCCCAGGGGACAATGTGTAAAGAGAGTGACAATGCCTTAGGATACAGCCTCCCTCCTCACCCTGTATTTTACTCTAGCTATACTGAGATGCCTTCTGTTCCTTCAAGGATAATGTGTTTCTTCTGCCCTCAAACTGTTTTCATTTTACTTGGCCCACTCATTCCTATTCCTCAGGTTTCAGCCTGGTTACCACCTTTTTTGGGAGGGCTGCCCTGGCCACCCCACCTCTCATCTTGGCCATTCCTAGGCCCTAGCCCCATGCCCTTACTCCTCAAACAGCACTTATCACCGGATTGTATGTTTATGGCTCTCTCTCCCCACCTAGATGGACTTGTGTTTGATTTGCCTCTGCCCCCCAAACTCATCCCAGGCAGAGCAGAGGAAGTGCAGGTGAATAAAACTGGAGAAAGCCCTTGTTCTTGGGGTCTGACATGCCTCCTGCTCCCTGTCCCTTGCACCTTCCCAGATGACCTGTCCTGCCAAATCATCCTACCTGTGTCCCAGCAGATAGGCTGGTGGGAGAGAGCCAGGAGGGGCTGGACAAGCTCTCCAAGGGCACATGGTTGAGGGTGAGGCCTTTCTGAGGCTTGAGTGTGTGTGTGTGTCGGGGGGGGGGGGGCCCGGAGTCCACCGTCAGCGGGAGAGCAGGCAGCCTCATACCTACCTCTTGAAATACTCCACCTCCCGGTCAGTCTCATCCATCTCCACCCCATCCATGTCCTTGGGCAGGAACACATCGTCTAGGAAGACACAGCCAGGAGGGCTCAGTGCTCACAGCCAGGCGTCTGGGTCATGCTTTTGGGGCAATGCTGCTCACACGTGAGGACTGCCCTCCACCCCATGGCCTGGCTGGGTCGGGGGTCAGCCACTCAGTTCCTGGTGCACTCACCCAAGGAGGAGGCTGACTTCTCCTGCTTGTTGCGGCTCCGGCGGCTGCGGGCCTTGCCCTGTGGCAAGCTCTGTGGCCTTGCTGGGCCTGGGGGCTGCACAGACTCCTGCTCCAGAGGCTGTGCCTTGGCTTCACCTGGCCAGTTTTGCCAGGAGCTGCCCTTCTCCTTGTCAGCTTTGGGGCTGCTAGCCCAGCCTGGCCCTGGTCGGGTCCCCTGGCTCCCTTTTCCAGCCTCGGCACAGCTGTCCACTCTGGGAGGCTCTGGGGCCTTGCTTGGCTGCTTGGGGCTGGGGGTCTGGCTCTTGGCACTGGGAGTCTCAAGGCAGGCTGGGGACTGGGGAGCTGGGCTCACCTTGCTCTTCTTGGCCTGACTACCCTGTCTCTTGCCCTTCCGTGGCTTGCCACCTGAGGCCACAGGCTCAGGCAGCTCCTGCTTGCAACCAGGGACCTCCTTTACACTTAGCTCCTCAGAGCTAGGGTTACCTGGCTTGGGTGTCTTGACCCAGATCACCCGGGACAGGTTGGGCACGGTGTTGAGTCTCCTCACTAGCCCATTCTCAGGGATGATACCAGGAGGGGGGCCCCTCACCTCTGTCCATGGTGGGTGGAGACTTCTCATTTCTGCCCATGGTGGGGCTGGCTCGCCTGGAGCATGTAACATATGGTTCTGAGGGGAGCCCAAAGTCAAAGGGGACAGGTCAAGGTTAATGTCAGGCCGTTGCTCTGAGGAGCCATTGAGGTTTGAGGGGGCTAGACTCTGAGGCTCTGGCTCAGCAGCCCCCTCTTTAGTGAAGACGTTGCTGTTCATGCTGAGCTCACACACACTGAAGCTGGCACAGATGGAGTCCTTGACAGTGTTCTTGATCTCCTGTAGACGGCTGCTCAGAAAGCTGTTGACCCGATCCAGCTCCTGATTGGGCCACTCCAAGAGCCTCTCCTTGGTAGGCCTCAGCTCCCGGCTTCCAGAAACACTATGATTTGCCTGCTTTAGAGCTTCTGCTGCCAACTGGGCCTTCTCCTTTTCCTGCCAATACAAGAGGCAGTTTCCGCAGGGCCTTGGCAGCTGCCAGGCACAATGCGACACCTGACATGTCTGCCTCTGGCCCAGCTTTGCCACTAACTGGCTAGAGGCAGGGCCTGGCAATCCTGGCCTGCTCACCCTGCAGTAATGAGGATGAAATGCAATCAGATAGGTACATGTCCTGGGGATGGAGGCAGTTATACCCACAGAGGATAGGGTTTTTACATCTTGTTCATCCAGGGCCCCAGTAGCAGTTCTAGGGCCTAAAAAAGCTAAGGCGGCTAGGACTCAAAAGGGATAGGATCTGCCTCCCAGGCATAAGCTTTAACAACTCACTCACTTGCTGAGTCTCAGTGGACTCATCTGCAAAATGGGGACAATAATTCTGGAGTGAAGACCAACGTGGGGATGCATTACGGAAGATGGCTGCTACAGAGGCATTCTCTCCAATTCTGCAGGTGGTAGGGGAAAGAAAGCCATGACATCAGGTAGGTCTTTCAAGAAGGAAGATGTGGGGTTGTGAGACTACCATGGTGGATCAGACTGCTCTGGGTGGCTGGGAATGTGTGTGCCCTCCTGATGTCGCATAAGGGAGGCTATTGGAGAGGGCCAAGTTCCCACAGGAAGGCCACTCAGTGCTTAGTTGGCCTCCGGCAATCAAGGCCATGCCTAAAGCATGCCCAGTGGCATACAACAGACAGCTACATGGGGCCCCCACAGCAAGATGTAAAAGCAGCCCCTTTGCCCAGGTGAGGACCAGGAGGCTGAGGAAGGCTGGACCCTGCCATTCAGCACTGACAGAGTCAGATCTGGAGAGCGAAAACATGTCTGTGGGCTGAGTCAGCTCACCCCTCTGCCTAACCTCAAGGCACCAGCAGGCTAAGGAGGCCTTTAGAGGGAGATGGGAGACAGTTGTCAAAAGCCAATGGGGGGCTTCCCTGGTGGCGCAGTGGTTGAGAGTCCGCCTGCCGATGCAGGGGACGCGGGTTCGTGTCCCGGTCCGGGAAGATCCCACTTGCTGCGGAGCGGCTGGGCCCGTGAGCCATGGTCGCTGAGCCTGCGCGTCCGGAGCCTGTGCTCCGCAACGGGAGAGGCCACAACAGTGAGAGGCTGCAAAAGGCCGCAAAAAAAAAAAAAAAAAAAGCCAACGGGAACAAAGTGGTAGTGGTGTGCTAGGAGCCAGATGATTTCACCATTTCACCTATTTCAGGCTGATTTGGGAATGGAGAGGGAGAAACAGGATGAGTAAAGCGAGAAAAGAGGTCTTGTGACCACCTCAATGTCAACTTAACAGGTGACCCTGTGCCCCAGGGTCATTTATTCTCTTAAAATACTAGCTCCACAGCTGACTAGGACCACAACTGTGGGACCTTGGACAAATCACTTATTCTCCCTGAACCTTAAAATCTCCATTTGCAAATTTGGGAGAAAAACTGCCAACCTATATACGTCAGAGGGTCATTATGAGGACACCTGAGTGGGTGTGTGCCCCTTTCCCTGGGCACTAATAAGGCTGTACCTTGGCAATATGGTACTCAGGTGAGGAAGAGAAACAGTCTAGAGCAGCTGTGTGCGGTGGAGTTCAATGCTACAGAGCTCTGAGGCCATGGGGATGGACAAAGAACTGGAAGGCCCTTCACTCTGCTCCTCCTCTGCACCACAACAGCTTTGCTTTTATTCGTTAGGAATTGAGGTTCCATGGAAGATTTCAACTGCAGAAAAGAGTTTTGTTGCTCTACAAAAGACTGAAAACTACTGGTGTAGAGGGAGTGACGTGGAATCATGTATAATTTGGTAGCGAGAGAAGGAGAAAGCACAGAACCACGCATTTTCTGCTATGTACCATGAGCCTGGTACTTCCCCATGTTGTCTCACTTAATCCTCACAACTGCCCTTGCTGTGTCGTTATCCTCAATTTACAGATGAGGAAACTCATCTTTGGAAAGAATAAGGAACTGGCCCTAGATTACATGCTAATTAAGAGGCAGAGTTGGGAAAGCACACCCAGGGGTGATCTTCAGAAGTTCTTATGTTTTTCAATATCCTTTGACAATCATTTTTTGACTTGTGATTCTATGAGGCACTGGGAATTCAGCCATGCGTGAGACAGTCTCTGCTCACTGACTTGAATCTGCCAGGGAAGACGGACATGCAAACAGGCTGTTTAATTCTGAGTGCCAGTGACAAGAGGTACAGGGAAAAAAAGCACAGAGTGCTCTGGGAACCCAGACTGGGCCATCAGGAGGTGGTTGCCAGAGAAGGCAGTATCTCACTGAGCACTGAAGGGTGAACAGGATTATCCTGGGAAGTGTGAGACAAGCACTTTCTAGACAAAAGGAAATAGAAAGGCTGGGAAATGGGAACAGGCGAAATATTTAGGGAATGCAAACATTCAGAGGGACAGCTGGAGCACAGATTTCTTCTGGTGGGGGGGAGTGGGCAGGAAGGCGATAGGGGCAGACTGAGAGATGAAGCTGGAGAGCACAGCAGGGGCTGGATCCTCAAGAGCCCTGCAGGCCATGCTTGAGCCTGGATTTGACCCTAAGGGCAATGTTCAGCCATGGAAGGCTTTTTAAGCAGTGGCAGTAGGGTGTGAGCTACTTGGGAGGTAGCACAGCCAAAACTTTTGGTGGGGAGAGAGAGTGAGATGAGTCATGAAATCAACATCAACAACCACTACTGCTGCTGCAGCAGCTACAATGACCAAGCGTTCACTCTGCCCAACCTTTCTGTGCATCACTCCATTTTATTCTTGCAAAAGCCTTGAATTAGGTTCTACGGTTATTCTCATTTTATGGAGGAAGAAACTGAGGCTTAGAAGTTAAGTGATTTGCCCAAGGTCATACAGCAAATGTGGCAGAGCCAGGTTTCAAACTGGGGTCCAATTCCAAGGCCCGCTGCTCTCCATCACCATGATGTAGTCCTCCCAGATGGCACCTGGGGTTCTGGTTCAGGCAACTGGGTGGATGGTAGTGCCGTTAACTAGACAGACAACTGAGAAGGAAAAGCGGGCTCTTTGGACAAAGATGACAAGCTCAGTTTGGTATATGCTGAGTTTGGGTACCTGCAGGACATGTGTGAGGAGGTGCCCAGCAGCAGATGTCAACATGAAGCGCAGGGAGGAAATAGGTGGACATAATGACCTGGGAGGCAATACTATCTAGATGGCTCTTTCCCAGGGACCTGTCCTCAAGGGGGAGGGCCAGGCAGAGGAAGAGGCGCTCACAAAGGAGACAGGACAGAGGGCAGAGAAGAAGTGAGAAATGTGGAGAATGTGGCCTCCCCATTGCCCTTTCCCCACCCCCACTTGGCTGAAGTTGGAGGAGCCAAAGAAAACAGTGTTTGAAAAGGAGAACAAAGTGTGAGATGTTGCCTAGTGGAAAAGAAGATGGAACAGGAGAGAATGATTTGGCAACAGAGAACTCATTGGTGGCTCTGTGGAGCAGTGGAGGTGGAAGACAATTTGCAGTGAGCTGACAATTGCAGAGTAAATGCAGATGACGTTTTTCTGTGAAGAGGAAAGAGACTGGGGTAGTGTGAGGTTGTATGCTCAAAGGACAGTCTTCTTTCAAAAAAGAGAGTACTGGGCACAGTGAACTGCTGACGGGAAACAGCCCAGAGAGGCTGGAGCCACAAAGCAGGAAGCTGGTGTTAGACTGAGGAGGCAGGAAGGACTGCACAGGCCTTAGGTAGGAAAAGGGCTAACTCTTCCCTCATGACAAGGAAGTCTGCAGGTGGGGTGGTAAGACACTGAAAGAGTGCCTGTCCACTTGGCTTTTAATCCTTGTTGAAACAGTAAGTAAGGTTATCTGCCAAAAAATAAGGTGGGGGTGGGAAGAGCCTGGCAGTTGGAGCAGAATGGAGGTCTGACAAAGGGGCTGGGGAGAATGGAAGTGACAAGGAGCCAGAAGACTAGAGAGCAGCAAAGTGGGGGCTCAGGCACTCGGGAGACCACTCGGCCTGGGTGCCACAGATAGATTCATTCCAGTGCCTTCCTCAAGGTGTAGAAGGGGAGAGGCAGGCTGGGGTCGAACCCAGGACTGGTTTTTCTGAGAGGGTGTAAAGGAAGGGCAACGGCGCAAGGAACTAAGAGGACTGGTAGGAGAGTGAATGAATGATGGTCAAGGTAAGGGAAGAAGGACAGGAGACAGTCTTCAGTGGATGAAGAGGAGTGGTGGTGGGAGGTTGCAGATGACACAGCCAGGGGTTGGTTTCAAAGAAGCAAGGGTTAGGACATGAGAGAGAGAGAGAGAGAGAGAGAGTGAGTCATGGTCCAGAAATTGTATGAGGGAGCAAAAAAATACCCAGCTTTACCTGTCTCCCCAGGTGGGTAGTGGGTGGATGGTTCTTGGTGGAAGCTGTGTTTTTGATGGACTGTAGTTAAGTCTGGGAGGTGGAGGAGGGGTACCGGGGAGGAGGTTGATGTATAAACAGATAATGACCATGATCGCTAGTTATAGGATATCAGAACTACCCGCTTCTGTGTTGTATCTTGGCCTCTAGACTGGGCAGGGCAGACAGTAGCTGTGCAGGAAGTTTCTGAACGAGTAGAGAATGATAAAAGGCAGACCAGAGAGATATTACCTGAGGAAGACTGCAAAGAAGGAAACATGTGAATTGGGCTTGGGAGGAGGTTTTCAGAAGGAAAATGAGGGGGCAGACATGAAGGAGAAAGGATATCCAGGCATAGCGATTTATGAAAAGCACACCAGGCCTGGGAACTGTGAAGCGTACTTGCTGGGACCTAACTAGGAACCACTGCCTTGGGAGGCCAGGAAAGGCCAAAGAGACCACTGCTGCCCACTGCACACTTCTGGCCAGGCAATGCTGGCCAGGAGACAGAAAATGCTGACCATCTTCTGAAGGCAGTGGTGGGACCCTTTGGCTTACTACTTCAGGCTGCAGAGAAGGGGTCCTAGTTTGTCCTTTGGTTTGGAAAAAGATGGAGAATCATTGCTGCTTTCCAGAGCACCAGGGCTGTTTGACCACCCAGGACCTGGAGCTAGCTAGCTGTCAAACCCATTCTCTTCGGCTGAGCTCCTGAGTATGGCACTGTGCAGACAAAGCTGAGGGCAGGCAGGCCAAGAGGTAATGAGGTGGCAGGGGCTGAGCCATCAAACTGTGGTGCTTGCCTGGCAGGAGGGTTGCCCAGGAATAGCTCCCCTGGTTCTATCCTCAGCCTTCTGGGAGGAGCTCACTCAGCCCTCAGGCTGGGTCATTCCCATGGCTTCAATTACATCCCCATGCCAGCAACTCCCAGACCCACACCTCCATCTCCACTTGGATGTCTCATGAGAATTTCCGAGTCACCGTGTCCCAACTGAATTCCCAGTCTTCTGCCAATTCCACCCGTGCTCATTAAAGGTACGCCATCCTGACAGTCACCCTAGCAAACACCTGGGAGATAATCCCAAACTCCATCAGCTCCTTGTCCTGCAATCAGATCACCTGCCTCCTCTGAAAAACCCATCTCTCTTGCTCCAGGCCTATTATCAATCATTCCTCCCCTGGTTCTTGGTTCTCCAGCCTGGAGTTATTACCGCTCCAGGCTACCTTCCATACTGTCACACCATAATCTTGGGATGCAGATCTGGCGAGTGCATTCTGTGATTAAAGCCCTCCAGCGACCACCCCACCCCCCTGCAGCTGTAGGATCAAGTCAAAGCCCAAGAGGCCCTTCCCTCACCTCCACTATCTCTCCTACCTCTCTTGGATTTGAGCTCTGGCTTCACAAAGGTGCTGTGGACGTGCTATTCCTGCTGCCAGGAGGGCCCTCCTGATGAATCTGTACTCACCCCCTACAACTCAGCTCCCAAGGCAGCCTCGTTGTACAGCCATTTCCAGCACGCCCAGGCAGGACGGGGGGCTTCCCTCATCCCAGCACTTGTCACACACTAACGTGCTTGTCCAGTTTTGTGTCAGTCTCTCCACTGGACTGAGTTTCTCCAGGGTGAGAACTTAACTGCATCATATTTTAGCTCCCAGTATTTGCAGAAGTGTTTGCTGAATGAATACCTGACTGAAGCAAGTCCTGGGCTTTGAGGAATCCAGCAAGCGGCTTCTGACGCTATGACTTGTTTTTCCTCCAATCACTGGCCCCCAGGCTCCCTCATCCTGATGCCTCCCAAACTTATTCAGACCTTCCCAGAGCAGAGAGCCGCCAGCACCATTCATGCCCCAAAAGTCCTGGGGGTTGGGGCGAGGGATTCCTCGGGGAGAAGAGGTGGTAGAGCTGGGCTCCCGCCACACCCACCTTCTTTTTCAGTTTGTGCCGGGCCCGCTTGGCGGCCCTGGCGCTGTTGGGGACTTTGGGCTCCGTGCTGTTGATGAATTCCAGCAGCTCATCCACATCTCGGTGGTCCACGGCGGGCTCCCCAGGGATCCCGCCCAGGGCGCCCCCCTTCACGGGCAGCTCCTCTTTCCGCCTGGTCAGCCTTGAGCGGAGCTTCTCTCGGATCTCAGTATAATTCCGACTCGTCGGGGCAGCGGGTGGCTGGGGGAGGGGGAGGTGCTGACGTTACACCCTGGGCCTGTGAAGCCCGTAGCGCTCCCACCCGCCTGCACCAAACGTGGTGAGAAGCGAGACAACTGTTCTTTCTACCACAGCCACTAAGGCCAAATGGCTTCACCCTCAGCCAGGCCCGGAGCCAAGGCAGTGGTGGGTGGAGGGAGTGAGAGGTATGCAGCAGTGTTGGGAGCACAGTAACTTGGGAGCCAGGAAAGCAGGTTTGAGCCCAGGCTTTGTCACTCAGAAGCTGTATGACCTTGGGCAGGTTCACTGAGCCTTTGTGAGCCTCAATTTTGTCATCTCTAAAATGAGGATAACAACCGCTAGCTCAAAGATGACCAGCAATGTAATTACTTTCATTTCTTCTGTCCTCAACTGCTCTCCCTTAGCCAGTAGCCCTTACCTCTTCACCTTATGAGACTTCTGAACTGCTTTCTCCCCGCCCAGAGACAGCATGTACTCTGCTCTGAGCCTCCTTCCTGGCACCATCTGTGTTCACTACCTGTCCCTCGGCTGGCTCTCACACTGGGGACTGAGAGCCTTTGCTTCCACTCTGCCTTCATCATGCACAAGCCTTCACTTCTCTGTGATTACACACGTATACATACTCATCAGAATCATAGCTTTCCTCTGCCACCTCCTTTCTTTTTGCCTAAGGAACAAAAGTGAATCTTAAGAGAAACCATGAGAAGAGCAAAGGCAGCAAAATGTTGAGAAATCTCTACCTCACCAATGTGCTGTGAGGATCAAGCGAGTGGACGCTGGTGGGAGGACTCACAGGGTCCAAGCACAATTATTAGCCCCATGAGCAAGGGGGCCTTGGGGAGAGCAGGGTGCTCCTCTGGCTCCCCTCGCCTGGCCACAAGCCCGCTCTGGCCTGGGCGGGGCTCACTCACCGCATTGTGGCCGAAGAACTCACAGTAGCAGCAGTCACAGAACTTCCCATCTCTCTGGTGGGTGGAGGATGAGGTGCAGGAGCTACGCTCTGAGCTGCTGTCCTCTTCCTCGCCCAGCCCCTCGTCTGCCTCGCAGGGCTGGGGTAGCTGGCAGGTCAGGCCACTATGGGTAAACTTGTGCCCCTTGCACCCAGGGTCCCTGCTGATGGGGAAGAAAGACAGGCCCAAAGGTGAGGAAGGGAAGGGCAGGAGCAGGCCACAAGGAGCCCAGGAAGCATCCCCACCATCACCTTCAACTGCCTCATCCCACAAAAGCCAAGGCAGTCAGACCAAATCAGAACCTCACAAAAACAGGGCAAACACTCTCTCTGTCCCTCAGGGCCCAGCTCAATGGCGCTATTCTGGAAAGGTTCCCTGTGCCCCCTGCCCACGCCTACCATGTGAGCCCCTGGACTCTGAGGACGCCAGGTATACCTCTATCCTACTATCACGCTTTATAGCAATGGTCTGTTTACCCATCTTTCTTTCAGATCAGATTGTGTATTCCTCAAGAATAGGGACTATGCCACTTCTATTTTTGGGCCCCAGTGTGTAGCATAACAACCTTGTACACGGTAGGTGCTCAGTAAGTATGTGTCTGAACAGATTAGTGGACTGATGGCTCCCTGGAACATCCAAAGGAGGTCAATGTCCTTTTACTAAGGCCCCTTTTTCCCCATTTTGTTTGTTTTTGGCCATGCCACGTGGCTTGTGGGATCTTAGTTCCCTGACCAGGGACTGAACCTGGGACCCTGGCAGTGGAAGTGCCGAGTCCTAACCACTGCACCACCAGGGAATTCCCTCTAAGGTCCTTATGACTGAGTCTGAATCACTGGACAGAGCTGCCTTAGCCATGGGGCCTTGAAGTTAAGAAAGCAAATGTGCCTTGTGGGCCACAGACTCTAAGAGCTACTATTTGCGCCAGATACTGTATACAGCATATTATTTCTAACAATCCCCCAAATCCTGCAAAATAGGTGCTGCCATCCCCACACTGCAGTGGAGGAGGCCGAGGCTCAGAGTGCTCCACTGCTTTGCCCAAGGATCAGCTAGGACTCAGTCTGTGTACACAGCTCATGCTCTCTCACTGCACTGCTCTGCCTGTGGATTTCTGGAAGCACCCTGTAATATAGACTATTTTCCCAGGGTAAGGAAGAGACAGGCCTGCAAGGTCCCAGAATTGGAGCCTGAAGAGTCAGAGCCCTGGGTTGGCCATCAGCAGTAGGAGTGCCCCAGGGCTAGGGCCAAGGGAGGCAGGAGGAAGGGTGGGGCAAGGAGCAGGGGTGGGTCAACAGTCCTACTCAGCCTTGAAGCAGTTACAGAAGACGGACCAACCATCGCCCTTCTGCTTCCCATAAGAATGTGGGAGTAAAATCTTTGGGGTGGGGGGGGATGAAACAGGAGGGAAAGGGGCAGGGCACAGCCTTTGAAAGAATGACATAGCCCAAGGACATGACATAAACTGATTAGAATCAAATGGTTCCAGGATGGCACACAAGTTAACTTCCACTAGACCTTGAGCCTCTGTATATGCTTACTGTAACACATCAGCAAGCTAAATGACACACCCACAGGCACCATAACAGTTCCAAGATGGACCAAAAGGATCAAAAAGTGGGCTCTGGCCCAATTCCTGGAAATCCCCGCCCCTTCCCAAAAGAGCTGGAACACTCCTCCCACTCATTAGCCTATGAAATTACCCACCCCTATAAAAACTGACAACTCCCATAGTCTGGTGCCTTTCTCACCTTCTGAGATGGGAGAAGGTGAGGGAGGTTCCACGGGGAAGGAATCATTATCAAGGTGCTTAGAGGACTTTCTTGGCAGTCCTGTGCTTAAGACCCGAGCTTCCACTACAGGGGGCATGGGTTCGATCCCTAGTCAGGGAATTAAGATCCCACATGCCACCAGGCACATGGCCAAAAATCACACACATGTGATTTACAATATAAAAAGATAAATCTATCTTCTCCAAAAAATTGTATCTTTCATATATATATTAATATAAACTTTCTCAGTACTTAAGAGTTACTTCTAGGAATCTATCTTAAGGACAGAACTCCTGACTCAAACAGATTTGTGTGCAAGGATGCTTATTACAGCCTAGTCTATAACCGTTAAAAACTAGAAATGCCTAAATATCCAGGAATAGGGGAATGATAAACTATGCTAGAGCTGTACAATTAGACATTATATGGCCACTGAAAAGTTTTCTGAAGAATTTTAACTGGGGAAATGATCATGGTATAATGTTAAAAAATAAACACACAAAAATATATAGAACGTGGACCTCGTTTTGTTATTTATATATATTATTTATATATAGAAACATCACGGGACTTCCCTAGTGGTCCAGTACCTAAGACTCCGCACTCCCAATGCAGGGGGCCTGGGTTCGAATCCTGGTCAGGGAACTAGATCCCACATGCCACAACTAAGAGTTCGCATGCTGCAATTAAAGACCCTGCATGCCACAACTAAAGATCTCGCATGCTGCAACTAAGACTCAGCGAAGCCAAATACATAAATAAATATTAAAAAAAAAAAGAAGAACATCAAGGAAAAATGTACTGCAGTGTTAAAGTTTAGGTTGCCAGGAATTTTATACATTGCTAAATTTTTCCAAGTTTTTAAATAATAAACACATATTTCTTTTATAATTGAACAAACTATGGAAAAAACATAAACACAGTCTATCCTTTAATTTCTATCCCAAAGGTACGTTTTGCAAAGTTTCCCAAAACTCTTTAAGTTCAAGCTGTCAGGGAGTTTGCTCTTTGCGCCACTCACCTGTGAGTGCTAGTGAGCTGCTGAGAGCTGGGCGGTGGGAGGAGGGGCCCGCTGCAGTGCCCGCTGCAATGCCCACTACAGGGGTGGCTGCAACCCGAGAATGGTGGAGGCATCTTCAGGAGCGGCATGCTAGTGGAGGGAAGGTGGGGGCTCTGACATGGCCCTGGGGTGTGGGGGGCAGCAGCCATGGCAATAGGGCATTCTGAAACCTGGGCAGGGAAAGGTGCTGCCGGGGTGGTGGGCAGCAGGTGCGGGTGGGGTGGTGAGCCAAAGGATCCGGGGTGAGATGGGATCAGCAGCGCTGGCTGGGGGTGGTGGCCGGTGGGGCTGTTAGGTGGAGCAGTGAGGTCTGAGTGCCGGTGGTGCTCCGAGATGGGGAAAACCTCACCTGTGGGCGGACGGGGGAGAGAGGTGTCAGTGGGAGCCCAGATCTTGGGAAGGAAGCCCAATGACTTGTTGTTGCAGCATCCTGCTTACTGTGACCATAGGGAGCATGCCTGGGAACAGCCTTTCAGCATGGTGGACTTGTGAGCTTTCGGAAAAGCCCAGCAGTAGCTTGGGCTGGAGAGATTTCTCTTTAGGCAGCAGCTGGACAGGCTGAAGTCCAGGCCTGAGAGAGAAGGCACCAGGAGTGCCAGCCCCATGCAAGGCCACAACACCTCTGCTGGCATAAACAGGGGATACATGTTCTGTCTCTCAGTGCCTCTTTAGGACCTGCCTGTCAACAGGCATTCCTCAGGCCCAGGGCAGGATCTACAGAAGCCAGTGGAGCAGCAGGTTGAGGCTCTGCCTCTGGGCCATGTGGACTGAGGCAGCCAGGGTATGCCAGACTCCCAGGTGGCCCCAGATTTCAGAGGACAAGTGGGAAAAGGCTTTGATGACTCTCTCTGGCTTATGCACCAAAATAACTGGAATTATGCATTACTCAACTCACAATTCTGGGGGCAGCACCCCTTTGAAGAATTCAGGTCCTCCATTTAGAAGCAGACAGTAATTCATATTTACACAGTACATCAAAAACCCAAGATTTTTTCTTTGGGTCACTAAGTGTTACCTCAGGGTCTAGAAAAGGCTTACACAGCTGCAAAACTGGCTAATAATCAAGGCAGCTCACACTGCCTATCTCTTGTGGATGGAAGTACAGTGCTTTTATAAAAGCACCCATCCCCTAGATGGAGAAATGGAGGCACCCAGGCCCTATGGGCTGCTGCAGGAGTCAGGTGATCTGATTCCTAATTCCCTAAAGGCCCTTTCAGACTTCACTTTCTGTTCAGCCAGTGCTTACCAGGTCCCCTCTTGGATCCAATGGGAACAGCTATCAGAGCCAGTCCTGGGGAAAGGATTCCCACCAAGACAGTCAAGGGCTAGATTCCCTGCTTGGCTTCCACCAGAACAGCTCCACTTTTACTTATTGGGTTGGCCAAAAGAGTTTGTTCAGGTTTTTCCATAAGATGTTATAGAAAAACCCAAACGAACTTTTCGGCCAGCTCAATATTTTAATAATCGATCTTCTGATCTGTTTGAACAAGCAGTTAGGAAAACAGAGCTCTCTCCACTTATGGGGCCTGGCTGTCTTCCGAGCTTGGAGACTCACCAGGGATGGAAGGAGGACTCCCGAGCGAGCTGCCTGGCATGGCCCCACTGGAGTGCGGGGAGTTCCAGAGGCCCGAGAGCTTATGTGCTGACAGGAACGAGCTGGGATCCCAGTCCCCTGAGTTCCCATGGCAGGAGGACGACGAGGATGAGGACGATGAAGAGGAGGACGAAGAGGAATGAGAGTCACCCCCACAAGACTGCGATTCGCAGGATGTGTGTGACAAGGAGATCTGGGGAAGGGGGAAGAAAAAGGCTCATGGTAAAAGAGGAAACATCAGAGCTAACCCTCTGCTGCCTCAGCTTCCCCAGGGACACCTCCTCCTCTAGGCCCCCATGCCATGGCCAAAGCACAGTTCCCACAACTAAAGGTTCAAGGGCAAATGCGGGCCAGGCCTTTGCCAAGAGGGGCTGTGGTGCTCCCAGTGAAGTATGTGGATATGATGAGAGAGATTCTGGTAATGGCAGAGACTGCCTGTTAACTGTGGGCCTTTAGGGAGTCCTGAGAGCTGGCAAGGAGAGGAACAGTCTTTAAATTAGGAGTCCTGAAGCTGAACTGATTCTGGGTAAAAGAGAGGGGCTGGGGGGAATAAGAAACAAGGAGTCGGACCTCTGTGATTCAGGAGATAGCACTTGGACAGCTTCTAGGCATCTTGGAAGCCTTCTAATGGAGGCACATTGCAGACCCTCAAACTGACCTTTGCCCTCCATATCATATTGGTTGGCTTTTGAGCTGCCAGAGAGCTGAAGGCAGCACAGTCACAGGGAAGGGTCAGGATCTCAATCTACCAGTACATCTGAGCCGGCCCTCACACCGTGCACTGTCCTCAGGGGCTGGTGGGCTGCCTGAAACCTCTCTTTTCTTCCCCCAAATGTGAACCCAAGCTGCTAATGCTGTGTGGATGCAGCCCAGCAGCCTCTTGGCACTTGGGCATAGGTGCTGCCTGAGGAGAGCCACCTGAGAGGACAAGGCAGCAACGGCTCAGCAGCCTGACTTCTCTGGGCAGGCAGCGCTCCTGCATTCAGGGACCCCTTCTCAGCGGTTACCTACCGCCACTGCATGTTCTCGACCTGTCTGCCTTTCATCTTCCTCCATGCTCTTTCGGCAACTCTGGCAGACCCATAGAGGCATCTCGCCTAGGAGATTCTTGACGAGCTTTGGCATGAAGTCAGGGGGCAGCTTCTCACCCTGCAACACCAGTCCATTTTGGGAAGGGCCTTCTTCCCAGCCTTTGCGTTCCCGGTGACACAGCAGGCAGCAAGTCTGCACAGACTGGCTGGAGGTGGGGGGAACCTGTCCAACAGACAGAAACAGGGTTTCCCAGAAGGGGAAGGACTCTGCTTAGAAATAATATTAACAATACTAATGACATCACTTATTACGTGCCAGGCACTGGGTTAGGCACTTTATTTACCAAATTTTAGTCCTTGTAACAGCTCTGCAAACTAGGTGTTATCATTCTTCTCTTTTTTTTAAAAGAAGAAACAAATTTCAAGAAGTTAAATAAGTTGCCCAAGGTTATAGAGTTAGTGAGTGGTTGAACTAGGATTTGAACCCTAGTGAGGCTGACTCCAAAGCTCATGCTCAAATGCCCTAATGCCCCGATGTCCCCAGATCTTGAAGGTTAATGAGAAGATGGCCCTTCCTTCTCTGGCATGTCTGGGAGATGCCACAAACCTTGGGTGTCTGTGAAGTCTATAGACCAATCCCCACCTGAAAGAAAAAATGTTTCAGTTAATGCAGTTTGGGGGAACATGTAGGTTTCCTGAAGAGCTGCACAATTCCATTAGGATCACAGCAGCATTTTGGAGGAACCAGTCAAAGAGTTATCAACTCAGTTGAAAACTGAGTTGGAGGGTAAGGCAAACCCTGGTGCTTCTGAGAGGCAGTGAGGTATGGTGAAAAAACCCTGGGCTTCAGGGGTCAGACTGACACACATTCTAATCCTTCCCTGACCACAAATTAGCTGGGTGACCTTGAGCAAGTTATTGAACTTCCTGAGCTCTGATTTCCTACCTACCTTGCAGAGTTGTTGTGAGGGTTCGTGCCTAGATAGGGAAAGTGCCTAGCCCTGTGCGTGCCGATAGCATGGTCCCAGTACACGGTAATTATTATTTGGATTTTGTTTTTCCCTTCTAGGACAAACTTCACCTAGAAATATAAGTCTATAGGTTTTCTGTCACATTGAGGGGTACTGACTGGGAGACTGATTGTGTCTAATGATCCCAATTAATGGCTTTCCTATATCCTGCAACTTTGTACTATAGTCCCTTCTCACTCTGACAGTCATGTCACTTTCTTCAGCCAACGGGATGTTGGCAAACATGCTGCCAGCATAAGCTTGAAAAGTGTGTATGCATTTCTACTTGCCTCCTTGCATGGCTGGGCTTGCTCGCTCTCGCACCCGTCACAGCATGTAAGCATGACCAGGCTAGCTGCTGGAGGGATGTGAGAGACATGTGGGGAAAACTGAGTCTTCCCAGCTGATTGGCCAGCAGATCAGATACACGAGTGAGCACAGCTGAGATCAGCCAAGTAGGCCGCGATCAGCAGAACCAGAGACTCATGGTTGGACCAGTCAACCCAGAGACTCATGACAAATAATAAATAGTATTGTTTTAAGCCACTAAGTTTTGGGGTGGTTTGTTACACACAGTAGTTAACTGATATACCTTCCAAACTTACCCACCACTAGGTAACAGGTATTTGCAGAGGCCTAAGCAAAGGAATTAATAAGAGTATTATTTTCATCCTACCGATAAAATAAATGGCATCATCTTTTTCGAATAAAATCACCTTCTCACAATAAGTTGGCATCAGGGTATCCTTAAATCTGTAATGTTACAATTACACTGACCTGGGTCCCTGGTTTCTAGAAAAAGAAAGGAATCAAACAGTAGTACCAGGAGCATACTGAAACATTTACGGAAGTACAAGGACCTTGGAAAAGAGTACCAGAGAGAGAGAGAAAGGAAGGAATCTTACATATGGAACTCATGTGAGATGCTGCCTAAACAGTCTGTGCCAAGGGGACATTTCAGTGAGCAAGTCGGCTGCTTAATGGCAGTTGCAAAAGAATATAGGCTTCTAGAACCCATTGGTGATGAGTATCCCATGGAAAGAGTGGAAGGCTGATGGAGAAGCATGGTGTTCAGATGAGTTATGGCAAGGGAAGCCTTTCTGAGATGTGTACCCAGGAAACTTTCCATAGCTACAAAATGCCACAGTAACTCCAGAAGGAGGAGATGAGGTCAATGCCCAAGTCCCTTTCCCTGTGAGAAACAGAAAAGTAACCATATTTTTAAGGCAAACACCAGGACGTGTAATTTTACTACAATGGAGTTTCATTTCATTTCAGTGTTAGGTTCTATAGTTATTACATAAGATGAAAATCTTGTATGAGTAAAATTATTCTCGAAATTTTTTATGTGGCCTGTAAGGTACAGTATATATGGTTTTGTAGGTACAACCAAGAATTCAAATGTATAATGTAAATGACAAGGTGTAATAAGTGATCTTTTCTGTTTTCTTTTCAAAGTGAAAACAGAATTCTTATAAATTAAATATGTAATCAATGTGACTGTACTTAGTGCCAAAGTACTTGTGGGAGGTGCTGGGGTGTAGTAGAAACAACACTCACTTTGGCATTAATCCTGGGCCTCCATCACTTACCAGCTGTATAATGCTGGGCAAGTTCTACTTATTCTACGTCTCTCCATCTATAAAATGGGATTAAGTCCTGACTTGCAGAGTTGGCTGTGAGCATTGTGATAAAGCACCTAGTGCCAGGCATATATGTTGCCCAACATATGGCACTAATTATGAACATGATGGGGGCAATGGGAAACAGTATTTAAAATCAGGATTACGATTGAAAATACAGAATATACAATCATTGTATTTTAAGAGAATGCAAGAGTCTCTCACATGCAACGAACTGAAGGTGATTTTTAGGCATCTTAATCTGTCCTCACTCCATGAAGTCATTCCTTAAGTTCCCCGAATACTCCCCTGTACTCTTATGTCTGCCTTTGCTAAAGGGGATCCTCTGCCTAAAACCCCCTTCCTCCCCACATTTACCACTAAGTAGAAGGGCAAGGCTTAAATAAGGCCCAGCTTAGATCCAATCTCACCCAAGCTTTCCTAGAGATTCCCTCTTATAATTCACCTCTCCTTCCCATATCCCCACAGCACATTGTGCCTTTGTTACAACATCTGTGCCTTCCACTTAACTTATTTATCTGTCCCTTCTACTAGATTGTGCTCTTAGAAGGCAAGTACCAGATCTGATTCTTGTCTGGATCCCTCACAGTACAGCACAGGGCACAGGCTCAGCTGGGAACATAGTGGCTAAATCTGATTTGTTAAGTGTCCCCATGGCAATACAGCTGGCAGGCACTTTGGCGAGACATTGCTTGAAATTACTGTTTCCCACAGAAAAAGGCCATCTCCCCACCCTGGACCTCCACCCAAATGGTTACAATCTCAAGTGTGGAAGATTGCATTCCTTGGGGATTACAATGAGATTCCACATTCATGGAAATAACATGACTTTCCCTAGAGCCAAAATGGTACACATGATAAATAAGAATAGCCATCAATGGAAGTGAATTTACAGGGCAGGCTGTCTTTCTGGTTAAAGGAAGAAACACAGGGCCTGGAAAGCTAATTAAGTACAATCTGAAGCAGGGATATACCACCTACATTGCATAAGGTTGCCCAGAGGATTAAGTGACATTAGAGATGCAAAGCACTTAGCTCAAGGGATCCATACAGGAGGTATTCAATCTATTATCTATGCCCCTTGGCTGGTCTGTTCTTAATAAGTCTACACTGGAAACTAGCTTATCCACTGTCTTGAGTTTGGTATACTAGATTCTTTCTTTCTAGGCCCAGGTAGTTCTGGGGGCCACCCTCAGAGCTGTCTTAACTCTAATCTTTGGTGCCTGCCCCTGGGTAAAACTCCCAGTGGAGCCTGGGGACTTTTCCCTCTGACATTTTCATCTCTACTTTAATTGCCAGAGGGTTGTTTGAATTCCAATCCCTGGAGATATTATATACAGTTAATACTACCAGATTTTTCAAATTTTTGCTTTGGCAGAGAAAAGCTCTTGGTTCACAGTTCCCTTTGACTGCAATCTCCTGCCATTTTCCAAATTCCTGGCAATCATGACTTCTTATCCTCTGTAGTCAATTCAGGCTTTCAACTAGCTGTTCTCAAGCTGTACTTTTTAGCACCTGGCACAATATTCCCACATGAATAACATCAATAAATGTTTATCGAATGAATGAAAATTCCAACCATGTTTCTTCATCACAGAGGCTGATGGAACTGATTCTTAAATCCAGAAACCCTGGGCAACAGCTAACTATTACTTCTTACCTCAGTTTAAATTCAGAGCCTCTCCAGATTCCGGTCTAGCCTTAGGTAAAACGTGGAGGAGAAAAAGGAAAGGTTCTAGTGGTTCTCTAGATTTGGGATCTGCTCAAAAAAGCTCCAAGATAATTCTGCTTCATTCTCTGAGCAAACCCCAAATCTCTGGACAGTGTGGGGTTACTCACACAGGGGATCAGTGTTGTAGCACGCACAACCCCAGAGCAGTTTGAGCCAGGGGAACCCTAGACTGTGGCCACTATCAGCCCAGGAGGCTGGCATGTGCAGCCATTAAAAGCAGTGCCTGCTCCCTCACCTGACCAGGCCCAAGACTTTTCTTCTTTGTCTGAGAAGCATTATGCTAAGACATTCTAGTTTTCCTGTGAAAAAAGAGATAAAATCAAAGAAAGGGGAAGACAGTTTTTTCATGGAACACCATTTTTACTTCAAAGAATGACTGACAAACTATGGTTATTCAAACCTGGGTTATTGGCAGACATTTTCTCAAAAAATGACCAAAACGAGCCTGTCACTTCAAGGAAAACAACTCTGTATTTATGGTCAATGATAAAATTCAAGTTTTAGGAGAAAATTAGAATTTTGGAAAAGTTGTATCCACAACAATGAGCTTGACAGCTTCCCAATACTTAAAGACTTTATGATGAAACTGATGGTGATATTAACAAATGTTATCTTTTGATATTATAAAATGAAACAGGAAAACATTTGGAAGATCTACATAACTCAGTGAACCTACTTTCCAAATGATCAAAGCATAATGTTACAGAATCATGCACTGGTATAAAGTCCACTCAAAGTGTTAGGTGAACCAACAGATTTTTTTTTTTTTTTGAACCAAGAGATTTTAATGTAAATGAGTATAAAGACTTTATTGATATGGTCTCAGATTCCATATTGCAAAGAAGAATACCAACAATCGTCTGGACAGGCTATCAAAATACTTTTCTCTTTCCAACTATGTATCTGTGTGAGGTTGAATTTTTTTTTTTTAACATACTTCAATCAAAATAATGTATTGCAACAGACTGAATACAGAAGCATATATGAGAATCTAACTTCTTTCTATTAAGGCAGACATAAATTTGCAAAAGTGAAAACAAGACCATTTTTCTAATTTGTTTGGAAAATTATTATTTTTAATTTAGAAGTTGTTATTTATGTTAATGCGATAGGTTTAATATTGTTATTCTGCAATGAATTAGTAACTAAATACTTTTAAACTTTCTCAGTTTTAATACTTAATTTGGTAAATATCAATAGTTTAACCAACAAAAGCTCTTTCGGGTCCTCAAAATTTTTTAGTAATGTAAAAGGGTCCCAAGACCAAACCCTTTGAGAATTGCTGATGTAAAGCATCTAACAGTGCCTGTCACCCAGTGAGTGCACAATAAGCAATAGTGATTATTAACAACCATATAGCAGTTCATGGCATATCTGGATAGCTCTTTGGGGGCATGAGTAAATTTTGCACTTCAGACTTTCTGGCCACAACTTGGGAATTATGTGTCACTAGGCCAGATGGCTGTCAAGGACTGCTCTTGAAGCTGGATCTAATTTCCAGAACCAAACCTGCTCTCATTCCTTTCATGGATTCTTTTTACTCCCAAGAGTTTGTGTATGTTTGAGAAGATTCCCCCAAGACACATGCTGTATCTAACCAGCAGCCCTGCAACAGTTTCCAAATTCTATTCTGAAGTGGCCCAGCAGAGCACTCTACTCTCAAGTCACCCAACTCCAAAAGCCTCCTTGTCACTGAGGCAGGCAGAGGACAACAGTTAAAATTCCCTTCCAAAAGCAGAGAAAATGATTAATCCCCAGCCTAGAAAAACTTATCAGCCCAGTCATTACCACTCACTCTTCCGTTCACCCATTCATTCCCTCATTCAACAAACATTCTCAGGGCCCCTACCTGGTGCCAACCATTGTGCTAGGTGCTGTGAACCATAGAGTTCCTGCCTTAAGAACACATGCGTAAACCAGGCAGGTTCATGCACGGGGTTGTCAATGCTCCCAAACTCCCAGGATGCCTCATATTCATTTTGGAGAATCAGGCAGGAACATATTAAAATAACATACAATTATAATAAACAAAATAATACATAAATTAAAAACTGATTAGGACATTGGGCTTCTCTACTTAATATAAGCTTATTATGTGCCTTCTCACATACCTATCCAGTTTGAGGATCTCTTTCCTTTACCTCCTCTTTCCTACCTTGGTCTCTCTTTGATCTCTAGGCTCCTTTCTGGTGGAGCTCGCTACCAGGGCACTCTTTGGCCCCTGGCATTTATAACTTGGCCCCAGCTGACCTCTCCATACTCCATTTCCACGCTTAACACCTGAGAGCCATAGGTTCTATTCATACTGTTCCTCAGATATACCTTGCCCCTTCAAACCCCAGCACCTCAGCTTTACTCCTCAGGAAATTCCTACTTATCCCCTAAAATCTTGGTCAAAGGTTGTTGAAGCTTCTGCTGGACCAGGCTGAGTAGAATTATTTCAGTATAGCACCTATCACATTGTGCCATAGACGTATCTTCTGCCTACTCCAAATCCTGGTAGAATGGGAGCTCTTTGGGGGCAGGGAGTAGACTGCGGCCATTTAAGTGTGTCCAGGAACTAGGCTTGGCTTGGGTCTGGCACATAGTAGGCATTCACTGAATAAATGAACGAATCCTTAAAGCCCATCTGGCTCATGTCTCAGCTGCTCTACACAAAGGATAGAAACTAAAACACAGCCAAACCAGCCCCTTTCCCGACATACCATGTTGAAAAGGCATGGGTGCATCACTCCAGGCCACTAATGGGTAAGAATCTCAGACCATTCTACTGCTGGCCATCAGAGGTGTAGTTAATTCTTAGGGAGCTGATACAACCTCAGTGCCCTGGAGCTTTCACCCGAACTCCCACTCAGGCTGTTGGCTCAGGTCCTTCCAAGAGGTACGACAATAGTTTCACAACATAAAGCCATTTTGTGGAGAATTCTCTTCGGTTGTACAAGCTGAGTCAAGGATAGGGCAGTGAGTCTTTCTGACCCCAGGGGCCCTCTACCCGCCAAGGCTAGTTCATCTGTCAAATGTGCCTCCTGGGTACAATCAGCCACAGGAAGGCCTAAGCTGCTTCTTATTTACCTGGAACCTTGGGCAAACCTTATTACCGACTACTCTGTAATGGCAACACAGAGTTCTCATGGGTGGAAGAGTATGAACTTTGGAGACAGACTGTTGTGAGTTCAAATCCCAGTTCTGCCATTTTCAGTATGATCTTGGATTATTACTGAATTTCTTTGAGCCTCAATTTCCTCATTTATGAAATGAGAATAAAACCATACTTCACAGAGTGGTGGGGACAGAAGGAAATAAATTATATAAAGTACCTGGCCTGGGCCTGGCACACAGTAGGTGCTCAATACCCGTTAGTTTCTTTCCTCTTCTGTCCTGGAAGAAATGACAGGGAAACTTACTAAGTGAGACTTGCCCAATCCAAAGTTATTACTTGAAGCACAGGACAGAAGACTAGACAGGTGACCTTCAAGGTCTCTTTGACCCCCGCCCACCCCCCAACCCAGCCCACATTCTCTGGCTGCAACTTCCTAATAAGAACCTTCAATATTTCCGGGCCCTTCTTTCTGCCTTAGTTTCCCTAAATCTATTCACTTCAGAATGGAGGGGGAAACCACAAAGGGATCTGGATAGCTAAGAGCCTTGGGTAGGAAATAAAGGACAGGTGGCCTATAGGACTGCACCATGTTCATCCACCTAGAGTCTGAAGGATGAGGGTGGGAACATGGGCACAGAACTGAAGGGTGCAAACACTGGGCCTTTCCCGGGACACAAGCATGCCTCTCCTCAGTCCTTCTCTGCTCTGCATATTCTGCCACGAAGAACCATTAACCACTCCTTCCCACAATATCCATTCCCTTTCTCCAATACATAAGCACTCACATCTTCATTCACACTGTTCCCTCTGCCTCTTCCTTTTTAGGCTCAATTTGGGTGTTACATTCTCCTAAGTCCACAGGCAAAATAAACTGTGCTTTGCTCTGGGATGCCCTAACACTTTTTTACATGTCTCTTGTAGAGAGCTTATCACGTGTATCATGATTATTAAAATCTGTCTTCTCCAAAGAAGACAGCTTTTCAAGGGCAGGGCCTGTGTCTCATGAATCAGTGCATCCCAATCATTCAGTAGAGGTGGCAGCACGTGTTTCCATACACGAAGAAAGATTAGCAGTTGGAGAATATGGGCAACAACTGGAGAACTAGGAAAAGTTTGTTTTTTTTGTTTTTTTTGTTTTTTTTTATTTTTTATTTTTTATTTTTTTTTTGCGGTACACGGGCCTCTCACTGTTGTGGCCCCTCCCGTTGCGGAGCACAGGCTCCGGACGCGCAGGCTCAGCGGCCATGGCTCACGGGCCCAGCCGCTCCGCGGCACGTGGGATCCTCCCGGACCGGGGCACGAACCCGTGTCCCCTGCATCGGCAGGCGGACTCTCAACCACTGCGCCACCAGGGAAGCCCAAAAGTTTGTTTTTTTTAAAAAAACTAAGGCTGTTTCTTCTCCTGCTTATGGAAAAGCTCTCTCCTCCCCCAGGAAGCCCCATTCTTTAAAGAATAGCCTAGGCCTCCGCAAAGATCCCCATGGCACCCTCAGTTCAGCAATTCCCAGACCCAGCCACACATCAGAATCACCTGGGGCAATTTAATAACAATAGATGCTGGGCTTCAGACCTAAAGACTCTAGGTCTGGGATACGGTCCAGCAAAGCACAAGGGATCTGATTATTAGTTAGGCTGGGGTGAGGGTGAGGGAGAGGTAGAGGTAGAATCAAGCAATCACAGCTGCCTCTCCCACTGAGAATTACTTCCATGCTATCAGAGAGAATTTAATGAAGCACATCACATTCACTTTCCTACTTAAAACCTTTCATTGATTCCTCACTGCCTACAGGATAAAGCCCAAACCTCTCGGTTTTCAAGAACCTGCTAAACTCTCCAGCCAGACCTCTCACCACTCTCCATAAGCTGGGCAGTTCTGGCCTCTGGGTCTTTGTCTATGCTGTTTGCTTTGGTTAGACACTTTCTCTCACCTTCTCTGGAGGACCTTCTACTTGACCTTGAAGCCTCAGCTCTGAGAAGCTTTTTCTAGGCTATCACGTCTGTGCATCCTTAGAACAAAGCATCTATAATAATCACAGCTACCACTTGTGCTCAGTGCTTGACATGCAGTACTTGCTGAACCCTAGTGTGAGCCCAGCATCACTGTCATTTTATACATGGAAAAAAAACTAAAAGGCTGAAATACTTCTAAAGGTGTGTACTAGGATCTAGGATTTGACTCAACTCAGAGGAAGCGATGCTCTTCTAGCCTAACTGCAATTATTATATGTATGTTCTTTAGACCATGAGCCCCTGTGGGCAGGGACCATGTCTGATTCACTTCTGCATTCCCAGCTAGCCCAGGGCCTGGCACAGATCAGGTGTCCATTAGGGTTGGTAGAATAAATGGACGCCAGGTCAGGTGAGAGGAAGGCTGGGCATGGTGTGTGTGCAATGTGCCTGAATGAATGACTGCCAGCCTGGCCTAGCAGTGCGGGCAGATAAGGAAAGTGCTAGAAACCTAACATCTCTTTTATTATAATTTAGTTTAACAGCCATTCATTGAACACATAAGGACCATGCGTAATAAATACACCAGAAATGAATTAAAACATAACCCATGCTCTCAAAAATTCTAGGTTTAGTAAGTAAAGGTGTTAGGACCTTAATAGTACATCTGATATCATTTATTAAGCTTATAGCTCTGGGACATTTTAAGGAAATTAAAAATTTTAATTATTATTTTTTTTGCGCTGTACCGCATAGCATGTGGGATCTTAGTTCCCTGACCAGGAATTGAACCCATGCTCCCTGCATTGGAAGCTCAGAATCTTAACCGCTGGACCAACCAGGGAAGTCCGGAAATTTAAAATTTTAAAATCTTAGTAGGTAAGTCTTCATCTTCAAAAGACTTTTGGCATTTCTACATAGTCAATCTCTACTGGCTTACAAAGAACCAGAGGAGACAAGGATCTCTCCTCAGTACCATTTCTTCCTATCTGCAATGAAAATGGCTGGGTGGGCGGTGATTTTAAGGGGGAAGTCTCAGGGTACAGGGATTATCTCATTCATCTGTGTGCCCCGAATAAAGGCCTTGGCACACAGATCGTTAATACTTGCTGAGTGGATTAAACATAATGAGATGATTTTAATAAAGATACTGGCTGATTATCTGCTCCAGTCCCATGAGGGAGCAGGTTTAACTCTGAGCAGTGGGGGAGCCAGGTCTCTAGAGTTCCTTTAAACTAGGCTGGACAAAGTCCCAGGTGATGCTGTAGAGATGAGAAATGGGAAGGGCAGGATGAGCTCAACCCCCACCAAATGCCAGTTTACAGTCTAGCAAGTCTCCTGGGGGTTTACTGAGTGTGCACCTGGACTACAAGCTGAGTGGTCCAAGAGAACTAGAGACAGCCAGCAGAGCTGGCAGGTGAGAACACTCAGGCTTTGGATGGCCAAATGGCTCCCTGCCACACGTCACGTCCAATTCTAGCTCTGGCGTGAGGAGCACTAGGTGCTATGTGGGTTGCTCCACATTCTCTGGTGAAGCTCTGGAAGAGGCTTAAAGAAGGGAAGAAACATGCCCACAGCAACAAAGCTAAGAGAATGAGCAGGAAGCTCACCCCAAGTCTGCAACATTAAATACTATGTCTCACTGCCTCCTCCAACTGCTTTGTAAGTTGGGTTTTTTTTTTTTCTTTGCTAAGAAGGCTGTAACTGTTTTAGTCTTCTTGTGAAATAAATGAGGATTTGGGTTTTTAGTGAATGTATCAATGTAGTTTAGTGGCCTAATCAATTAGAAGTAAGGACTTTTGGGATTCCAATTAAGCTCAAAGTCCTGCATTTAAATGTGTACAGGTTATGAAAATGAGCAAAGGAAACTGGATGCAACCAGTGGCCTATGAGCCTTAACTCAGAGGAAGTAATGATCTTCTAGCCTTACCGCAAACTACTATAAACCAAACTCATTTGGTCTCTAGACCAAATGAGCCCCTTGTGAGGAGGGACCACGGCTGATTCACTTCTGCATTTCCAGCTGGTCCAGGGCCTGGCACAGATCAGGTGTCCTTCATATGATAAAGAGGGCAGACACTTCTCAGAGACTGCAGATTACTGCCTCCTGGAAATGTGGGCCCAGGAGCACCAGACTTTAAGAGACGGCACAAATCCAGTTTTGCGGGAAACTTTTGATTTTTAAAAATACTGGCTCAAATCAAAACAAAAACAGAAACAAAACTACATGTGACTTGACGCATTTAAAACTGTATGTGGACTGAAAGTGATCTCATTTGCCATCTTTGGCTTCGGTTTGGCATATGACACTGAATTTCACCTTACTTACCCACTCTAAGTATTTAAGATAGGGTTCTAAGTGGTGGTGGGAGCCAGTGATCCTCACCAAAGGTATGCCTGTGGGTAGAGCAATGACTGATCCCAATTCTTTCAGCAGGTGCTTTTCACCAAGGCACAAAGGCCTGCTTCTGGCACACAGAACCCCCTTCCCCAACAAAAATGGGGCACAATCAGAGGAGAGTTTGTCAGTTTGTTTCACCTATTGTGGCTAGAGTAAAAAAATGCCTTGTTAAATACCCCACAGTACACAGAGTGTCCTGTTTTTGGTGGTAGTGGGGGCACCTATAGTAGGAGTTATTTGGGCAAATATTTAGTTTCTCTGAGTTTCTGTTTCTTCATCTGAAAAACAGGGTTAGTAGTATTTATATCCTTCAGTTCATTCATTAAAATTTGTTAACCACCAGGCATAGGGGTACAATGGTGACTGACTTGGTTCCTGCACTCTCAGAGTTTACATAGCAAAAACAGACCAATAATTACACCAATAGCTAACTCATCACATTTGTGCTAAATGCTGAGGGAACACGGGTGGTGGGAAGGTATGTAAAGTGCCTAGTATGAATAAATGAATGAATTGGCAGGTCAAGCAGTGCAGTAGGTAGGAACCTACATGTTAAAGTTGTGTCCTATATAAAAACTAAATGGTTAAGCCATCAACCAAACTTTCTGGCCATGAATACTATAGGCTGGTTAAGTGGCAGGGGACCTTGAATGGGAAAGAGAGAAGACAACAGCTCCCTAGTTCTCTCCTCCCCCACTATCCCCTTCTGGAGAACAGCACTCCCAGGGGGCCCAGAGAAGGGAAAGAGAAGGCTAGAGGAGAAAGCAGCTTCAGGGTAGGACGTCAGACCAGGCAAGGGTGGGGTCCAACCTGAGGAGTCAAATCCTTTGGAACCAGTCTCAGCCCAGGGTAAGGGTGGGGATGAAGGTGGGGCTTCTGACACTCAGTAAGTGGTGACATCTTCATTAATTAAAAATCTGATTGTGATCTGAGACACAAAGGAGACCAGTATCAAAACTGGGTTACAATAAGTACAGGTTCTCAACGGATTCATTCTCTCTCATTCACCTAGTTATTCCTACTCTGTGTCAGCAAGGCCCAGGGCTAGGTGTGGAGGACCAGTGATAGATGGCATGATCTGTGCCCTGGTGGAGTTCAAAGTTCGGGGGGGGGGGGAGGGCACAGACACATCAACAGACTACCTCATTGTAGAATGGGGAGTGCTACCAGAGGGGAGCACAGGGCGCTGTGGGACAAAGGGGGCACCTCACGCAACTGGGGAGGTTAGGGAAGGCTTTCTGGGAATGGTACCCCAAACAGCATCCCCACTCACATGCACAATTCCAGAGATTCTACTAGAAGGCTGTCAAGAGCCATGCCTTCTGGCTGCACCAGCCTCCCAGAGTCCCCTGCTGCCCGATGCAGTGTCTGCAGAGCCAAACGCATCTTCTGCCACGCCTCATCCTCATCCGGCGCTGCATCCGACCCTCCAAGACTCCTGCAGGAGCCTGCCTTCCTTGGCAGGCTCATCCAAAAAACCAACTCAAAACTCTTTTGTCAGAGCAAGCTTAGGGCGAGCCACCCAGCCCCAGGTGCCATAACCCTCCCAGAGCAACTGTGGCTCATGCCACCCCAGCTTCGCAGTGAACACCGGCAGGGTACCTCCTATTATCTCCTTTGCTCAAATGAAAGTGACCTTCTCCCAGGTGGCAAACTGGAAGCTTTGAAGAGTCCTTCTACTGCTCACTCTCAGCAAGATTCGCCAAACCCAGGGATTTGAGGGTCTGGGTGGGCCGCCTTGTAGGTCGGGCGTATACAGAGGAGAAAGAGCAGGCTTTTCTGGGTTTCCACCTCCGTGCAGGAGACCCACCAAATAGTCTTCTGGGCAGCCTGGCTGTCTGCTGCAACTGCTCCGCTGGGCAAGGAAAGGAGGGAGGCCCCGGGAGACATATGCTGGGGGCACAGCTGCTGAGGGGGCAGCGAGGGGAAGGGATGGAGCCGCTCCCGGGGTGGGGGGGAGAGAAGAGGCTGCAGCCTTCCAGGCCCCAGCGCCCCGAGGTGGCCTGTGGGTGGGTGGGGAAGCAGGTGGGCCCAGGGGAGGTAAAGGGCACAGATCTAAGCTGTAGCCTCAAGATTGGTGCGCGGTCCCAGTGTGGGTGTGCGACCAGAACGTTTCCCGGAGGCGGCGGGAGAGGGCAGGAAGCCTGGTCTGAGGAGAACCGGACGTGCCGTGCCTCGGCTTTGGACCAAAGGATCCAGACTCCACTCCCGCCTTGCGGGAGAAAGCCTCAGCCCTGGCCCAGAGGGTAAGGCTCTGGCCCCAGCCGGGGGAGGATGGTCCATCCCCAAACCCGTCCCGGCCCCGCTCCGGGGAGGTAAAAGAGCCCGAGCAGCCAGACTTGCCTCGCTCGCTCCTACCTGGGGACCGGGAGCCAGATTGGGGTCGTCCTCCTCCCTGGGGCCGTCGCGGTAGGGCTCCGCCGGCGCCTCCGAGGGCCCTGCACCCGCTCCTGCTTCCAGGCTCGGCGGCGGCGGGGGCTCCAGCGCCTGGGGCTTCTGCGGCCCCGCGGTCCGCGCCCGCTCGCGCCGGCCCGCGCCGCCACTCGGCCTGCTCCGCCTCCGAGTCATGCTGCTGCTCGCGCCGCTCCCTCGCTTCACTCGCGCCGCCGCCTCCGCCTCCACCGCCGCAGCCACCTCTCCCCTCGCAAGACAACAGCCAATATGGCGGCGCCCGGCTCCCCCTCTGTCGCTGCCAGCAGGTCAGAGGGCACGCAGAGTCCGCGCCGCCGCACTAGCCCCCGAGGCTGCCTGCGCCATGTTGAGTAAGGTCACCACCCGGAGTTCCGCGGAAGAGTGAACCTGGTGAGGAAACGCCCTCCCCATCCCAGGATCCGAGGGATGAGACCTGCGCGAGGGGAGGGTGTGCTCTGTAGTAATCGTGCTGCACGGCCCTGGGCGCTTAATAACTGTTAAATGGATGAGTGAATTCGTAATTTCTGTACTGCTACGCTACTTTCACAGCCATGACCTGACTCCTTGTACCTACACTGAGTGGCAGGTACATTAGTTCCCATTTTGCAGCGGAGAAAACCGAGGCTGCAAAAGGCGAAATGGTTGCTCAACATCAGCCAGCCAGAACTCATGGGCTCGTGGACAGCCTGAGCTGAAAGGGACAAAGGGATCGTCTAGATTCGTATTTTCAGTGTATGGTCCACGGGGAGTCCAGCGTTTGGTGCTTGGGACAGCGAGACTCACCGTCTCAGTCTGGTGGGGAGAGTGGACACTTAAATACACAATTACAAGTGTGATAAAGATGAGATGACTGGGGCATGTACTAGGTCAGTGTTTCCAAAAAAGTGGTATGTGTGCGAGAGGATTTTGAGTGGTACACAAAGGAACATTTAAAAAATGTAATGATTATGTATTTAATTGTTAAAACTGGGATATTTTCCCTCCCTTTCTTTTTTGAATGTATGACATGCGTATAGTACAAATTTTTAAAAGTAGTTTTGAGTGCAACTTGTCTCATGCCAGGGCCAGTGGTGTCCTGAAACCATATGGTGGTTATATGTAGAGTTGCTGTTGATCCATCAACAAGGGCAGAATTCTGACATTGGCCCAACCCAAGGGAGCAAGGACTATTTTGAGAGGAAGGGCTAAATGGAAGGCCCTGGAGCTCTCCCTAACTGCCAAATGAAAAAATAATACTTCATCTCATTACAGGGATTAGCACCACCATCAAAGATTTGAAAGATTCAGGGTGATTCCCACTATATCAACATTACCTCTTCAGTTTGTCCAGAACAGAGGATAGATGGTATTTTTTCCCATTCATTTATTTTCTTTGTGGTAAAATTTGAGTAACATAAAACTTATTGTCTTAACCATTTCTAAGTGTACAGTTCATTGGTATTAAGTACATTCATATTGTTGTGCAACCATCACCACCATCTATCTCCAGAACACTTTTCTTCTTGTAAAACTGAAACTCTGTACTCATTAAATAATAACTCCCCATTCTCCTGTCCCTTCAGCCCTTTGCAACCACCATTCTACTTAAGAAAACCTCCCCCTTTTCCCTACACCCCAGCCTCTGGTAGCCACTATTCTACTCTCTGTTACTATGAGTTTACCTTTTTTTTTTTTTTTAATATTCCACATATAAGTGAGATCATGCAATATTTATCTTTTTGCGACTGTCTTGTTTCACTTAAAATGTCCTCTAGTTTCATCCATGTTGTTGCAAATGGCAGGATTTCCTTCTTTTTTAAGGCTGAATAATATTCATTTATATTTTATATATATATACTTTTTGTATATTCCTCATATATATTCCTATATATAGTAGATATTTATATATTCCTTTATATACATATACAGATATCTATCCATCTATATCACATTTTCTTTATCCATTCATACATCAACAGAGAAGATAGGGCTTCCCTGGTGGCACAGTGGTTAAGAATCCACCTGCCAATGCAGGGGACACAGGTTTGAGCCCTGGTCCGGGAAGATCCCACATGCTGTGGAGCAACTAAGCCCATGCACCACAACTACTGAGCCTGTGCTCTACAGCCCACAAGCCACAACTACTGTGCCCGCGTGCAACAACTACTGAAGCCCTTGCGCCTAGAGCCCGTGCTCCGCAGCAAGAGAAGACACTGCAATGAGAAGCCTGTGCACCGCAACAAAGAGTAGCCCCTGCTCGCTGCAACTAGAGAAAGCTTGCGTGCTGCAACGAAGACCCAATGCAGCCAAAAATAAATAAATAGAATAAATAAATGTATAAAAGCAATAGTAAAACAACCCAAAAAAACAAAACCAGAGAAGATGAATGGTCTTAAATCATGACCGAGCATTATGATAAACTCATTCTGGTAGGCCAGTGCAACTGTAGGCCCACAATTATAGGTCTGATCAATGCTTTTTTTTTTTTTTTTTTACAGTACACGGGCCTCTCACTGTTGTGGCCTCTCCTGTTGCGGAGCACAGGCTCCGGACGCGCAGGCTCAGCGGCCATGGCTCACGGGCCCAGCCGCTCCGCGGCATGTGGCATCTTCCCGGACCGAGGCACGAACTCGTGTCCCCTGCATCAGCAGGCGGACTCTCAACCACTGCTCCACCAGGGAAGCCCTGATCAATGCTTTTTTAAAAAAATATATTTATTTGTTTATTTGGCTATGCCAGGTCTTAGCTGCGGCACGTGGGATCTTTGATGCAGCATGTGGGATCTAGTTCCCTGACCAGGGATTGAACCTGGGCACCCTGCATTGGGAGCATGGAGTCTTAACCACTGGACCACCAGGGAAGACCCTAGTCAATGCTATTTATTCTATACCAAACCTCAGGAAAAGTTTGTGTTCCTCTGGCAGGGGCAACAGTAGACCTTTACTGTCTTGCTTCAGAGGTATGTCACTCTCTGGACATACTCAGTTTATCGGAATTTTTGACCAAATCACCATTTCAGTGGATATCAGGCTAATCTACTGTGATGCTGATGACAATATCCTGAAGGACCTTGAGAACAGGAAGTAGCAGATACCCTAGATGATTTGGTAAGCATGATGTGTGTGCCAGAGAGCAGATAATAAATCCCACGAATATATAGTGGCCTGTCTACTCAGTGAACTATCTAGGGTTCTGGGGTGTGTTTTGATATTCTGCACCAAATAAATGACAAGCTGCTGAACATCACACTCCTGACCACTCAGAAAGCAGTACTGTACTTGGTGGGCTTCTTTATTTGGTTATAAAATATACCATATTTAGGTATATTATTTTTACCTATTACTGGGTCACTTGAAAGCTATCAACTTGAAGGGGGACCATACAAGGAGAGAAGGTTTTCTTACTGGATCAGGCTGCAAAGTAGGTAGTTCTGCCTTTGGCCCTTATATTCAGGCACTGGCTTTTGGAGCAAAGTTATGACCTTGTTCAGCAGTTGTTTTCCTTCTGAGGAACATCTCCTGGCTTGCTTCCCGGGTGTGTGGAAATTGGATGCCTGACCATGGCATAGCAGGTGACCACGTGACCTGAGCTACCATGTTATCTGATCTACCTAGTCATAGAATTAGGGATGGCCAGCAGTACTCCATCATGAAGAAGAAGTGACATATATGGCCTCAGTCCAGCAGGCCCTAAAAGCACAAGTAGGTTGCCTGAGCAAGTTGTTTACATTCCTCTCCTACTGATGTTCATGGTCTCCTGGAGAGTTGTTTGTGATGGGTTGACTAAGGAAGAATAATCTAAAGCCCTGTTTATAAACGGCTTTGCACGTGATGTTGGCTCCAGCCGGAAATGGATTGTTGGGGTCTTCCAGTCTTCCTCCGAGAAGGCCTGAGGGACCTGGAAAAGGGAAGTGTGCCCAGAGGCCCCAAAGTAAAGATGCACTGATTCCTAGCCGTTGGATAATGGTTTAGTCTGTTGGTCAGGGACTTGGAAGGAACCAGACTGAAGGCTTAGTGACAAGAAGTTTTGAGGAAGATAAATGTGGATAGACTGCCCAGAATGGCTTCAGAGCATAGGGTTATTAGTGTGCCAGATGAACACTCACCAAAGGGTCTCACTACAGAAGAACTTCTTAAGAGCCTGGTGGGCAGTTTGGCTCCTTCTGTGGCTATCAGGCAGTCTCCTTCCCTAGCCATCTCAGGACTTGCTCCGTGGGTTTATGAGAAAACTGGCCCAGTATTACGGACTGCTCCCTCCCACGGCTGGCCTACTCTTTGTGCTGCACCCAATTTGCAAGCCTCAGGGAACCAGCCTGAGCCCCCAGGTGGAGCCTTACTTTGAGGGAAACAGCCAGCTATCTCGTGGCAGGGAGATTACATTGGGCTCTGTATTAGTCAGGGTTGGCTAACTGCTGTAACAACTGACCCCGACATGTCAGGGGGTTAATACCATAATAGTTTAGTTCTTGTTCGTGTCACAATTCAATGCTGGATGAAGGGGACTTTGCTTCATGCAGTCATTCAGGGGTCCATGCCCTCTCTGTCTTGTGGCTCCGCCCTCATCCAGGTTCTCTCCATTCAACGAGAGGATAGTAAAGATAGAGCGAGGGTTGCCTGGGCTGTTTTTATGAGCAATACCTAGTAATGACTATACATCACTTTCACTCACATTCTTTTGGGGAGATTTCAGCCACATGGCTCCACCTGACTGTAATCTTTCCTTCCCACTCCTTCCCCTCTCCCCAGGCAAACACTGATCAGCTTTCTGTCTCTATGAATGTTCTATATTTTCATATAGTATGCACTCTGTTTTGCCTGACTTCTTTCCCTCAGCATAATTACTTTGCAATTTATCCATTTTGTAGTGTGTATCCATAGCTCATTCCTTCTTAGTACCGAGTGGTATTCCATTGTATGGAAGTACCACAGTTTGTTTATCCATTCAATATTGATGAATAGTCATGACAGACCTTTCTCATACATTTAATTAACTTATTATACTGCTCTGAGAACTGGAAGAAAATATTTTTAAAGCATGTATGCAAGGTACTAAAATCACATCTTTTGCCACTGCTTACACTTATATATTTTTTTAATATGCTAACCTTAAAATGTGTGAGAGCAGGGCCAGCTTCATGGATGTACAACCTGCACAGCCACTCAGGGTCCCTTATTCGGAAGGGCTCTGAGCTTGGCTTAACTTTCTGCCATCACCTTCTTGAAATTCTCTCTCTCTCTCTTTTTTTTTGGCCATGCTGTGCAGCATGGAGGATCGACCCTGTGCCCCCTGCAGTGGAAGCGCAGAGTCTTAACCACTGGACCGCCAGGGAAGTCCTTTGTAATTCTTAATAATGTTTGAACAAGGAGCTCACATTCTCATTTTGTACCAGGCACTCCAGTTTATGTAGCTGGTCCTGAATGAGAGGGTGTGTAGTTTTTAAAACTGCTTTTTGGGGGCATGAAGCAAAAGTTTGAAGGCCACTGGCCTTGACTGTCAAGTCTGTAAGAGCTTGGGCTTTTGAAACACAGCATCCAGGATGGTTTGCAAGTTCTCCTACCTTCCACTCTGTGATCTACCTTACTCCTCCTGCAAGGCAACAGTTACAGAACTAACTGCTTGAGTGGTGAGGAGGGAAGGGGAAACTATAAGGGTGATGCAAACCAGATTACCAGATCAGCATAGTGTCCCATCTGCACAGGTGAGGTTGGGCATCATGGGCCTCATACAACTAACTGAGGGTTTTACCCTTTCCCTGGGGTTATGTTTAAGGCCCTGGAGTCTTATCTAGTACTCAACTGTGAGTGTGTGTATATGTGTGTGTGAGAGAGAGAGTGAGAGAGAGAGTGAGAGTGAGTGTGTGTGTGTACAGGTGTATCTAGTTCTCAAGGTCATCCATCCACACAGGCATTCATGGAGATGTCATTTGTCCCCAGTGGCTGCTGCTGAGAACTGGCTGTTCTCACTCACATGTCTACTAGAGACCCCAGCTCTCTTCCTGCCTCATGAGAATCTTGGTGAGGTTACCTAAGGTTCTTTTTGCCTAGATGTGCCCCAGAGCCATCTCCATGCCCGGTGTTGCTGTTTCCCCAGGCAACCTTCCCCTCTATTCTTGGATTCTTTGCTTTTCCTCCGGCCTCTCTCTGTGCTCTCATCGCTTCCCTCCATCCTCCTCTTCTTTACTTCTGTGACAGGGGAGAGCCAAATCTGACTACATGTTGGATCTGTTTCTTTTACTTTAACCTTTGCTTTCCACTGCTTTTGTTCACTAAAAGGATACTGTCTATACATAATGGCCTAATAATGCCTCGGGGAACCCTGCCCCTCTGCCTGAATGCTAAACTAAAGTGCCTTTGTTCAGGGAAGCATCCTCACCCTGTCCACCTGTGGATGGCTGCAAGTAAGAAGAAATTAACACATCCCCTCCCGGAGGCTGGCCATTCCAGGGGATATTTACAAAACGTATAGCGTTTTTACTTTACTTCCTCATCTCCTCCCCCAGCCCCACCCCACCCCCACACCCCTACCTCGTTCTGTAAAAGAAATGGGCATCCAAACCCCGATAAGATGTTTTTTTGGAGAATTTAGTTGGCCATCTTCTCAGTCTGCCGGCTTTCCGAATAAAGTTGTACTCCTTGCCTCAACACCTTGTCTCCCGATTTATTGGCCTGTCTTCTGTCATGTGGCGAGCAGAGTGAGCTTGGACTTGGTAACACTTCCATTTCTCCAGACCCCTGAAGTCCTCCTTTTGGAGTATCTGGAGGAAGCCCCAGTAGATAACACTGTCTTCTTCTTTTTAAAAAAATATGTATTTATTTATTTATTTGGTTGGTTGCACCGGGTCTTAGTTGTGGCAGGCGGGCTCCTTAGTTGCGGCTCGCCGGCTCCTTAGTTGCGACTTGAAGGCCTCTTAGTTGTGGCACATGGGCTCCTTAATTGCAGCAGACAGGCTCCTTAGTTGTGGCATGCATGTGGGATCTAGTTCTCTGACCAGGGATCGAACCCGGGCCCTCTGCATTGGGAGTGTGGAGTCTTAACCACTGCACCACCAGGGAAGTCCCAATGGCACTGTCTTCTTGACTAGAGTTCTCTACATACTGGAAAATGAAGCAAAGGAGAGGCAGGTGGAGGCTGAATATTACCATATTACTGACAAAGACCAGGGCAGAGCATTTGCTCAATGTGGGCAACTGAACCCCCAGCCCCCAGTCATGGCAGTGCTAGAATGGGTGGACCTCCCTTCCAGAGCCCCTGGAGGGGTGGTGGATGTGGCAGATCCTAAGAGGAAGAAGGGCAGAGCTGAGCAGAGCATGTACCATGTTCTTCCCAAGTACACAAGTACACTAATCAGATGAGTTCTCTCTCCCAAGAGCAGAAGTTTCCTGTCAGTGGAACCTCTTCACCCTGGGCCAATTCTTCCTCTCCTCTCCTCTCCTCTCCTCTCCTCTCCTCTCCTCTCCTCTCCTCTCCTCTCCTCTCCTCTCCTCTCCTCCCCTCCCCTCCCCTCCCCTCCCCTCCCCTCCCCTCCCATCCCCTCCCATCCCCTCCCCTGCCCTCCCCCCCTCCCCCTCCCCCTCCCCCTCCCCCTCATGAAGTTTCTTAAAACTTTTCAGGGACTTCCCTGGTGGTGCAGTGGTTAAGAATCCTCCTGCCAATGCAGGGGACACGGGTTCGATCCCTGGTCCGGGAAGATTCCACATGCTGCGGAGCAACTAAGCCCATGCGCCACAACTACTGAGCTTGAGCTCTAGAGCCTGCGAGCCACAACTACTGAGCCTGTGTGCCTAGAGCCCATGCTCTGCAACAAGAGAAGCCACCACCATGAGAAACCCACGCACCACAACAAAGAGTATTTCCCGCTCACCGCAACTAGAGAAAAGCCTGCGCACAGAAACGAAGACCCAATGCAGTCAAATATAAATAAATAAATTAATTTAAAAAAAAAGTTTCAGCTGTGGCTGACACTTCTCTCCTTTGCCCTGAGTCCTTGTTGAAACCAAATCCAGAAATACTTAAAAAAATCTTTTTAGGGCTTCCCTGGTGGCGCAGTGGTTGACAGTCCGCCTGCCGATGTAGGGGACACGGGTTCGTGCCCCGGTCCGGGAGGATCCCACATGACGCGGAGCGGCTGGGCCCATGAGCCATGGCCGCTGAGCCTGCGCGTCCGGAGCCTGTGCTCAGCAACGGGAGAGGCCACAACAGTGAGAGGCCCGTGTACCGCAAAAAAAAAGAGAAAAATCTTTTTAAAATAAAAATTTAAAACATAGACAAATGTAGACAGAATTCTATAATGAGTCCCCTTGCAGTCATCACCCAGCTTCCACAATAATCAACTCATGGCCAATCTTGATTTATCTATAAATTTTACCTTCTCCCCCCATTCCAACTCCTGTGTTATTTGAAACAAGTCCAACGTATCACACCGAAAAGACTCTTATTTTCTGCCCTGTCACATTCCACCCATGAGGAGCAATGAGCACAGAATGGACTAGCTATTTGAAACGGGGTCGGAGTGAATTACTAGGGGAAAAAAAGTGGTAACATTATAAAGATACTATCCTGCCATAGTAGTTAGGCTGTTTCCATTTTCCTTGCCACAGTTGAGGTTCAAGGACTTATCATTTGTCTCTGGCAACAACCTTGTTCTTAGTTTCCTTGCTTTTCTCCCTCTGGATTACTAGTGTTTCTTCATGTGACCACCTGCATCAGAATCCCTCCTTTAACAAGGAAAACTTGTTAAAATGCAGACCCTGGGCCCCTCTCCAGCCCTGCTGAATCAGATTTATTTATTTATTTTATTTATTTATTTATTTTTGGCTGTGTCGGGTCTTCATTGCTGCGCACAGGCTTTCTCTTGTTGCAGCGAGCAGGGGCTACTCTTCCTTGTGGTGTGCCGGCTTCTCATTGCGGTGGCTTCTCTTGTTGCACAGCACGGGCTCTAGGCGGGTGGGCTTCAGTAGTTGTGTCACGCGGGCTCTGTAGTTGTGGCTCACGGGCTCTAGAGCACAGGTCAGTAGTTGTGGCACACGAGCTTAGTTGCTCTGCAGCATGTGGCATCTTCCTGGAGCAGGGATCAAGCCCGTGTCCCCTGCATTGGCAGGCGGATTCTCAACCACTGTGCCATGAGGGAAGTCCCTGAATCAGACTTTTGAGTGTGGTTCCAGATGTTTTTTACAGGGAGCCCAGAATGATTCTGATGCACACTGATGTTGAGAACTGCTGTCCCAATCTAGCCTCCATGCTGTCCCCAGATAGTCTTCAAACACCAAATCTGACCATGTCACCCCCCACTTTGGACAACCAGGAGACCCCCAGACACACAGGATAAGTTCCAGGTTAAGGCTTGGTACTTAGGGCCCTTCAAGAGCTGGCCTTTGCGTGCAGCAGCCTCGCTCCCCACCACTCTCTCCCTTGAACCCTGGGTTTCAGCCCTGTCATACAACCTTGATGCGCTCAACACTGCATTCTCTCCCTTACCCCTCCAGGGTTTAATAAACTTGTTCTGATTATTCAAGGGCTGGGCCAGGCCAGTGTCTCTTCTTCTTGGAAGCCATCTGTGACTCATTCCTCTGTACATTGTGGTAGAAAAGCTGGGGATTCAGATAGACTCAGATGTCCATCTAAGCTCTACCACTTTATGGCTATGTGACCTTAGGAATGTCCTCGATTGCTTTGGGTCTCAGTCTCACCATCTAGAGAATGGGGATGAAAGCAGTATCTCATGGGACTGTGAGACATAAATGGAGACCTTGGCACAGTAGGGAGGCAAAACTTAACCTCTGTCCTCTTAGAATCTCTGGCTGGTTCCAAGAATTAAATTGACATGGGACAGATTAAAAGAAGAAAAGCATATAGATCTTTACATGGGAGCCCCCACAGGAAAAACAAAGATCCAGAGAAGTGGCCAGGCCTAAGTGTTTATATAGTAGGCTGGACAAAGAGAGACAATTGTGGAAAAGTAACTAAAATATATGGGGAGGGACTTCCCTCGCGGTCAAGTGGTTAAGACCTCACACTTCCACTGCAGGGGGCAAGGGTTTGATCCCTGGTTGGGAAACTAAGATCCTGCATGCCGTGTGGCGTGGCCAAAAAAGAAAAAATGGGGAGACTAAAGATGAGTTATTTTAATACGGTGTGTTTGTGCAGATTTCTCTTGGTCTCGACTTCCCATCTCTGGTGATAAGAATCTTTCCTCCTGGTACAGAGAGATCTTTCACAAATTTTGTCTCCTGTCTTCAGGAAGAAAAGCGGAGGTCAGAGTACCCTTCACGTAACTGCTATTTCTTCAAGAGCCTTTAGCCCAATAATTCTTATGCCAAAGTGGCATATTTGGGATGGCATATTCTGCCACTTTTCAGCACAGTGCCTGGCACATACAGTAGGGTGTTCATAAACAAGAGCTCCCAAACAAGGCCCTGGCCAAGAGAGAGTTAAGGACCAGAGCATCTCAGATCACTCTGATATCTAATGGAGCCCATGCTGTCAGAATTCACCTAATACAATGATTTATCGTGACAATAACTATGAGGTCTTCATAACAATGAGATCATCACTGCTCATTGGCCAATATTAGCTCCATCACAGGGCACTCTGACTCCAGTTTTGTCCCCTTGGGCCCCCTGCCACTTTAGAGTGACTTTTCTAGTAAGTATTATAATGTTGTAAGCCAGGGTTTTAGTAATTTCCCATTCCAAAATAGCGTTCCAGATCTGTGCTTTCCTTTTCCAGTTTTCCCCAAAATAGTCAAACAGAAGTAATAGGAAAAATTCTTCTATATCACTGGAAATTAGGAAGGGTCTCACGTATACCCTTAGAATATATAGTCATGGCAGAGTATGGATGGGGAGTCTGCTGGTGACACCCCACTCCCCCACTTCCCAGTCCCACTGATATCTCTTGGTTTTAAGTGGGGCCAGGAGATGAGAGCTCTAATAGTCTGCAAAGGACGTGAACTCCAATGGGCTTGGAGCCCACACCCAGGGACCCAAGTCTGTGGGCAGTGGGGATCTTGCACTGCTCACGTCCAGAATGCCATTATGGGGATGGGGGCGTTCTGGACAAAGGTGAGGAGGTGGCTTCTTGAAGAGTAGTAAACTGGGGAGGGGGACTGTTTTAGCAACAAATTATACCAAAACTTAGTAGCTTAAAACAAAAATAGACATATATTCCTTAGTTTCTGTGGGTCAGGAATTTGGGAGCAGCTTAGGTGGGTGGTTCTGGCTCAGGGTCTCTCACAAAGTCAAGATGTTACTCAAGGCTGCATCATCTGAAGGCTTGGTGGGACTGGAGGATCTCTTCCCAAGGTGGCTCACTCACATGGCTATTGGCAGGAGGCCTCAGTCCCTCACCACAAGGGCCTCTCCACAGGGGGACTGGAGTGTCCTCGTGCACTGGTGTCTGGCTTCCCTCAAGTGAGAGAATCAAGAGAGCAAGGTGGAAGCATAATGCCTTTATGACTCAGCCTTAGAAGCCACATGTTGTCATTTCTGTAGCATCCTATTGGTTACATAGGTCAACACCATTCAGTGTGACAGGGGACCACATAGGACCATGGATACCTGTAAAGAAAAATCATTAGGGACTGTCTGGGATGCTGACTACCACAGGGATGCTGTCTCAGACATACTTGTGTTGCCAAGACATGGGGGAGGAGGAGAGGTCCCCGCACTCTCAGCATAAAATATTACACAAAATTTAGATACATTGTTCAGCTAGAAAAGAAGGAAGGGGCATTTTCAGAGCTAGGAGAAAGAACACTGCAGTGAATGAGCCTTGAAGGCTTGTGGCCAATGATGAGTGAATAAACCTTAGGGGTTGGGGTTCTCTGGCTCTAGGCAAGTCAGTGCACAGCAACCTTGACCTACAGGACATCATGTTGGCCTACTGCATGGATGATATCATGCTGACAGGAACAGCTTGGATTCCCCCTCCTCAAAAAAAAAAAAGTTACATGTCTTTTAATATTCCTATTAATTGGCTTGGGGCCCTACTCACATTCCCAAGGATGTCCTCCTTCCTGTGGTAGGTCTGCAACTCAGTTGCCCTGGCTAGTTTGGGGTGCAGATGTTTATTGGAAAGGACCCCAGAAAGCTTGGGGCATCTCCAGAAGCACCCCATTTTCTCTGGCTACTGTTGCTGCCAAGCCCCACTGTGTAGCCAGAGGTCCAGCAGGGGTGGGGTACCCTGTTCTGGTGCAGCTGGAGTGTCCTTAGGAAGCTGGGGCTCTGCTCCCATCGGTCTGCCAGTTACCACTTCTGCCACCATCAGTGGCTCCAGGAGAGAGAAAGTGATGGAAGGTTCAGGTTCTGGCTCACCCTGGCCATCTTCTCGAAGAAAGAAGCAGTTTTGCTGCTTTAGAGCCTCCAGAGACTCTCTGATGTTGGGCTGGACCACACTGGTAGCCTTAAATTTGGGAGGACACTTCCTTTCCTCTATTCCAAAGCCTACCCTCATTTCCTATCCCAGAAGAGGGACAACACTTGGGGAGATGGGAGGAAACTAACCTGGCTATTTTCTCCTCTGCAGGTAAACCTTCACAGTTAGTTACGTGGGTGATGACCTCCCTCCAAAAGTTCTTGGAGGTCACCTTGTGGTAGAGATGTCTTGTACTTCTAGCCTGGTCCTCCAGGGCTGAAGATTTCCGCATACAAAATAACCCTTCACAGAGCTTGTGCATGGGATCAGTGGTTGTGCCTCACGGGCTGTAGGGCGCAGGCTCAGTAGTTGTAGCGCACGGGCTTAGTTGCTCCACGGCATGTGGGATCTTCCCAGCCCAGAGCTCCAACCCGTGTCCCCTGCATTGGCAGGCGGATTCTTAACCACTGCGCCACCAGGAAAGTCCCGATAGCCTAATGATTTTAAAGACAGAGAAATAGAATTTGAGTTACTTCATTTCTGTCATTCTACATGTGACCACATTTATTTCTGTTTAACATGTAAAACAGTGAGAGAGGAAAAAATGCAAACTGTGAGGTGTAATAATCTTGTTAGATTTTCGTTCATATATGAAGTATTTTATTAAGTTTGACCCATATCATTACAATTGATAGTTGTTTTAAATTGTTAGTTTTTTTTACTAAAAAATGAATCAAGAAGATAAAATACTTCATCAGTGGTACGATTTAGTAGTTGCCTCAAACCTTTTGTAGATGTTTTTATTTATTTTATATTTAAAATTGTGGCAAATATAAATAACACAATTTACCATTTAGAGCATTTTAAAGTGTACAGTTCAGTGGCATAAAGTACGTTCATAGTGTTGTGCAACCATCACCATTATCCATCTCCAGAACTCTGTTCATCTTGCAAAACTGAAACTCTGTACTCACTAAACAATAACCTCCCCCTTCCCTCTCCCCCTAGCCATTGGGAACCACCATTCTACTTTCTGTCTCTATGAATTTGACTGCTATAAGTGGAATCGTACAACAGAGATTTTGGGTTTATTCAAATTCATTTATCAGTTAATTTACTAACTAGTCATAGTAATAACTAGACATTTATTTACATATGATATTACTACATCAGACTACAAGAAAGAGGAAAACCGCCCCTGACATCTAGGGCTGGCCTGGCACTCACAAGTAGGCCTTGGTGTTCTGTTGAACATGACCAGTTTCATAGGACCTCAACATCAGATGAGGTCACTATGTGACTGTGATGGATCAAGAAACAGGATTCCACTCAATAATCAGGTCTGACCACAGACAAAAACTTGACCATTGTCCCAACCTCCCAGAATGACCAGGCATCCTCTGGTCCTGGCACGTACGAGGGCTGCTTCTTTACCAATCACACCCTTAGCCTTCATTCATTCCTCTTGCCTTACAGATAGGATTTATTATACATCCTCTGGTCGTAAAATTACCCCCACTTCTTGACAGCATCCAATCCAGAGGGAAACCCACTGCCTTGAACCCTCCTCCAAAATGCCTACAGGAGCCCTAATCCCATAACAAATTCTTTCCAACACCCTCTTGCTGAGTTGCCTCAGGGTTCCCCTGTGATGTGCATCCAACTTTGCTGAAATGAAAAACAAACCGCACTTGTTCAGTTGCGGGTGAGCTCTTGCTGGTCTTTGGCTGGAGGATGTTGACAGAATTGGAGGTTCACCAAGATTCAGCAGAAGCCCTCCCAACCTTGGACCAGGACCCTTGAATCAGTAATACTGTGTGCATCTGATACTCCTCCCAGTCTCTACCTATTTGAGGTGTCCATGGTCAGGAGACAAGCTCGTGCTGAACTGAGATCTGATGTTTTGTTGAAATCCCTCAGCACTGAGTTTTTTTGTTTTTGTTTTTTTCCAGGAATAAGGCCTCTTGAGGTTGTTTTGGTTACTTGTTTCTATCCTTCTAACACTTGTTCTATGGTCTATCTGCCTGCCCAGTGTCTTGAACGTTTTTATATAAGATGAAAACTGTGTTTTTTTAATTGGGATGTAATTGACATATAACATCATATTAGTTTTTTTTTTTTAATATTTATTTATTTGGTTGCACCAGGTCTTAGTTGCGGCAGGCGGGCTCCTTAGTTGTGGCTTGCTGGCTCCTTAGTTTTAGCATGTGGGCTCCTTAGTTGTGGCATGTGAACTCTTAGTTGTGGCATGCATGTGGGATCTAGTTCCCTGACCAGAGATTGAACCCGGGCTCCCTGCACTGGGAGCGTGGAGTCTTATCCAGTGTGCCACCAGGGAAGTCCCAACATTGTATTAGTTTTAGGTGTACAACATAATGATTTGAAATATGTATATATTGAGAAATGATCATCACACACCAGGATAAATTTAATAAACATCCATCACCACATGTAGTTACATAATGTTTTTCTTGTGAAGAGAACTTTAAGATCTACTCTTTTAGCAACTTTCAAATATACAATACAGTATTATTAACTATAGTCCTCATTGTTGTACATTACATCCCCAGAGCTTATTTATCTTGTAACAGGAAGTTTATGCCCTTTTACCACCTTCACTCATTTTGCCACTCCTATCCTGCCGCCTCTGGCAGCCACGAATCTGTTCTCTGTATTTATGAGTTTGTTTGTTTTTTTAGAATCCACATGTAAATGAGATAATATGGTATTTGTCTTCTCTGTCTGACTTATTTCACTTAGCATAATGTCCCCTAGGTCCACCCATGTTGTCACTATTGGCAGGATCTCCTTCTTTTTTATGGCTGAAAAATGCTCCTGTGTGTGTGTGTGTGTGTGTGTGTGTGTGTGTGTGTGTGTGTGTGTTTGTTACCATGTCCTGGATTTACTGTAAATAATGCTGCAATAAACATGGGGGTGCAGATATCTTTTTAAGATAGTGATCTTGTTTGCTTCGGATGAATACCTAGAAGTGGGATTGCTGGATCATATGGTAGTTCTATTTTTAATTTTCTGAGGAACCTCCATGATGTTTTCTGTAGTGGGTGCACCAACTTACATTCCCACCAACAATGCACAAGGGTTTCCTTTTCTCCACATCCTCTCCAGCATTTGCTGCTTCTTGAGAATGAAAATTCTATGGGAGAGATGGGCATAACCCTGATAAGTTCATTCTCTAGTTGGACATTCTTTGTCTTGGGTCATCATTTCAAAACCTTGTAAAGATTTCCTCCTTGATCTTGTCCTTGTATCCCTGAGAACTATTTTGTTTAGCTTAGTTTGCCTAGAATTAGGAGGTTGTATCTGGCTCTGATGGGTGCTGATTGATTGGCCTTTGGCCAAGCTTCAGAGAAATAAAGTTACACATGAACCATCCTTATGGACCATTCGGTTCCATGGGCTCTAAAAAAAAGGGTTTCTTCCTGGTCAAACACTTACCTGCTGCATGCTTTCTAACCACAACACCACCAACTTGTACTTAGTTTTCTGACTGCTCCAATTTCACCAGTGACAATTTGGAATTGCAGTAGCCACTTTGGGGGGCTTTTTAAAAATCTTTTATTTATTTATTTATTTTTTGTGGTACGCGGGCCTCTCACTGTTGTGGCCTCTCCCGTTGCGGAGCACAGGCTCCGGACGCGCAGGCTCAGCTGCCATGGCTCACGGGCCCAGCCGCTCCGCGGCATGTGGGATCTTCCCGGTCCGGGGCACGAACCCGTGCCGCCTGCATCGGCAGGCCGACTCTCAACCACTGCGCCACCAGGGAAGCCCACTTTGGGGGGCTTTTGACATTGAAAAGATTGTTCATTTAAGAGACACCTTCAAGCAAAAAACAAACTCTCATGAAGAGATTGTCTTGTTTGTTGAAAAGAGAGATCATTTTATTTAATGTAGGATGAACTCCATGCCTCCATTTCCATACCTCGGGGATTAGTAAATGTGGGCTTTCTAATTGTAAGGCTTGAGAAATTAGTCAAAGGCCCAAGTTACTCTCTAAACCAGCTGTAATGTGGTTTCTTCTGTTTCTAAAGTTCTTCCCTTCCCTTGCAGAGGAAACATAAGTAGTCTTAAAATAACAATTTCAGATTGGTCCAAAGCCAGCTGCTTCTCACTTTTTCTGTTCCTCTCTCTTATGCTCTCAGTAAACTTAAAGATTACCATTAAAACGGAAAACAAAACAAGACATTCGATTGTTATGTGCACACTCTAGAACTATCTAGTCCAAATAAATGTAAAAGTTGTCTAAAACAAAGTTATTCAACTGTGTTTTTTATGTCTGTAGACACTCGAAAGTCTATGTGCATAATAGCCTTTGTTAAAAGATAAGAAGAAACTTTAATTCCAAGATAAAAGAGCTTTGGGCATGGTTGAGAGTCTTGGAAAAGTAGTTTACCATATAAAAATAATGTCAACACAATATTCTGGTTTGTACATGACCAGGGTTAAATTTCTCATGATTTAAACTTTCTAAATTTCCTGATTCATTTTATGAGGTACGTAAGTTACCACTGTTTCCATAACCTGTTTAAAATGAAAGATATGTATATAGTTTTATGTCACTAAATGAAATTATAATGTTGGATGTCTTTTTTTATTGTGGTAAAATATACATAACATAAAATTTTACCACCGTAACCATTTTTAAGTGTACAGTTTCGTGGTACTTAGTACATTCACGTTGTTGTGCAATCATCACCACCATCCATCTCCAGAACTTTTCTTCATCCTAAACTGAAACTCTGTACCCATTAAGCACTAACTCATCATTCTCCCCTTCCCCCAGCCCCTGGGAATCATTGTCCTACCTTCTGTCTCTATGAATTTGGCTATTCTAGGTACCTCATGTAAGTGGAATTATACAATATTTGTCCTTCTGTGTCTGGCTTATTTCACTGAGCATAATGTCGTCAAGGTTCATCCATGTTGCAGTGAATGTCAGAATTTTCTTGTTTTTGAGGCTGAATAATATTCCATTGTATGTATATGCTACAGTTTGTGTATTCATTCATCCACTGATGGACATTTGGGTTTTTTCCACCTTTTGGCTATTGTGAGTAATGCTGCTATGAACATTGGTGTACAAATATCTGCTCAGGTCCCTGCTTTCATTTCTTTTGTGTATATACCCAGAAGCAGAATTGTTGGGTCATAACGGTAATTCTACATTTAATTTTTTGAAGAACTGCCATACCATTTTCCACAGCAGTTGCATACATTCCCACCAGCAAAGCACAATACTTCCAATTTCTCCACTTATTGGCCATTTGTATATCTTCTTTGGAGAAATGTATATTCAAGCTCTTGTATATTTAAAAATCAGGTTGTTTGTTTTTTTGTCATTGATTTGTAGGAGTTCCTTATATATTCTGGATGTTAATCCATTATAAGATATATATAATTTTAAAATATTTTCTCCCATTCCATGACTTGCCTCTTTACTCTGTTGATTTTGTCTATTGATGAAAAAAAATTTTTTTAATTTTCAAGTAGTTCTATTTATATAGTTTTTCCTTTGCTGACTGTGCTTTTGGTGTCACATCAATAAATCATTGCCAAATCCAAAGTTGTGAAGCTTTTCCCCAATGTTTTGTTCTAAGAGTTTTATGTTTTTAGCTCTTATATTTACGTCTTTGATCCACTAAAAAATAATTAGCTTCTTTAATTTATGTTATTAAAATTTTACTTTATTTAGTTTTTAGTCATGATAAAAAAACATAAAATTTACCATCTTAATGATTTTTTAAAATATATCATTTTGGGCTTCCCTGGTGGCGCAGTGGTTGAGAGTCCGCCTGCCGATGCAGGGGACACGGGTTCGTGCCCCGGTCTGGGAGGATCCCACATGCCGCGGAGCGGCTGGGCCCGTGAGCCATGGCCGCTGGGCCTGCGCGTCCGGAGCCTGTCCTCCGCAACGGGAGAGGCCACAGCGGTGAGAGGCCCGCGTAACGCATAAAAAAAAAAAAAAAAAAAAAAAAAATATATATATATATATATATATATATCATTTTATTTTATTTTTTATTTTTTTTGGCCATGCCGTACAGCTGTGAGATCTTAGTTCCCCCACCAGGAATTGAACCCACGCCTTCGGCAGTGAAAGCGTGGAGTCCTAACCATGGGACTGCCAGGGAATTCCCCATCTTAATGATTTTTTTTTAAAAAAGATTTATTTATTTAATTTATTATTTTTGGCTGCGTCAGGACTTAGTTGCAGCACATGGGCATTTCGTTTTGGTGCGCGGGCTTCTCTTTAGTTGTGGCGTGTGGGTTTTCTCTTCCCTAGTTGTGGCATGCAGCCTCCAGGGCGTGTGGACTCTGTAGTTTGCGGCCCGCAGGCTTTCTAGTTGAGGCGCACAAGCTCAGTAGTCGTGGCACGTGGGCTTCGCTGCCCAGCGGCATGTGGGATCTTAGTTCCCTGACCAGGGATCGAAGCTGCGTCCCCTGCATTGTAAGGCAGATTCTTTACCACTGGACCACCAGGGAAGTCCCTCTTGATGATTTTCAAGTGTACTGTTTAGTAGTGTGAAGTACAGTATATTCACATTGCTGTGCAACTGATCTCTAGAATTTTTCATCTTGCAAAACGGAAGCGCTATACCCATTAAACAGTAACTCCCCATTTTCTCCTCCCCACCAGCCCCTGGCAACTACCATTCTACTTTCTGTGCCTATGAATTTGACTACTCTAGATATCTCACACAAGTGGCATCACACAGTATTTGTCTTTTTGCGACTGGCTTATTTCACTTAGCACAATGTCTTTAAGCTTCACCCATGTTGTAGCATGTGATATGATTTCCTTCCTTTTTTAAGGCTGAATAATATTCCATGGTATGTATACATTGTATTTTATTTATCCATCCATTCAATGAACACTTGTGTTGCTTCCACCCCTTGGCTATAGTGAATAATGCTGCTATTTTGAACATGGGTATGCAAATATCTCTTTGAGATTCTGCTTTCAATTATTTTTGATATACAGCAGTAGGATTGCCAAATCAATACGGTAATTCTATTTTTAGTTTTTGAGGAGCTGCCATACCATTTTCCATAGTGTTGTGCTGTTTTACATTCCCACCAACAATGCACAAGAGTTCTAATTTCTCCATATCCTTGTCAACACTTGTTTTCTGTTTTGTTTTGTTTTGATAGTAGCCATTCCAGTGGGTGTGAGATGATGTCTCATTATGGGTTTTTTTCCTTTTAAACAGACTTTATTTTTTAGAGGAGTTTTAGGTTCACACCAAAATTGAGCAGAAAATGCACCGAGTTCCTGTAAGCCCTCTGTCCCCACACAGGGCAGCCTCATCCACTTTCAACATTCTGCACCAAAGTGGTACATTTGTGACAATCGATGAATCTTACATAATTATCACCCAAAGTCTATAGTTTCATTAGTGTTCATTCTTGGTGTTGTACATTGTATGGGTTTTGATAAATGTAGAATGACATGTATCCATCATTATATTATCATACAGAATAATTTCACTGCCCTGAATATCCTCTATGCTCAGCCTATTCATCCCTCCTACCCTCCCCTCTTAACCCCTGTAGCCACTAATCTTTTTACTGTTTCCATAGTTTTGCCTTTTTTAGAATGTCATATAGTTGGAATTGGAGAGCAGATTAGGCCACCCCAAGAAATCATCCTTATTGTCAGGGATAGGGAATTCAAGGCTGAGAAGGCTCTATAAACAAATTTTGTTTCTTTTCATTAATTTGCTACCCCAAGTCCAAACCCCCTTGTTTTGTCAAATCTTCACAAGTAATTGTTTCTTTGTCTAAAAGGTTAAGAAGCAGCCTGCTTTGGTAACTTCTTTGAGTCTCACATTCCTTCAAGCACTCATATGTACAAATTAAATTTTTCTCCTGTTAATGTCTTACGTCTAATTATTAAACCAGCCACAAAACCTAGAAGGGAAGAAAGGAAAAGTTTTCCTCCCCTAAAGAATAATACAGTATGTAGCCTTTTAAGATTGGCTTCTTTCACTTAGTAATACACTTTTAGAAAAAAAATTTTATTTATTTATTTTGGTTGCTCTGGGTCTTAGTTGCGGCATGCGGGATCATCGTTGCGGCATGCACATGGGATCTAGTTCCCCAACCAGGGATTGAACCCAGGCCCTCTGCGTTGGGAGCGCGGAGTCTTATCCACTGGACCACCAGGGAAGTCTCTTAGTAATATACTTTTAAGGATCCTCCATGTCTTTTCACGGCTTGATAGTTCTTTTTTTTAGTGCTGAATAATGTTCCGTAGTTTAGATATACCACAGTATTTTTTATTCATTCACCTACTGAAGTACATCTTTTTTTTTTTTTTTTTTTTGCGGTACGTGGGCCTCTCACTGTTGTGGCCTCTCCCGTTGCGGAGCACAGGCTCCGGACGCGCAGGCTCAGCGGCCATGGCTCACGGGCCCAGCCGCTCTGCGGCATGTGGGATCTTCCCGGACCGGGGCACGAACCTGCGTCCCCTGCATCGGCAGGCGGACTCTCAACCACTGCGCCACCAGGGAAGCCCCTGAAGTACATCTTGATTGCTTCCAAGTTCTGGTAATTATGAATAAGTCTGCTATAAACATTCATGTGCATGTTTTTGTGTGGACATAAGTTTTCAACTCATTTGTGTAAATACTAAAGAGCATGATTGCTGAATTATATGCTAAGAGTATGTTTAGTTTTGTAAGAAGCTGCCATCTTCCAAAGTGACTGCATCATTTTGAATTTTCACCACCAATGAATGAGAACTCCTGTTGCTCTACATCCTCACCAGCATTTGGTGTTGTCAGTGTTCCGGATTTTGGCCAATCTAATAGGTGTGTAGTGGTATCTCATTGTTGCTTTAATTTGCATTCCCTATGACATGATGTGGAACATCTTTTCATATGTGTGTTTACCATCTGTATATCTTCTTTGGCAAATTGTCTGTTCAGGTCTTTGACCCATTTTTAAGTTGGATTGTTAGTTTTCTGTTGTTGACTTTTAAGAATTCTTTGTATATTTTGGATAACAATCCTTTATCAATATGTCTTTTGCAAATATTCTCTCCCTGTCTGTGGCCTGTCTTTCCATTCTGACAGTGTCTTTTGCAGAGCAGAGGTTTTTAATATTAATTAAAATGAAATTATTATCTATTATTTATTTCATGGATCATGACTTTAGTGTTGTCTCTTATAAGTCATTGCCATATCCAAGGTCATCTAGTTTGTCTCCTGTGTTACCCTCTAGGAGTTTTATAGCTTTGTTGTTTTACATTTAGGTCTGCGATCCATTTTGAGTAAATTTTTTTTTTTTTTTTTGCAGTACGCGGGCCTCTCACTGTTGTGGCCTCTCCCGTTGCGGAGCACAGGCTCCGGACGCTCAGGCTTAGCGGCCATGGCTCATGGGCCCAGCCGCTCCACGGCATGTGGGGTCTTCCCGGACCAGGGCACGAACCCGTGTCCCCTGCATCGGCAGGCGGACTCTTCAACCACTGTGCCACCAGGGAAGCCCCCCCATTTTGAGTAGATTTTTGTGGAGGGTGTAAAGTCTGTGTCTAGATTCATTTTTTTAAAATTTAATTTTACTTTTGGTTGCGTTGGGTCTTCGTTGCTGTGTGCAGACTTTCTCTAGTTGCAGCAAACGGGGGTTACTCTTCGTTGCAGTGCGTGGGCTTCTCATTGTGGTGGCTTCTCTTGTTGTGGAGCATGGGCCCTAGGTGCATGGGCTTCAGTTGTTGTGGTGCATGGGCTCAGTGGTTGTGGCTCACGGGGTCTAGAGCACAGACTCAGTAGTTGTGGCGCACGGGCTTAGTTGCTCCGCAGCATGTGGGATCTTCCTGGACCAGGGATCGAACCTGTGTCCCCTGCACTGGCAGGTGGATTCTTAACCACTGCACCACCAAGGAAGTCCCTAGATTCATTTATTTTGCATATGATGTCCAGCTGTTCCAGCACCATTTGTTGAAAAGACTCTTTTCTCCATTGTATTGTCTTTGCTCCTTTGTCAAAGATCAGTTGACTACATTTATGTGGGTCTATTTCTAGGCTTTCTACTCTCTTCTGTTACTCTATTTGTCTATTCTTCCACCAATACCACACTGTCTTGATGACTGTAGCTTTGTAGTAAATCTTGAAGTTGGGTAGTGTCAATCCTCTAACTTTATTCTCTTCCTTCAATATTGTGTTGGCTATTTTTTTTCTAGTTACTTCATTTTTACTAGTTCACATTTTCAGCAGACAAATCAAGATGCAAACAGGGTCTTTTACCCTTCCATAGAAACTTTAGAATCAGTTTATTAAAGTCCATAAATTAATTTGTTGGGATTTTTATTGGGATTGTGTTGAATCACAATCCAGTTTGGAAGAACTGACATTGTGACAGTATTGTGTCTTCCTACCCATGAATATGGAATATCTTTCCATTTATTTAGTTCTTCTTTGATTTCTTTCATCAGAGTTTTGTAGATTTTTCTCATATAAATCTCGTACATATTTTGTTAGATTCATACCTATTTCATTTTTGGGGGTGCTAATGTAAATGATACTAGATTTTTTCTTTTCTTTTTATCGAACTATTGTTGATTTACAATGTTGTGTTAATTTCTGCTGTACTGCAAAGTGATTCAGTTATACATATAAATACATTCTTTTTTATTTTGGTTTGTCACAGGATATTGAATATAGTGCCCTGTGCTATAAAGTAAGACTTTGTTGTTTATCCATTCTATAAATACTAGTTTGTAGCTGCTAACCTGGAACTTCCACTCCCTCCCTCCCCCACACACCTCTCCCCTTGGCAACCACAAGTCTATTCTCTATGTCTGTGAATCTGTTTCTGTTTCATAGATAAGTTTATTTGTGCCATATTTTAGATTCCACAATGATATTATATTTTTAATTTCAAATTCCACTTTTTCATTGTAAGAAAACAGTTGACTTTTGAATATCCATCTTGTGTCCTGCAAACTTGTATCTTGCAACCAGGATCACTTATTAGTTCCAGGAGTTTTTTTTTTTTTTTTTTTAATGTTGATTCTTTCAGATTTTCTACATAGATGATCAAAGTTTGTTTGATCATGGGGGAGCCAACCTTGGAGAGCTGAGCGTGAGGCAGGGTGCTGGGTTGGTGGGCTGGCCCCGGGCTCCCTGGCTCAGGCTCCTGACCCCACTTCCACACGGAGGCATTTCTCAGGACAACTGGCACAAGCGCTGCAAGACTGGGGGCAAGAGAAAGCCCTACCACAAGAAGTGGAAGTATGAGCTGGGACATCCCGTTGCCAACACCAGGAGTGGCCCCCGCCATATACACACAGTCTGTGTGTGAGGAGGTGACAAGAAGTACTGGGCCTTGAGGCTGGATGTTGGGAACTTCTCCTGGGGCTCAGAGTGTTGTACACGCAAGACAAGGATCATTGATATTGTCTATAATGCATCCAACAATGAACTGGTCCATACTAAGACCCTGGTGAAGAACTGCGTCGTGCTCATTGACAGCACATGTACCAACAGTGGTACGAGTCTCACTATACACTGGGCCACAAGAAGGGGGCCAGGCTGACTCCTGAAGAGGAAGTGATTTTAAACAAAAAACGTTCAAAAAAGAAATTCAGAAGAAATATGATGAAAGGAAAAAGAATGCCCAAATCAGCAGTCTTCTAGAGGAGCAGTTCCAGCAGGGCAAGTTTCTTGCATGCATTGCTTCAAGACCAGGACAGTGTGGCAGAGCAGATGGTTATGTTCTAGAGGGAAAGGAGCTGGAGTTCTATCTGAGGAAAATCAAGGCCCGGAAAGGCAAATAAATCCTCTTCCCTCCTATCTTAGCTCATGTAATAAAGGTGTTTATTGTTCTAAAAAAAACCCCAAAACTGTTTGATCACAGAACGTTTTATTTCTTCCTTCTCAATCTGAATATTTTTATTTCCTTTTCTTGTCTTATCATATTAGCTAGGCTTTCAGTATGATGTTGAAAAACAGCGGTGAGAGGGGACATCCTTGCCTCATTTCTGATCTTAGCAGGAAATCTTCGAGTTTCTCACCACTAGGTATGATGTTAGCTGTAGGTTTTTTTGTAGATCGTCTTTATCAAGATGAGAAATTTCCTCTCTATTCTAGTTTGCTGAGAGTTTTTTTTTAAAATAAATTTACTTATTTATTTTTGGCTGCGTTGGGTCTTTGTTGCTGTGTGTGAGCTTTCTCTAGTTGCGATGAGTGGGGGCTACTCTTCATTGCAATGCACGGGCTTCTCATTGCGGTGGCTTCTCTTGTTGCAGAGCATGGGCTCTAGGCACGTGGGCTCTGTAGTTGTGGTGCACAGGCTTAGTTGCTCTACGGCATGTGGGATCTTCCCGGACCAGGGCTCGTACCCATGTCCCCTTCATTGGCAAGCAGATTCTTAACCACTGGGTCACCAGGGAAGCCCATCAAACATTTATTAATAGTTCTAAACCTTTTGTTTCTCTGTAAAAGGAAGCCAGTGTTCAGTAATTAATGTTTCAGTATCTTATTTTATTTGGAAATGACCTAGTTATTTAATAAACTTCCATCATTTAACTTAATTTAGCACAACTCTAAATTTTCATGTTGTTGAATATCTGGAGAGTTTTTTTTTTTTTTTAGCTTCAACCCCATGCGGCATGAAGGATCTTAGTTCCCAGACCAGGGATCAAGCCTGTGACCACTGCAGTGGAAGTGTGGAGTCTTAACCACTGGACCACCAGGGAAGTCCCTGGAGAGATTATTTTTAGATGGACATTCCTAAAACATAATTATTCTTAAAAAGTTCACCCAAAGCTCTTATCTCATTTGCATTTCCTTTCCTTAAAAGTTTCCTCACGGGGGGACCTTGAAGATGGCGGAAGAGTAAGACGCGGAGATCGCCTTCCTCCCCACGGATACACCAGAAATACATCCACACGTGGAACAACTCCTACAGAACTCCTACTGAAGGCTGGCAGAAGACCTCAGACCTCCCAAAAGGCAAGAAACTCCCCACGTAACTGGGTAGGGCAAAAGAAAAAACAGAGACAAAAGAATAAGGACGGCACCTGCACCAGTGGGAGGGAGCTGTGAAGGAGGAAAAGTTTCCACACACTAGGAAGCCCCTCCGCGGGCGGAGTCTGCGGGAGGCGGAGGGGGGAGTTTCGGGACCGCGGAGTAGTGCACAGCGACGGGTGCAGAGGGCAAAGCGGGGAGATTCCTGCACAGACGATCGGTGCCGACCGGCACTCACCAACCCGAGAGGCTTGCTGCTCACCCACCGGGGCGGGCGGGGCTGCGAGCTGAGGCTCGGGTTTTGGTTTTGGACGGAGCTCAGGGAGAGGACTGGGGTTGGCGGCTTGAACATAGCCTGAAGGGGTTAGTGCACCACGACTAGCCGGGAGGGAGTTCGGGGAAAAGCCTGCACCGGCCGAAGAGGCAAGAGACTTTTTCTTCCCTCTTTGTCTCCTGGTGCGCGAGGAGAGGGGTTTAAGAGCGCTGCTTAAAGGAACTCCAGAGACGGGCGCGAGCCGCGGCTAAAAGCGCGAACCCCAGAGACGGGCGCGAGCCGCGGCTGAGGGCGCGAGCCCCCGAGACGGGCGCGAGCCACGGCTGAAAGCACAAACCCCAGAGACGGGCGCGAGCCGCGGCTAAAACCACGGACCCCAGAGACGGGCGGGAGACGCTAAGGCTGCTGCTGCCGCCACCAAGGGGCCTGTGTGCGAGCACAGGTCACTCTCCACACCCCGCTTCCGCGGAGCCTGTGCAGCCCGCCACTGCCAGGTTCCCGGGATCCAGGGACAACTTCCCCGGGACAGCGCACGGCGGGCCTCAGGCTGGTGCAACGTCACGCCGGCCTCTGCCGCAACGTCACGCTGCCTCTGCCGCCCGCAGGCCGGCCCCGCACGCAGTGCCCCTCCTTCCCCCATCCCCCAACCCCCGGCCTGAGTGAGCCGGAGGCCCCGAATCAGCGGCTCCTTTAATTCCGTCCTGTCTGAGCGAAAAAACAGACGCCCTCCAGCGACCTACACGCAGAGGCAGGCCCAAATCCAAAGCTGAGCTCCTGTGAGCTGTGAAAACAAAGAGAAAGGGAAATCTCTCCCAGCAGCCACAGAAGCAGCGGATTAAAGCTCCACAATCAACTTGATATACCCTGCATCTGTGGAATACCTGAATAGACAAGGAATGATCCCAAATTGAAGAGGGGGAATTTAGGAGCGAAATCTATGATTTTTTTCCCTTTTCCTCTTTTTGTGAAGGTGTACGTGTATGCTCCTGTGTGACATCTAGTCTGTATACTCTAGCTTCCACCATTTGTCCTAGGGCTCTATCCGTCCATGACCTTTTTTTAAAAAATTCTTTTTCTTAATAATTAAGTTTAATTGTAATAACTTTATTATACTTTACCTTCGTTCTTTCTTTCTTTCCTTCCTTCCCTCCCTCCTTTAGACAACGAATCACCCCAAATTGAGGAGGTGGTATCAGGGAGCAGGATTTATGATTTTTCCCCCTTTACCTCTTTTTGTGAAGGTGTATGTGTATGCTTCTGTGTAAGATTTTCTCTGTATAGCTTTGCTTCCAACATTTGTCCTAAGGTTCTATCCGTCCCTTTTTTTTTCTAAATATTTTTTAATTCAATAACTATATTATACTTTATTTTATTTTTACTGTATCATCTTTCTTTCTGTCTTTTTTTCCTTCTTTCCCTCCTTCCTTCCTTCCTCCCTCCCTCCCTCCCTCCCTCCTTTCTTTCCTTCTTTGCTTCTTTCTTCCTTCCTTCCTTTCCTCCTTTCCTTCTTTCTTTACTCATACTTCTACTAATTCTCTCTACTTTTTCTCCCTTTTATTCTGAGCCGTGTGGATGAAAGGCTCTTGGTGCTCCAGCCAGGAGTCAGGGCTCTGCCTCTGAGGTAGGAGAGCCAACTTCAGGTCACTGGTCAACAAGAGACCTCCCAGCTCCACATAATATTAAACAGCGGAAATCTCCCAGAGACCTCCATCTTAACACCAGCACCCAGCTTCACTCAACGACCAGCAAGCCACAGTGCTGGACAACCTATGCCAAACAACTAGCAAAACAGGAACACAACCCCACCCATTAGCAGAGAGGCTGCCTAAAATCATAATAAGGCCACAGACACCCCAAAACACACCACCAGACGTGAACCTGCCCACTAGAGAGACAAGATCCAGCCTCATCCAGCACAACACAGGCACTAGTCCCCTCCACCAGGAAGCCTACACAACCCACTGAAACAACCTTAGCCACTGGAGACAGACATCAAAAACAACGGGAACTACGAACCTGCAGCCTGCAAAAAGGAGACTCCAAACACAGTAAGATAAGCAAAATGAGAAGACAGAAAAACACACAGCAGATGAAGGAGCAAGATAAAAACCCACTAGACCTAACAAATGAAGAGGAAATAGGCAATCTACCTGAAAAAGAATTCAGAATAATGATAGTAAGGATGATCCAAAATCTTGGAAGTAGAATGGACAAAATGCAAGAAACAGTTAACAAGGACCTACAAGAACTAAAGATGAAACAAGCAACGATGAACAATGCAATAAATGAAATTAAAATCACTCTAGATAGGATCAATAGCAGAATAACTGAGGCAGAAGAACGGATAAGTGACCTGGAAGATAAAGTAGTGGAAATAACTACTGCAGAGCAGAATAAAGAAAAAAGAATGAAAAGAACTGAGGACAGTCTCAGAGACCTCTGGGACAACATGAAACGCACCAACATTCGAATTATAGGGGTTCCAGAAGAAGAAGAAAGAAAGAAAGGGACTGAGAAAATATTTGAAGAGATTATAGTTGAAAACTTCCCTAATATGGGAAAGGAAATAGTTAATCAAGTCCAGGAAGCACAGAGGGTCCCATACAGGATAAATACAAGGAGAAACACGCCAAGACACATATTAATCAAACTGTCAAAAATTAAATACAAAGAAAGCATATTAAAAGCAGCAAGGGAAAAACAACAAATAACACACAAGGGAATCCCCATAAGGTTAACAGCTGATCTCTCAGCAGAAACCCTACAAGCCAGAAGGGAGTGGCAGGACATACTGAAAGTGATGAAGGAGAATAGCCTGAAACCAAGACTACTCTACCCAGCAAGGATCTCATTCACATTTGATGGAGAAATTAAAACCTTTACAGACAAGCAAAAGCTGAGAGAGTTCAGCACCACCAAACCAGCTTTACAACAAATGCTAAAGGAACTTCTCTAGACACGAAACACAAGAGAAGGAAATGACCTATAGTAGCGAACCCAAAACAATATATAAAATGGAAATAGGAACATACATATCAATAATTACCTTAAATGTAAATGGACTAAATGCCCCCACCAAAAGACACAGATTGGCTGAATGGATACAAAAACAAGACCCTTATATATGCTGTCTACAAGAGACCCACTTCAGAACTAGAGACACATACAGACTGAAAGTAAGGGGATGGAAAAAGATATTCCATGCAAATGGAAACCAAAAGAAAGCTGGAGTAGCAATTCTCATATCAGACAAAATAGACTTTAAAATAAGGACTATTAAAAGGGACAAAGAAGGACACTACATAATGATCAAGGGATCGATCCAAGAAGAAGATATAACAATTGTAAATATTTATGCACCCAACATAGGAGCACCTCAATACATAAGGCAAATACTAACAACCATAAAAGGGGAGATCAACAGTAACACATTCATAGTAGGGGACTTTGACACCCCACTTTCACCCATGGACAGATCATCCAAAATGAAAATAAATAAGGAAACACAAGCTTTAAATGATACATTAAACAAGATGGACTTAATTGATATTTATAGGACACTCCATCCAAAAACAACAGAATACACATTTTTCTCAAGTGCTCATGGAACATTCTCCAGGATAGATCATATCTTGGGTCACAAATCAAGCCTTGGTAAATTTAAGAAAACTGAAATTGTATCAAGTATCTTTTCCGACCACAACGCCATGAGACTAGATATCAATTACAGGAAAAGATCTGTAAAAAATACAAACACATGGAGGCTAAACAATACACTACTTAATAATGAAGTGATCACTGAAGAAATCAAAGAGGAAATAAAAAAATACCTAGAAACAAATGACAATGGAGACACAACGACCCAAAACCTATGGGATGCAGCAAAAGCAGTTCTAAGGGGGAAGTTTATAGCAATACAAGCCCACCTTAAGAAGCAGGAAACATCTCGAATAAACAACCTAACCTTGCACCTCAAGCAATTAGAGAAAGAAGAACAAAAAAACCCCAAAGCTAGCAGAAGGAAAGAAATCATAAAAATCAGATCAGAAATAAATGAAAAAGAAATGAAGGAAACAATAGCAAAGATCAATAAAACTAAAAGCTGGTTCTTTGAGAAGATAAACAAAATAGATAAACCACTAGCCAGACTCATCAAGAAAAAAAGGGAGAAGACTCAAATCAATAGAATTAGAAATGAAAAAGGAGAAGTAACAACTGACACTGCAGAAATAAAAAAAATCATGAGAGATTACTACAAGCAACTCTATGCCAATAAAATGGACAATCTGGAAGAAATGGACAAATTCTTAGAAATGTACAACCTGCCAAGACTGAATCAGGAAGAAATAGAAAATATGAACAGACCAATCACAAGCACTGAAATTGAAACTGTGATTAAAAACCTTCCAACAAACAAAAGCCCAGGACCAGATGGCTTCACAGGTGAATTCTATCAAACGTTTAGAGAAGAGCTAACACCTATCCTTCTCAAACTCTTCCAAAATATAGCAGAGGGAGGAACACTCCCAAATTCCTTCTACGAAGCCACCATCACCTTGATACCAAAACCAGACAAGGATGTCACAAAGAAAGAAAACTACAGGCCAATATCACTGATGAACATAGATGCAAAAATCCTCAACAAAATACTAGCAAACAGAATCCAACAGCACATTAAAAGGATCATACACCATGATCAAGTGGGGTTTATTCCAGGAATGCAAGGATTCTTCAATATACGCAAATCTATCAATGTGATAAACTATATTAACAAATTGAAGGAGAAAAACCATATGATCATCTCAATAGATGCAGAGAAAGCTTTCGACAAAATTCAACACCCATTTATGATAAAAACCCTCCAGAAAGTAGGCATAGAGGGAACTTTCCTAAACATAATAAAAGCCATATATGACAAGCCCACAGCAAACATCATCCTCAATGGTGAAAAACTGAAAGCATTTCCACTAAGATCAGGAACAAGACAAGGTTGCCCACTCTCACCACTCTTATTCAACATAGTTTTGGAAGTTTTAGCCACAGCAATCAGAGAAGAAAAGGAAATAAAAGGAATCCAAATCGGAAAAGAAGAAGTAAAGCTGTCACTGTTTGCAGATGACATGATACTATACATAGAGAATCCTAAAGATGCTACCAGAAAACTACTAGAGCTAATCAATGAATTTGGTAAAGTAGCAGGATACAAAATTAATGCACAGAAATCTATGGCATTCCTATATACTAATGATGAAAAATCTGAAAGTGAAATCAAGAAAACACTCCCATTTACCATTGCAACAAAAAGAATAAAATATCTAGGAATAAACCTACCTAAGGATACGAAAGACCTGTATGCAGAAAATTATAAGACACTGATGAAAGAAATTAAAGATGATACAAATAGATGGAGAGATATACCATGTTCTTGGATGGGAAGAATCAACATTGTGAAAATGACTCTACTACCCAAAGCAATCTACAGATTCAATGCAATCCCTATCAAACTACCACTGGCATTTTTCACAGAACTAGAACAAAAAATTTCGCAATTTGTATGGAAACACAAAAGACCCCGAATAGCCAAAGCAATCTTTAGAACGAAAAAAGGAGCTGGAGGAATAAGGCTCCCTGACTTCAGACTATATTACAAAGCAACAGTAATCAAGACAGTATGGTACTGGCACAAAAACAGAAAGATAGATCAGTGGAACAGGATAGAAAGCCCAGAGATAAACCCACGCACATATGGACACCTTATCTTTGATAAAGGAGGCAGGAATGTACAGTGGAGAAAGGACAGCCTCTTCAATAAATGGTGCTGGGAAAACTGGACAGGTACATGTAAAAGTATGAGATTAGATCACTCCCTAACACCATACACAAAAATAAGCTCAAAATGGATTAAAGACCTAAATGTAAGGCCAGAAACTATCAAACTCTTAGAAGAAAACATAGGAAGAACACTCTATGACATAAATCACAGCAAGATCCTTTCTGACCCACCTCCTAGAGTAATGGAAATAAAAACAAAAATAAACAAATGGGACCTAATGAAACTTCAAAGCTTTTGCACAGCAAAGGAAACCATAACCAAGACCAAAAGACAACCCTCAGAATGGGAGAAAACATTTGCAAATGAAGCAACTGACAAAGGATTAATCTCCAAAATTTACAAGCAGCTCATGCAGCTCAATAACAAAAAAACAAACAACCCCATCCAAAAATGGGCAGAAGACCTAAATAGACATTTCTCCAAAGAAGATATACAGAATGCTAACAAACACATGAAAGAATGCTCAACATCATTAATCATTAGAGAAATGCAAATCAAAACTACAATGAGATATCATCTCACACCAGTCAGAATGGCCATCATCAAAAAATCAAGAAACAATAAATGCTGGAGAGGGTGTGGAGAAAAGGGGACACTCTTGCACTGCTGGTGGGAATGTGAATTGGTTCAGCCACTGTGGAGAACAGTATGGAGGTTCCTTAAAAAACTACAAATAGAATTACCATATGACCCAGCAATCCCACTACTTGGCATATACCCTGAGAAAACCAAAATTCAAAGAGAGTCATGTACCAAAATGTTCATTGCAGCTCTATTTACAATAGCCAGGACATGGAAACAACCTAAGCGCCCATCATCGGATGAATGGATAAAGAAGATGTGGCACATATACACAATGGAATATTACTCAGCCTTAAAAAGAAATGAAATTGAGCTATTTGTAATGAGATGGATAGACCTAGAATCTGTCATACAGAGTGAAGTAAGTCAGAAAGAAAAAGACAAATACCGTATGCTAACACATATATATGGAATTTAAGGGAAAAAAATGTCATGAAGAACCTAGGGGTAAGATAGGAATAAAGACGCAGACCTACTGGAGAACGGACTTAAGGATATGGGGAGGGGGAAGGGTGAGTTTTGACAGGGCGAGAGAGAGTCATGGACATATACACACTAACAAACGTAGTAAGGTAGATAGCTGGGGGGAAGCAGCCGCAAGGCACAGGGATATTAGCTCGGTGCTTTGTGACAGCCTGGAAGGGTGGGATGGGGAGAGTGGGAGGGAGGGAGACGCAAGAGGGAAGACATATGGGAACATATGTATATGTATAGCTGATTCACTTTGTTGTAAAGCAGAAACTAACACACCATTGTAAAGCAATTATACCCCAATAAAGATGTTTAAAAAAAAAAAAAAAAGTTTCCTCACATTGAGTTTCTCCAGCAGTCAGCCACAAACAGCTTATGGACTAATGAGATCCTGATCTCCTTAGCTCTCACCCATGGCGAAGTCGAGCCTGAGGCAGCCAGAACCCCTGGGCCACTGGTCTTCAGTAGCAAGCATCCTCATCCATTCACCCCAGGGTGCTGAAAACTATTTCATTTTCTACACATGCAGTGAGTGAAAATGGCTGAAAAGTGGTGAGAAGAGCTGGTTTCTCCATTTCCCTGGCCCTGAACCAAGATGACGGAGTAGAAGGACATGCTGTCACCCCCTCTTGTGAGAACACCAGAATCACAACTAGCTGCTGGACAATCATCGACGGGAAGACACTGGAACTCACCAAAAAAGATACCCCACATCCAAAGACAAAGGAGAAGCCACAATGAGATGGTAGGAGGGGCACAATCACAGTGAAATCAAATCCTATAACTGCTGGGTGGGTGACTCACAGACTGGAGAACACTTATACCACAGAAGTCCACCCAGTGGGGTGAATGCTCTGAGCCCCACGTCAGGCTTCCAAACCTGGGGGTCCGGCAATGGGAGGAGGAATTCCTAGAGAATCAGACTTTGAAGGTTAGTGGGATTTGATTACAGGACTTTGAAAGGACTGAGGGAAACAGAGATTCCATTCTTAGAGGTCACACACAAAGTAGTGTGTGCATCGGGACCCAGGGGAAGGAGCAGTGACCCCAGGGGAGACTGAACCAGACCTACCTGCTAGTGTTGGAGGGTCTCCTGCTGAGGTGGGGAGTGGCTGTGGCTCACCATGGGGACAAGGACACTGGCAGCAGAAGTTCTGGGAAGAACTCCTTGGCATGAGCCCTCCCAGAGTCCTCAATTAGCCCCACCAAAGAGCCCAGGTAGTCTCCAGTGTTGGGTTGCCTTAGGCAAAACAACCAACAGGGAGGGAACCCAGCTCCACCCATCAGCAATCAAGTGAATTAAAGTTTTACTGAGCTCTGCCCACCAGAGCAACAGTCAGCTCTACCCACCACCAGTCCCTCCCATCAGGAAACTTGCACAAGCCTCGTACATAGCCTCATCAACAAGAGAGGGCAGACAGCAGAAGCACTACAATCCTGCAGCCTGTGGAACAAAAACCACATTCACAGAAAGATAGGCAATATGAAAAGGCTACGTACCAGATGAAGGAACAAGATAAAACCCCAGAAAAACAACTAAATGAAATGGAGATAGGCAACCTTCCAGAAAAAGAATTCAGAATAATGATAGTGAAGATGATCCAGGGCCTTGGAAAAAGAATGGAGGCAAAGATGAAGAAGACACAAGAAATGTTTAACAAAGACCTAGAAGAATTAAAGAACAAACAAACAGAGATGAACAATACAATAACTGAAGTGAAAACTACACTAGAAGGCATCAATAGCAGAATAACTGAGGCAGAAGAACGGATAAGTGACCTGGAAGACAAAATGGTGGAATTCACTGCTGCAGAACAGAATAAAGAAAATGAATGAAAAGAAATGAAGACAGCCTAAGAGACCTCTGGGTCTTAAACACATTAAACACAAAAGCATTTGCATTATAGGGGTCCCAGAAGGAGAAGAGAGAGAGCAAGGACCCAAGAAAATATTTGAAGAGATTATAGTCGAAAACTTCCCTAACATGGGAAAGGAAATAGCCACCAAAATCCAGGAAGTGCAGAGAGTTCCATACAGGATAAACCCAAGGAGAAACACACCAATACACATAGTAATCAAATTGGCAAAAATTAAAGACAAAGAAAAATTATTGAAAGCAGCAAGGGAAAAACAACAAATAACTTACAAGGGAACTACTGTAAGGTTAACAGGTTATTTCTCAGCAGAAACTCTACAAGCCAGAAGGAGTGTCATGGTATACTTAAAGTGATGAAAGGGAAGAACCTACAACCAAGATTACTCTACCCGGCAAGGATCTCATTCAGATTCGATGGAGAAATCAAAAGCTTTACAGACAAGCAAAAACTAAGAGAATTCAGCACCACCAAACCAGCTCTACAACAAATGCTAAAGGAACTTCTCTAAGTGGGAAACACAAGATAAGAAAAAGACCTACAAAAACAAACCCCAAACAATTAAGAAAATGGTCATAGGAACATACGTATCGATAATTACCTTAAACGTGAATGGATTATATGCTCCAACCAAAAGACACAGGCTTGCTGAATGGATACAAAAACAAGACCCATATATATGCTGTCTACAAGAGACCCACTTCAGACCTAGGGACACATACAGACTGAAAGTGAGGGGATGGAAAAAGATATTCCATGCAAATGGAAATCAAAAGAAAGCTGGAGTGGCAATACTCATATCAGATAAAATAGACATTAAAATAAAGACTGTTACAAGAGACAAGGAAGGGGCTTCCTTGGTGGCACAGTGGTTGGGAATCTGCCTGCCAATGCAGCGGACACGGTTTCGAGCCCTGGTCTGGGAAGATCCCACATACTGCAGAGCAACTAGGCTCCTGTGTCACAACTGGTGAGCCTGTGCTCTGGAGCCCGCGAGCCACAACTACTGAGCCCACATGCCACGACTACTGAAGTCTGCATGCCTAGAGCCCATGCTCTACAACAGGAGAGCCCACGGCAATGAGAGGCCCGCGCACTGCAATGGGAAGTGGCCCTCGCTCGCTGCAACTAGAGAAAGCCCACACGCAGGAACTAAGACCCAACACAGCCTAAAATAAATAAATTAATTAAATATCATTAAAAAAAGAATAAACATAGTTATATTGTAGCACATAATCACAATCACCTACTGAAGCCAAGGTATACTCTTTAAAAAAAAAGAGAGAGACAAGGAAGGGCACTACATAATGATGAAGGGATCAATCCAAGAAGAAGATATAACAATTATAAATATATATGCACCCAACATAGGAGCACCTCAATACATAAGGCAACTGCTAACAGCTATAAAACAGGAAATTGACAGTAACACAATAATACTGGGGGACTTTAACAGCTCACTTACACCAATGGACAGATCATCCAAAATGAAAATAAATAAGGAAACAGAAGCTTTAAATGACACAAAAGACCAGATAGATTTAATTGATATTTATAAGATATTCCATCCGAAAATAGCAGATTACACTTTCTTCTCAAGTGTGCACGGAACATTCTCCAGGATAGATCACATCTTGGGTCACAAATCAAGCCTCAGTAAATTTAAGAAAATTGAAATCATATCAAGCGTCTTTTCTGACCACAATGCTATGAGATTAGAAATGAATTAAAGGGGAAAAAACGTAAAAAACACAAACACATGGAGGCTAAACGATATGTTAGTAAATAACCAAGAGATCACTGAAGAAATCAAAGAAGAAATAAAAAAATACCTAGAGACAAATGACAATGAAAACACGACGATCCAAAACCTATGGGATGCAGCAAAAGCAGTTCTAAGAGGGAAGTTTATAGCTATACAAGCCTACCTCAAGAAACAAGAAAAATCTCAAATAAACAATCTAACCTTACACCTAAAGGAACTAGAGAAAGAAGAACAATCAAAACCCAAAGTTAGCAGAAGGAAAGAGATCATAAAGATCAGAGCAGAAATAAATGAAATAGAAACAAAGAAAACAATAGCAAAGGTGAATAAAACTAAAAGCTGGTTCTTTGAGAAGATAAACAAAATTGATAAACCATTAGCCAGATGCATCAAGAAAAAGAGGGAGAGGACTTAAATCAATAAAATTAGAAATGAAAAAGGGGAAGTTACAACAGACACCACAGAAATACAAAGCATCCTAAGAGACTACTACATTCAACTCTATGCCAATAAAATGGACAACCTGGAAGAAATGGACAAATTCTTAGAAAGATATAACCTTCCAAGACTGAACCAGGAAGAAATAGAAAATATGAGCAGACAAATCACAAGTAATGAAATTGAAGCTGTGATTAAAAATCTTCCAACAAACAGAAGTCCAGGACCAGATGGCTTCACAGGTGAATTCTATCAAACATTTAGAGAAGAGCTAACACCCATCCTTCTCACACTCTTCCAAAAAATTGCAGAAGAAGAAACACTCCGAAACTCATTCTATGAGGCCACCATCACCCTGATACCTAAAGCAGTTAAAGATACTACAAAAAAAGAAAATTACAGACCGATATCACTGATGAATATAGATGCAAAAATCCTCAACAAAATACTAGCAAACAGAATCCAACAACACATTAAAAGAATCATACACCATGAATAAGTGGGATTTATCCCAGGGATGCAAGGATTCTTCAATATACACAAATCAATCAATGTGATACACCATATTAACAAATTGAAGAAGAAAAACCATATGATCATCTCAATAGATGCAGAAAAAGCTTTTTTTTTTTGCGTTACGCGGGCTTCTCACTGTTGTGGCCTCTCTCATTGCGGAGCACAGGGTCCGGACGCGCAGGCTCAGCGGCCATGGCTCACGGGCCCAGCCTCTCTGCAGCATGTGGGATCTTCCTGGACCAGGGCACGAACCCGTGTCCCCTGCATCGGCAGGCGGACTCTCAACCACTGCGCTACCAGGGAAGCCTCAGAAAAAGCTTTTGAAAAAATTCAACACCCATTTATGATAAAAACTCTTCAGAAACTGTGCATAGAGGGAACCTACCTCAACATAATAAAGACCATATATGACAACCCATAGCAAACATTCTCAATGGTGAAAAACTGAAAGCACTTCCTCTAAGATCAGGAACAAGACATGGATGTCCCCTCACACCACTATTATTCAACATAGTTTTGGAAGTCCTAGCCATGGCAATCAGAGAAGAAAAATAAATAAAAGGAATACAAATTGGAAAAGAAGTAAAACTGTCACTGTTTGCAGATGACATGATACTATACGTAGAGAAGCCTAAAGATGCCACCAGAAAATGACTAGAGCTAATCAATGAAATTGGTAAAGTTGCAGGATAGAAAATTAATGCACAGAAATCTCTTGCATTTCTATACACTAATGATGAAAAATCTGAAAGAGAGATTAAGGAAACACTTCCATTTACCATTGCAACAAAAAGAATAAAATACCTAGGAATAAACCTACCTAGGGAAAAAAAAGGCCTGTATGCAGAAAACTATAAGACACTGATGAAAGAAATTAAAAATGATACCAACAGATGGAGAGATATACCATATTCTTGGATTGGAAGAATCAATATTGTGAAAATGACTATACTACCCAAAGCAATCTACAGATTCAATGCAATCCCTATCAAATTACCAATGGCATTTTTTATGGGACTAGAACAAAAAAGCTTAAAATTTGTATGGAGACAAAAAAGACCCTGAATAGCCAAAGCAGTCTTGAGGGAAAAAAAACGGAGCTGGAGGAATCAGCCTTCCTGACTTCAGACTATACTACAAAGCTACAGTAATCAAGACAATATGGTACTGGCACAAAAACAGAAACACAGATCAATGGAACAAGATAGAAAGCCCAGAGATAAACCCACGCACCTATGGTCAACTAATCTATGACAAAGGAGGCAAGGGTACACAATGGAGAAAAGACAGTCTCTTCAATAAGTGGTGCTGGGAAAACTGGACAGCTACATATAAAAGAATGAAATTATAGCACTCCCTAACACCATATACAAAAATAAACTCAAAATGGATTAGAAACCTAAATGTAAGACTGGACACTATAAAACTCTTAGAGGAAAACATAGGAAGAACACTCTTTGACATAAATCACAGCAAGATCTTTTTTGATCCACCTCCTAGAATAATGGAAATAAAAACAAAAATAAACAACTGGGACCTAATGAAACTTCAAAGCTTTTGCACAGCAAAGGAAACCATAAACAAGACAAAAAGACAACCCTCAGAATGGGAGAAAATATTTGCAAATGAATCAGTGGACAAAGGATTAATCTCCAAAATATTTGAAGAGCTCATGAAGCTCGATATTTTTTGTTTGTTTATTTGTTTGTTTTTTACGGTATGTGGGCCTCTCACTGTTCTGGCCTCTCCCATTGCAGAGCACAGGCTCCGGACACGCCGGCTCAGCGTCCATGGCTCACGGGCCCAGCCCCTCCGTGGCATGTGGGAACTTCCTGGACCAGGGCACAAACCCGTGTCCCCTGCATCAGCAGGCGGACTCTCAACCACTGCGCCACCAGGGAAGCCCCAATGCAGCTCAATATTAAAAAAACAAACAACTGAATCCAAAAATGGGCAGAAGACCTAAATAGACATTTCTCCAAAGAAAACATACAGACGGCCAAGAAGCACATGAGAAGCTGCTCAACATCACTAATTATTAGAGAAATGCAAATCAGAACTAGAGTGAGGTATCACCTCACACCAGTTAGAACGGGCAGCATCAGAAAGTCTACAAACAACAAATGCTGGAGAGGGTGTGCAGAAAAGGGAACCCTTTTGTACTGTTGGTGGGAATGTAAATTGATACAGCCACTATGGAGAACAGTATGGAGGTTCCTTAAAAAACTAAAAATAGAATTACTATATGACCCAGCAATCCCACTACTGGGCAGATACCCAGAGAAAACCATAATTCAAAAAGACACATGCACCCTAATGTTCATTGCAGCACTATTTACAATAGCCAGGTCATGGAAGCAGCCTAAATGTCCACTGACAGACGAATGGATAAAGAAGATGTGGTACATATATACAATAGAATATTAGCCATAAAAAGGAACGAAACTGCGACATTTGTTGAGACGTGGATGGATCTAGAGACTGTCATACAGAGTGAAGTAAGTCAGAAAGAGAAAAACAAATATCGTATATTAACGTGTATATGTGGAAACTAGAAAAATGGTACAGATGAACCAGTTTGCAGGGCAGAAACTGAGACACAGATGTAGAGAACAAACGTATGGACACCAAGGGGGGAAAGCGGTGGGGGGGTGGGGGGGTTGGGGTGGTGGTGTGATCAATTGTGCGATTGGGATTGACGTGTATACACTGATGTGTATAAAAAACTGATGACTAGGGCTTCCCTGGTGGCGCAGTGGTTGAAGAGTCCGCCTGCTGATGCAGGGGACATCGGTTTGTGCCCTGGTCCGGGAAGATCCCACGTGCCGCGGAGCAGCTGGGCCCGTGAGCCATGGCCGCTGAGCCTGCACGTCTCGAGCCTGTGCTCTGCAACGGGAGAGGCCACAACAGTGAGAGGCCCGCGTACCGCAAAAACAAAACAAAACAAAACAAAACTGATGACGAATAAGAACCTGCTGTATAAAATAATAAATAAAATAAAATTTAAAAATTAAAAAAAAGTTTCTTCACATTGAGTTATATTCCTTGCTGACAAATTTGTAACAGATATAACAAGATTTTATTTAGCTTATATTAAACCTAGGCACAATAAAAGTATCATACTTAATGTTGATGACTAAAAAAAACAAAAAACAAAGAAACAATACTATATCACTTCATGGGTAGTGCAAGTACCTTATAACAACAAAATATTTCTAATTCCTCTTTCCTAACCCTGTATCACTGCTATCATTCAGTTAACTTATCTCTAAGCTATAATCATTGAGTATCTTGTTGCTTTATTATCTTGAATGAACTGTTATCTATTAAATCAATTAAGAACAAAAAATTTAAGGTTTTCATTTTACCTTCACTTATTTCTTCTCTAATGGAGATCTCTTTATGTAGATCCAAGTTTCTGACCTATGTTGCTTTCCCTCTTTCTGAAGAACTTCTATTAACTCTTTTTTGTTTGTTTTTGGCTGTGTGAGATCTTAGTTCCCTGACCAGGGATGGAACCCATGCCCCCTACAATGGAAACACGTAGTCTTAACTACTGGACTGCCAGGGAAGTTCCAATTAACATTTCTTGCAAGGCAGGTCTACTGTCCACAAATTCCTTCAAGTTTTGTTTGTTTGAGGAAGTCTCTATTTATCCTTCACTTTTGAAGGATAGTTTCACAGAATTATGAAAATATAATATAGAATTTTAGGTTGGTGTTTATTTTCTCTCAATACGTTAAATATTTCACTTCACTCTCTTCTCACTTACATAGTTTCTGAGGAGTAGTTGGGTATAATTCTTATCTTTGCTTCTCTATAGGTAAGAAGTCCACCTTCCCCCAGTTTTTTCAAGATTTTTCTTTATCTTTGATATTCTGCAGTTTGATTATGATATAACAAAGTATAGTTTTTGTTTCTTTTGTTTTTGTTTTCAGCATTTATTCTGCTTGCTGTTCTCTGAACTTCCTGGATCTGTGGTTTGGTGTCTGACATTAATTTGGGAGAAATTCTCATTCATTAATGTTTGAAATATTGCTTCTGTTCTTTTCTGTCTTTCTTTTCCTTCTGGTATTCCTGTTACACCTATATTATACTTTTGGTTGTTATCCCACAGTTCTTGGATAGTCTATTTCATTTTTTCAGTCTTTTCTCTCTTCTCTTTCCAGTTTTGGAAGCTTCTATTGACATATCCTCAAGCTCAGAGATTCTTTCCTCAGCTGTGTCCAGTCTACTAATGACCCATCAAAGGGATTCTTCATTCTGCTACAGCGTTTTGGATCTCTAGTATTTCCTTTTGACTCTTAGAATTTCCACCTGTCTGCTTACCTTACGCATGTGTTCTCTTATGTCATCTACTTTTTCCGTTAGAGTTCTTAGCATATTAGTCATAGTTATTTTAAATTCATGATTTGATAATTCCAGCATCCCTGCCATATCTGACTCTGGTTCTGATGCTTGCTTTGTCTCTTCAAATTGCATTTTTTTGTCTTGTAATATGCATTGTAATTTTTTTGTTGTTGAAAACCAGACATAATGTACTGGGTGAAAGTAACTCTGGTGAATAGTCTTTTAGGAATGTGGTGGTAAGGTGTCAGAGTAGGAGAAGCATTCTGTAGTCCTATGATTGGGTCTCAGTCTTTCAATGAGCCTGTGCTCCTGGGCTGTGAAGTTTACAAATGCCTCTTAGTACCCACCCACCCCCACCCCCCAATGACTGAAGTTAGGTATTTTCCTTCTCCCAGTGTTAAACACTGATAAAATCTCAGTAGGTTAGGCTCTGGTAAAATAGTTTTTCTTCAGGGCAGGCCTTGTTGAGAAGAAAAGAATGCTTTGGCGTATGTCAAAATGGTTACTTTTCCACTCCCCCTGATGGGAGCCCAAGGAGATTTTCCCTGATATTCAGGGGGATTCATAGACACTTAACCTGGTTGAGCTCCTGTGGATTAAATTCACAGAAGTGAGGGCCCCCTCTGGAGTTTTTAATTTTCAGACTTATCCACACTGAGCATCTAGCAATTTGTAAATTACAGTTCAGACTTTCCTACCCTGGTACTGGTTCCTGAGGAGGTTTCTGCTTGTGGGTTTCTGCTACAGTAAGTTGTGATTATTTGTATCCACTTTTCTGTCTCTCCAATTTTGGGGGCTGTGGTTTGCCCTATGACCTTGCTTCTTTGACAGATCTAAGAAAAGGTGCTGATATTCCAGTGTTTTTTTCTTTCTTTCTTATTCTTAGAATGGAGTGTTGATTTCTAAGCTCCCTACATGCCAGACTGGAATCACTGTGATTTTCATTTTCATTTTCCTAATTATTAGTGTGTTGAGCATCTATTCATGTGCTTGTGCACCATTTGTATATCATCTCTGAAAAAATGTCTGTTCAAGTCCTTTGCCTATTAAAAAATTGGATTATTTGGGTTTTTGTTGTTAAATTGTAGGAGTATATATATTCTATATATTTTATATAGATTTGTAAATATTTTATCCCATTCCATAAGTTTCTTTTTCACTCTGTGGATTGTGTCTTTTGATGTACAGAAGTTTTAATTTTCATATAGTCTCATTTATCTATTTTTTCTTTTATTGTCTTGTCACGTCCAAGAAATCATTGCCAAATTCAAAGTCATGAAGATTTTCCCCAATGTATGCCTCTAGGAGTTTTATAGTATTAGATTGTATATTTGGGCCTTTGATTTGATCCATTTTGAGTTAATTTTTGTATATGGTGTAAGGTAAGGGTCCAACTTTATTCTTTTGCATGTGGATATCCAATTTTCCCAGCACCATTTGTTAAAGACTATCTTTCCCCCAGTGAATAGTCTTGACACCCTAGCTGAAATTCATTTAACCGTATGTGCAAGAGTTTATTTCTGAGCTCTCTATTCTATTCCATTGGTCTGTATGTCTGTGTTTATGCCAGTACCACATTGTTTAGCTTTGTAGTAAGGTGTTTTTTGTTTTGTTTTGTTTTGTTTTTTGGAGGTGGCATCAGCCTTTATTGTGGGGTCTGCACAGTAGGTGCCGGGCCCCTCCTGCTGAGGGAAGGCTGAGACTCCAGCCTGGACCGACCATCCAGTCTCCAATGAGCCCATCCTCCTCTGCGCACGGGATCTGGGTCCTGTGGGGTAACTCCGCCTCCATCACCCCCTCCCACGTGCTCGGGTGCATTGCCAGTCAGGAAGCAGGAGCCAGGGCGGGTGGTGGGTCACCTGGTGCAGCAGGCCTGGGGCTCGGGCCCTGGCCCGGCAGCTGCAGAGCTCCAAGTGGAGGCAAGGGCCGTGGCCCCGGCCATGCCACCCTTAGGCTCTGGGTCCAGGCTCTCGTAGATGGTGGGCAGCGAGGTGCACTGGCTTAGCCTACGGCTAAGGCCAACCAGCAGGGGCTGGGGCAGGGAGGCCACATCCACGTTGTTGCCCAGGCCCACCCGGGCCAGCACCGGGAACTTGGTGGTGGTGTCCTTGATCACCTCAGTGAGCTCACGGGCGGCAGCCGGTTGCTGTTGAGCAGAAGCTGGGTGAGGCGGGGCAGCGTCCAGAGGCTGGGCAGCAGCCGGTGCAGCAGCTCATCACTCAGCCCCGTGAAGCTCAGGTCCAGCACTGCCAGCCTGGCGCCTTGGCTGCCCAGGTAGCGCATGATATGCTGCACGTCCCGCACTGACAGTGGTATCCCCGATAGGTTCACGGTCTACCCCGCCGGCAGAGTCTTCTGGAGGTTGCTCTTGAGGCAGCTCTGGGTCTTCCTTCGGGGCAGGCTGGACCCCTGCTGCCGCTTGGAGTGAGGGGTGAGGTGGTAGATGAGCTGCCGGCAGGTCTTGTCTGAGGACTTCCAGAGCTCACAGTCCTGAGGGGGCAGCGCGACTTGGGGCACTGCAGCTCCCGGGCCAGGTTCACAAGCAGGTCGTGGGAGATGGGGTCCACCAGATTGAGGAAGGCCACATTCCTGTGGAGGATGTCTGTGAGGAGGGTCCCTTCGAGGCCCAGGTCCTGGCGCAGAAGGCGCAGCAGCTGCCGGGGGCGCTCCGGCCGCCGCTCGCGGAGCGCCGACTGGATCTCGCGGAGCCAGCCCACCCGGCGCTCATAGGGCGCCGGCCCGCACCCAGCCTCCGCCCCAGCCTCCGAGCCCGCTTCGGGCCCGGGCCGCCGGCCCAGCCGCGCCCCCATGGCCGCCGCGCGGCGGGCGCCGAGCCGGCCTGTAGTAAGTTTTGAAACCAGAAAGAATGAGTCCTCCAACTTGTTCTTCTTTTTCAAGATTGTTTTGTCTTTTTGGAAGTTCCCTTGAACTTCCATATGAACTTTAGGATGGATTTTTCTACCGTGCATAAAATGCCATTGGGATTTTGATGGAGATTGGGTTAAAAATGTAGATCACTGAGTATTGTGGAAATCTTAACAATACTGTTTTCTAATCTATGAACACGGGTTGTCTCTACATTTATCTGTTTTCTTTCATTTATTTCAGCAATGTTTTGTAGTTTTCAGTGTGGAAATCTTTTACCCCCTTGAATAAGCTAATTCCTAGGTATTTTATTCTTTTTTATGTTATTGTAAATGGAATTGTTTATTAATTTCCTTTTGCGGTTGGTCATTGTTAGTGTATAGAAATGCAACTAATTTTTTAGTGTTGATTTTATACCTTGCAATTTTGCTGATTTCATTTATTAGTTCTAAGAGGTCCCCCCCACTCCCCGCTTTGGTGTGTGTGTGGAGTTTTCTACATATAGTATAATGTCATCTGTGAATGGAGATAATTTTACTTTCTCTTTCCCAATTGGGATGCCTTTTATTTCTTTTTCTTGATTGACTGCTCTGGTTAGAACTTCCAATTATATGTTGAATAGAAGTGGCAAAACCAGGTATCCTTGTCTTATTCCTCATCTTAGAGGAAAAGTCTCTCACCACTGAATAGGATGTTAGCTGTGGGTTTTTCATATATGACTTTTATTATGTTGAGAGAGTTTCTTTCTATTCCTAGTTTCTATAGTGTTTTTATCATGAGAGGGTGTTGAATTTTGTCAAATGCTTTTTCTGCAACAATTGAGATGATCATGTGTTTTTCCCCTTCATTTTGTTAATATGTGTTCTACATTGATTGATTTTCATATGTTGAGCTATCCTTTATTCCAGGAATAAATCCCACTTGGCCATTGTGTATAATCTTTTAATATGCAGCTGAATTCAGTTTGCTAGTATAGGCATACCTCATTTTACTGTGCTTCATTTTATTGTGCTTTGCAGATATTGTGCTTTTTACAAATAGAAGGTTTGTGGCAACCCTACATCAAGCAAGTCTGTTGGCCCCATTTTTCCAACAGCATTTGCTCACTTCATGTCTCTGTGTCACATTTTGGTAATTCTCACAATATTTCAAAAATTTCATTATTATTATATTTGTTATGGTGATCTATAGGAGTGGTTTTGGGTTTTTTTTTCTGGCTGCTCTGCGCAGCTTGTGGGATCTTAGTTCCCCAACCAGGGATTGAACCTGGGCCCCAGAAGTAAAAGTCCTGAGTCCTAACCACTGGACCACCAGGGAATTCCTGATGATGAGTGATCTTTGATGTTACTACTACAACCAGCTGAAGGCTTGGGTGATGATTAGCATTGTTTAGCAATGACATATTTTAAAATTAAGTTGTGTACAATGTTTTTTTAGACATAATGCTATTGCATACTTAATAGACTACAGGATAGTATAAACATAACTTTTACATGTACCAAGAAACCAAAAAATTTGTGTGACTCCATTTATTGTGACATTTGGTTTATTGTGGTGGTCTGGAACCAAACTTGCTTCATCTCCTGTTCTGCCTGTATATGTTGAGAACTTTTGCATTAATGTTCATAAGGGATATTGGTCTGTAGTTTTCTTTTCTTGTAGTATCTGTGCCTGGCTTTGGTATAAAGGCAGTCTTGGCTTTATATTGTCATTCTATGCATTAGGAAGTAATCCCTCTTCACTTTTTGGTGTTAGTTCTTCTTTAAATGTTTGATAGAATTTTTCAGTAGAAGTTTTCAGTGAAGCCATCTGGCCTATCATCTTTATTTGTCAGGAGATTTTTGATTACTGATTCAATCTCTTTATTAGTTATGAGTCTATTCAGATTTTCTATTTCTTTGTAATTCTGTCTTGGTAGATCTTTGGTTTCTAAGATTTCATCTAGGTTATCTAGTTGTTGGTACAACTATTCATAGCATTCTCATAATTCTTTTGTTGATTATCAATAGCAATGTCCCCATTTTCATTTCATTTCTTTTTATTACTGAATAATATTTCATTATATGGCAGTATCACAGTTCATTTACCCATTTGCCTATTAAAGTACATCTTATGTTCTTCCAAATTTGGGGCTATTATGAATAAAGCTGCTATAAACATCTATGTGTAAATTTCTGTGTGGACATAAGTTTTCAGATTATTTCAGTAAACACCAAGGAGCGTCATTGCTGAATGAAATGGTAAGAATGCATTTAGTGTCTGTAAGATACTGCAAACTGTCTTCCAGTTAAATCACTTTTTAGGTAGATATAAAAACCATGGTTTTCCACCCTTTTTGGGTACTGTGACATTTGTTTATTAACTTTATTATATATATAAAGTTCAATAGAAGAAAGTTTTCACTTTCTGCATTTCTTTTCTAACTACCATAATTATTCATCATGATTGTTCTTGAAAATATTTTTCTTATGGAGGAGAGGGGTGTTAAAATATTATCTATTCCAGGTGTGAAATATGCTAGGTTCCTCACTGAAGGAATGAGATCTCCTTCAACTGCCTTCAAATATGTGTTCAAAAGTCATTTCCTCGTTCTGAGGCACACCCTATTTAGAAATTGCTTTCTCACAAATTTAGATAATATTCATGGTTTATATAAAAGTGAAGAATGTTAATAAAATATTCCAGGAAACATTTTAAAGAATCCAAGACTTAGTTTTTTTAAAATTGCTTTCTCATACCCCTGCCAACCCTCTAGCACTCTTGTTGCCCTTACTCTGGTCTACTTTTTATTTTTCAATCTTTCTTATCACTTCCAAGCTCTCATGTAATGTATTTATTTTTTATGCTCATTGTCTACTTGTACTACTGGAAGGTAAACCCATGAGGACAGGGATTTTTGTTTGGTTCCATGATCCTTCCCAAGTGCCCAGAAGTGTCTGGCACATGATATATGCCCCATAAATGTTTGTTAAAAGAATGACTTCATGAATCTCCCTGGGTGGATTGCACAGTGGTTGCAACCTAAGGATATGGCCTGACAGAGCTTTCAGAGTGAGGTGTCAAACAGCTCCATTATTCCATTATTGGTTGGTCCTCCACACTCTTTCCCTGATCTTTGAGGAGTCAGATTCTGTTTGGCGAACTGTCTTCTTGGAATGTGCTGGAGGTGGCTTTACCTATCAGATCTCTTTGGTGGATCACCTTGATTTTTCCTATCCCACTGTCAGCCTGCACATCGTACACATGTAGGATTCTCAGTTTCCGATAGAATGGGACAGCCTGTCTACCAGTCAGCCATTTGGAGCTTACTGGAATAGCAGGAGGCCACAGCTATGCAGGGCTCACAGAAGGAATTCCTCCTTCAGGACTTGTCAGACGACAAGGGACCTTTTGGATCTCAAGACATCAACTCCTTTTGGAGCTTGGCATTAGGTCCTCCATCTCAGGAAGGAGACTCAAAACAAGGCCTGGCCCAAAGCCAGTCCCCTCTCCCATACTTCAGTTCTGCTCCCAGGATGGGGAACAATATCATTCTTCCTTCCTCCTACAGCATTTACATCAAAGTGTTCACCTTCCTGGGACCCTTGCTTGCCTTCACATCAACTTGGCCCCTAGCAAGGGAGGACACCCAATTAAGCAAATGAAAGTTCCCTTCTTCAGATTGATTCCACTTGTTTTCAGAGTGAACTGTGTGTCATGCTATGTTAAGACAGCTCATGTGTCCAGTTGCTGATGTCCACTCAGTGACACTGCCATGCCTAAGATGTTACAACTTCAGTCCAAGTAAAATAGATCAGCTCTACAGCACAGGGATTGGTGGCTGCAAATTTTCTCTGGCACCTTTTGCATAGTAGTGTGGGTTTCTTCCATGGACTTGGGCTGGCTTGATCTCAGGATGGGTTTTCAGGGTACACTTGATATTGTGAAATAAAATTCATATTTTATGGCAAGACAAGAAAAATTTAAACATAAAAATTTTATCTGCCCTTTGGCCTACTCTGTGCATTGTGTATCTGCATTATACATCAACCAAAGCTTCCCCATTGGCAGCAATACCTGCTCAACAATGAAGAACAATATTCTCCTAGCATCAACAAGACAACTCCTTAAAGATGACATTCCTTCCTGATCTTGTAAGGGGCCACGATGATGCTTTGATCTGGACTGTGTAAACTGTCATTTAATGTACAGCCCTCTGTCTCAAAAAACTTATATAATTCTGCCTTGACTTCTAACAGGAGGAATAGTTCTCAGAGCTTTCTGATATGTTTTTCCTGGATTATAATCGTCAATTTAGCTTGAATTAAATTTTCCATTTTTTTCTTAGATTGACTGATTGATTAATTTTTTTGTTGACAATATGACCTGATGAGGTTAAAACCCCAGGTGTGGTACTGTTCCTCTTTTCTGCCTTCAAATGTATTGCTTTCTAAGATGGGACTCTGTGTGTGTGTGTGTGTGTGTGTGTGTGTGTGTGTGTGTGTGGTGTTTGTTCCCCTACCAGTGAAGAAAACCTTATTTTCTTTATTAATGTACCTGATAAGGAAGCTCGCCTTGCCAAGGAAGCATTAATTTTCTTGCAGATGACAAAACTGTCTCCCTGGAGGAAAGAATATTCTTCCTGGCAACATAATATTGCCCTTTAGGAAGCCATAGCCCTAGAACCATCACATAAGGAGTGTTTGACACTTCCTGGGCCTGGCTCATCTATAGAACTGGCTTCACCAGGGATCTTAGGTCTCCCATGAAGTTACTTCTAGCTCCCACTTGATTTTCTTTGATTTAAAAAGATCATTCAAAAAAAAAAAAAAAAAAAAAGATCATTCAGATGATAGAGTGTCTGTGTGTTTCCAGTTTGTCCCATTGCAAAAGAATGCCATTTATTCATTCACTAGGCCTTTGTTAGCACTCCCTCCATGTCACAGCTTAGCCTGGTGATGGGTAAACATTTAGAAGAAAAAGATACTGTTCTTGGCTGAGGAGCTCCTGATCTAGAAAAGGGAGCACAGAGTGACAAGGCCATTGAATGCAATGTGATAGGGGCTGACATTAGGGACGTACGGTGGTGTGGGAGCCCAGAGGCTCTGGGAAGGTTTTATAAGGGAGAGAACTTTGAGGTGAGCCTTCAAGGGTGTGTAGGATTTTGTTATGCTGGGGGCGGCGGGGGGGGGGGCGGGCGCGTGGCGGGATAACTCTGCAGTCAGAGGGAATCACCAGTGAAAAGTTCAAAGTGTGAAAGTGTATTTGATGTTCCTTGAATAATACAGTAAGAAACCCCATGAGGTTTGAGCGTGGAGATGAGAGTGGCTTTGAATGAGAGGTGTGTACTTTCTTCTATTGTTTATGGTGAGCAGCTGAGGGCTGTGAGTCTAGCTGGCAGGTAGAATGAGAGTACAGGGCCCAATCTGTATTGGGAGGTGTTGTGGTAGAATTGATCCTGGCCCAGTTTCTTGCTGCCATTTCACCAGGGAATGCAAACTCAACATCCAGAGACTTGGGCTCTTATTCTTTTTGAGCTCCAATCTCCCCATCAACTGTGACAGGCACTTATATTTGAAAGTTAACAGTGATGTCTCTTTGCTTACTTGCATAACATTTTGCAAAGAAACAGCAACTACCATCTGCCAGGTGACTTTTTTTTTTTAAAAGATGTTGGGGGTAGGAGTTTAGTAATTTATTTATTTATTTTTGCTGTGTTGGGTCTTTGTTTCTGTGCGAGGACTTTCTCTAGTTGTGGCAAGCGGGGGCCAGTCTTCATTGTGTTGCGTGGGCCCCTTACTATTGCGGCCTCTCGTTGCGGAGCACAGGCTCCAGACGTGCAGGCTCAGTAGTTGTGGCTCACAGGCCTAGTTGCTCCGCAGCATGTGGGATCCTCCCAGACCAGGGCTCAAACCCGTGTCCCCTGCATTAGCAGGCAGATTCTCAACCACTGGGCCACCAGGGAAACCCAGGTGACTTTTTTTTCAGTTAGAATTTTGGGGCAAAAAATATGCATGGAATATCTGCATACGTGTATGTAAAAAATCAAACAATCTTTATTCTGAAATATAACATACATAGAGAAAATGTATATTTACAGTTGAAAGAGGAAATAATAAAGTGAATAGCTGCATACTCATCTCTCAGGTTGGGAAACAGACTGTTACCAGAACCATAACTAATCTTCTATTTGTCCCTCCCCCAGATAACCACTAGCCTCACTTGTGTATGTCTTCTTTGCTTTTCTTTGTGGTTTTACTTCTATGTATGTACTCCTAAAGAATGCACTGTATAGCTTTGAGTAGTAAACCCATCTGTGTAAGGAAAGGGCAGTATGGCCACTGTTAGATGAAGCTCCAGAGGATACACTGAACAGAGGTTCTGAGGCATACCTCAGAACTTCCCTCTCAGGGAAGGTGGTGGGCAAGATCGTGAGTGAGTCTTGGAGGGTCTCATCACAGTTGGGAAATCCCACAGGGTTCTGGAGTTTCCAGGTGCTGCACATCTGGCAGCATTATGATAGGAGGAAGGGGCTGTTTCTATGTGGTGGGCTGAGCGTTCTCAGCTGATGCAAGGCAGCAGGGCATGGAACAGAGCAGGAACTTTTCTTGTATAACCAGGTACAGATGAAAATCAGGACCAGGCTCAGTAGGCCGTGTGTCTTCCAGTTATAAAGATGGTGCAATGAAAGTCAGCACCAAGCGATTCTCCTTCAACATTCTCCTGGGGATTTTCATCACTTCTTTCCATGTTGGGTCTTCTGGTTCTTCTAACCCATCTCTTCCCCTTTCTTGTTTATCTCTTTTGTTTTTGTGGAGAACATCGCAATAACCTTTCAAGAAAAGATGCTTGGGAGGTCAATTTTTAGACTTTCCATGCCTGAAAATATCCTTATTCAACCTTCCCCCTTGACTGCTGGTTTGTCTTGGATATGAAATTCTAGGATGGAAATAATTTTCTTTCAATATTTTGAAATGATTACTCCTTTGTCTTCTTCCCTCCAGAGTTGTTGTTGATAAATCTAAAGCCATTGTGATTCTTGATGTTTTTGTGTGTGACTTGGTTTTTTCCTCTTTTCAAGTTTTTGGAATCTTCTATTTGTCCCCAGTGTTCTGGAATTTCACAGTAACTTTCCTTGTTGTGGGTCTGTAGGTTTTTGAAGCTTTCTTCCAACCTTCAAGTCAAGATCTTCAGTTCTGGCAACATTTCTAAAATTATTATTATTTTTTGTGGTTATTGATTATCTTCTCCCCTCCATTTTCTCATTTAGATGGTTGAGCTCCTGGAGAGTTTCTCTCATTTTTCTCATCTTTTCCAGCCCTTTTTTTTTTTTTTTTGCCCTCCTTATTGAGAGAGTTCCTCAAATTATCTTCAAACTTTTACATTGCATATTTTCCATTTATGCTTTCAGATTTTGAATTTCCAAGACCTTTTTTTCTTTTTCTGAATCTTCATTCCTTCCTTCCTTTTCCCCTCCATCCCTCTCTCCCTCTTTTCCTTCTATCCTCCCTTCTTTTTTAAAAAATAGCATTGTTGGTCTTCCCTGGTGGCGCAGTGGTTGAGAGTCTGCCTGCCGATGCATGGGACACGGGTTCGTGCCCTGGTCCGGGAAGATCCCACATGCCATGGAGCGGCTGGGCCCATGAGCCATGGCCGCTGAGCCTGCGCGTCCGAAGCCTGTGCTCCGCAACGGGAGAGGTCACAACAGTGAGAGGCCCGCGTACCGCCAAAAACAAGAAAAAAAATAGCATTGTTATTGTTTTAAGGATATATATTTTTTTAAGCATGACATTTAAATTTTTTATTTAGTTAGTTATTTTTGGCTGTATTGGGTCTTCGTTGCTGTGCACGGGCTTTCTCTAGTTGCGGTGAGAAGGGGCCACTCTTCGTTGCAGTGCAAGGGCTTCTCATTGCGGTGGCTTCTCTTGTTGCGGAGCACGGGCTCTAGACGTGTGGGTTTCAACAGTTGTGGCTCGCGGGCTCTAGAGTGCAGGCTCAGTAATTGTGGCGCACGGGCTCAGTTGCCCCCTGGCATGTGGGATCCTCCCGGACGAGGGCTTGAACCCACGTCCCCTGCATTGGTAGGGGGATTCTTAACCACTGCGCCACCAGGGAAGTCCCAAGAATATTTAATTTTTTAAAGATTTCAATGATAGTTTTTTAAAATCTTAATTAAAAATTTACATACAGTAGTATTCACTATTTTTGGTGTATAATTTGAAGAGTTTTAACCCATGTATAAAATATTCTCCCTGCATAGTGTCTATTTCCTCCAGGTTGCTTCTTTTCTCTTTTGTTTAAATGTGTTCGACATTTTTCTCAGATGTCTAGCAATTCCTGGCTCCCTGCTCATGATTAAGAATGGGGCCTAAGATACTAACTGGGGACTTTTTGAAAACATGGTGGGCCTTGTCAACTGGGAGCTTCACAGTGGGTAATGACGTGGGCCAATTGTTTGGGGTCAGATTCCCCAGTGAGGAGCCCTCCAGACTCTTGCATTCAGCATTTAGTATGTTTTTGGTATTTCCATCCTGTCTTATACCTTTAAATATATTTTTATTACTTATTAGCTAATGACAGTATCTAGTTACTATTCTGCTGGGAAAGATGAGAAAATCAACATATTTATACTATCTTCCACCATTTCTGCCTCTCCTTTACTGACTTTACTGAAGACAGTTTCTTTGATTATTTCTAAGTCTATTTCCTGGAACCAAAGTCGCTGCAGTCATTTTTGGCTCAGTTGTACACGTGAATGTATTCAGTGCTCACTACTGACTTTGTCGCTGTTATTGCTAGTTTTTCTGTTCATTTTGGCTGAAAATTGTCTTCTAGGACAGTGATTTTCCAACTTTTATGTTCTTAAGATTCACCTGGAGATCTTAAGACTCTGGTTCAGTAGGTCTGGGACGGGGTCTGAAAGTCTGAGTGTCTGACTGACATCTCCCAGGTGAGGCTGATGCTGCAGATCACACTGCAAGTGGCCAGATTCTAACAGGCTCTTCGTGAGTTCTGAAACTTTGAAAACATCTCTCTGATGCCTTGATACTTGTGTGAAATTTGGGCATGACATTTTTGGGTCACATTTTTTTCCTCAATGACTTTGCAGACATTGCTGCACTATCTGCTGATATTGAAAGTTTTTTGGAGATTCTGAAGGTAGCTTGATCTATCCCTTGCAGGTGGCTTGATTTTTGTGTGCTTGTTTCTTTTTGGCCTGGAAGCCACAAGATTGTTGCTTTGCTTTATCTCTGAAATTCAGTGTCTTTGCAGGTGATGTCTCAGTGCTGACTGATGGGTGAGAGCTCTTTTCTGGGATGTGGTGTGATGCTCTTTTAAATCCGTGGACTCAAAGTTTCTTCTGTTTCGCAAGAGTTACCTGAATCTTTTTGTTTTATTTTCATCTAAATCATTTTTTTAAAAATTGAGATATAGGACTTCCCTGGTGGCACAGGGGTTAAGAATCCGCCTGCCAGTGCAGGGGACACGAGTTCGAGCCCTGATCCGGGAAGATGCCACATGCCACGGAGCAACTAAGCCCGTGTACCACAACTACTGAGCCTGTGCTCTAGATTCCACAAGCCATAACTACTGAACCCACATGCCACAACTACTGAAGCCTGTGCACCTGGAGCCCGTGCTCCGCAACAAGAGAAGCCACCACAATGAGAAACCCACACACCTCAACAAAGAGTAACCCCTGCTCATGGCAACTAGAGAAAGCCCATGGACAGCAACGAAGACCCAACGCAGCCAAAAAATAAATAAACTTAAATTTTAAAAAATTGAGATATAATTTGCACACTGTTTTAGTATATTTATCCTTTTAAAGTATACAATTCAATGGTTTTAAAGTATAGTCACAAAATTGTAAAATCATCACTACTATCTAATTCCACAACATTTTCAACACCCCAGAAAAAACCCCATTCCACTTATTGGTCACTCCCCATTCCCTCCACCCCCACCACTGGCAAGCACTAATCTACTTCTGTCTCTATGGATTTGCCTATTCTGCACATGTCACATAATTGGGATCATATAAGATGTGACCTTTCATGTCCGGCTTCTATGGTCTGCATAGTGTTTTCAAGGTTCATCCATGTTGTAGCATATATCAGAATTTCATTGCTTTTTATGGCTGAACAGTGTTCTGTTGTATGGATAGATCACATTTTGTTTACCTGTTTATCAGCTGATGGACAAGGGTTCCTGCCACTATCTGAATCATTTTTGAATATTTCTTTTTTTCTCTTGCTTATCTTCTTCAGAGATTCCAGCTATTTGTCTAGTGGGATCTCTTTTGTTCTATGTCTGCCATTTTTCTCTAATCTTTTTTTCTGATTTGCTCGTTGTCAAGTCATCTTTCTTAATATTTTCTATCCTTTTCTCTCTGTCCCTGATTGTTATCCATAATACCTCATCCCCTCTTCATGGCTTCATATGTGGCCTTTATTTCAGGGATAGTCAAATTCTCCTCTCCCTCTTTTTCCTGAGCTCTGGTAGAAATAAAATGTTTTCATTTCTTTCTGCTGTCCTATCATTGCTTCACCAAGCACCTGCGATTCAGCTTTGAGACCTTGCATGATGGAGGTGATAGTTTTAGTATACTCTGTGAGTTCTTGGGGGCGTATCTTTGCTTATGATGCTCATCGTTTCTACAACAAAATCTTTTGGAGAGATGTCCTTCACTTGTTGATTTTTCCTCTTTCTTTTTTTCCTGCAGTATAGATTCTTTGCCTATTCATTTTGTGGTTGAATTCTTCTCGGATGAGCTGTTTTCACAAGGATGGTGTGGGGAGGAGCCAGGGTATTTGCATTATTTCATGGAGACGCCTCATAAGACAGGTGTGTGTGATTGAGGCTGCTGATCTCTCCTCTGCTGAGCTAACCAAGAGCGGCAGCTGCTTCCCCTGGAGCCCCTCCCTACTCCCCATGTTAGCCAGGCAGCAGTTTGCCAGGTCCTGCATGTAACCTCTTATCTCTCTGAGCACCTTATCTCCTTCCACTCTACTGTATCAAATGTTCTTGTTTTGTCCCAACCCCCACCCCGGGTTGGCCACCCACTTGCATGGGTCTGTCCTGCACTGGTCCTGCCTTGAAGGTCTCTGTGGATGGCCCAGTGTTCCCTGCCCCTGGCAGTTTTTCTCATTTTATTTCAGAGTTTGGAGTTAGAGGTTTTCCCTCATTTAATCAAAGACAGAGAGTTGCTGTTTCTCATTTTCTTTTCTTTTCTTTTTTTTTTTAATGGATATGGGTCCCTTAAAAAATCTTTTTTAATTTAATTTTTAAAATTTTTACTATTTTCATTTTTGGCTGTGTTGGGTCTTCGTTGCTGTGCGCAGGCTTTCTCTAGTTGTGGTGAGAAGGGGCTACTCTTCATTGCAGTATGTGGGCTTCTTATTGCGGTGGCTTCTCTTGTTGTGGAGCATGGGCTCTAGGAGTGAGGGCTTCAGAAATTGCAGCAGGCGGGCTCAGTAGTTGCGGCGTGTGGGCTCAGTAGTTGTGGCTTGCAGGTTCTAGAGTGCAGGCTCAGCAGTTGTGGCACACAGGCTGAGTGGCTCTGAAGCATGTGGGATCTTCCTGGACCAGGGATCGAACCCGTGTCTTCTGCATTGGCAGGCGGATTCTTAACCACTGCACCACCAGGGAAGCACGTGTTTCTCATTTTCTTTGCTGCTTTTGATGGGTTTGGGAGAAGAGGCAGACAGGAAGTCATTAGGAATCCTTTCTCACATGTAATTCCAATAAAAAGAATGACGAAAAGCAAATTAAATACATGTAAATTTCTGAATTCAGTTAAAAATCTTTACAGGGATATCCCCCACCCACACACTCCAGTTTATGATAGTAAAAATAAACGAAGTGCCCCAATGTCTCTAAAACCAAATTTCAACTGTATTATATAGTTCATGTTTTAAGTCAAACTATGCCAAACATTGCTTCTGAATTTGGAGAAAATTCAGCCGTCTCCATAACATGGTAGAAAAGAGTTACCTTACAGAAAGGCAGAAATACTACTTGATATAAAGGAGCAATGGGTGTAAAACACTTGGCAAAGTGTTGCTCCCATTTGAAATCAACATTGGGTTTTTCTCTTTGCCTCTTCTCCTTCCCAGTCACAATGGGGACCTGGCCAGGCTGGACCAGGTCCTGGGCAGATACTGTTTTGGAGGGAAATGGAGCTCTCCATCAGGATTGGGCCCTTAGGACAGTCACTGGGACAGCCATCCCCCACCTGGTGCTGTTTTTGGCCCTTGCAGGTCTGTGTCTAATTGCCTGTGGCCTGGGCCTCTCTCTCTGGAGCACTGTGACCTGGAGGGGCCCAGAGCTCTTTGCAAGGCTGGTAAGAGACTGGTAATAACTGAAGTCACAGTCTCAGGGCTCTCAGCCTTGTGTGTTCCAGCTCAGCCTCTAAAGCCAGTTCTCCAGGCCATCTGGCCTCTGTCACCACTTTGCTTGGTGTTCTCCACCTATGCCCACCCCCTGAAACGGCTACTGGAGTCCTCACGGCAGCTTTTTCACAGTCTTCCCCCCAGCTTAACTGAAATCTGGCTTCCCTCCCCCGTTGCCCCTCATCCTCCCTTGTCCTGAGCCTCTTGGTGCAGAGCTTGCATTGGAGTGTCCAAATGCTGCTGCCCCTCCCTGCAATTCTGCTCTGCAGTCCTTCTGAAATCCTGTTTGGGCTCATCACCCTCCCCCGCACTACTCACCACCACTTTGGGAGTTCTGGGGCTGTGGCTCTTAGCTTCTGCTCCATGCCTGGGAGATTTCCAGGGCCCACCCTGCTGTGAAGGGTTACCTCTGTGGCTCCCTTGGCTGCCCACAGCACACCGGTCACCCCCAATATGGCCCTGACTCCTGGGCATAATTCTCTTCATGTGATTGTCTCTACAAGCCCCCTGGAAGCTCCTCTCCCAAGATAGAGTCTTAGTCATCTGTATCCCATTGTCAAAGTTAGGGGCAGCCTATTGACCAGCACAATCTGTTTTAAGAATAAACAAGACTGGAAGTTAGGAATGTAGAGAAAGAAGCACAGGCTCTGCTTCCCTCTGCTGTGGCTCAGCGTGCCCCTTCCCCAGGCTGGAAGCTTTTCTCCATCTGGCAGTCTCAGGGGACACTTCCTTGCTCCTCCTTCCTCCCTCCATAGCCCTTAACTTCCAGAACAAGTCCTCGGGCCCTGCTTCCAGTTTTCCTTTCTGCTTAGGGAAGGAGACTGGAGGCCTGCGCGGGCTGTGGCCGGTAGTGGGCAGGCACCCTCCCAGCTGGCAGGGGATTGCTGCCTCCCCTCCGTGCCTGGGGCCGGTTTTGGAGGCTCAGGTGAGATTAAGTAAGGGTGCATTGGTGCTGAGCCCTGAGCCCTGCTCTGCAGCCTCCAGCAAAGGATTTGACTACTGACTCAAGTAGGGTACCTGCCATGCGGAAGAAGCCTCATGCGGGCAGGAAGGGGTGAGGCTCCTGAGGTGGTGAGGTGTCTTGCCTCTCCTTTGGTGAGAGGCTCTTGGGGGCCAATGAGGAGGGAGGCCAAGCTGGGGCGTGGGAAGAGCTCGAGAGGGAGAGTTGGGAGCCCAGGTTGGGATCCCCTCTAGGCAGGTATTCATTGCTGACTGCTGTCAGCTCTTCCAGTCCCAAGGTCACAGGTAGAGGGAGCAGATTGTCTGGGAACTTTCCTGGGACTAGAAAAGAGTGGGTGGTTAGTCAAAGAGTTGTGTTTCACCAGGTCTGATTCTTCCACCCATTTATCCCTGCAAATATACAAAAGCAAAGAAATACAACAATGGACTCACATGTACCCATTCTCTAGATTGAATAATTACCAAGATTGTGCTGTATTTACTTTGTTACTTTTTCTTTGCTGAAGTATTTTAAGGCAAAGCTCAGACATTTTGCCATGTCACTTCTAAATACTTTGTTATGCATCTTTCAAAAATATGACAGCTACTTTCATACCATAATGCCATTATCATACTTAACAAAATTAACAATGGTTCCTTGGTATAAACTAGTATCAGTTCATAGTTGAACTTCTTTGGTGTAGTTTTACTACTGTTTGTCATGTAAGACCCAACATTTGGTTGTGATAGCTCTTAAGTCTGTTTTGATGGACAGCGTTCCCCCTTTTATTCTGGGTCAATGACATGTTGCTGACACTGGTCATCCTGTATAATGGCTCTCAGACTCTCAATCTGTTTATCTGTATAGTAGATAGTGTTGCTGCCCTGCCAGACTCCCTTTACTGGCACACCCAACATTTTAAAAAAATTAATTAATTAATTTTTATTTATTTTTGGCTGCGTCGGGTCTTAGCTGGGGCATGCGGGATCTTCGTTGAGGTATGTGGGATCTTCTGTTGCGGCGCACGGGCTCTTTGTTGTGGTGTGTGGGCGTCTCTCTAGTTGTGGCCTGCGGGTTTTCTCTCTCTAGTTGTGGCACACAGGTTCCAGAGCGCATGGGCTCTGTAGTTTGTGGAACGTGGGCTCTAGGCTCTAGTTGAGGCGCACGAGCTCAGTAGTTGTGGCCCACGGGTTTAGTTGCCCCACAGCATGTGGGATCTTAATACGCCGAAGAGAGATCAAACCCATGTCCCCTGCACTGTAAGGTGGATTCTTTACCACTGGACCACCAGAGAAGTCCCTGGCACACCCAACTTTTGTCTGCAGTGAATGTTGGCTGTAAGGGCTCACAGCTGCCTTCTACTCAGGGCAATTGCTTGTAGAAAGTTGCTCTTAGCCAACCCGAGCTCACCCTCTTCATGGCCCGCAGCCAGTGATTGACAGGGGTACTAAAGCCTAGCTTCCTTGACCTGAGGAGGGACAATACTGTAGTAGTGCTCATGCTCCAGAGCTTTCCAGGGGACTAGGCAGAGCCTAGACTTCAACTGAAAGCACTCATTTCCTCGGCTTCTTCCCCTGTCCTACTCTGCCTCCCTCAGTTCCTTGCAGGTTTCTTTTGAGAGCACTTACATGAGAATCCTAGGGTCAAACTGTGCTTCTAGGAGACCTAAGTCTATTTTCTTCCTCAGAGTGTCACTTAACTTTTACTTTGATTTCTTGAATAACTACAAATGGAAATGAACTCTGGAGGCCTAGTCAGAAGCAGGTTCAACTCTTTATAGCAAGATTACTTCATCATATTGTAAGCCATCTGGAGGCATAGGCGATCAATGAATTCAGTCTGATCTCTCTGTTGTGAAGTCCTCTATCAACCTCTCATCTAGACACTCCATCCATTGATTATTCCCTGACTCAGTTACTGCACTAAGGGTGGCAAGGAGGATATTTTTCTAATTCTTTTTCTAACATCATTTCTTCCATATTTATCACCTGGAATATTTCCATAGGGAAGAATTTTCCCCGATCAATGAAAGCGATTTGGTTGTCCTGCAATGCAATTTATTCAGGAAAGGTTAGTTTCTTTCCTGTTAATTGACAATGCTCAGTAAAGAGGTGATGCCCTTTACTTCCTGGTTCTGTTACCATTATTACGCATGTCATCGTTTATTTCAGTATCAAAATATATGTGTATAAAAATTGAGATAAAACTCATATGGGCTTCCCTGGTGGCGCAGTGGTTGAGAGTCCACCTGCCGATGCAGGGGATACGGGTTCGCGCCCCGGTCCGGGAAGATCCCACATGCCGTGGAGCAGCTGCGCCCGTGAGCCATGGCTGCTGAGCCTGCGCGTCCGGAGCCTGTGCTCCGCAACGGGAGAGGCCGCAACAGTGAGAGGCCCGCGTACCGCAGAAAAAAAAAAAAAAAACAAAAAACTCATATAACATAAAATTCACCATTTTAACCTTTTAAAAGCATACAATTCAGTGGTTTTTAGTATAATCACAATATTGTGCCACCATCATCACTATCTAATTCCAGAACATTTTATCACCCAAAAGGCAACCCCACCCATTAAGCAGTCACTCCTCATTACTCCCCAGCCCCAGCCCCTGGAAACCATTAATCTACTTCCTGTCTCTATGGATTTGCCTATTCTGGACATTTCATATAAATGGAATCATACAATATGTGGCTTTTTGTGTCGGGCTTCTGTCCCTTGGCTAAATGTTTTCAAGTTTCATCCGTGTTGTAACATGTATCGGTACTTCATTATTATTCATTCACTATTGACTGATATTCCACATTTTGTTTATCCATTAATTGGTTGATGGATATTTGGGTTGTTTCCATTTTTTGGCTATTAGGAATAATGCTGCTATGAACATTGAGGTACAAGTTTTTGTGTGAACATATCTTTTAAAGTAGCTAGAGGTAGAATTGCTGGTCATATGGTAACTCTATGTTAACTTTTTTTTTTTTTTTTGGCTGCGTCCTTGTTGCTGCACGCAGGCTTTCTCTAGTTGTGGTGAGTGGGGGCTACTCTTTGTTGTGGTGCACAGGCTTCTCATTGTGGTGGATTCTCTTGTTTCGGAGCATAGGCTCTAGGTGTGAGGGCTTCAGTAGTTGCAGCATGTGGGCTCAGTAGTTGTGGTTTGCGGGTTCTAGAGCACAGGCTCAGTAGTTGTGGCGCACGGGCTTAGTTGCTCTGCAGCAGGTGGGATCTTCCCGGACCACGGCTTGAACCTGTGTCCCCTGCATTGGCAGGCAGATTCTTAACCACTGCGCCACCAGGGAAGCCCTATGTTACCTTTTTAAGGAACTGCTAAACTGTTCTCCACAGCCTCTGTTCTGTTTACATTCCCACCAGCTATGTGTGAGGGTCCCAATTTCTCTACATCTTCATCAACACTTATTACTTACCATTTAAAAAATTATGTCCAGTGCTTCCCTGGTGGCGCAGTGGTTGGGAGTCCGCCTGCCAATGCAGGGGACGCGGGTTCGTGCCCCGGTCTAGGAAGATCCCACATGCTGCGGAGCGGCTAGGCCCGTGAGCCATGGCCACTGAGCCTGCGCGTCCGGAGCCTGTGCTCCGCAAGGCGAGAGGCCACAGCAGTGAGAGGCCTGCGTACCGCAAAAAACAAAACAAACAAACAAACAAAAAATTTTGTCCACTCTGGTGAGTGTCAAGTGGTATCTCATGTGGTTATGACTTGCATGTTCCTAATGCTAATAATGTTGATCATCTTTTCATGTGCTTATAGGCTATTATATATCTTTGGAGAAATTTCTACTTGAATCCTTTGCCCATTTTAATTTTTATTGGATTGTTTCTCCTTTTGTTGTGGAGTTGTAAGAATTCTTTATAAGTTCTATCCAGACTAGACTCTAGGCTTTCTGCTGTCTTGATGCTATCCTTTGATGTACAAAAGTTTGAAACTCCCCCATTTATTGAGATATATTGACAAATAACATTGTGTAACACTGTATAAGTTTAAGGTGTACAATGTGGTGATTTGATATACATGTATTTTGTGAAATGATAACCATATTAAAGTTAGTTAACGCATCCATCACCTCATATATCTACCATTTGTGTGTGTGTGTGTGTGTGTGTGTGTGTGTGTGTGTGTGTTTGGTGAGAACATTTAAGGTCTATTCTCTTAGCAAATTTCAAGTATACAATACAGTATTGTAAACTATGGTCACCATACTGTACATTAGGTCCCCAGAACTTCTTCTAATTGCAAATTTGTATCATTTGACCAACATGTCAAATCTCCCCATTCTCCCCGCTCCGAAATCCCTGGCTACTCTCTGTTTCAATAAGTTCAGCTTTTTTAGATTCCACACATAAGTAAGATCATACAGTATTTCTTTCTCTGACTTACTTCACTTAGCATAACACTTCAAGGTTCATCCATGTTGTCACAAATGACAGGATTCCCTTATTTTTTATGGCTAAATAATATTTGTGTGTGTGGGTGTGTCCATATCATCTTCTTTATTCATTCGTCTCTAGACGGACACTTAGATTGTTTCTACATGTTTGCTATTGTGAATAATGCTGCAGTGAACATGGGGGTGCAGATATCTTTTCAAGATAGTAATTTTATTTCCTTTAAATATGTATCCAGAAGTGGAATTGCTTGATCATATGGTAGTTCTATTGTTAATTTTTTGAGGAACTCCATACTGTTTTTCTTTTTTTAAAAAATTTATTTATTTTTGGCTGCTTTGGGTCTTCGTTGCTGAGCGCAGGCTTTCTCTAGTTGTGGTGAGTGGGGGCTACTCTTTGTTGTGGTGCACGGGCTTCTCATTGCGGTGGCTTCTCTTCTTGCGGAGCATGGGCTCTAGGCACGCAGGCTTCAGTAGTTGTGGCTTGCGGGCTCTAGCACAGGCTTAGTTGCTCCGCGGCATGTGAGATCTTCCTGGACTAGGGCTCGAACCCATGTCTCCTGCATTGGCAGGCGGATTCTTAACCACTGCGCCACCAGGGAGGTCCCTCCATACTGTTTTAAATAGTGACTGTGCCAGTTTACATTCCCACCAACTATGCATAAGTATCCCTTTTCTCCACATCCTCTCCAACACTTGTTATCTCTTATCTTTTTAATTATAGTCATTCTAACAGGTATCAGATAATATCTCATCATAGTTTTGATTTGCATTTCCATGATAATTAGTGATGTTGAGCATCTTTTCATGTACCTGTTGGTTATTTGTATGTCTTTGGAAAAGTGTCTTTTCAGGTCCTCTGCCCATTTTAAAATCCAGTTTTTTCTATTGAGTTGTTTGAGTTCCTTATATATTTTGGATATTAACTCCTTATCAGATACATGGCTTACAAATACTTTCTCCCATTCCGCCACCAGGGAAGCCCCAGTATGGAAATTTTAACAAAATTAATTTTTCTGATTAATGAACTTGGGACATTTTTCCATTTATTTGTGTCTTCTTCAATTTCTTTCACCAAAGTGTTATAGTTTTCAGTGTATAGATATTTAACTTCTTGGTTAAATTTATTCCTAAATGTTTTATTTTATTGTGAATGGGATTGTTTTCTTTATTTCTTTTTATATATTTCATTGTTAGTGTATAGAAACACAACTGATTTCTGTATGTGGACTTTGTATCCTGCAACTGCACTGAAATCATTGATTTGTTCTAACAGTTTGTGTGTGTGTTTGTGAAATCTTTAGCATTTTCTATATATTCGATCATATCACCTGCAAAGACAATTTTACTTCTTCCTTTTCAGTTTGGATGCCTTTTATTTCTTTTTCCTGCCTAATTGTTCTGGCTACGACTTCCAGTACTATGTGGAATAGGAGTAGTGAGGGGGGCACCTTTGTCTTATTCCTGATCTTAGATGAAAAGCTTTCAGCCTTTGACCACTAAGTGTGATGTTGGCTATGGGCTTGTCCTATATGGCCTTTATTATGTTGAGATATGTTCCTTCTGTACCCAATTTATTGTGAGTTTTTATCATGAAAGAATGTTGTATTTTGTCAAATTTTTCTGCATCTATTGAGGTAATCATATGATTTTTTATCTTTCACTCTATTAATGTGGTGTATCATATTTATTGATTTGCATATGATGAACCAACCTTGCATCCTAGGGATAAATCCCACTTGAACTTGATGCATGATCCTTTTAATGAGCTGTTGAATTCAATTTTTTCATATTTTGTTGGTAATTTTTGCATCTATATTCACCAGAGATATAGGCCTGTAGTTTTCTTGTAGTGTCCTTATCTGGTTTTGGTTTGAGGGTAATGCTGGCCTCATAAAATGAGTTTGGGAATGTTCCCTCCTCTTCAAATTTTTCGAAGAGTTTGAGAAGGATTGGTGTCAATTCTTCCCTAAATGTATGGTAGAATTCACCAGGGAAACCATCTGGTCCTGAGATTTTCTTCATTGGAAGGTTTTTGATTACTGATTCAATCTCCTTACTTGTTATAAGTCTGTTCAGATTTTCTATTTTTCCATGATTCAGTCTTGGTAGGTTGTATGCTTCTAGGTGTTTATCCATTTCTTCTAGGTTGTCCAATTTTTTGGCATATAATTGTTCATAGTAGTCTCTTTGATCCTCTGTATTTCTGTGGTATCAGTTGTAATGTCTCCTCTTTCATTACTGATTTCATTTATTTTTATCTTCTCTTTTTTTCTTCGTCTAGCTAAAGGTTTGTTAATTTTGTTCATCTTTTAAAAACCAGTTCTTAGTTTTGTTGATCTTTTTTATTGTTGTTATGGTCTCTATTTCATTTAATTCTGCTCTGATCTCTGTTATTTCTAACTTCTGCTAACTTTGGGCTTAGTTTTTTCTTTTTCTAGATCCTTGAGGTGTAAAGTTAGGTGGTTTATTTGAGATTTTTCTTTTTTTAAATATAGATGTTTATCACTATAGACATTCCTCTTAGAACTGCTTTTGCTGCATCCCCAAAGTTTCTGTATATTGTTTTTCCATTTTTGCTTATTTCAAAAATTTTTTAACCTTCCCTCTTGATTTCTTCTTTGATCCATTGGTTGTTCAGGAGTGTGTTGTTTCCTTTTTACATACTTGTGAATTTTCCAGTTTTCCTCCTGTTATTGATTTCTAGTTTCACACCATTGTAGTACAAAAAGATACTTGGTATAATTTCACTCTTTTTTAAATCGCTAAGATTTGTTTTGTGACCTATACTGATCTATCTTGAAGAAGGTTCTGTGTTCACTTGAGAAGAATGTGTATTCTGTTCTGTTGGATGGAATGTTCTGTATATGTCTGTTAGGTTCATATGATCTAAAGTGTAGTTCAAGTCCAATGTCTCCTTATTGATTTTGTCTGGATGATCTATCCATTGTTGAAAGTGGGGTATTGAAGCCCCCTATTATTATTGTATTGTTGTCTATCTCTCCCTTCAGATCTGTTAGTGTTTGCTTAATATATTTAGGTGCTTCAGTGATGGATGCATATATATTTACAATTGTTATATGTTCTTGATGAACTGACCCCTTTATCACTGTACAATGACCTTCTTCGTCTTTTGTACAGTTTTTGGTTTAAAGTGTATTTTGTCTGATATAAGTACAGCTACTTCTGCTCTCTTTTCATTTCCACTTGCATGGAGTATCTTTTTCCATTCCTTGACTTTGAGCCTATGTGTGTCCTTAAAGCTGACATGGGTCTCCTGTAGGAGGCTTGTATTCGAGCAGGGGTCCCCAAGCCCTGGGCCATGGACTGGTACCAGTCCACGGCCTGTTAGGAACCGGGCTGCACAGCAAGAGGTGAGGGGCAGGCGAGCGAATGAAGCTTCATCTGCCACTCATCATCACTCCCCTTGCTCACATTACCACTTGAACCATCGCTCGCAATACTGCCTAAACCATTCTCCCCGACCAAACCCCTCCATCCATGGAAAAATTGTCTTCCACGAAACCAGTCCCTGGCACCAAAAAGGTTGGGGACCGCTGTATTAGAGTCTTGTTTTTTTAATCCAGCCAGCCACTCTATGCCTTCTGATTGGAGAACTTAATCCATTTACACTTAGAGTAATTATTGATAGGTAAGGACATACTAATGCCAGCTCATTGTTTGCTAGATGTTTTGTTGTTCCTTTATTCCTCTCTTGCTGCCTTCCTTTGTGAGTTAAATTTCTGTGCTGGTATGCTTTGATTCCCTTCTGCATATCTTTCATATATCTACTATAGGTTTTGCTTTGTGGTTACCGTTAGCCTTACATAAAACATCTTATCGATATTACAGTCTGTTTTATGCTGATAACAACTTAAATCACGTACAACAAGTTTACTCTTTTTTCCCCCTTCCTTTTATGTTTTTGATGTCATAATTTACCTGTTTTTATGTTGTGTACTTATTAACAACTTATTATAGCTACAGTTATTTTAATACTTTTGTCCTTTAACCTGTATAGTAAAGTGGTTAATATACCACCATATTACAGTATTAGAGTATTCTGAGTTTGACTATATACTTACCTTTATCAGTATTATCATGTTGCTAATTAGCGTCCTTTCATTTTAGCTTGAAGAACTCCTTTCAGCATTTCTTTCAAGACAGGTCTAGTAGTGATAAACTCCCTCAGATAAACTCCCTCAGCGTTGTTTGTCTGGGAAAGTCTTTACCTCTCCTTCATCTCGGAAGGACAACTTTGCCATATAGAGTATTCTCACTTGGCAGTTTCATCCTTTCAGCACTTTGAAAATAACATCCCCCTCTCTCCTGACCTGTTAGGTTTCTACTGAGAAATCCTCTGATAGTCTTATGGGGTTCCTTTATGAGTTACAAGTTTCTTTTTTCTTGCCCCTTATAAGATTTTCTCTTTGTCTTTGTCTTTTGACAATTTTACTACAATACGTCCTAAAGAAGATCTCTTTAAATTGTTTGGTGACCAGATGAGCTTCATGAACTTGGATAGCCAAATCTCTTCCCAGATTTGGGGAGTTCTCAGCCATTATTTCTCTAAGTAAGTTTTCTGCTTCCCGCCCCCCTTTTCATTCTGAGATTCCAATAATTTGCAGATTGTTTCTTTTGATATTATCCCACGGATCACATAGGCTTTCTTCACTCTTTTTCACTAGTTTTTCTTTGTTCTCCCTGACTGGATAATTTCAAAGGTCCTGTCTTCTAATTCCAGATTCCTTCTTCTGCTTGATCCATTCTGATGTTGATGCTCTCTATTGCACTTTTCGTTCACTCATTGTACTCTTCAGCTCCAGAATTTTGATTTGGTTCTTTTATATGATTTCTCTTTGTTAACGTTCTCATTTTATTTGTGTATCATTTTCCTGATTTTGTTCAACTGTCTTTCTATGTTTTCTTGCAGCTCATTGAGCTTCCTTAAAACAACTATTTTGGGGCTTCCCTGGTGGCGCAGTGGTTGAGGGTCTGCCTGCCGATGCAGGGGACGCGGGTTCGTGTCCCAGTCTGGGAAGATCCCACATGCCGCGGAGCGTCTGGGCTGGTGAGCCATGGCCGCTGAGCCTGTGTCCGGAGCCTGTGCTCCGCAACGGGAGAGGCCACAACAGTGAGAGGCCCGCATACCGCAAAACAAACAAACAAACAAACAAAAACCCCAACTCTTTTGACTTTTTATCAGGAAAACTATAGATCTTCATGTCTTTGGTATTGGTTACCAGAAGATTATTGTGATCCTTTGGTGGTGTGATAGTTCCTTGATTTTTCATGTTCCTTGAAGTCTTGTGATGCTGTCTTCACATTTGAAGTAGCAGTTACCTCCTCCAGTCTTTACTCATTGACTTTGGGAGAGAAATACCTTCTGTCAGCCCTGCTAGGGATTCTGAGGTTTCTGGATATGCCTACTGTACATTCCTTGTTGCCTCTTGTGACAGAATTCTTAAGCTTATATGCCTTCTTTCCATCCTGCAATGCACCAGGCCAGAGGCTGACAGACTTCCTTTTGCTTTTCCAAGGATAGAGCTAAAGCTTGAGTTTGTGGTCTCTCCCTGGCCAGCAGATTTAGGCAAGCTTTCTACACATGTTCACTACTGTCTGCCAGAGCTTGCTCTCACCACCATCAGGAGTGCATTCAGGGAGATAAGCCATAGGGAGGTGTGTAGATGAGGCACATGGAGCATCGGCAGTGCCTGTGGGCCATTTGGAAGGATTCAAAGGTAAAGTGTCCCCAGCAGCTCATGACAGTTAGTAGGACCCATGTCCCTTTAATGTCCTCTGAGGGTCCTATGTGCTCTCACCAAGCCTCTTCCCACCCCCAAGTCATGTAGCTCACAACTCAGTACTCTGGATGGAGCAAGAGAGAAATGACCTCTTTGACAGGATCTCACACTGCTGGAGAAGCTGGGTGCTCACTCACACACTCTCACTTTACCCTGAAGGAGAAATCACTGACCAAGAAAATGATTTCTTAGCATTGAGCTGTGCCAGTTTGGGGGACAGGTAATGCAGGTAAAGTCAAACTGTTCCTCTTACCCTCTCCAATGTGTCCAAATGTGTATTTTTCTGCTCCAACTATGTGCTGGAATTTCTCTTCTGGAAACCTGGATTTCCACAAAGGCTCTCTTATTCATAAGTGATTGTCTAAGACAGTGTTCTCCAGGGACAGAGGCCCACTCCTTCCTCATAATCTTTATCATGCCTCCTGGATATGCACAACTGTCATTTTCTCACATTTATGTCAAGTCGAGTGTTGCAAAACAGCTCCAAGCTCTTTCATCCAACCAGTTTGCCTATCCAATATATCCCAAAATTTAAACTACAGAAACTGTGGCACTGTTACTGTTGTCAAATAATTTGAAAAAAAATAACACAAAAAAAGGACAAACAATATACTTGCAGGTCACCAGTCTTCAGCCTCTGATAACAGCCTACTTCTAGTTGTCCAACTTGCAGTAGGTATATTCACTTCCATCCGTTGTTTGATCTAACTTTCCTCCTGTCTTCATCTTACTCATGCTACACTTATTTTCCTGATTCCTTTCTTTTTCAAAGTCTCTGTCTTACAGTGTTATATATTCATGGGTATTGGATTATATTTTGAATTATATTGAAATCTTTTGTACATTTGCATCTCTACAGGCTCCATTTCCCCAAAATGGAATTCATTCCCTATTCTTCATATTTAAACCATTTCATCTTTCAATGTTCTACTCATGTACTCTCCCTTTTATAAAGACCTCCTTGGCATCCCTTTTCCCATTCATCAATCCATCCATCCATCCATCCATCCATCCACCCAGGTCTCACCCCATTCCGAATTCTGAGAGCTCTGAGTACCCCATTTGTTAGATCACTTGGGACCTCGTCAGGCGTACACTTCTTGCTCTTTGTCGTGGGTTGAATGATGGCTCCACAGAAGACATGCCTATGCCCTAACCCCTGGACCCTGTAAATATGAACTTATATGGAAAAAAAGGTCTTTGTTGATATAATTAATTTAAGGACCTTGAGATGAGGTCATCCTGGATTACCTGGTTAGGTCCTAAATCCAAATGACAAGTATCATATGACACAGAAGAGGGGACACAAGAGGAGGAAATGGAGGCAGAGATTGGAGTGTTGTAGACAAAAGCCAAGTAATACCTGGAGCCACCAGTAGCTGGAAGAAGATGAAGGATTCTCTTCAAGAGCCTTTGGAAGGAGTGCAGCCCTGCTGACACCTTGATTTTGTACTTCTGGCCTCCAGAACTGTGAGAGAATAAACTTCAGTTGTTTTAATTTACCATGTTTTATGGTAATTTGTTATGGTAGCCACAAGAAACTAGAAATTCAAATGGCCAGCTCTTTAAAATCAGAGGCAGTGTGTTTTACCTCTTTGTATGAGGTCTTTCCTCTACCTGGAGAAAAGTAGCCAGAACAGAGAAAAGAACACCAAGAACTGAGTTGAATTGACCAGGTTTCAGCATGGCCCATCCCTTATTAGCTGGCTCTCTTTTCTAAATCAGGGACACATGCCATTTCCTCTACAGAGTGACTGTGAAGGTTTCATGTGGAAATGGATAGGGAACTCTCTTCTACTGTGTGTGTGCAGCTCTCCCATATACTCACTGTTGCTCTTTTGTGACTTGTTTCCCTATTGAAGTGTCAGGATAAGGTCTCAACTCTGTGGGTAGAGGACAGGGTCCCTCTGGAAAGGGTGGTCATTCTGGGGTTAATCACTGGGGAAGAGGCAAGTCCTAGACATGAAATCATAAATTAGAAAGCAGCCTCTCTGAAGTTGGGATTTTGCTATAGTGGCCTTCTTTCGGCTTCCCCAAATAGCCATGTTCTTTTTTGTTTTAGGGCTTCTGTATGTGCTATTCCCTCTAGCCAGAACATTCTTCCCCCAGCTAACTCCTATCCTCTGTCTCAGTTCTAAAAAGCAGCCTTCCATTACTACCTAGATTAGGCCAGGACTCCTGACATATTGCCCTTAGCCCATGCCCTTCTCCTCAGAAGCATGCATCACCCTACGTCTTGTTCAACATTCTGCCTCATTTGGTGTCATACCACAGGTTCCATGGGCAAGAGTGTGCCCACCTGGGTCTTGTGCTTCTCCTGCAGCAGAGAGCAGAGCACCCTCCCCACCCCCACCCCCAGCTTCAGATAAGGGAAGTGACCCTAAGGTCATATTCTCTGGTTAGAGGTTACTCTCCAGTGGTCCCAGCCCCCAGCCTTCAGTTAAGTCTCACTTATACTTTCTGAGGCTAATTGTGGCCAGACACACCAGTAAGCAGCACCCCTGAGGCTTGCAGTCATCCCTCAGGAGTATCCTAGGGGAGGGTGCATCTATCACAGAGGCCAGGGCTTTCACAGCTGCCCCACCCTATGGGGAGTCTCCCTCATTGATATTCCTGACATTGACAATTTGGACTTGATTTTATTGAGGGTGCCAACCAGTGAATTTCCTTATAACAGAAAATGTCAAATTCATGTGAGAGATGGCTATAATCCAACAGGGCAACCAACATAGGGCTTGGTAAAATGTGGACTAGATCAGGCAGAAGCAATGGGGGGTATCTACCCCTGTGTGCACTTGTGAAGGTTGAGTTACAGGAGATGCTGAATGTAATGGAAACATTGACTTGGAATCTTTAGGCATCTCCTGAAAGGATTAGCCAATGGCATCATAAAAAGAGAAAGAGGTCAACTGAAAAATAGCAGGACGACAGAGGTGCCCATCAGACTTCTTGAAGAACCCAGCAGTCCAGGTGATTGGAATAGGATAGTACATGAGCCTGACCAGAGCCCAGAGAGAGAGAAGGCGGGTTGAGCACAGGATCACCACCAACATTCAGGTTACCCAAAAGATGGGCCCAAATTGGACTTTTCTGGAAAAGGTTCCACATGTTGCTAAGGCTTCTGGGGTAAAAGTATTCTTCACCTCAACCATTTTGAGATCAGTCCCCCACTAATGCATGCAGGGCCTCAAATATTAACATCTGATTGGACACATATAATGAATTGCAGAGTAGGAGGCAATAAATATTTAGGTCAGAAAATTTGATAGTTATAATATATATTCACTCTTAGTTCACCCATCCTGTTTAACGTGGGGGTTGGGGTAACACTCACCCCGCTCCTGCTCAGTCTCACAGAGCAGCAAAGGAGCCTACAGCTCCTCCCACCCACATGTCTCCAGCTTGAAACCCATCCTCTCCCAAGTCCTGGCTCAGAAACCAGTTTAAAGAGGTCCTCTGTCCCCCCCACCCCACACACCAGTAACAAGGAAGTCCCTCAGGGTTGGGAGGGGTGGGAGAAGGCAGGAGACAGACCAGGCCAGGCCACTTCCCATTATTCAGCAGAAGGGGAATGAGTGGGGGCTAAGCCTCTGGTCTCTGGGGCTCATCTACACCAACTTCTTGGCTTTAAAGAAGCTCTTGAGGTGCTGCATCTGCCAGATGCCAGTGGCCACAAGGATGAAGGTCTGCAGAATGAACCACCACAGCACCCGTTGGTTGGTGCTCTCGCTGGTCTGCCGGAAGCGCTCCTCTCGCCACTGTGGGAGGGGAGAACAGGAAGGTGTGGCTAGAACTGAATTGACCCCCAGGGGAAGAGCTGAAAGAGCCACTCCCTGGGAGGTTACACATCCACTGTCCCAACTGGCCCAGCCCAGCCCCTCACCCTCTGGTACTCCTGCTCCTTCTGGATCTTCTCCACTTGCTCCACCAGCTGCTGTATGCGCAGATGCAGCAGGGTCAGCTTGTCATTGGCTACAAGTTCTGTATAATCATTGGTGTGTTCACCCAACTGCATGTCCAAGTGAATGGCCTGGGGAGCAGAGGAGCCAAGGGTGGGGTCAGGGAGCTCAGCTCCACGTACCTGCCAGAAACCCAGCTTCCACACACCAGTCTGGGCCTGACTGAACTGAGCAGTTCAGTGCCTCACACGCATTGATGTGAGGACTAGCTCTGCTCCAGGTGCCAAAACACCAGATCAAGGCCCTGCTTGCATGGAATTCCATGTCCAAAAGACAGAAGGGACAGAACAAAATGTGCAGAACAAAATGCGTATGACTCAGTGTTTGAGACAAGCAGCTCCTAGGAGTTCCATGTCAGTGGGAGGTGGTAATGAAGAGCCTGGGAGCATTCAGCTGCTGGACAGCTCTGAATTTTACATTATGAAGCTTGGTCTTTATTCTAGGGATGGCAGGGAGCCGAGGGATGATTTTAAGTCAGAGTGACTCCCTCCTGGGTCCCCTCTCATTCTTCAGGACCTGTCCTCTGTATGCTTACTTCATGGAAAGCCCAGCCCTCCTCAAGAGGCACCGCCTACTGAACCCTTTTCACCCAAGGGACTGAGATGTTAAGGGTTGGTGACTTTCCCCTCCATACTCACCAGCTTGCCATCATAGAAGAGGGCGAACCGGATGGACTCGAGGTGAAGGCAGATCTGGTGCTCTCCGGGAGACTGAGAAGTGAAGGTAAAGCTGCCCCGAGGGCCGTACTGACGAGCCAGCAGATTCTAGAGGAAACAGCCTCTGTGAGCACAGAGAAGCTGACCAGAAACCTGCTTCTAGGAGAGGAACTCTGGGGGTATCCCAGGTTCTGATCCCCACAGGCCAGACCAGTAGGGAGGGTGTGAGAAAATGGCATCAGTTTGGGCTTGAAAATCTCAGATCCCAGCACTGCTAGTACACAATACTCTACAGACTGCAAAGAGCATGGCCTTTCTTGAGCCTTCCTGCCTGTGAGGAGATGAGCTCTCCTCTGAGAAATGGAGGACTAGGGAGGACAAGACAATGACGCTGGAGACGTGGGGGTGGGAGGGCTGCAGGGAGTCAAGGCCTACCTCACCTTGTTCTCGGGGTCCTTCACGAACACGAACAAATTGATCCACTGCGGGGAGGGCTGGTACTTTTCCATAGCAGGGTCGTATAGCTCGGTCTTGTAGTTACCTAATGGGGAGGCAGCCTGAATGCATCCCCATCCACACTCACGACCAAGAGCCCGCCCAGGACCTCCAGGAGTCACGGGGGACGGGGGGAGGAACAGGAAGATCCGGGTGTCTGATTGCGGGGCTTGACCACAACCCTCTGCCTCTCTCCTTCCCTCTCCTGCCCCGCTTTTCTGCTGTCATCCGGGTCTGGATCAGACTTGCCTCCTCGGCGCCCCCCAACTCCGGCACAGGCAACGGAGAGCATGCTTTGCCCACACTGCTGTCCACCCATTTCCCACCCGTGCCTACCCCCGGCAGCAGAGGGGAGGTATGGGCCTGAGCTGATCCCGCGGGGCCTCATCCCCATTCCCTCTCAGGACTCTGGGTGCGGGGAGGGCAAGGCCGGGACTCTGGGTGCGGGGAAGGCATGGCTCGGGCGCACCTATGACCACTGTGCCATCGGGGATCTCCTGTATGAAGCACTTCTCCTCCAGCTCGCTGACCTTGAGGTAGAACGCGCCTCCGCCGCCTGTGAGCGCCAGCAGCTGCCCCAGCAGCAGCGGCAGGGCCAGTTCGGCTGCCCTCGCTCGGCCCCATCCCCGCCCGGGGCCGGCCCCGGGCCCAGCGCCTTGCGTCCCGCAGGCCCCCGCCACCTTCCCAGCCGAGTCCGAGGGTGTCTTTGCTGGGCCTGCGAGACTGCAAACTCGGGCACGGACTACAAATCCCAGGAGGCCCCGCGCGGACTCGCGTTGCGGAGGGGCCACGCGAGCTCCCACCCCACTAGCGGGGCGCTGCCCAGCGCTTTCCTTGCCCCGCCTCGCTTAATGCGCGCAGAAACCCAAGGAGGCGGGTTCTCTTAGTCCCATCTTGCTGATGTGGTAACAGCCTCAGAGAGAAGAAGGAAGGGACTAGCCCTCTGAAACTTGCAGGAGCGGCTGCCTGAGATGGGTGTTGAGAGTGTGGGCAGGTCCAGGCATGATCTGGACCTGAACCTCGAGGAGGTTAGAAGTGATGGTGAGACAGAATGAGAACTGCAGGGAAGCCCTGTGGGGTTCAGAGGCTGACGTAGTAGTTCAGGAAAGGAACGGAGAAATGTCCCTTTTATGGAAGGGGTAAGTTTGACTCAAGCTCTGAAGGATGGTTTAAAATCTCCCTGAGCAGTGACGGAGCAAGAACAATTTAGGTAGAGAGACCTAGAATTGCCTAACAGCAGTAGGCCAGTTAAGGGACTAGGGGAAGAAAGTTTATGGGCACATGGAGGGAGGAGGTAAGTTGGGCCGAATCACTGAGGGAGCAGGAGCTGCCAGGCCAACTTGCACAGGTGGGACTCTTCATCCAGTGGGACCAAAAGAAAAGACTGTGAGTGAGCCTGGAGGGTGAAAGAAGGCAGGAATGCAACTGGAAAAGGAAAGGGAATACACAACTGAAAGGTGTGGGAGGGTGGGGCCAGCATGACAAGACGGGGACCCAGGAATAGCAAATCTCAGGAATTCCGAAGCTCACGGTGCTCTGAGTAGGGCAGCGTATACTCAAACGTCAATATAAAGCAGTAGCCCTTCCCAGGTGGTGGGATGAAGTCCTCCACCATCTAGAGCCTGATGATAATAGATGCTCATTGGTTTATTCAGTAATATAAAATGATGATGAAAATAATAATACTTTTTATTCTTCTGTGCCAGCCACTGTTCTAAGCACTTTTAAATGTATTAACTAAATTAATATTTTAAAAACTCTATAAGGTAGACTCTAATAGGATTCCAGTTTAACAGTTGGGGAAGCAGTGGCAAAGAGAGGTTGAATAATAACTTGCCCAAGGTCATCCAGTGATAAGCGGCAGGCATTTGCTCACACAAACTCTGGGCATGACTTTACGATACATGTTGGACATGAATATGAGTAAAACCTGTCTCCTGTCCTCTAAGAGACCACTGAAAAGCAAAGGAGCAATGTCAATACAGTGTTTTAAGATTAATAATATGTTTTAGCTACCAGAAATTGTCCCCTCACTTCATCAGTGTGGCCCATTGATAATTCTAGGGGAATGTTTTTATTCCTTCACTGGGAATGATCTTTAAACGAAAATGACAGATGCAGGTGTTAACAAAGGCAGACACTTTAGAAAGGTCAATTAAGACAACAGCTGAAAAGCATCTGTTGGATTTGGGAACTAGCTGTTCATCAAGGGCATTCACCAGGAGCTGGGAGCAGGGGTGATGACTCAGGGCTTGGGAGGCAGGATGAGGTGCTGTCCACGGTCCTGAATCTTGATTGCCTGTACCACCGCCTGCAATAAGGGACTGGTTTTGTTGTTGTTGTTTTGCGGTACGCAGGCCTCTCACTGTTGTGGCCTCTCCCGTTGCGGAGCACAGGCTCCGGACGCACAGGCTCAGCGGCCATGGCTCACGGGCCCAGCCGCTCCGCGGCATGTGGGATCTTCCTGGACCGGGGCACGAACCCGTGTCCCCTGCATCGGCAGGCGGACTCTCAACCACTGTGCCACCAGGGAAGCCCTTGTTGTTGTTTTACATATAAATTTTCCAATCCCTCATGAACCAATACTTTTGTAAAAAAGAATAAAATATGAAACTGATTATGGGCTTGAATGTCACATCAATGTTAAATTTCTATAAAAGTTTCTAAGCGCTCAATTTCTGTGCTTATCTCATTGCAGACCTATAGCAAACACTCATGGACCAGCACTGGCCCACAGTGAGTAGCACTGTTTCATAGCCAGTGATCAGACTGCACACGGAAATCCCCTAAAGGGACAAAAGTGAAAAATTATTAGGGCCTGCAGTGACATGCATGTAAGGAGATAGTGCAGCAGTGACTTTACAGCAAGATTTCAAAGCCAAGACCCCAGATGTTGGGAAGGATGAGATGGTTCCCAAGTAGAAAAAGTACTGTGTTGATGATAAAATCTGATTCTGAGTGATGACAGGGCTGAGAATATAAGAGCAGAGAGCCCACCATTCTGGGGTTCTCCCACTTGACAGTGATCTCATTCCACACTGTCTGCCAAGACCACTGAACCTGGGTGCCATTTGTGAGATTTAAAGAAGACATTGGGGAACTGCATCTATTTGCCCTATCTGAGGTTCCCCTAAGATCGAAGACTCTGTCAGGCCTCTACTACATGCTGTTCCCTTTCTAAGGGATGTCCTGAACCCCCATTGCTGCCCTCTTTTCCACTTGCCTAATTCCTATTCACCCTTTCAAGACTCAAGTGCAGCATCCCTCTTTTAGGTGTTTCCTGCCCTGGGCTCCTTGGGACCTTGTGTTAACCATGTTGAATTATAATTGTCCATTCACATGCAAGTCTCTTGGGGCTGATAGCTGGAAGAGATGAAGACAGGTTTCTGCCACATATATTTATCTCTGTGCTCCCCAAAGCCTAGCGAAAATCTAGGAACAGTATGATTGTGCAGTGGATGTTTGGTTAGAGAAAGGGAAGAGAGAGGAAGGAGAAAAAGTAGAGGGGAGTATGGAGGGAAAGGGGGGGATAGAGAGAGGAAAAAGGAAGAGAAGTTGGAAGAAAAAAGAGAGAGAAAGAAGAAAGCAACGATGAAGGAGGTTGGAGAGAAAGAAGGAAGAAGAGTAATGGTGAGTCATAAGCCAAAATCTCCATACCTTGTGCCTGGCCTTTCTTATGATGTCCCCTCCTCATTATTCCCATTAGGCATCTCGAACTAGGGATGGTGGGGGTGGAGATACCTCATGGTTAGAATGTTCTTGCACATAAAATCAGAGCTTCCATGTGCAATTCTGCTCTGGTGCTGGGCGGATTCTGTTGGTGTGCTGGTGACCTCCACATCATCCCCAGGACACCACCATGCCAGTGTTCCTTCCTCTGGTCCACTGGTCTCTGCATTCTTCTTCCTCCCTGGCATGTAGAAAAATATTCCTTGTGACCATCTCCACAAAGGAATTTCCTATGAAAGTTCTTTTCCCTGTGCTTTCTTTCCCAGGACACCTAGGCACTGAAGGGTGTGTATGTGCTGAATCCAGGGATATCAAGAACAGTATCACGCTGGACCTGGAACCAACCACTGTTCCTGATTCATGCACCACCCCCACCACCCACCCCCACACAGGCTGACACTTATCCCTCTGACAGAATTCTTCCACTCCTGGTGAGTTTTCTCAGAGTTTTCTCACTGTCTCTCTTTCCAGTCCATCTCTCTTCAGGGTTTCAGGCAGTCCATCCCACAGGTCTGTGCCTGGCTTGGTCCTCCAACCCTCCTTCACTGCAGGGGTTCCCATAAGGAGGGCAAATCAAAGGGAATGGATGGGCTGTTCCTCAGTCCCTGAGAATCAGGAAGCCATTGATCCCAGGACTCAGAGGACCTCTAGAGGTAATGTGGCCAAATGCAACATACCAGTGCACTTAAGACTCAGCTCTACCCCAGCCAAAATACCGTTATACTTTCCCACAGTAAAATGTTTGCAGCATCCTCAAAGGTCTCCACTGTCTTCCAAACATCTTTTCTGGATGAGTAAAGAAATGCACAGACTTGGTTGAGGCACCAGGACTCCTCTCTGGGCTCAGTTTTCACCAAAGGTGAATCCTCTCCCCTCATGCCTGAGGTTGTATAGATGAACCTGGACAAGGGATGCAGCTTTCTCAGACATCTTTTATTTATCATCACCCTTTCTATCAAGTTCCCGAACTGGTAACCACTTCTGCCCTTGAATGAAGACTTTCTCTCCAGTCTTCCATGCAAATGGGAAACCTCATTCTTTTGGTTCAAAGACCATTCATTGTATAGAATGAGATAGAACCCAGGGAAAGAGGAGGGTAGGGGACATGATGGGGAGACCAAGGTGGAGGGAAGAGAGAAGAGGAAGATGGCAAATCCAGACAGTGACACTTCCTTACTTCCCCTTTCTTCCCCTTTCCTCTCCACTATTTCCTCCCTTCTTTTCCGTAGCGCCTCCCTCCTCCCTTTTTCTCTCTGATTTTAAAAGGCAACTTTTACTATTATTCAGGCATGGTGAGGCCAAAAGATCAGGAGATGATTACTATTAAAAAGATAGTTTGGGGACTTCCCTGGTGGTCCAGTGGTTAATACTCTGCACTTCCACTGCAGGGGGTGCAAGTTTGATCCCTGGTTGGGGAACTAAGATCCCACATGCCGCAGGGCATGGCCAAAAAAGAAAGAAAGAAAAGATAGTTTTTTACTCACAGTTCCCAAGCAGACTGGGTACACCAAGTCATGCAGGGCCACATGGGGAAACACCAGTGTTGGTCAGGAGGCAGAGGAGTGAGGGGAAAGCATGGATAAAAGCCTTTATTATGGTGTTCATGGGAAGGAGTGGGTGATTGGTTAGTTTGAATAATTTCAGCAGGCTCTGTGCTGTTGGGGCTGTCATGGGTTATCTGGTACCTGACCCTGAGGTGGTTCGGGCAGGAGGAATATTGGCTTGTTGCGTGAGAGTTCAATAAAGATGGTGGTTGGGGGCAGGGGGGTATGGGCTTTGGATTGGTTGGTTTACATATGAAAGGTACCCTCTCAGGTGAGTCCTTTGCTATCTCTAAGAACTAACCCTGGGAAGGGTAGTGAGGCCCCAGATGCCTAGGAACACAGAATATAAGAAAATATAGTTAATACACTCCTCAACCAGAGTCTGCACCACTGGGTCTCCAAAAGATCATGGCAGCATTCTCATCCCACCTACATTGAGGGTTTTACAAGTCAGGAGATGGGGAACAGGGTGGAACAGGTGAGGAGAAAGGTGGGTCACAGCCCTGCCTTCTCTTGGACTGGGGCGGAGCAGATTGGGGCCAAGGTTAAGAGGAAAGTAAGACAATTAGGTTTCTACTGCTGCCACTGCCAGGATACTGCTGCACTCAATCTGGCAAGTCCCAGCCATGTTTCTGGCTTTGAAGAACAGGTTCAAATGACCTAAGGTATGTCCTGGTCTCCATCCTTCCCCATCCACATCCCCAAAACTAAGATTCGGGATTCTGTACTGGCTCTGTCATTAGTTGACTGTATGACCTTGTACCTTACTTCCCTTCTCCGGTCCTCATGTTTTCCTGCCCCTACAGCTGCTCCAGATGAGGGCTCAGCCCCCTTGCTCCTGGTCCATGTTGCTGAACTCTCTGCCTCTCAGGGGGTTGTGTCAATCACTCCAGCTTACAGGTGCCAACTGTGTGAATATTTGTTGGTTGAATGGGCACTGCCACCACTGGAGAGGAGGAAGAGAACACCAGGACTGCTCCCTGAGTGTGGGAGAGGTGGCGCTGGTGTTTGCTTCCTGAGATTGGAGTCTCTTCATGAGGGAGCTTCTAACTTAAGGATATGTGGATGGAATCAAAGTGAAGTAAGTTCTTCAGTTACCATCAACACTGTGATGTCATTTGATCTCCAATTTCCCTGTTCCCCTGAATGTATGTCAAGAATAAACTCCAGGGCTTCCCTGGTGGCACGGTGGTTGAGAATCTGCCTGCCATTGCAGGGCACACGGGTTCGAGCCCTGGTCTGGGAAGATCCCACATGCCGCGGAGCAACTAGGCCCGTGAGCCACAACTACTGATCCTGCGCGTCTGGAGCCTGTGTTCTGCAACAAGAGAGGCCACGATAGTGAGAGCCCTGCGCACCACGATGAAGAGTGGCCCCCGCTTGCCGCAACTAGAGAAAGCCCTCGCACAGAAACGAAGACCCAACACAGCCAAAAAAATATACAAAAATAAATAAATTAATTAAAAAAAAAGAATAAACTCCATACCTGTGTCCCAAATTACACACAAACACACACACATTGGGTATACATTCATATTCTCCTACTGCTGCTTTCTTTCCTTTCCCTGTATTATTTAATCCCTCACGAACTTTTCCCCTGTTACTGTTCAGACTCCCATCTCTGAGTGTTCTCAAAGCTGTGGCCCTGGATTTAGGAAAACTGTTTGGGACATGGAACCCATGTCTGCTTTGACTATGTCCAATGCTCAGTGGGGGAGATTTCCAACAAGACTGGTAAAGGTCTAGATAGAAATTATTCTCTTTTTCTCCACTGCCACAGAAAGAGAATGGGCCAACAGTTGTCTACTTCTTACCATTCCAGTTCTCAATGTGGCGATTCTGACTTAAAGAACTCAGAGGAAACGAATGGAACAGACAAGACAGTGTGTCAGACAAAAAGCACACAGCCTGGTGTCAGCATAGCTTGGGAAATATGACATGTGTGAGATGTAGAGATATCCCTTTCCTCATCTCACAAGATATAGGAAAGCAAAGAACTTCCTGTAAAAGGGCTTTAGCAAAACCCAAATTTTAAGGCAATGACACCATTTGAAAACATCTAACTGGGCTTCCCTGGTGGCACAGTGGTTAGAGTCCGCCTGCTGATGCAGGGGACACGGGTTCGTGCCCCGGTCCGGGAGGATCCCACATGCCGCGGAGCGGCTAGGCCCATGAGCCATGGCCGCTGAGCCTGCGCGTCCGGAGCCTGTGCTCCACAACAGGAAAGGCCACAACAGTGAGAGGCCTGCGTACCGCAAAAACAACAACAACAACCAAAAAACCCATCTAACCATGGAAAAAGACTGAAAGCTTTCTTTCTAAAATCAGGAACGGGACTTCCCTGGTGGTCCAGTGACTAAGACTCTGTGCTCCCAATGCAGGGGGCCCAGGTTTGATCCCTGGTCAGGGAACTAGATCCCACATGCCTCAAGTAAAAGTTCACATGCTGCAACTAAGAGTTTGCATGCCGCAACGAAAAGATCCCACACGCGGCAACGAAGATCCTGCATGCCGCAGCTAAGACCCAATGCAGCCAAATAAATAAATATTTTTTAAAAATCAAGAACAAGGCAAAACCTTGTTTTGTCTACTCTCACCACTCCTATTCAACAACACCAGAAGATGTAACAACTGCAATAAGGCTGGAAGAAGAAATAAAAAGCATGCAGATTGGAAAGGAAAAAAGTAAAACTGTTCCTATTTGTAGATAATATGATTGTCTATATAGAAAATCTCAAGGAATCCACAGAAACCTCCTAGAACTAATAAATGAGTTTAGCAATTTGCAGGATATACGAGCAACACATACAAATCAAGTACATTCCTATGTATTAATAATAAACATAAAGAAACCAAACTTTAAAATGTAATACCATTTACAGTCATGCCAAAGAAAACGAATTACTCAGGTAAGATGTAAACAAAGCATGTACAGAATCTGTTTGCCAAAAACTACAAATCCTGATGAAAGGAATCAAAGACGACTCAAATAAATGTAGGGACATACTGTGTTTATGTATTGGAACACTCAACATAGTAAAGATGGCAATTCTCTCCAAATTAATATTCAGGTTTAACACAATTCCTATCAATATCCCAGCAAGAATTTTATAAATATAGGCAAGATTATTCTAAAATTTATACGGAGAGGCAAAGGAACTAGCATAACTAAAACATTTTTGAGGAAGAAGAATAAAGTGGCAGAAATAAGTCTGCCCAATTTCAAGACATTATACATAGTAATCAAGTAATCACGATTATAGTAATCAAGGCTGTGTGGTATTGGTAAAAGGATAGACAAATAGCTCAGTGGGGCAGAATAGAGAACCCAGAAATAGACCAATACAAGACAATCTGATTTTTGACAAAGATGCAAAGCAATTCGATGGAAGAAAGATATCTTTTTTTAAAAAAGGACATTATTTTTAGAGCAGTTTTAGGTTCACAACAAAATTGAACTGAAAGTACAGAGAGTTCCTGTATACCGCTTGCCCAGCACATGCACAGTCTCCCTACTATCAACATCCTGTGCAAAAGTAGTACATTTGTTAAAATCAACTAACCTACATTGATACACCATTATCATCTACAGTCCATAGTTTACATTATACATCACTATTGGTGTTATACATTTTATAGTTTTGGACAAATGTATGATGACATGTATCCACCATTATAGTATCATGCAGAATAGTTGCAATGCCCCAAGAATCCTCTGTGCTTTGCCTATTTATTCCTCCCTCCCCCGTGCCCCCAAGGTCACTCCTAGCAACCACTGATCTTTTCATTGTCTCCACAGTTTTCCCTTTTCCAGAATGGCAAATAGTTAGCATCATACAGTGTGTGGCCTTTTCAGTTTGGCTTCTTTCACTTAGTAATATGCATTTAAGTTCCTTCATGTCTTTTCATGGCTTGATAGCTCATTTTCTTTTAGTGCTGAATAATATTATATTGTCTGCATGTACCACACCTTATCCATTTATCTACTGAAGGACAACTTGGTTGCTTCCAAGTTTGGGCAATTTTGAATAAAGCCACTATAAACATCTGTGTTCATGTTTTGTGTGGACATAAGTTTTCACCTCCTTTGGGTAAATAACAAGGAACATGATTGCTGGATCATATGGTAAGAGTATGTTTCGTTTTGTAAGGCACTGCCAAGCTGTATTCCAAAGTGGCTGTACCACTTTGCATTCCTATCAGCAGTGAATGAGAGTTCCTGTTGCACAACATCCTCATCTGCATTTGGTGTTGTCGGAGTTCTAGATTTTGGCCATTCTAATAGGTGTGTGGTGGTATTTCGTTGTTTTAATTTGAAATTCCCTAATGACTTATGACAATGAGTGTGTTTTCATGCGTTTATTTGTCATCTGTATATCTTCTTTGTCAAAGTGTCTGTCCAGGACTTTTGCCCATTTTTAAATTGGGTGGTTCATTTTCTTATTGTTGGATTTCAAGAGTTTTGTGTTTATTTTGGATAACAGCCCTTTCTCAGATGTCTTTGGCAAAGATTTTCTCCCAACATGTGGCTTGACTTCTCATTCTCTTGAAGATAGCCTGTTCAACAAGTGATGCTACAGCAATTTGCCACCCATAGACAAAAAAGAAAAAGAAAGAAAAGAAAAGAAAAAAGCCTTGACCTGTCTCACACCTTACACAAAAATTAACTTAAAATAGGACTTCTCTGTTGGCGCAGTGGTTAAGAATGTGCCTGCCAATGCAAGGGACATGGGTTCGATCCCTGGCCCAGAAAGATCCCACATGCAGCAGAGCAACTGAGCCCATGTGCTACAAATGCTGAGCCTGCGCTCTAGAACCCAAGAGCCACAACTACTGAAGCCCACGCACCTAGAGCCCGTGCTCTGCAACAAGAGAAACCACCACAATGAGAAGCCCGCGCACCGCAATGTGCTTGCTACAACTAGAGAAAGCCCGTGTAAAGCAACAAAGACCCAACACAGCCAAAAATAAAAACAAATAAATAAATAAATTTATTTTTAAAATTAACTTAAAATAGACCACAGATTTAAATATAAAATGTAAAACCATAGACTTTTAGAAAAAAAGAATAGGAGAAAATCTTTGGGGTCTAGTGTTAGGGGTAAAGAGTTCTTAGACTTGACACCAAACTCATAAAAGAAAAAACTGATAACTTGAACTTCATCAAAATTTTGACATTTTGCTCTGTAAAAAACCTTGTTAACAGAATGAAAAGACAAGCTACAAACTGGCAGAAAATATTTGCAAACCACATGTTTGACAAAGGTCTACTATATAGAATATGTAAAGAACTTCCATCACTCGAAAGTAAAAATTCAGGGCTTCCCTGGTGGCGCAGTGGTTGAGAGTCCGCCTGCTGATGCAGGGGACACGCGTTCGTGCCCCGGTCGGGGAGGATCCCACATGCCGCGGAGTGGCTGGGCCCGTGAGCCATGGCCACTGAGCCTGCGCGTCCGGAGCCTGTGCTCCGCAACGGGAGAGGCCACAACAGTGAGAGGCCCGCGTACCGCAAAAAACAAACAAACAAACAAAAGTAAAAATTCAAATAGAAAATGGGCAAAAGACATGAAGAGACATCTAATTAAAGAGGATATAAAGATGCAAATGAATGCATGGAAAGGTTTTCAACATCAGCCATTAGAGAAATGCAAATTAAAACCACAATGAAGATGAGACTCAAACCCAGCTGCACCTCAGATTGGGACTTGAACCCACAATCACTGACTTAGGAGGGGACTCAAACCCACTGTCTTTTAAAGGAAACCACACATCTAGTCTCAGGACTTATTAAAGCTCAGGTTGTTTTGTCTCGGCACAGAAAGAATTCAGCAGGAGGCAAAGAAACAGGCAAAGAGTAAGTTTATTAGCATAGGATGCTTGTGAGAGCTACAAGCTGGCAGGCAAGGGAACGCAGCCCTGAGAACAAAGAGGGCTACATTTTTATAATGAAACGAAAAGTGGGGAGGGGAGAAGACCACCTTCTTCCTCATTTTTGGGTAGACGTCAAGGCTTACATTATGAGTTCTTCCTTTAACCCTCTATCGTCTAACTGGGACTGTCATGGTGCTATTTAAATCTTATGTATATTAGCAAAAGGGTGGTGACATACTAAAATATGGTAATTCATCTCAGGTCTCGGCATAACGTTCCCTTTCCCCTATTTTCCCTAGTTTTTCACCTCTCACCTATATTGCTGTAGTAGCTATGTGCAGAAATGCTACTCTTCAAGGACCATTAACTCCCTGACTTCATGTAACAAGATTCAGACTCCATAACTATTGAACAAGATTCAGACTCCATAACTATTGTCTTGTATCTTAACTATGAGTATTTGTGGCTTGAGTGGGTCTAGGGCTTGAATGCACCTGGTCTTCCTTCAAGGTAGAGTAGATTATTACTGGGTTACTTGATTTTTTTCTTGAGTGCTCATTAGCTTACAACAGTCTCCCAAACACCCTTAAAATTCCTTTTCTGTCTTTAATCCCCCAGTGGAATTTCTAAACTATTTAATTATCCTACTCTATCCTTATCAAAGTATCATCACAAACATATCAGAATGGCTAAAGTAAAAAATAGTGACAACAACAAATGTCGGTGACAATGTGGAAAAACTGGATCACTTATACATTGCTGGTGGGAATGTAAAATGGTAGTCACTCTGGAAAAGAGTTTATCAGTTTCTTTAAAAACTTAGCATTCAGCTACCATAAGACCCAGCAATTACTCACCTAGGCATTTGTTCCAGAGAAATGAAGACTTATGTTCATACAAAAACCAGTACATCAGATTTCTGTGGTGGTGCAGTGGTTAAGAATCCGCCTGCCAATGCAGGGGACACGGGTTCGAACCCCGGTCCGGGAAGATCCCACATGCCGTGGAGCAACTAAGCCAGTGCGCCACAACTACTGAGCCTGCGTTCTGGAGCCCACGAGCCACAACTATTGAGGCCATGTGCTGCAACTACTGAAGCCCTTGTGGCCTAGAGCCTGTGCTCTGCAACAAGAGAAGCTGCTGCACTGAGTAGCCCACTCACCGCAACAAACAGTAGCCCCCGCTTGCCCAACTAGAGAAACCCGCTCACAGCAACGAAGTCCCAACACAGCCAAAAATAAAATATAAACAAATAAATAAAGTTAGAAAAAAAAACTGTACATAAATGTTTATTGCGTCTTTATTTGTAATGGAAATAAAAGTAAGCTGGAAACAACCCAAATGTTCGTCAGTGGCTAAACTGTGGAGCATCATAGGATGGCTACTACTTAATGGTTACTTTTTCTTTCCCTTTTTAAAAAAAATTTATTATTTTTAACTAAAAGTCAAATTGGGGTAAGATTGACATATAACATGACATTATGCTATTTTTAAAATAATGAAATGAGAATACTTTTCATACATTCATGTAATAATACTTATTGATCATCTATTAGGTACTAGACATTGTTTCATAGCAGGATACACAGCACTAAGAAGACAAACTCTGTTCCCATGGACTTATATTTTACCGCTAGAGTAGGGGAAGATAACTGATAAACAAGTATCTGAATAAAATAAGAAAATATCAGGGGGAAATACTTGCTTTAGTAAAAATAAAACAGAATGTTGTGACTGAGAGTGACTGGCATGGGGGGTCTCTGGGTTGGGAAAGCCTCTCTGAGATGGCATTTAAGCTGAGCTTTGAACATCAGGAAGAATTCATCACGTCAGGATCTGGGAAAAGAACATTCCAGAAGAGAGACAACCTACATTTTGTATCAAAGTTAGGAAAACAAATTGAATTTTATTTTGTTTATTTTTTTATACAGCAGGTTCTTATTAGTCATCAATTTTATACACATCAGTGTATACGTGTCAATCCCAATCGCCCAATTCATCACACCACCACACCAACGCCCCTGCTGCTTTGCCCCCTTGGTGTCCATATGTTTGTTCTCTACATCTGTGTCTCAGTTTCTGCCCTGCAAACCGGTTCATCTGTACCATTTTTCTAGGTTCCACATGTATGCATTAATATATGATATTTTTTTTCTCTTTCTGACTTACTTCACTCTGTATGACAGTCTGTAGATCCATCCACGTCTCAACAAATGACCCAATTTTGTTCCTTTTTATGGCTGAGTAATATTCTATTTTATATATGTACCACATCTTCTTTACCCATACATCTGTCGATGGGCATTTAGGTTGCTTCCATGACTTGGCTATTGTAAATAGTGCTGCAATGAACATTGGGGTGCACGTGTCTTTTTGAATTATGGTTTTCTTTGGGTATATGCCCAGTAGTGGGATTGCTGGATCATATGGTAATTCTATTTTTAGTTTTTTAAGGAACCTCCATACTGTTCTCCATAATGGCTGTATCAATTTACATTCCCTCCAACAGTGAGAGAGGGTTCCCTTTTCTCCACACCCTCTCCAGCATTTGTTGTTTGTAGATTTTCTGATGATGCCCATTCTAACTGGTGTGAGGTGATACCTCATTGTAGTTTTGATTTGCATTTCTCTAATAATTAGTGATGGTGAGCAGCTTTTCATGCGCTTTTTGGCCGTCTGCATGTCTTCTTTGGAGAAATGTCTATTTAGGTCTTCTGCCCATTTTTTTTTTTAAAAGCGGTATGCGGGCCTCTCACTGCTGTGGCCTCTCCCGTTGCGGAGCACAGGCTCCGGACGCGCAGGCTCAGCGGCCATGGCTCACGGGCCCAGCCACTCCACGGCATGTGGGATCTTCCCGGACCGGGGCACGTTCCTGTGTCCTCTGCATTGGCAGGTGGACTCTCAACCACTGCACCACCAGGGAAGCCCTGCTGGAAGATTTTTAAACACAGTTTCAATTTCATTACTTGTGATTTGTCTGTTCATATTTTCTATTTCTTCCTGGTTCAGTCTTGGAAGGTTATACCTTTCTAAGAATTTGTCCATTTCTTCCAGGTTGTCCATTTTATTGGCATAGAGCTGCGTGTAGTAGTCTCTTAAGATGCTTTGTATTTCTGCGGTGTCTGTTGTAACTTCCCCTTTTTCATTTCTAATTTTATTGATTTAAGCCCTCTCCCTCTTTTTCTTGATGAGTCTGGCTAATGATTTATCAATTTTGTTTATCTTCTCAAAGAACCAGCTTTTAGTTTTATTCATCTTTGCTATTTTTTTGTTTCTATTTCATTTATTTCTGCTCTGATCTTTATGATTTCTTTCCTTCTGCTAACTTTGGGTTTTGTTTGTTCTTCTTCCTCTAGTTCCTTTAGGTGTAAGGTTAGATTGTTTATTTGAGATTTTTCTTGTTTCTTGAGGTAGGCTTGTATAGCTATAAACTTCCCTCTTAGAACAGCTTTTGTTGCATCCCATAGGTTTTGGATCGTAGTGCTTTCCTTGTCATTTGTCTCTAGGTATTTTTTTATTTCCGCTTAGATTTCTTCAGTGATCTCTTGGTTATTTACTAACGTATTGTTTAGCCTCCATGTGTTTGTGTTTTTTACATTTTTTTTCCCTTTAATTCATTTCTAATCTCATAGCATTGTGGTCAGAAAAGATGGTTGATATGATTTCAATTTTCTTAAATTTACTGAGGTTTGATTTGTGACCCTAGATGTGATCTATCCTGGAGAATGTTCCGTGTGCACTTGAGAAGAAAGTGTAATCTGCAGTTTTTGGATGGAATGTCCTATAAATATCAGTTAAATCTACCTGGTCTATTGTGTCATTTAAAGCTTGTGTTTCCTTATTTATTTTCATTTTGGATGATCTGTTCATTGGTGTAAGTGAGGTGTTAACCTCTTCCAGTATTATTGTGTTACTGTCGATTTCCTGTTTTACAGCTGTTAGCAGTTGCCTTATGTATTGAGGTGCTCCTATGTTGGGTGCATATATATTTATAATTGTTATATCTTCTTCTTGGATTGATCCCTTCATCATTATGTCGTGTCCTTCCTTGTCTCTTGTACCATACTTTATTTTAACGACTATTTTATCTGATATGAGTATTGCTACTCCAGATTTCTTTTGATTTCCATTTGCATGGAATATCTTTTTCCATCCCCTCACTTTCAGTCTGCATGTGTCCCTAGGTCTGAAGTGGGTCTCTTGTAGACAGCATATATATGGGTCTTGTTTTGTATCCGTTCAGCAAGCCTGTGTCTTTTGGTTGGAGTATTTAATCCATTCACGTTTAAGGTAATTATTGATATGTATGTTCCTATGACCATTTTCTTAATTGTTTGGGGTTTGATTTTGTAGGTCATTTTCTTCTCTTGTGTTTCCCACTTAGAGAAGTTCCTTTAGCATTTGTTGTAGAGCTGGTTTGGTGGTGCTGAACTCTCTTAGCTTTTGTTTGTCTGTAAAGCTTTTGATTTCTCCATTGAATCTGAATGAGATCTTTGCCAGGTAGAATAATCTTGGTTGTAGGTTCTTCCCTTTCAGCACTTTAAGTATATCATGCCACTCCCTTCTGGCTTGTAAAGTTTCTGCTGAGAAATCAGCTGTTAACCTTATGGGAGTTCCCCTGTATGTTATTTGTCATTTTTCCCTTGCTGCTTTCAATAATTTTTCTTTGTCTTTAATTTTTGCCCGTTTGATTACTATGTGTCTCGGCATGTTTTTCCTTGGCTTTATTCTGTATGGGACTCTCTGAGCTTCCTGGACTTGGGTGGCTATTTCCTTTCCCATGTTAGGGAAATTTTCGATTATAATCTCTTCAAATATTTTCTTGGGTCCTTGCTCTCTCTCTTCTCCTTCTGGGACCCCTATAATGTGAATGTTGTTGTGTTTAACGTTGTCCCAGAGGTCTCTTAGGCTGTCTTCATTTCTTTTCATTTTTTTTTCTTTATTCTGTTTCACAGCAGTGAATTCCACCATTCGGTCTTCCAGGCCACTTATCCGTTCTTCTGCCTCAGTTATTCTGCTATTGATTCCTTCTAGTGTAATTTTAATTTCAGTTATTGTATTGTTCATCTCTGTTTGTTTGTTCTTTAATTCTTCTTGGTCTTTTTTAATTTTTTTTTTTTTTTTTTTTGCAGTACACGGGCCTCTCACTGTTGTGGCCTCTCCTGTTGGGGAGCACAGGCTCCAGACACACAGGCTCAGCGGCCATAGCTCATGGGCCCAGCTGCTCCGTGGCACGTGGGATCTTCCTGGACCAGGGCACAAACCCGTGTCCCCTGCATCGGCAGGTGGACTCTCAACCACTGCGCCACCAGGGAAGCCCTTCTTGGTCTTTTTTAAACATTTCTTGTGTCTACTCGATCTTTGCCTCCATTCTTTTTCCGAGGCCCTGGATCATCTTCACTATCATTATTCTGAATTATTTTTCTGGAAGGTTGCCTATCTCCACTTCATTTAGTTGTTTTACTCAGGTTTTATCTTGTTCCTTCATTTGGTACATAGCCTTTTCATCTTGTCTGTCTTTCTGTGAATGTGGTTTTTGTTCCACAGGCTGCAGAATTATAGTTCTTCTTGCTTCTGCTCAGCATTGATTTTTAAAATCCAAGATTTATTTCTTCTGCTAGTGTTGGAGGGTCTCCTGCAGAGGCCGGGGGTGGCTGTGGCTCACTGTGAGGACAGGGACAGTGGAAGCCCCCCTTTTTCCCCCAATATAATATGGTAAAATACACATAACATAAAAGTTAGTCTCACCCATTTCAAGGTGTACAGTTTAGTAGTGTTTAAGTACATTTATATTGTTATGAAACTATAATCACTATCTCCAGAACTCTTTTCATCTTGCAAAACTGAAACCCTATACCCATTAAATAACAGCTTTCCATTCCCTGCCCCCCATAACCCTTCAGGGTTTCCATTCTACTTTCTGTCTCTATGAATTTGACTACTCTAAGAATCTTATGTTAATGACATAATACAGTATTTGTCTTTGTGATTGGTTTATTTCACTTAGCATAACATCCTCAAGGTCTGTCCATGTTGTAGCATATGTCAGAATTTCCTTCCTCTTAAAGGCTGATTATTTCATTGTATGTATATACCACATTTTGCTTATCCATCCGTCAATGGATACTTGAATTTCCACATTAAAGCTATTGCTGTTATGAATATGAGTGTAAAAAGTATCTTTTTAAGACCCTGCTTTCAATTCTTTTGAGTATATACCCAGAAGTGGAATTGCTGGATCATATGGTAGTTCTGGTTTTTAGTTTTTTGAGTAACCACCATACTGTTCTCCACAACAGCTGTACCATTTTACATTCCCATCAGCAGTGCACAAGGGTTCCAATTTCTCTACATCCTTTCAACATTCGTTTTCTGCTTTTTGGTACTAGTCATCCTAATGGATGTGAGGTACTATCTCACTGTAGTTTTGATTTGCATTTCCTTGTTAATTAGTTACGTTGAGAATCTTTTCATATGCTTATTGACTGTTTGTATATCTTTTTGGAGAAATGTCTGTTCAAGTCCTTTACTATTTTCGAATTGAGTTGTTTGTTTTTTTGTTGTTGTTAAGTTTTAGGGGTTCTCTATATTTTCCAGATATTAATCCCCTGTCTAATATATCATTTGCAAATATTTTCTCCCATTCCGTGGGTTGCCTTTTTACTTTGCTGATCGTTTCCTTTGATGCACATTTAAAAAATTTATTCATGAAGTCCAATTTGTCTATTTTTTCTTTTGTTTCTTGTGCCTTAGGTGTCATATCCAAAACACCATTGCCAAATACAATGTCATGAAGTTTTTGCCCTATGTTTTCTTCTAAGGGTTTTATAGTTTTAGACCTTATATTTAGGTCATGAGTCCATTTTGAGCTAATTTTGTATATGGTGGCAAGGGTTAAACTTCATTCTTTTGTATGTGGATAACCAATTTTCCCACAATTTTTTGAAGACTGAATGGTCTTGGCACCCTTGTTGAAAATCATTTGACCATATATGTGAGGGTTTATTTCTGCACTCTCTATTTGGTTCCATTGACCTACATGTCTGTACTTTATGCCAGTACCACACTGTTTTGATTACTGTAGCTTTGTAGTAAGTTTTGAAATCAAGAACTTGATTCTTCTTTTTCAAGATTGTTTTGCCTATTTTGGGTCCCTTGATATTCCATATGAATTTTAGGATGGGTTTCTCTATTTGTGCAAAAATAAATCATTGGGCTTTTGATAGGAATTGCATTAAATCTGTAGCTTGCTTTGGGTAGTAACAACGTCATAAAAATATTTATTCTTCCAATCCATGAACATAGGAGGTTTTTCTATTTATTTATGTCTTCTACAATTTCTTTCAGAATTTTTTGCAGTTTTCATAGTACAAGTCTTTCATCTCCTCGGTTAAGTTTATTCCTAAGGCTTTTTTTAATACTATTGTAAATGGAATTTATTATTAATTAATTAATTTAGCTTTTGCCTGCATTGGGTCTTCATTGCTGTGCATGGGCTTTGTCTAGTTGTGGTGAGCGGGGCTACTCTTCGTTGTGGTGTGTGGGCTTCTCATTGTGCTGTCTTCTCTTGTTGCAGAGCACAGGCTCTAGGTGTGAGGGCTTCAATAGTTGCGGCACATGGGCTCAGTTGTTGTGGCACGCGGGCTCAGTAGTTGTGACTCACAGGCTCTAGAGCGCAGGCTCAGTAGTTGTGGTGCAGGGGCTTAGTTGCTCTGTGATATGTGGGATCTTCCTGGACCAGGAATTGAACCCTTGTCCCCTGCATTAGCAGGTGGATTCTTAACCACTGCGCCACCAGAGAAGTCCCCTCCCCTTTGCTTTTATCTCTTCTGTCTGCCAGGAAGTTTTCAAATCATTTAGTTCAAATACCAAAATACTCAATAAGCAACTACTGGATTTTTAATGATGACTTCAGAGGAATGGTCATCACTAGGTGCTTTGTTTCTTTTGTATTATACTTGCGCTCATCTCTTGGATTGGATGTAGCAATAACATTTTTTCATTGTTGAGAGCTCTTGAATTCAGTCATGATCCCCACGAACTAAAAAGAGTTGGTTCTGAATTCAATTCAGATTAAAATTATTGAAATTTACCCCAAACAATACAAAATTTGGTTTTATTTTTGTCCTTCAGTTACCCAATGTGAAGTTTGGATGAATAAAGCATGCACAACTACAGGCTTTCTACTTAACCTCTGGGTTTGCTATTAAAAATGCTGTTTACCCTCATAGCCTTCTCCTTAGCCCTTCGTATTTCTTTGCCTCTATTCTTTTATACTGCAGATTTTTCTCACCTATTGTACAAAGAAATTGCGATGTATATTTTCCATGTAATTTGATTGTGGAATTCTGTCACCTTAAGTAGTGAGTTCTTCCAAAATATAATATGTTTCCAATAAAATAAAAAAGTAAAATAAAATAAAGTAAAATGAGTCTCTTGCATATAGTTGGATTGTGGGTTTTACCCAATTTGCCAATCTTTGTCTTTTTTGGGTTTTTTTGCAATATGCGGGCCTCTCACTGTTGTGGCCTCTCCCGTTTTGGAGCACAGGCTCTGGACACACAGGCTCTGGACACGCAGGCTCAACGGCCATGGCTCACGGGCCCAGCCGCTCTGTGGCATGTGGGATCTTCCCGGACCGGGGCATGAACCCGTGTCCCCTGCATCAGCAGGCGGACCTTCAACCACTGCGCCACCAGGGAAGCCCCAATCTTTGTCTTTTGACTGGAGAATCTAATCTATTTACATTTAATAAATTACACTTAAAATAATTACTTATAAGGAGGAACTTACATCTGTCATTTTGCTATTTTTTTCCATTTCCCTTATAGGTTTTTGTCCCTAATTTCCTGTATTTATTTCTTTTGCATTAGTTTTTGTAATGAAACATTTAAATTCCTTTCTCATTTCCTTTTGTGTATATTATTATTATTATTTTTTTTAGCCATGCCTCACGGCATGCAGGATCTTAGTTACCCGACCAGGGATCGAACCCATGCCCCCTACAGTGGCAGCACAGAGTCTTAACCACTGGATGGCCAGGGTAGTCCCTTGTGTATATTCTTTAGCTAATTTTTTTGTGGTTACAATGGAGATTACATTTAACATCCTAAAGTTAAAACACTCTAATTTGAATTTATATCAGTTTACCTTCAATAACACATAAAAACTCTGCTCCTTTCACAGATTTGTTCTCACCCCTTTCAATTGTTGATGGTACAAAATTATATCTTTATACATTGTGTGTAATGGTTATGTTTTTACTATAAAAGGAAACTAACAGTTGGAATAGGCAATAAAATGAATAAATCTCCAGAGAATTATGCTGAGTGAAAAAAGCCAATTGCAGAAGGTTACATACTGTATGATTCCGTTTATATAACATTCTTGAAATGACAAAGTTATAGAAATGGAAAACACAGATTAGTGGTTGTCTGGGGTTACAGAGGGTGTAAGGGAGTAGGGAAGTGGGTGTGGCTATAATAGGACAACATGAAGTATCCTTGTGGTGATGGAAGTGTTCTGTGTGTTAACTGTATCAATGTCAATATTCTGGTTGTGATATTGTATTATACTTGGGCAAGATGGTACCATTGGGGGAAACTGAATAATGGGCACTGTGGATCACCTTTAGTTATTTCTTACAGCTTCATGTTAATCTATAATTATTGTGGTGCTCCAAGGACAATGGTGCTTCAAGGACAAAGGACAACCTTGCCTGAAAAAGTTTCAGGGTTACACCCCCTACCGGACTCTTAATCGCCCTCCCCACTATGTTGCGATGGTTACGAAATTCCTGAGCCCACCTGGGTGACGCCCACCTGGGCAATGGGACCTGTCCCAAATAAGGAAAGGCATATGCCCTGTCCCACTCCCACTCTATAGATGGAAGGTATATGTGCCTCGACCAATCAGTAAATGAAATTTTCACCTCGGACCATTCCTTTGTTTTCTGGCTATAAAAACTGATCAATAGCATGTTCGGGCTCAACTCTCCCAGACTACTAGGAAGTCGGCCCACTCTTCTGGCAGTGACCCTTCCCTCTAATAAATTCTATGTTCTTTACATTCTGCCTTGTGTCTGGAAATTCTTTTCCAACCCGCGTTTTGACCACGACAATTATCTCAGTATAAAATGTTTAATCTTAAAAATACCTGAAAGTATTATCATAAAATGTTATCATTTATTAATTCTGTAATTATTTGTTAATTCTGAGTGGTGGTTACAACAGCAGTAATATAGTATGTAGTTATAATAACACAATCAGCAATTCATAGAAGAAAACAAATGACCAATAAAAAAATGTTCAGTCCTCAAGGAAATAGAAATTAAAGGATAGTGAAATACTATTTTTCATCCACTGATATTGCAAATATTTAAAAGGTTAAGAACATTTGACCAGGGTGTGAGGAAGTAAGCACTCCAACACACTGTTGGTGAGGTTGTAATATGGTACAAAGTTTTTGGGAGGACAATTTTGTGATCTCTTATCAACAAAACTATGTCCTACAGCAATGGTTTTTAGAAAATGAACAAGAAATTTTACTGCAGCGTTATTTGTAAGAGCAAATAATTAGGGGGATAGAAATCTTAACCACTTTCATCAGAGTTATGGTTAAAAAAATAAGGTACATTCATTTTATGGAATTTTATTACTGTTAAGAAAAATAAGGTAAAGACTTTCCAATGAGGGAGAAAGCTAAACACATTCCCACTAACCCCCCCTCCTTAGGGACAAATGAAACAACAAAGAGAACTCAAAATAAAGAGAAAACGGAAGCTTCTATGAAGTCTTGAGGTAGCACAATCATAAACTGCTAACTCCGAAGGAGAGCTGCCAAAATACACTGAAATTTGGATACAATTCACGAAAGGCAGATCTCTGCTGATCTGACCCTGAGCTCTCCAAAACGCGCAGTTCCGCCCCAAGACCCCCACCAATACTCCTTTACCAGCCTGCCAATGGGGCACTGAACCCCGGTTCAGAGACGAGCCATCAAGGCTGGTATCTGACAGCAAAGCTGGCGTGGATGAGTAGCGGGGAGGAGTTGGAGGGGGGACGAGGGGCGGAGGTAGGATGCCTGGAAGCACACAGACAAGCGGACGGCGTTTCGGGCACAAAGACATGGCAAAGGGGTTCCGTGGCGGCGGCGGCGGCTGCTACCGCTGCTGTTTCTTGTTTTTTTTTCTTCTTCTTCAGTATTTGAAACATTTTCGAAGATAAATTCATGAATTGTTTGTGTCATTTCTTTCAAAATTCTATTTTTAAAAACAGAAGCAAACGGAGGGGCAGATGCTATGCCCAGGGAAGTCAAGGATCCTAGGTTCGAATCCTGTCCCTGATCATAATTCGCTTCGCGACTCAAACTGCGTGTTTCATGATCTGTAAAAAATTGATAATCAACACCAGTCACTGGGCCGCGACGAGGGTCAACGGAAAGAATTTCTCAATTCTGCGTCCCCAATTCGCTCCTAGGTAGAAGCGGCGCCCCAATCAGGTACCGCCGCGCCACGGCCTCGGGGCATCTGGGACTTGTAGTCCGCCCGGCGGAACTCGCTGTCCCGGCAGGCTGCGCGGCGGCGGCAGGGCTACGTGGCAGGGCCGGCTACTGCTGCGCGGGCAAGTGGGGTAAGATGGCTGCACAGCGGGGCGTGCGGGTTGTTGGGCTCTGCCCCGGAGCCCGGTTGGGTAGGGTCGTTCGGGCCCTCCTGCTACTACTGTGGTTTGCGGCCCGCGGAGGCGCGCTTTACTTCCACATCGGGGAGACGGAAAAGAAGTGCTTTATTGAGGAGATTCCGGACGAGACCATGGTTATAGGTACGAGGGAAGGGAGAGAGTTTTCAACAAGACCGCGGTCTTGGGGCGGGGTTGCGGGAGGGTCATCTCCTCAGAGCTGGGAGCAGGCGGCGTCGGCGTGCCCTGGCGACAGCGGACTCAGCGCCACCTCGCGTTCCTCTGACTGGGCTCGCCCTGCTTGCTTCCAGGAAACTACCGGACGCAGTTGTATGACAAGCAGCGAGAGGAATACCAACCGGCCACCCCCGGGCTTGGCATGTTCGTGGAGGTTAAGGACCCAGAGGACAAGGTGAGTCGGCTCCTTAGCCCCGCTGAGCCCTCCGCTCTGAACTTGAGCGCCAGACCAAGCAGGCGCCGGTACTTCCTCTCCTAATTTGCGCATCTGCTAGACTGGTAAAAACAGTTGGTGTTGTGGGAAGATCCTGGGTTTTCACTCCGGGCTAACCTTGGGCTTTTTCAGTGCTGGCTGCTTCTCTTAACTTGTTACTGACCGCTGCATGAACCCGCCAAATCAGCTGCCTTCTCTGAGCCATTTCTTTGGTCTGTGAAATAGAAATTCATCTGTCTTATAGATGTGATGAGTGGATTAATTGTGGTGCTAGAAACCAAAGAGTTTTGTCGACTCTAAAGCCATGACATATAGACTTTAGGATTTCACGGAACAGGGTACTTTCCAAAAAGAATGAGCAGCTTTTAATTTGACAAATAAGGATATTAAAACAAACAAACAAAGAAACTTCAAAACCGTTCAACTGTCACCTTTCATTTGAAAGAATGACAGCAAAAGAGTTGAAAGGGCATGAGCTATGAATGAAGTAAAGCCCTTTCCAAGAGTGGTCACATGCCAACCTAATGTCAGACTCTTCGCCCCTTCTCCAGATAGTTCGAAGGCAAGTTTTTGGCAACTGCTGCTAAGCAGCATTGGAACTTTTAGTTTTGTGGGATGCCTAGGGCTCTGCTTGTCAATTTTTGAGGCACTTAGAGCCTTACGCACCATCAGCCCTATTCCTACCATAATACTCACTGAAGTCCCTTCTCTCCAGGTCATCCTGGCCCGGCAGTATGGCTCTGAAGGCAGGTTCACCTTTACCTCCCATACCCCTGGTGAGCACCAGATCTGTCTTCACTCCAATTCCACCAAGTTCTCCCTTTTTGCTGGAGGCATGCTGGTAAGTGGACCCATGTTGGGCTCTTTCGGCCTCTAGCCCCTGGTCAAGACTGGGGACTGGTGCTCCTGTAGGTGTGAGATGACTATGTCAGATTTTGTATCTCTCTACAGCTGGGTTTCCAGTGAACATTCAGGGTGTGGTTACAGAGCTCTTTGTATATGCTTTGGTTAGAGTATCAGCCAAGGTTTATTCTTGCCCTTGGGCCTAGAGCCCCACAGGGCCAGACACTAAGGAGGCTTAGTCAGTGTTGGCTAAATGAACAAATGAAGAAAGGTGGGAGGACCAGCTGTTAGGCCCTGGCAGGAAGACAGAGCAGGGCTACCTGATTCTTCTATCTTCCTTGTCTGTCTGTCTCCAGAGAGTTCATCTGGACATCCAGGTAGGTGAACATGCCAACGACTATGCAGAAATTGCTGCGAAAGACAAGTTGAGTGAGTTGCAGCTACGAGTGCGACAGCTGGTGGAGCAAGTAGAGCAGATCCAGAAAGAGCAGAACTACCAGCGGGTGAGTGGCTGAGCCAGGAGCAGTGGGCTTCCTCCCAGAAGCTGCACACTGACTTAGCCAGGAGTCACATGTCAGACTTATTATGAACCCAAGGGATTTACATGTTTGTGCTGCATTGCAAGCCTAAAAGGTGGGATGGGTATTACTAACTACTTTTAATGGAGGAGGCAGTCTCTTAAGGGGCCGTCATTATCTTATTGGGAGACACACAAAATGACAGAGCAGGAATTGATACCAACACCTTGGGTGTTATTTCCATGGTTCTCAGTGCTCCCGGGATCAAGGGTTTTAATCTCTCCTGTGTCCAGGAGGCAGGCAGGTACTATGAATGGATCTGTGACCATAATGACGGGTAGAATAGTGACCTATCTAAATGGAAACAGCTACTGTGGTCAGCTGAGGGCAGCATTGCAGAATTGCTAGCCCAGGGTTTTAAGAGGCGCTTAGAAGTCCCGGTTTTTTATGTAAAAAATTCTGGGTTTTAAATGTTGTCAAACCACTGTGTGAGCCAACAAAAACGTGTATGGGCTCCATCCAGCCCCTGGACCACCAATTTGCAACCTGTGCACACAATATTCAAGGAGCAGTTTGGGAGACCCAGGCAGAGGGCTCAGAGCAAGTCCACTTCTGAGCGTTCCAGGACAGCTCTGTCTGATAGGATGATACCACAGCCACTTTACCACTCCCACAGGCATCAGGGTAGGACCAGGTAAGGCTGTACCTTACAGATGAGCAAATAGACCTAGGAGAAATGAGAGGGTTGCCTGAGGTCATCTGGCTGGTGAGGGTGAAGACAGTTCCCAGGTGGGGTGGCTTTTTTTGGGCACTTGACTGGAACCTGGGCAAAGTTAGTTGGCCCTGGGACATCCTCTGGGAAGGGAACCCAGCAGTTCTAGTGGCCCCAGCTGGGGCCCAGCCAACTCAGGCTCATCTTCCTTTCTCCCCTCCCACAGTGGCGAGAGGAACGCTTCCGGCAGACCAGCGAGAGCACCAACCAGAGGGTGCTGTGGTGGTCTATCCTGCAGACCCTCATTCTCGTAGCCATCGGCGTCTGGCAGATGCGACACCTCAAGAGCTTCTTTGAAGCCAAGAAGCTGGTGTAGCCGTCCCAGGCTTCCCAGGCCATCCTTCCTCCCTGGCTGGGGAAGCAAGGGCCTCCTGGACTGACTTCTCTCCGGCAGGAGGCCTGGTCCCCAGCCATGGGTGTCTGCAGGGGAGAGGGGCCACAGCACAAGCTGAGGGTAGCAGCTTGGCTGGCTAATACTGAGCAGGTGGTAGGGTAAATGCCTGCCCCCTGCCCTGGGCCCTTTGCAGTAATCTGAAGCCACTGGGAGCCCTACTGACACCTCAGAATCACAGTGTTACTGATCAGGGATGTGAGCCTATTGTCTGGGATGACTGGGGGGAGGGGAGTGGGTGGGCAAGCCAAGTCTTCCTTCTGTCTTCCTTTCCTAACTTGGAATTTTGACCAAGTTGGGGCGTGATTCCCTGCCACCCAGGAAACCTCACTATTCCCTCCTTGGGCCTAGACCCAGCCTGCTGATCCGGGGTGTTTGTGTCCATTGAGGGTGGGGTAGAGGGAGTTGCGGTGTGGGAAGGTAGCCCTGAGGTGGACCCCAGGTTCTTCACGTGGTTGTTCTTTTGGGGACTAGAGAAACTGGGGTTAGGCCAAATAGAGGCCTTGGTGCTGGTTGGGGATGGGGCCTGCAGAGTCTTAGTTACTGATTTCATTTTCAATAAGTTTAGGTTTGTTACATTGGTTTCCCAATAAAAAAAAATTAACTTCTTGTCCAGTGTAAAGTTACTCTACTGTCAGTGGGCATAGCACTGCAATGTGCTTGAGGGAGTGTCAGTTTTTCCAATGGGCAAAGCACTTCACATTCTGTGTACCCACCTGTGAACTTCATACTTTTCATCCTCTCCATACCCTCCAGTGACAGTGGGTGGTGATTTCGCCCAAGACCATCTAACAAGTGAAAAGTAGGTGGACAGAATTGTTGTGGTGCTTCAAGGAAGTGCCTAGTTAGTGAAGGTACTGCACATTGAACGGAGGAATGCTGCAGGTGTGGAAAGGACAGGAATCCCTGAGTTGGGGGTAGGAGGGGGATACTGATGGACTTAACCAATAGCATGGGATCTCAGCAGTGACCTTGAAGGAGAGGAAGGATTCTGATGAAAGAAGGCAGGACAGGGGTGGTTGAGGAAAACAGGCAAACAGCTGGTATGCAGATAGATGGGCATTGTTTCAGCTGGAGTTGAGGGGGCGGGGTTGTAAGAAAGCTGGAAAGAAAAGTTGGTTAGAGTTAGAAGAGCCTTGAACGCCAGGTAAGAGATTTGGATATAACCCAGTGTTCAACAAAGTTTTGAGTATTAGAACACCCTGAATATAAACTGAGGAAGGTTAATCCAACAGTGTGTGAGAAGGAGACGGGGTGGGGAGGCAAGTTTGGGGACTACTTGAACTGTCAGGAGAATGTAGTCTGAGCTCATATAGCCACTTAGACCTCCACATTTAGGGAAAAAAAAAAAACTTTTAAGAACAGTTTTAGAATTGCAGAAAAATTGTGAAGATAGTTTACATCATGCAGTAGTATGGTATATTTGTTAATGTTAAAATGAATGAATCAATAGTGATAGTCCATGCTTTATGCAGATTTCCTTAGTTGTTACATAGTGTCTTTTTTGTTCCAGGAGCCCATCTAGAAGATACCATTGTTACATTTAGTTGTCTCCTTGGGCTCCTCTTGACTGTGACAGTTTCTCAGACTTTCCTCCTTTATTACCTTGACAGTTTTCAGGGATACTGGTCAGGCATTTTGTAGATTTCCCTCAATTGCAATTGGTCTGATGTTTTTCTCATGATTAGACTGGGGTCCTGGGTTTTTGAAAGACCACAAAAGGAAAGTGCCATTCTCATCCCATCATATTAAGGGTACTAATTATCAACATGATTGTGGATGTCACAGTTTAAAATAAGTTAATTTGGATTTTTACATGAAACCTGACTTAGATCTGATACTAGTGGGGCTTCATCCTGATGCGACAACAATTAGCTGGACTGAATGGGAGCTATCCCCTTAAGATGGGCTTGTGCTTTCCAGGTCAGGCCCATCTCCCAGTTTCCATCTTTGGCCTTACCTGACTGTCTCTGCAGGGGTCAGCCTTGACTTTGTCATCAGCCAAATCTAGGCTGGATTTTTCGAGGTTCTGGTATAAGGTACACTGCCCTGGGAGAGCTTAGCAGTAAGGGGACTGGTGGGTTGTATGCTGGGTGAAAGGGGGCTCCTGGGAATGATTAATTTCCTACCTACTATAGTGAAGTCCTCTCAGAAGCAGAGTGGTTGAGACCATAGATTGTGCAACCAAACTACCTGGGCTTACACTCTGAATTACTTCTCTGTGCTTCAGTTCCCTCATCTTTAAAGTGGGCATAATAAGTACAATGCACTCATAAGGACAGATTGAGATAACAGTAGTAAAGAATTTAGAAAAATGACTGGCACATAGTAAGAACTCAATGGATGCTATTTATTAGGAAACTTAAAATGTGCCTGGAAGAACAGAGGAGATCAAGTCTAATAACTTTGCCACTCTCTTTTCCCAGGTAGGAAGCTGGCCCAGCTGGGGCCAAAGTTCTCACGGTGACAGGGCAGATATGGGAAGTCAATCTTACTCCCTTCTTCAGTTCTCAGCTCCACCAAAGTACTCCTCTCCTGGATGATAGCTGCCATTTATATAGCGTTGACTATTGTGCCCATTACTGTACCAAGTTTTTGCATTTTCTCCTTTAATCCTCACAGCAACCATATAAATCAGGAACCATTTATATACTCAGATGAGGAAACAGAAGCAGGCTGTTCCCCAAAACACAGCCGAACTGGCAGAGTCAGGTTTCAAATCCAGCCAATCTGCCTTTAGTGCCTGTCTCCTAACTACTACTTGGGGTGTCACTTGAGGTATCAGGCTGAACGCAAGACTGAGCCCTGAGCTTGGCCCTGCCGCCCTCCAAGCTCGCTGCGGAGAAAGAATGCACTTGAGTTGACGGCAGGACTACTTGGACGCCTTCCCTTGGGAAGAGGAGGAAGATGCAGATTATCCCAGAGCGCTGGTTTGGAAGTCTGGAGTCTATAAATCCAGTCCAAGCCCACTGACTTGAGCCCTCTCCGGGGCCTCAATTTCTCGGGATGTTCAGCGGCCCCCGGAAAGCAGTTAGTAGTTCAGGCGTTTGGTGCGCTCACGTGTTCCTCTGGATGCGGAACCTTTGACGCCGCAGCTCCGGGGAGCAGACGGCGCGGCCGGAGCGGCGGACCCTGTGGACCGAGGGGCGGGGCGGACGGGCTTGGGCGGGGCGGGAGGTGGAGGCGCCGCGTAGGCCGGGGAGGCCGGGCCGGCCCGGCTGGGAGCTCGAGCCCCATGAGCCGCCGCCTCCCCCGACGATGTTCCCCTCCCGGAGGAAAACGACACAGCTGCCCTGGGAGGACGGCAGGTGAGCGGCGGCGGCCGGCCCGGGCCCCGTCCTCCCGGGTGCCGATCCTTTCCGGGCCGCCCCGAGGAATCTAGGAGCCCGAGGCCGTCGCGTCTTCGTCTCTGTGGGGCTCTCTGAGGGTCTGTGGTTCTCCTTGTGGGTCTCTCTCTGTATTTGGGTCTCTGTTTGTCTCTATGTGGGTCTCCGTCTCTACCAGTCTCCGTCACTCAGCAGGTCTGTATTTCTCCGTTGACTTCCCTTTGTGAGTTTCTGTCCCTCTATGCGAGTCTCTCTCATTATGGGTCTCTGTGTTTTTCCACTGGCCTCTATTTTCATGCCGGTCTCTGACTCCGTTGACCTCTCTCAGTGGATCTCTGTCTTTCTGTCTGTCCCTGGTTTCAGAGGGTCTGTCTTCTGTCTCTCTGCCTCCCCCATAACATCCCTGTAGCCTCAGACGCTACCCTCCCTCCCTCCCTCCCTCCCTCGTGCTTCCCCCTTCTCTGCAGATCGCCCAGAAGAATACACCAGACAGAAGCTCTATGCTCTGCCTGGCTGGCCACTGCCTCGCCGGGACCAAGTACTCCCAGCGTAACATTAGTTCATTTCCGGTGCAGCTGTACTTGAATGTGGCCTGCCCCATGTGTTAGGTGTGAGGTTGACCCAGACCTTAGCTAGTGATTACCACTAGAGCAGAATGGGGATGGGGGGTGGGGGAGAGCTAGTTGGCTGTTTAGATTGGAAAGGACTCCCACACTTCAGTCTTGAGATGTACCCCCAAAACTCTTCTTACCCAGAACACTTGATAGTGGATCAACACCTAGTGAATGAAACCTCTTTCCCTTTTCTCTGTTAAGTTTGCCAGGTGCCAAAAGACTTTGGAATATAGTGGGCACAACTCTTTATCGTTGGGAATTTTTCAGACTTGGTGCTGAAGTAAGAAGACAGAAATATAGTAGAAAGCCTGGACTGTGGATTTAGGCCTGGACAGGAATCCTCTTTAATAGCCATGTGACCAGAAGCATACTTAATCTTTCTCCTCAGCTTTTCCATCTCTGAAACAGGGATCATATCTACTCTGCAGGTCTGTATGAGGATTAAAGGAGATCACATATATAAAACTGTTGACACTGTGCTTGGCATAAAGAAGGTGCCAGTTTTCTTCCAGTTACTTTTGCAGTTTGGAGGTGCTGTAACCAGAGCAGCTGAGTATTCAAACCTGTATCACTAAGCTTTGTGTGAGGGAAGAAGGGGAAGGTTATGGAGGAGAATTTCCATTTCCTAATTCCTTTCCATAAACTTTTGGAACACAACCATGATCCCACAAAACTTGTATCATTTCATGCTTTTGACACAGGGGTACAGAGATCCATGCAACAGATGCAGATAAGGTAGCAATTAAAGAGTGCTGGCTCTGGAAACAGCCTGTCTGGGTTTGAATCTTACTAGCCTTGGACACAGATTGATGAATGAGAGAAAACCTCATCTGGTCTGCCTCCCCACCCCAGAAACAACGATGGCCTGGGCCTGGTAGCAGCTGAGACTGCAGATCTGGAGTTTGCCAGCAGGTGGCACCAGAAGCAACTTCTCAGTGTCCACTGTCCTGAGGAACTGGGATTTCAGCTCTGAATTCAGTTGTTCAGTGATTGGGCCCTTGCAGCACAGGAAGAGAGTGCCCATGGGGATGTGATCCTGGCAGGAAGGGAAAGCTGGACCGAGGGAACAGCACGTGAAAGTGCATGGAGTGCCCAATCCATGCCATACCCCTGGATAATTGTCACTGCTTCTTCCCCTGAAGGTGGGATGTTTCCCCATGTCCATCTCCCCAGTCTCTACCCTACCCCAAGAAGGAACCCAGAGGGAGAATCTGTAGAGGTTCCAGCCTTCCCAGGCCACTAGGAGTATTGGCCTCTGCTCCTCCCCCGCGGAAACCCCCACCACAGGACAAGGGGGGGTAAGTCAGAAGCCCTGCAAGGGTGTCCTATCAGTCTCCCTCTCTGCTGTGTGTGGGGCCTGAGCCTGGCTTCAGGCCTTCTGGCTACCAGATTGGCAGTTGTTCCTCTAGAGAGAGGCAGGAGTTGGTCTGGCTTTAGTGTGTGACAAGCATGCCCTGAATGCTTGAACCCTTCCTTTAACTCACTTAGCAAGCCCTCTGCTGTATGATTTGTGCTAGAGCCACAGCTGTGAATCTGATGACCTGTGAAGATGACAAGCACGGACACAGGTGATTACAAAACTCTTAAGTGCTTCAAAAAGGGCAGTACCAGATACCATAGGAACACAAAGAAGGGAGGGAGTATGTATCTCCGTTTGTGTGCACGTGGGGGTGGGGTGTGGCAGTGCTAGCCATGACATTGGCGTTTGGCCGTGAAGGATCAGTGGGGTGCTTCCAGGCAGATAAAATAAGGAAAGGCATTTTAGGCAGAAGCAGTGGACTGTGTGAGGGCTAGAGCAGGAAGGAATATGGTGAGTGGAGAAACTCTGAGTTGCCCGATGTGTAGCACTGGGTGAGTAGCAGGGAGCAACTGGAGATGGGACCAGGTCACAGAGGGGTTTGACTGTCAGGCCAAGGAATTTGGCCATTATCTTATAAACAGGAGGATCATCCATGAGATTGAAGGGGTCTGAGCAGGGCAAGGACCAGATGAGACTTGGGCTAAAAGACAGGCAGTGGGTGAGGAAGGATCAAAGGGCACTTAGGAGGTAGAATCTATATGACCTTGTAGCTAATTGGTGACTCTCAGAGGTTATAAAGTAGATTGCTTTGCTGATTATTCTAGAATAGAGGAAGCTTCCATTTTCTTGGATTCCTTAGTTCCTCCTTCACTGCCCTCAGGAACTTCCTGAGAGAGGGGCAAAGAAACCAAGTGAATTCCACCATTTCTTTGTATTTCATAACCTGAAAGGCAGTCTCTCCCAGCACTACCTCAAAGTCTAAGATATTCCGCTGTTTTTCCAGCTTCTGAAGTGAGCCTGGGTGCTGTTCCCAGCCCTCGTCTTTCCTTCCCTCTCTGTCTCTCATCCCTTGTCACATGGGCTGCCCTGGACTGAAGCTTTGACATGCATTCAGTAAACTGCCTTTGTTGGTTTGGGCCTCACATTGGTTTGGGGGCAGACCTAATCTTCTCAGAGTAAAGAGTGGTCTTTTCACTGGGGCTGAAACAGGCACATGCCCCTGTTTGGGGAGCTTTCTAGTCTGAGAAACAGGATGAAGCCAAGCTTTCTGATGAGGGTGAACCTGCAGGGGAGCAGGTGGAAGGCAGTGGGTGGGGTCTCTAAGGCGGGCTTCTGCCATCAGCTCTGGACATGAGCCATTGTCTTGGGGAGGGGCAAGCGCAAAAGACAAGGAGTCTTGTCTCTGCCCTTCAGCAGCTCTTGGTCTGGCTGGGACTCAGGCACAGAAGGTAAGAGAGCATCGAGGAAGTGGGGCAGCTCCGAGACCTGGGAGTGTTTGGAGGGCCTCCTGGAGGTAGGGGGGCTCAGGCTGAGCCTAGGGCTCTAAGCAGAATTCTGATGCATGGTGGCAGCACGAACAAAAGCACTAAAGTTGCTTCTGCACTAATTCCCGGGTGCTTGGGGCAGACCAGCCACATGCGCCTTACTTGTTGGGAAGCCAGAGAAGGGGTCTGTCGCAGGACCTCGGCTCAGCCTTGCCCTTCTGACCTGCTCCCTGTTCTTGTCCCAGGTCCAGGCTGATCCCCAGCGGCCTCCCCCGGAAATGCTCCGTCTTCCACCTCTTTGTTGCCTGTCTCTTACTGGGCTTCCTCTCCCTGCTCTGGCTGCAGCTCAGCTGCTCTGGGGACGTGGCCCGGGCAGCCAGGGGACAAGGACAGGAGACCCCGGGCCCATCCCGGGCCTGCCCACCAGAGCCACCCCCTGAGCACTGGGAAGAAGATGAATCATGGGGCCCCCACCGCCTGGCAGTGCTGGTGCCCTTTCGAGAACGCTTCGAGGAGCTCCTGGTCTTTGTGCCCCACATGCACCGCTTCCTGAGCAGGAAGAAGATCCAGCACCACATCTATGTGCTCAACCAGGTGGATCATTTCAGGTAAGGACCACCTCCTGAGCCAGCACCCACTCACCTGGGCCTGCCCTGGTCTCTTGGGGCCTGCTCCCTTTCCTGACAGCAATCCAGTACCAGGTGGTCCAGGCCCATGAAAGGCCAGCCAGGGCAGCAGTGAGAGGGTGGGAGGTGCTAGACCCCTCTCACTGGGTGTGACAGGAATTTGCGGGGAGGGTTTGGGGCTGGGGAGGCCCCTTATCTGGTTTCCATTTCACAAAGGTCCCTATGGCTGCTGTATGTGTCTGGGCCATACCAGGACAAGAGGGAAAGCAGGGAGACCTGTTGGGCAGTCATTGCAGTCACCTGAGCTGATGGGGGCTCGGGCAGCGTGGCAGAAGGGGTGGAGAGAAGTGATGTGGAGGAAGCGCAGACAGGGCTTGCTGGTGGATTGGCTGCGGAGATTAGGGAAAGGGAAGGTCAAAGCCACGGCTTAACTTGTTCTGGCATTAACCTAAAATCCTTGCCCTCACCAAAAACTGCTCCCCTCCATGATCACAATCCAAGCATCTCACACTTCACCCCCACCTCCTTTCCCTCCAGCTCGCTCCCACTGGGAGACGTGGACCCAACAATTCTTGGACCCTGCCAGGCCCTTTAGTCCACGATCCTCCCAGTGTTCTCCATCCTCCTTGTCCTTACTTTCTCCTGATCTAACTTGGATTCCATGGTCCTTGGTGAAAGTCACTCCCTCACATGCACCTCAACTCCCTTCCACTTTCTCCCTGGCACAATTCCCACCGGATGAAACTCGACTCTGCCTGCTACACACCTGCACCTGGCAGCTGGATGTAGCTGGAGACACTGTTCATCTCCCTAACAATGAGCCCTGGCCCAGGAGGGCTCTCATTCCTCTGGTCTGCTGCCTCTCCCCTCCACGGCAGCCTTGCACACCCGCTCCTCTCCTCACTCCTCCCTATCTTCACCTTCAGCCAATTACTTTGCTTCCTACTTGAGAAAACAGAATCAATTGGAAGAGAACTAACCCAGGTCCCCACGCCCGGACTCCTTTCACAGCTTCTGTGCAGGTGTCCTCAGTTTCCCACCGCCTTTCCCGAGGATACCCCTCCAGGGCCAGCTCTCCTACTCAGGCACTGGGTCCCTTTTCTGCTCTTCTACTCAAGGACATCACTCCAGCCATTGGCTCTCTTCTCTCCTGCATGATCAACTTTCCCCCCTCCTGGAGTATTCAAATCAACAAACATACTGAAATAGCCCCCATCTAAACAGAAAAAAGAGAACCCTGCTTGATCCCCTATCGCCCATATCTATTGCCTCTTTTCTTTGCTCCCCTTTCTAGCAAAACTCCTTCCCTTTCTCCCCCCTCGCTGTCTCTTGAACCTATTCCACTCAGACATTTACCCTCATCATGACATTGAAACAGCTGTTGTTGACATCACCAGTGAGCCCACCTTGATAATCCAAAGCCCAGTTCCCAACCTTCATCCTATCGACTTCCCGGCAGCATTTGCCAAGTGGATTACTTCTTCCTTCTTAAAACACCTCAGTTTGACCTTTGGGACAGTGCTCTGCTTCTCTTTCCTCTCTGGCCACCTCTCCCCACCTCCTTTGCTGGTTCTGCCTCATCCCCCTGATCTCTCAGCCTTGGTGTTCCTTGGGGGTCAGTGCTTGGGCACCATCTTTTCTGGCTCCAGTCGCTCCCCAGGGGATCTCATCTAGTCCCAAGACATCAAATCTCATTTCTACCCTGATGACTCGCAAGTCTGTATTCCCAGCCCAGACCTCTCTCCTGAACTCCAGACCCATATATCCAGCCAGCTGCCTGTGCAGCCCTCTGTTTGGTGGTCTCAAGAGGCATCTCAAGCTTAACATGATTAAAACTGAATTCCTGATTTCCCACCTGTCCCTGACCTTCTCCTGCCCCCTTCCTCATTTCAGGAAATGGAAACTCCACACTCCCAGCTGCTCAGGCCAGAAAGCCTTCCGGTCATCCTCAACTCCTTTTCCCTCACACAACACGTCTAGTCCATCAGCAGAATGCATCTAGAATCTGCCCTCTTCTCACCGTCTCCACGGCCACCTCCCTGAGTTAAGGCATCATCATCTCATGCCTAAATTATTGTAACAGCCTCTCAACCTGTCTCCCTGCTTCCACCCCTCACCTTCCAGTCTCTTCTCAACACCCCAACTAGAGTGATCCTGTTAAACGCTGAGTCACAGCACGTGATGCCTCTGCTCTAAGCCCTTCAGTGGCTCCCCATCTCATCCAGGGTCAAAGCACAAGTCCTTCAGGGGCCTGTCACCCTCTGACCTCATTCCCTGAGACCTCTCACTCACTCTGCTTCACCACATTGCTATCTGCTCCTGCCTCGGGCCCTGGGAGTTGCTCTTCTCTCTGCTCGGAGCCCTATTCCCCTGATTCCCATAGGGCTCATTCCCTCAGGCCTTCAGGTTCTGCTCACGTGTCACCCTGTTACACAGGCCCTCCCTGACGACCTCCTCTAAAAGGACAACCCCCACCCCACAGCATGCTTTATCCTCGTCACCCTGCTTTACTATTCTTCTCAGCACTCACCACTCCCTGGCTTGTTACATATTTACTTACTTGTTTATTTTTGTCTCTTCTTATTAGAATGTCAGCTTCTTGAGAGTTTTGATTTCTCACTGCTGTATCTCCAGTGCTCTGAATAGTTTCTGGCACATAATAGGTTCTCAGTAAACATTTGTGAGATAAGTGGAGGGGCAGATGTGCAGCTGGGCAGACCCACAATGAAGTCGGTGTCAGGCTGGAGGGCAGCATGGGTACTGGGGGTGGGTGCTGTGAAGGATGGGCTCTCATGCAGAGATTGGGGGAGAGCAAGCTCACTACCCCTGGCCCAGCCTCGGTGCCCTGCACAGGTTCAACCGGGCAGCACTCATCAACGCGGGCTTTCTGGAGAGCAGCAACAGCACAGACTACATCGCCATGCACGATGTGGACCTGCTCCCTCTCAATGAGGAGCTGGACTATGGCTTCCCAGAGACCGGGCCCTTCCACGTGGCCTCTCCGGAGCTCCACCCACTCTACCACTACAAGACCTACGTCGGTGGCATCCTGCTGCTTTCCAAGCAGCACTACCAGCTGGTGAGGCCTGGCGCACCTACTCTGCTGAGAGCCAGGGAGCACCCACCTGGATGGGGGCAGTGGCAAGAGGAGCAGCATTTCTAGGGCCCAGCAGATGGAGGGTCCTGCTTGGGGAGCCCAGGAGCAGCCAGAGGCATGAGAGGAGCAGGACCAAACAAGCCAGTTAGGGAGGGTTCTGCCACAGCAACAGAACCCCTGGGCAAACTGGCTTCAGAAGCCCTGGGGTTCGTTGCCTCTCAAAATGGAAAAGTCTGGGTGGGGCTGTCTTGCCCAGCCTCTCAGATGATGTCACCAGGACACCATTTCACCTTCCATCTCTCAGCTCTGCCTTCTCTAGACTGGCTTTATTTTCAGACGTTCAGGATGCAAGGTGGTGGTTGTAGCTGCAACCTGCATCCGTCTAGGCCCAAGTCCAGTGGAAAATGGAGCTGCCCGTTTCCAACAGCCCAGACAGGAGACCCGCAGCTGCCCCATGCTGGCTCTTGATTGGCCTGGCTTGAGTCACAGGTCTATCCCTGAATCAGTCACTGTGGTAGGGGGTGGGAGTGGGTGGTGGGGTGGGAAGCTGGGGAGGAGGAGGAAAGGGGGCCTGGCCTGGCCCAGCTTGGGCTAGGGACTCCCAAGTGGTAGGAGACCAAAGAGCACCCTGGGAGGATGGGGCAAGTGACATTGCTTGTCTTTGTGTCAGTGCAACGGGATGTCCAACCGCTTCTGGGGCTGGGGCCGTGAGGACGACGAGTTCTACCGGCGCATCAAAGGAGCCGGGCTCCAGGTAATGCTCCCCCGCCGCCCCACCTCTTCAGCCATCATGGCTGCCCTGAGGTTCCTCTCTGCCCTCAGATGAAGTTCCTGGGGCTGGGAGATGGCACCCCTGGTTCTGACCCCAGCCCTGCCCCCGACTAGCACACCTCTCCTGAAGAATGGGAATGCAGGCCCCTGCCTGTGGGCTGTGGCAGGCAGTGGGACCCCAGAGGACTAGTGGTGAGGGCCAGGGCTCCAGGAGAGGCAGCCTGATCCAACTTCCTTTGGTCTCTTTAGCTTTTCCGCCCCTCGGGAATCACAACTGGGTACAAGACATTTCGCCACCTGCATGACCCAGCCTGGAGGAAGAGGGACCAGAAGCGCATCGCGGCTCAAAAACAGGTACTGGCTGGTCCCTTGATCGGGGATGGATAGGTGGTATATGGGGAACCACCAGGCTCAAGCATTTCATCAAGTTCTCCTTGGGCCCAAGTGGCCCCATCCTCCCCTGCTTGGCCCAGGTCAGTCGTTGGCATTCTGCTTGGGCACCATGCCCTCCTCTGGTGGCTGCCATGGCCCCTGGGCTCTGTGGATCAGCCGAGACCTCAGGGTCCACGCAGGCTGTGTGTGGGGGGGTGGAGTGGGGATGGGACTCAGCTGAAGGTGCCAGAATCCTAGGCAGACCTGGGATACAGGAGTCCCCATCCCTCAATAGCCTCTTCTCTAGGAGCCAGATTAGTTCAACTGGAAAACCCCTGCTGACGAGGATGTGTAGCCATGGGCGAGAGACTTCCCATCTCTGAGCTTCCCTTTTCCCTCTCTTCTGTGGGGATCACAGGACCTCTGATGACAAGGTCGTGGGGGATCAGTGGACAGCTGGCACCCACAAAGCCCTGAGTACATGCTCTCCCCCTTTCCTTCCCAGGAGCAGTTCAGGGTGGACCGGGAGGGAGGCCTGAGCACCGTGAAGTACCGCGTGGATTCCCGTACAGCCCTGTCTGTGGGCGGGGCCCCCTGCACTGTTCTCAACATCATGTTGGACTGTGACAAGGCTGCCACCCCCTGGTGCACATTCAGCTGAGTTGGCTGGACAGCAAGGAAGCCTGTGCCTACAGGCCATACTGCTACTCAAGCCCAGGACAAAGCCTCAGGCCCTGGGCCCAGCTCCAATAGGACGTGGAGTGGCCTGAAGCAGTGGACAGCAAGCCACGTGTTTGCAGCAGCCCGGCCCCCAGAGGCAAGCTTGAGCCAGGAGAGGACACACGCAGGGTGCCTGGGACGCTGCCAGCAGTAAACAGTGATGGAGAGAGGCTGGGACATAGTTTCCAACTGAGACTCTCCACTCTGCCTTCCTGCTTGCCCTGCCCTACCCTCCTTTGTGTTCCTTCTCCTGGACTTCCAGGCCACTGATGTGGGTGGCAAGGGCCATCAGGAGGGTTAAAACTGCAGAGACCAATGTGCAAGCCCCACAGAAAGGGAGCAGCTGAGACCAGCTCTAGCTGGTTGTCACCCTGAAGGAGTGTGGGCCTGGTGTTGCCAGATCTTCTGATTTTTCAAAAGAAAGTAGAATTCTGGATTCTTGAGTGAAATTGGTTAATTTTAAAATGATAGCAACTAATTCAAACTTTTAACAAGTATGGTAAGCCAAACCAAATGTGTTTTGAACCACCAGTTTGTCACCTGTGGCTGAGGGGAAGGGGATGGGGCAAAAGATGACGCTTCTCTTAGTTATAAGCTGGCAAGGAGTTGGGGCAGGGCTAGAGAAGACGAGGCCAGGGGAAGCTCAGGTGGGAGAGAACCCCAAGGCACAAGGTCCCTACTCCCTCCCTCAGCACTCCAGGCTTTTGCTGCCCTTCTGGACAGTCTGACCACTGCCAGGCTCTGGTGGGCTCCGACTGGAAGGGGTGCTTCATCCTGCCTCACTGAGATGGACAGAAATAGATTGCAGGACTGGACTTAGGGTAGGCAGGCTGCATCTGCAAAGACTCACTGGGTCATGGCTCAGGGAGGGAAGACCATGTTTCTGAGGCGGGAGGAAGATGAGAAGTAGGAGAACCGCTCGAGTATTCCCACAGCACGAGGGGAGACTACCAGTGGTCACCAAATGCCACAGAGAGGTGAGGGAGGGGAGCCAAGGGAGCTGGTGGAACTGGGGTGTCATCTTGGAGGAACCATCTGGAGGTAAGCCCAGGGCCAATGAGAGAGGGAAGTGGTGGGCCCTGAAAGGTAAATCACTCCTTCAGGGCATTTTACTGCCAAAGATTTGGGGCAGAAGTCAGAGGAGACTGGGACCAGTTACGGTTAGTTTGTTTAACAATAAATAGGACACCTGAAGTGCAAGAGGAAGGACTGAGGTCCCCGATTTCAGGAGGGTAGAATTCAGCAGCTCTGCTCCAAAAAGACTCCTCCAAGGATGATCTTAGGGCTGCTGTGTGCAGTTGTGTGGGTTGTGCACTGTACAACCTGAGCATAAACCAAGAGGTTTAAGCAAAGATGAGTGGAGGGAGTGAAGAGCTTCAGGTTCCATGTAACTATTCAAACTTATTAGAGAGGGTCCTTGGGATCCTAAATTGACCTCGCCCAGCAGTTCAGTTTTACTCTCTATGGTGAAGGGCAAACAGACCTTGATTACAGTGCAAGGGTATTCAAGGGACTTTCTCAACTTGAGGCCCAGGAGAGGGGAATGGTGTACTTTCTGTTTGCTGGTCTCCTGAACAACCCTGACTGTCATCTTGGACTTAGAAAACATGAAGCCTCTTGGAGTTGGTGGGAATAGATGTGACAACGCCTCCAGCTCTGTACTCACCTGGTAGGTATGAAGACCAAAAAGATGGGGGATTCCTTCCTTTCCCTCTGCACTGGGAATTGGGATGAGCAGGAGAAAAGCAGGGTCAGCCAGCTCAGCCTGGGCTGGGGTGCATTTCTAACCCTACGCTCTCACACTCCCCCACGACCGCTGCCACAACCTCCATCATCCAAACACCAGAAGGCACCCCAGGCCAGGCCTGATGCAGCTTGAATCTTCAGCCCCCATCACTCCCCAGCACGGGCCTCCCCCAAGCCACTCTGGGAGAGTGGGAGAAGGCTGAGAGGTGGTCAGTAATGGGAAGAAGCAGACAGCTCTTCTGCCTCCTCAGCACCCTGGCTGCTTCTCTGTGGCATGGAACAAATGTCCCTGCCTTGCTGGTCAGCATGTGGATGACACGAGCCCAGGATCTAGAAGCACCTGGCACACGCTTGGCCAATGTGGTTGTAATGATAACAACCAGCACTTGTTGTTCATTCACATATACAAAATTTAATATAGTGCTTTATTTCATGTAGGCCTTCACCTAAGAGCTAGGCCTTATTTATTGACCTGTTTTTTTAATTTATTTATTATTTTTGGCTGTGTTGGGTCTTTGTTGCTGCCCACGGGCTTTCTCTAGCTGCGGTGAGCGGGGGCTACTCTTCGTTGTGGTGCGCATGCTCCTCGTTGAAGTGGCTTCTCTTGTTGCGGAGCATGGGCTCTAGGCACGTGGGCTCAGTAGTTGTGGCTCGCGGGCTCTAGAGCACAGACAGTAGTTGTGGCGCACAGGCTTAGTTGCTCCGCGGCATGTGGAATCTTCCCGGACCATGGCTCACACTCGTGTCCCCTGCATTGGCAGGCAGATTCTTAACCACTGTACCACCAGGGAAGTCCTATTAACCTGTTTTATAGATGAAGACGGTGAAGCACAGAAAGGTAAGAAACTTGCCCAAGGACATAAAGCTGATAAGTAGTGGAGCTTGGGATTTGGACCCCCAGAATCTGCCTTCTGAGCAGAAGAAAACATAGGAGAAAATCTAGGTGATGTTTGCTTTGGCAGTAAGTTTTTAGATACAATACCAAAAATAAGATCCATGAAAGAAATAATTGATGTTAGACTTTATTAAAACTTAAAACTTCTACTCTGTGAAAGCAACTGTTAAGAGAATGAAGAGACAAGCCACAGACTAGAAAAAAAAACTTTGTAAAACATATATCTGATAAAGGACTTGTGCCCAAAATATACAAAGAATCTTAAAATTCAACAAGACAACAAAAATCCAAGTGAAAAAATGCGCAAAAGATCTGAACAGACACTTCAACAATGAAGATATACAGATGGCAAATAAGCATATGAAAAGATGCTCAGCATGATTTGTCACCAGGGAATTGCAAATGAAAACAATGACACACCACTACATACCTGCTAGAATGGCTAAAATCTGAAAAACTGACAATACCAAATGCTGGTGAGGATATAGAGCAAAGGGAAGCATTCTCACCATTGGTGAGAATGCAAAATGATACATCCACTTTGGAAGATGGTATGGTAGTTTCATACAAAGCTGAACATAATCATGACATGATTCAGCAATCTCACTCCTAGGTATTTACCCAATCGATTTGAAAATTTGTCCTCACAAAAACTTGCATGTGAATGTTTATAGCAGATTTATTCGTAATCACTAAGTACAAGAAGTGACCAAGATTACCTTCAATAGGTGAATGGATAAACAAACTAGTGGTACATTTATACAATGGAACATTATTCAGCACTAAGAAGAAATGAGCTACCAAGTCATAAAAAGACATGGAAGAACCTTAAATACATGTTGCTGAGTGAAAGATGCCAGTCTAAAAAAGCTATATAGGGAATTCCCTGGTGGTCCAGTGGTTAGGACTCTGCTCTCACTGCCAAGGGCCCGGGTTCGCTCCCTGGTCAGGGAACTTAAATCCCATAAGATGTGTGACATGGCCAAGAAAATTTAAAGCAAACTAAAAACTGTATAGTATATGATTCCAATTATAGGACATTCTGGAAAAGGCAAAACTATAGAGATAGTAAAACTCTAGAGACAGTGGTTGCCAAAGGTCTGGGGAGAGGGAAGGAATGTTGAATAGATAAAGCACAAGAGATATTTAGGGTGGTGAAACTACTCTGTGTGTAATGGTGCACACAGGGTAGTTGATGTGCATGACATTATGCATTTGTTAAAACCCACCGAACTTTTAGCATAAAGAATCAGCCTTGGGAATTCGCTGGCTGTCCAGTGGTTAGGACTCTGCACTTCCACTGCAGAGGGCATAGGTTTGACCCCTAGTGGGGGAACTAAGATCCCGCAAGCCACACGGCGCAGCCAAAAAAAAAAAAAAAGTGAGTCAATGTATGCAAATTTTAAAAAGTCATTTAGTAGGTAAGGAGATCCCAGGAAGGAATGCAGACTATGACAAGAAAATCTAACTACATTACAATGTACAAAACTACCTCACTCAAGGGGATGGGGGATTAGGTGCTGACCTAAGTAACACTAGAAACAAGTGGAATCTGTAAGACTAAAGTCAAAAGGAAGTGCACATATGCACTATCCTCTAGTTTCCCATGGGGATATGGGGTGTGGTATAACAATTCTGTATATTAGGATTGAGCAATTAAGTGAATGGATGGTGGGAGCCAGGTTTCTTACTGTTGGAGTGGGAATTTATGAATAAGCAAAGGGCAGAAGGCTAGTATGAAGAATGTGATGATGGATTAGAGTTGGATAAACCAGTATGAGTTTACATTAAGCTTAATTATACAGAGAAATATTTACATATGTGTGTATACACAGGTATCACACACACATATATTTCCTTGTTCTGTCAGCTGAGAGGACCTAGCAGCAATGACACTCCAGGGCAATGAGCACAACTAGTGCCCAGATCTTGGTTTCAAATACCATCCTCCAATGAAAGGAACCACAGCTCCTTAGACAAATGGTTGAGTCAAGGACTGGGGTCGAAAATATACAAGATGAGTCTGGAGCATCTTTTAGTTCCAGAAAGTAAGGAAATGTTTTTTAAAAGTTGATGGGGGGCGCTTCCCTAGTGGCACAGTTGTTGAGAGTCCGCCTACCGATGCAGGGGACATGGGTTCGTGCCCTGGTCTGGGAGGATCCTGCATGCCGCGGAGCGGCTGGGCCCGTGAGCCATGGGCGCTGAGCCTGCACATCCGGAGCCTGTGCTCCGCAACGGGAGAGGCCACAACAGTGAGAGGCCCGCGTACCGCAAAAAAGAAAAAAAAAAAAAACGTTGATGGGGGTATTGTCAAAGGAACACAGGAGCCAAATTAAAGAGCTCTCAGTGGCCAAAACTGGAACAATTTGAGAAAAAAAAAAAAGAAAAAAGAAAATAATATTGGGTTATAACCCAATGCATAAAATAAAAATACATGCATCCATACTGATAAATATCAATAAATAAGTGGAGGAGAAGAGACAAATGTCTTATGCAGAATTATTCCAGATAATTTATGTCGATACTCTGCCCTCAAGGGGAGCATAACTCCCCACTCCTTACCTGTCAACTGCGTATAGTGACTTCCTTCCAAAGAGGACAGTGTGGAAAGGGGGTGAGGTGGGGAGAGTAACTGTACAATGGGAAAACGTGACAAACACTACCCCAGCCAGGTGATCAAGGACAACATCAACAGTGATAAATCATCTTGATAGTATGTACGCTTGATATGGTGTGATGAAAATGATACTTTATGTCTGTGGTCTTCTTCCCCCAAATCCATAACCCCAGTCTAATCATACAAAAAACAGCAGCCAAATTCCTATAGAGGGCATCTTACAAAACATCTGACTAGCGCTTCTCAAAACTGTTGAGGTCATCACATACAAGGGAAGTCAGAGAAACTGTCACAGCCAAGGGGAGCCTTAGAGACATGGCAATAAATATAATACGGTATCTTCAATGAGATCTGGGAGCAGAAAAAGGACATTAGCTAAAAACAAAGGAAATCTGAATAAAATATAGTTTTAGTTAAAAATACTGTGTTAGTATTGGTTCATTAATTGTAGTAAATGTACCTTACTAATTGAAGTTGTTGATAATAGGTGCAGGTAGATGGGCACTCTGATTAATATCTTTGCAATTTTTCTCTAAATCTAAAAATGTTCTTAAAAACAGTCAATTAAAAAAAATATATTTATTTATGTGGCTGCACCGGGTCTTAGTTGCAGCACATGGGATCTTCGTTGCTGCATGAACGAAGCATACCTTCTTTGCAGCATGCGGGATCTTTAGTTGCAGCATGCAGGATCTTTTTTAGTTGCAGCATGCGGGCTCTTAGTTGCAGTATGCGGGATCTAGTTCCCTGACCAGGGATCAAACCCAGTCCCCCTGCATTGAAAGCGTGGAGTCTTAACCACTGGACCACCAGGGAAGTCCCAAAAATAGTCTATTTTTTTAAAAGGGGGAAACAAAACTGTATGGTGGGAACCAAGAGGAGGCAGCTTTTGAAAAGTCTAAGTAGCCCTGTTTCATGGAGGTTGGGGTAGGGGTGGTCTCAAAGGCACACGCTTTCCTCCCACTGGTTTCCTCTATGTGTCTGCCCAGCCCCCAGCCCCAGCCCAGGTTTTACTATGGCTCTAGAGTTCAAGCAGAGAGACTTTAGTGCAGGGGGTGTTTGGCAGTGTCTGAAGACCTCTTTTGTCATCACAACTGAGGTTACAACTGGAATCTAGTTGGTAAGAGGCCAGCAATGTTGTCATAGGAAACTCCCCACAACAAATAATTATCCAACCTTAAGTTCAATAATGCCACTGTTGAAAACCCTGGGTTGAGGAAAGGGCTTCTGAGGATGCTGGGATGCAGGCAAGGCAGTGGAGGGATCAGTGTGAGGAGGCCTTTACTTAGCAGGTGCCTGGGGATGCTGGTCTCCCTCAGTGCAGGAACTTCTGAATCAGAGAGATCCTCCCTGGGTTGAGGGTGGAAGGGAAGGTGGCTAAGTCAAGAACTATCTCATTGGATTACTCATGTGGGTGAATGTTTAGTTCCAGAATTTCAGGACCAAGCACAGGAGGCTTCTAGAAAGAAGCTGCAGAAGGAGAGCCCAGAAGCTTCAGACAAGATACAAAGCAAGGAGTACTGGGGGCCAGCAGGAATGGCTGCCCTGCGGATACTGACAGGTTATCCAAGGGCTCCCCAGCTACAGGACAGGCCTACTCCACTTTGGGAAGAAATCTTGTTACTGGGTCTGGAGCAGGGCCAGTACCAGTCCTCCCAGAGGTTAAGGAATCTTTAGGAAGAGCAGACAGGCAAGTTTGAGATGGCAGAATCCTCCAGAACCCACAAACCATACAGAGATGAGATGGTGGGTCTGTTCTTGAGTATTGGTTGGGTTTATTACTTTCACTAGAGAGCCAGCTGCCAGTTGGAGGGACTCCCTGATGCCATGTCACAGGTCCCATCACCTCATGCCGTGGCTGTGTGAGAGTAGTTCTTCTACACACCCAGAGGTAAATTGGACTGGTTCTTCTGGACCTTCCCATGCTCTTCTGGGTACATTTCTCCATCCATCCTACAGTTCAAGTGTGGAGTTTGACGGCAGAAGAGGAAAAGGAACCCTACGAGATACTGTGGTCAGCCTTGACAGTGAGTAAATCAGGTGTAATAACCAGGTGTAATGTCTGGGTTAATCCAGAGAAACAGAACCAATAGGAGATATATATATGTGGAATTGACTCATGTAATTATGGAAACAGGCAAGTCCCAAGATCTGAAGGGTGAGTCAGCAAGTTGGAGACACAGGAGAGTCAATTCTTTTGTTTCATTCTGAGTTTGAAGGCCTGAGAACCAGCAAAGCCAATGTTGGAGTTCCAGTCCAAAGGCTGGCAGGCTCAAGACCCAGGAAGAACCAATGTTTCAGTTCGAGTCTGCAGGCAGGAAAAAGCAGGTGTCCCAATTCAAAAACAACCAAGCAGGAGGAATTCTCTCTTACTAGGGGGAGAATTTTTGTTAGATTCAGGCCTTCAACTGATTGGATGTGGCCCACCCATATTAGGGAAGGCAATCTGCTTGACTCAGTCTACCAATACAACTGTTAATCTCATCGAAAAACACTCACAGACACACCCAGAATAATGTTTGACCAGAATGTCTAGGGTCCCTGTGGCCTAGGTCAGGTTGACACATAAAATTAACCATCATTTTGGGATTCCTGAGCTACCAGCTCTGCCAGGGAGCTGGTAGATCCAGTAGGGCAAGGATCCTTCACTTGCCCACCTCCTTGGATCTCACCCTTCTGATCAGCAATCTCCTCCATGAGGAGACCTGAAAGGAAATACAAAATTTCTCTGCATTTCTGGCTGTGGCAGCTATTAAACTGTGCTCTGCTCAAACTCCTACTACCAGAATCCTTAACTGGCTGAGGGCTCCAGCTGCCACACTTAAAATCCATCACATGGTTTACTGAGAGCCCACCTCCCACAGGTTGCTCTAGTCATCCACTCAGAAAGGACTCCTTTGCTGGTACCCAAACATCTTTCTCCCTCTCACTCAGGGTCAGACTCTCATGGAAATCTGACAACTCTCCCTACCTCTTCTGGCTCCCTCCCTATTTCAGGCATTTCCCCCAGTAAAATAATTGCATGGTTAATCACATGGTTAATCATGTCTTGGCGTCCACTTCTCCAAGGAGCTAGACTAACACACTGACCTCCTCCTTCAAAGAGACAGCATCATCTAGAGAGCACACATTTCAGAGTCAGACAGACCTGGACTGCAACCTGAATTTCCCCCACTTACTTGCTGTATCATCTTCGTCAAGTCACAATGTCTCTGAACTTCAGTTTGGCCAGTTGTTGGATGATTAGATAACATTAAAAGATAAGTAACATGAAATCCAAATTTCTTTCAGGAATTTAGTATCTTAGTGTCTGTTTGGGCTGCTTTAACAAAAGCATCATAAACTAGGTAGCTTAACCAACAAACATTTATTTCTCACAGTTCTAGAAGCTGGAAGATCAAGATCAAGGTGCCAGCAGATTTGGTGTCTGGTGAGGGCCCTCTTCCTGTTTCATAGATGGCTATCTTCTTGCTGTGTCCTCACATGTCAGAAGGGGCAAGGGAGCTCTCTGGGGCCTCTTTTATAAGGTCACTAATCCCATTATTCAGGGTTCCACCCTCATGACTTATTCACCTCCCAAAAGCCCTCATCTCCTAATACCATCACATTGGGGGTTAGGATTTCAATATATGAATTTGCAGGGAGAGGGGCACAAACATTCAGTCTATAGCATTTAGTTATGAGTATTGTACTACTGTCAACTTCTTAGTTTTGATAAATGCACCATGGTTACGTAAGATGTTAACCTTTGGGGAAGGTGGGTGAGGGGTATACAGGAACTTTCTATAATATCTTTATAATTTTCCTGTAAATCTAAAATATTTCCAAAGGAAAAAAAATTAAAGATAAGTTACAAATGAACAATGTAGTAGTTGCTCAATAAGTGATAGAATCCTCCCCTGCCCTTCAGGCTGACAGAATTGAGAACTGCCTCTGCTATTGTATCTGTATGAGCCATGCCCCCTCACCCACAAATAAGGTTTAGTTGTGGACTCCCCAGGCTGTGATACTGGATTAGAAAGAAGTATTGTTTTATTTAATAGAAAGGTATTTTGATGTCTGAAAGTGCAGCACTGAGTATTTCCTCACCTAGGAAGGGAGGAAGAAGTTTGTCCTTGATGACCATCCCCAGTGTGCCCCACTTCATAGGGGCCTCCCTGACTACCCATTCCAGAGTTCACACATGTGCACACACATACACATCACCCTGTTTTACTGCTCTCACAGCTATTACCATTAACTGAAATCATATTTATTGTCTCTCCCCCTCCTCCCCCATCCCTCTAGAACATTGGATACCCCAGGCTCAGGGCTGGGGTATCAATGCTATAGCCTCAGTGCCTAGGACGGTGCCTGCTGCCTTGTAGGCTCTCAGTTTTTATGGAATTGAAGTTCTCTGGAGCAGGTTCCAGCCCCTAGCTTCATCCACTGTTGTTCAGGCCTCCTCTGCCCTAAAGGCTGATGTCCTGCTCTTCTGTCCTGCCCTGAAGACTGGCACCACCCCTTCCCCACACCTGGGCTCCATCTTTGTTCACTGGCCCTTTCCACCCTCTTTACCTGTCTGCCAGCAGCTGCCATGCTCTCTGCCAGCCTTAATTCTGCTTAATTTAAGCTCATTTGTACCAATTTCCTTTTTAAGAACAACCATCACAGCCCCCTGAAGAGCAGCACCTGTTCTGGGCAGCCCATTTCCCTTTTCCTAATTAGCCCAGAGCCTCATAGAGAAGGTTCTCCTGAAATGACGGTTCCCTCCCCTCTGGGAGATCGCTGGAGCAGAGCCCAGTTCACAGGCCCAACAGCAGGTATTTCCTGGGAAGCCTCTCTGCCAGGACAGGAGGAAGCCTAGAGAGACTCAGAGATGCTCAATTCCTACTAGGCTTGCAGTCGGTGGAACATTCTGTGAAACTTCTGAATGTAAGGAGATGGGAAGTCCAAAGTGCTTTGGGGGCTGACCTGCCTCCTGAGGTGACTTCTCCTCCCTCACAGTTATGACCCACCCTATATACTCACTGCAGGGGCTTTAGACCTCAGACAGTCCTGGGGGCTACAACACAGGAGGAGGGTCAGTTCTACTCTTGGGAAATTGGAGTGAGAAGGAGGTTCAGGAACAGTGTCCCTGTCCCAGGGAATATTTTTGTTTCACCCTGACAGCTGGCAAAACCACAAGGCCTCACTGACATAAATTTTTGCCCAACCAGAACTACCCTTTCTGTGTAGTGTTCTAGAATCTCACCTCAGCATGGGATGAGGCAGGAGATGGGTGGGCCCCAAGCTAGACATCTACAACTGGCCTCCTGTTCACACTTCCTGGGGTGAGAAGAAGATGGGCTCCAGGCCGGACATTCATTACCAGCCCCCTGTTTACATTCACTGAGGCAAGAGACAAATGGGCTCCGGACTACATATTTATGACCGGACTTCTGTATTTCGGGATCTGCACTTCAATATAAGAAACAACAGTTAATAGGGTAGATAACTGGACATGGGACACTTTTACGGCAGGAACAGAGAGAGGCTAAACCCTTGTTTGAGGAAAGGATCAAGAGGTCACATATTTCCCATCCTTGGGGAAAGGGAGACACTGCACATGCGCAGAAAGCCTCCTTGAGGGTCAAAAAGAGGGGGCACCACCCCAGAATATGTGATGCTGCCCCGCAGGCTCTGGGCTGGAATCCATCTTGGAAAAAAGTTGTGCATGCATGTTGGGGAGGGCCCTAGGGCAGGTCAGGTGTGGAAAAGGAAAGGAGATAATTGGCCAAAGGTAAACAAGGACCGGAAGAACTGCCCTATGTAAATGACTTCACCGCCTCTTTACTGCGCTCCCCCTCACTAGTGAGGATGCCCACACCCTTTCTCTGCAGGTGTGTATCTCTGCCTTGCTTCCATCTTCATTAAACAAACTGTTTCTCTGTGTGCTCTCCCACTTGTTGTGCTATGTCTCTAATAATAAAGTTTGTACCTGTTTTTACAGTTTTTGCCTCTGTGAGAAATGTATTTTTCAATGGGGGCAAGAGCCAGGGGGTCTGGTGGCTAGGATTCCTGGTTTTCATCCAGGCTACCCAGGTTCAATTCCTGGGCAGGGAATTAAGATCTCGCTTCATGCCACTTCTCACTGCTGCCTCTCCAAGATCAGGGAGACCAGACTGTCCTAGCACATTGTCACATCCCCCTCTCACTTTCTGCGGCAGAAGACTCATTAGCATATAATTAATTCATCTTGCATTTCATGGAAATGAAGCCAAGGTGGGAAGTGGGGAGGCAGGAACAAAAGGGCCCAGGAGAGGAGAAATTGCTGGGGCTAGGTCGGCCAAGGTGACAGGACTGGAACTTTGGCCTCAGCCACATGAGGTGTGAGTCCCATCTCCACCATTAATAATTCACTGAGACCACTGGCAAGTCACTGAACTCTCTGAGTCTTGGTTTGCACATCTCTAAGGTAGAACTTTTAATACCTGCCTGCCTTACATGGCTGCTGAGAATAAACAAGATAATGTCAGTATCTGGTATAGTATATGGTATTGATATTTGATACATAAGGAGTACCCAATAAATGGTAGCTTTTATTACCACTGGAAGGCTTCAAAACAATGAATGAGGCCACCTTTATCTTATTTCAGAGAGCATCACATTACCTCATCATGTCAACAATTCTAACCTAAAAGTCCACTGGAGCTTGCTGAGGATTTGGAGGGCCTCACAGATATGTCTTGCAGAGAGATACAGGCCATTTCCACAACTACACATGAGGGACTTGGCCTCAGACCTTGAACTCACTGACTTTTAAAACTAATTGCTATTAGCTAGATTGTGTTCCCTATAACATTTGTAGTGGTCTAGATTCAAAAGCAAAACAAAAGCAAACCACCCACAACAAAAAAAGAAATGGGTATTTTCTGGGCTCTGCAAGAGAGTGGGGGCTGTGTTCCAACCATACAGATTCCCGGATCTGTCTCCTCCTAGGTAGTCTACATGGGGATGGCTTTCTGGTGCAAAGGAAAGTTGATGGCAAGATTTGAACAAGAGTAGAATGTAGGGCTTAGAATTAAATAATGCATTAAGAAAATAAGCTCTGTCTGAGAACAAATTCAACTATGACCTGGGCTTTACCAGTTCACCAGCCAGTGTTTCTCAACCTTGGCTGTGCATCTGAATGTACTGGAGAACTCTAAAAATAGTGATTTCATGCACTCTTCCCCAGCCAGGTAAATTAGTCGGGGGTAAACTCTGAGCATCTTTATGTTGTAGAAGTTGAGAACTACCGCTCCTGGAGGGTCAGTGTGCCCACCTGCTTCCCAGCTCCTCCTCTCAGAGCCTGAGCTCTGAAGGCCTAGTCAGTGGCCCTGTTGGTTCTTCTGGGAAGTATGAAAATTTAGAGTCAAAATCACACAAAGTGGAGAAATCACATGAGACTAATGTCCAAAAGAGATCATCACAGGGGAGCTGGAGGCCTAGCGGGACAAATTCTAGATTCCCGAACTACAGCAGTGGTTCTCACCCTGGCCACCCACTAGAATCACCTATGGAGCACTAAAAATGATAGTGCCTGGTTCCACCTCCAGAGGTTCTGACTGAGTTGGTTTGGCATAGTGCCTGGGCCGCCAGTTTTTAAAAGCTCCCCAGGTAATTCCAATGAGCAGCCATGGTTGAGAACCCCAGGTCCAGAATGTCCTTGGCCTCTATTTCTCTGTCCCTGGAATAAATTTACAAAGGACTGCAGAAGGTTGGACAGGGAAAGAACAAGCTTCCTCCTCTATGGAAATAGTACACATTTCAGAAGACAGGAAGTTAGTTGTGGTCGTAAGAGCCAGTCTTTACCAGGAATGTGAGTGACCAAGTTCAGTTAAAGTCACAGCTCCAGACAAAAAGCCTAAACAGCGAGGGCAAGACTGGTAGCAATTGTGGAGGGCCCTGCCATTCGCTTAGTGGCTTTCATGCCCTGCCGTACGTCCCAGAGGGTGTCCTGGAGAAGGGAATCTCAGGGAGGAAGCAAATAGGTTAGAGCGGCACTGGGCAGCATGCTCTGTTGGACTGCCTTCTTGCCTTGGTCTCAGAAAAGCTCCAATCCTGGGCTTCCCTCTCCCTTGGACACTTTAGGGTCCTTGTGGGGGATGGGATCACTCCCCTCACCAAGTCAGGGGTTTCCATGGGAGTTGGCAGGGCAAGGGAAGGAGGGAAGGTTGGGTTGGACTTTGAAAGCCAAGTTGTCTGGCAGAAGTCGTCGGGGTGTTGGTTTAAACCCTGGAATATCACTTGGCTGGGGTGTTGGAAATCCAAGGAGCTCTTCTTCTCTGGTGTTCCAGTATCTCTTTCAGAATCCTCTATGACCAATGATGCTGATTGGTTACAGAAAAGGAAAAAAATTCAAGGAGTGGGCTAGAACAATGAGAAGAAATTTCTTCTATGAGAAGAAATTTTCATCATAGTGTTTGGTTTGTGTTTACTTCCTATGGAAGCTTCTATTGAGGTTATCAACAATTCTGGGGGAAATGATTATGGACAGAATGATCATTACAATGATCACTACACTTCTTTTTTTTTTAAGTAACAAATTGCTTCTATTGCTGAGAAAATCTCAAACATTCTGAATTGAATTCTTAAAATGTATGCCAGTGTGCTCTCAGAGAAATATAGTGTGAGCCACTTATGTAATTAAAAAAAAATTTAGTAGCCACATTGAAAAATATATAAAGGCACACTTGAAGTTCATTTTAATAATATGTTTTACATAACTCAATATACCCAAAATACAGCATTTCAATATACAATCAATATATACATTTCATTAATGCAGTATTGGAAATAACACACGTGCCCAGCACATGTACCACAATACAACAGGACCTAACAGGATGTAATGTTAAGGTGAAATGTAGTCTGACCATAACTGTACATTCCTTCAGTTTTTATATTAAAATTAAAAATTCACTGCAGTGATGTGTTTCTTAGGACACCTTTGGATCTTCTGTGAAAATAAACCGATTCTGAGCAGCCACACTTTGGTCAGTGATCAACAGTATACAATGAACACTCTGCATTAGGATTTGTGGAATTGGGTAAAACTACCAGAGAACTGCTTGAGAACCTAGCATACAAATCAAGAACACTCATGAAACTGCCCAGGCCATTAAGGGTATGCATCTCCAAAAAGCCACCAAGTATCTGAAGGATATCACTTTACAGAAGCAATGTGTGCCATTCCACCATTACAATGGTAGAGTTGGTAGGTGGTCCCAGGCCAAACAGTGGTGCTGGACACAGGGTTGGTGGCACAAAAAAAAGTGCTGAATTTTTACTGGACAATGCTCAAAAATGCAGAGAGTAATGCTGAACTTAAGGGCTTAGATGAAGATCCTCTGGTCACTGAGCACATCCAGGTGAACAAAGCCCCAAAGACGTGGCACAGGACTTACAGAGCTCACAGTCAGATCAACCCATACATGAGCTCTCCCTGCCACGTTGAGATGATCCTCACTGAAAAAGAACAGATTGTTCCTAAACCAGAGAGGAGGTTGCACAGAAGAAAAAGATATCCCAGAAGAAACTGCAGAAACAAAAACTTACAGCCCAGGAATAAATTCCACAAAAAATAAATGCAAATAAAAATTTTAAAAAAAATTCAGTCCTTCAGTCATACTAGCCACATTTCAAATACTCAATAGCCACCTGCAGCTAGTGGCTACCATATTAGATAGTACAGGTCTACGCTAAGACCCATAATCCATTTTCTTGTTCGCAAGTTTAATGCTGTCGTCATCACTGTCATCATCACCACCATCACAAGGGCTTACTGAGCATGTAAGTGCCAGGCATTGTGCCAGGTTCCTTTGTGAGGGATGACATTCTCTGGGATTAGACTCACTGGATTTGCACACTGGCTCTTCCATGTACTGTCTGTGTTACCTGGAGCAAGCAACCTCAACTTCTTCGCCTGTAAGATGGGGACAGTAATGGCAGTGCCTTCTGAGGGCTTTTGTGAGGAAGACAAGGCCATGCTGGGCCGGGAGTCAGCTCCTGATAAATGATAAGGAGCTCTGACTCATTTTCTTGCTTGAGGGGACCTACCGCGGCTGAGATAATGTTTAGGCCCTATCTCAATGCAGGGACGCATCTCTTCCTCATGAGGGTCTTACCTCTCCCTGGAAGCGTATGTCCCGAAGCACCAGAAGCAGCCACCACAACTGACTTCTCAAAGTCAGTGGCCTGAGCGTAGGTGGACAAAGGACACAAACCACAATTTGACAGGTGGTTGTCTGTGTCCTTCCCAGCTCTTATTTGATCTCAACTTTTCTGTCCTAAATTCAGTAGTCTGGGGCTGAAATCTAAAACAGCCTAGTGTGGGAATGTGGCTTTCATTCAGATTTTAGTCCTCTGAGATGTTTTTTTGAAAGGTGACACTGTGATACAGCAGAAAGGAAGTGAGGAGGCCTGGATAGGCAGGTTACTTTGGCCCTCTGAGCCTCAGTTTCCTCATTTGTGAATTGAGGTTAATGACATGTACCTGGCAGTGTTGCTTTGAGGTTAAATGTGAAAGTGTATTTAAGAAAGCCTCTAACACTCTCTGTCGTCCATGTTCAATAATCAATAACTGATGATGAATCCATGTATTAGATGATTTATGTTGGGATGCTTTTATTTTTAAATATATATTTGTTTATTTATTTATTTAGCTGCATCAGGTCTTAGTTGTGGCACGTGGGATCTTCGTTGCAGCATGGGGGATCTTTCATTGTGGCACGTGGGCTCCAGAACGCGAGGGCATAGTTGCAGCACGCAGGCTCTCTAGTGGTGGCGCATGGGTTCTAGAGTGCGAGGGCTTAGTTGTCCTGCGGCATGTGGGATCTTGGTTCCCTGCCCAGGGATCGAACCCATGTCCCCTGCATTGGAAGGTGGATTCTTAACCACTGGACCACCAGGGAAGTCCTGGGATGCTTTCTTTTAAAATTGAAGTATAGTTGACTTACAATATTATATTAATTTCAGGTGTACAACATAGTAATTTGATATTTTTGTAGATTATACACCATACAATGTTATTATAAAATACTGACTATATTCCTTGTGCTGTACAACACAGCCCTGTAACTTATTTTAAATTATTTTATAATTGGCAGTTTGTACCTCTTAATCCTCTTCACCTATTTTGCCCCTCCCCCCTTCCCCTCTGGTAACCACTAGTTTGTTCTCTGTATCTGTGAGTCTGTTTCTATTTTGTTATATTTGTTTGTTTTGTTTTTTAGATTCCACAAATAAGCAAAAACATACAGTATTTGTCTTTCTCTGTCTGACTTATTTCACTTAGTATAATACACCCCAGGCCCATCCAATGTTGCTGCGAATGGCAAGATTTTACTCTTTTATATGGCTGAGTAATATTCCATTGTATATATACCCTACCACATCTTCTTTATCCATTCACCAGCTGTCGATGGGCATGTAGGTTGCTATGTGGGATGCTTTTGAAATATCTGCTGTGGTGACCTCAAATCCCTTGTGCATAAAGCCCAGACCCTCCCATAACTGATAACCTGCTCACTTTGACCTTGACTTGGGTAAAATTTTTCATAAACTTTATGATTATCACAAGATGTATATTAGCTTAAGCATGGTAAAAAACAATGAGGAAGATGAAATCCTCCCTTAGTGTTTTCTAATAGGATTATTAGCCACTCCTTAAGTAAAATAATTATTTACCTGTGGTACAGCAGAAAGAAAATAGGGTTTGGAAGTCAGAAAGACCTGGGTTTGAATCTGGCTCCACCCACTGACTAGAGCACAACCTTGGGCAAGTTACTTAACCCCTCTGAGCCTGAGTTTCTCATATCTAAAACTGGGATGATAACCATCTCAGTGTTGTTATGAGGCTCTCAGGACATTTTAATAGTTTTTTGTCCCCTACAGATATTCTCAAGCTTGTCTTTTATTCTTTTAAACATATTTGTGTTGGGACTTCCCTGGTGGCGCAGTGGTTAAGAATCTGCCTGCCGGGCTTCCCTGGTGGCGCTGTGGTTGAGAGTCCGCCTGCCGATGCAGGGGACACAGGTTCATGCCCCGGTCTGGGAAGATCCCACATGCCGTGGAGCGGCTGGGCCCGTGAGCCATGGCCGCTGAGCCTGCGTGTCCGGAGCCAGTGCTCCGCAACGGGAGAGGCCACAACTGTGAGAGGCCCGCATACCGCAAAAAAAAAAAAAAAAAAAAAAAAAAAACTGCCTGCCAATGCAGGGGACACAGGTCCGATCCCTGGTCCGGGAAGATCCCACATGCCGCGGAACAACTAAGCCCATGCACCGCAACTACTGAGCACATGAGCCACAACTAGACAGCCCACGTGCTGCAACTACAGAGCCCACATGCTCTGGAGCCCGCACACCACAATGAAAGATCCTGCATGCCGCTACAAAGATCCCGTGTGCCGCAGCTAAGACCCAATGCAGACAAAAAAAAAAAAAAAACCCACACAAAAACAAACAACAAAAACAACAAAACCCCCAAAAGACACAGGAAATCCCACTAGAAAACAAAGCACAATTTAAGGATCCAAAAAAAAATGCACAGCATAAAACATATCAAGTAGATAATCTCTGACACTTAGGATGGTTCAACTTATGATTTTTCAACTTTATGATGGTGTGAAAGTGATACACATTCAGTAGAAACTGTACTTCAGGTTTTGAATTTTGATCTTCTGGTTTTCACATTCAGTACAGTGTTCAATAAGTTACTTGAGCTATTCAACACTTCATTATAAGATAGGCCTTGTGTTAGCTGATTGTAGGCTAATGTACGTGTTCTGAGCACATTTAAGGTAGGCTAGGCTAAGGTATTATGTTCAGTAGGTTAGGTGTTTTAAATGCATTTTCCACTTAAGATATTTTCAACTTGTGATGGGTTTATCAGAACATAACTCCAATGTAAGTCAAAGATCTGTATACATAACATGTGAACTCATACTCCAGTGCAGGGGGTGGGGAGGAGTGGGGAGGAGAGAGAGAAGGAGAAGTTGATCATTGGTTACCATTGGAGATAACCAGAGAAGGCACTGAATCTTTAAAAAATTGGGAAGTAAAGGAAAATATTTAAGCATTTATTCTGTGTGTCTTGTATGATCAGTCTTACGTAGTAATCAAATAATGCTAATTGATGAGGGAGAGGTGATCTTTACAAAGAATGACAGAAAATCGTTTTGCAACTCTTCATGAAGTAGTTCATTAAGGTAAATTCATCAGTGGATGAAACCGTTGGACAAAAGTTTGTTATGGAACTTTTCTTTTTTAAAAAAAAACTGGGCTTCCCTGGTGGCGCAGTGGTTGAGAATCTGCCTGCCAATGCAGGGGACACGGGTTCGATCCCTGGTCCGGGTAGATCCCACATGCCTCAGAGCAACTAAGCCCGTTCGCCACAACTATGGAGCCTGCGCTCTAGAGCCCGCGAGCCACAACTACTGAAGCCCACGCACCTAGAGCCCGTGCTCCGCAACAAGAGAAGCCACAGCAACAGAGAGTAGCCCCCACTCACCGCAACTTAGAGAAAGCCCGTGTGCAGCAGTGAAGACCCAACTCAGCCAAAAATAAATAAATAAAATAATTTTTTAAAAAAGAAATAAAAATAACAAGCAAAAATTACATAACTTCATTGTAAATATTAAGAAAACCTAAATCAATGGAGAGATAAACTATGTTAATGACTCAAATAATACCATATTAATAACTCAGCAGGATAATGAATTAGGTTCTCCCCAAACTCATCTACAAATTCAGTGCAATTCCAGGCAAATTTCCAAAAGGGCTTTTCACAGAACTTGATAAGCTAATTCTAAAATTTACATGGCAAAAAAAGGCAAAGAATATTCAAGGCACTCCTGAGAAAGTACAGAGTGGGGAGTTTGCTTACCAGATATCAAGATTTATTATAAGCCATGGTATTACAGTGTAGTATTGGCACAGGGATAGACAAACAGACTGATGGAACCAAAGAGAAAACCCAGAAACAGACTCATAAATGGAAATATGATATATGACTGCAGTTCAATGAAGAAAGAAAATTCAATAAAAAGTATTGGAACAACTGGTTTTCATATGGAATAAATGAAAGTGGATCTGTATCTCACATACTATATAAAAAATAAATGACAGATAGCTTAAAGATTTAAAGTGAAAGGCAAAACTTTAAAAGCCAATATGGAGAAATATCTTTAAGATCCTAGGGTAGGAAATAATTCACTAAACAAGATACAAAAAGTAAAAACTGCAAATGAAAAGTTTGATAACTCTGGCCATATTAAAATTAGAAATATCTAATTCATCAAAGATTCCATATGTGTTCTTCTTCGTTTTATTCCTTTTCTCCTTCTTACCACTTCCTTTCCCTCTTCTTCCCTTCCTAAAACATTCAGTACTAAAAAGTTAGGTGAGGACAAGTCAGATAGTTTATCACATTGGAGGGTGAAGGGAGAACAATCGTGGCACAGAGGGGACATCAGAGTCCAAGCAGCAAGGAGGCATCTGCACAGGAGATGTATCAGAGCCTGAACAGCGTTAAGCAGGGGAACTGTACAGGGGCAGAAGCCTGGAATGGGCAAGCACAAGGCAAGTTAGAGTACAAGGCAAGTGGGGAAGGCATCCAGACAGGGGGATGGCAAGGCAAGTGGGGAAGGCATCCAGACAGGGGGTGCATCCTTTCAAATATACATATGAAAATATATGATGTCTGTGATTTGTTTCAAAATAATACAGGAAGTGAAGGATGTGTGTGGAAGAGGCAGGTTCAGCCAAGGGTTACAGTTTGGTAAGTCTGGATGATGGGTACACTGGGCTGTATTAGTCTATGTTTTCCTATGTCCAAAATTCTCCATAATAAGCATTTTTTCAGTGTAAACACACATACACCATAATGAAAATGAAAACATAAGCTACAAACCAGTATAAGAATTGTGCTATGCGTATAACTGATAATAGGATTAGAATCCATAACATATAAAGAAAAAAAATCCCTCCATGTCAACACTAGACAATCTGCTTCTCGGAAAAGGAAATATAAAGGCCAAAAAACCTGAAAAAATTCCTAACTTCATAGTAATCAGAAAAATGCAAATCAAAAGCACAATTAGATACTAGTTTATCTTCATCAGATTGACACAGATTAAAAGCCAATGATACGCTGTGTTGTTAAGTCTCATGCACTGCTTGTAGGAGTGTAAATTCATCAACTGTGTTTTGGCATCATTTAGCCAAGTATAAACTCTTACATGTGTGCACCAGGTCATGGGAGTAAGAAGACTTAAGGTAAACTTGCTTGTAATTTAGAAAACAAAAGCAAAAACTGGAAACAAGCCAAACGTCCAATGGAGCAATGGATTAGTAAACTGTGATACACAATGAAATGCCATAAGCAGTGCAAACGTACTGCATACATCAACATGAATGAATCCTGCAAACATAAGGTTGAGTGAAAAAGGCAAATCACAGAAGAATACAAAAAATATAACACCTTTTTATAAAGTTCAAAAACAAGCAAAACTAAACAATGCGTTCTTCAACAACACACATACATACATATGTGGTAAAATATAAAGGAAAGCAAGGAATGATAAAAATTCAGGGAAGGTTTATCGTGGAGGGTGAGGATGGAGAGGAGGGAGAGGCTTCAAAGATATTCTTAGAGTTCCATTTCTTAAGACTGGATGTTGGGCACACAAGGGCTCATTTTATTATTTTTATATACATATAACAATACACACTTATACATATATACACATTTATACATATATAAATGTATACATATATACATTTATACACATTTATACATACATATGATTTGTATTGACAAAATATAAAATCTCCTAATAGAAATTTTTAATCGAAACAGAAAGAAGACTATTGATATCTGTAGTAGTTATGAGCAATGAAGATGTTTTTGTCAGTGCTCCATGAGAGCCAGGGCAAACACACATGCAGTTTATGCCTGTGGTCTCAGCATCCTCACATGCACCCGCTTTTCACTCTCAGAAGTTCTGCAGATGGGATATACTAGCAAGAGGACCCTGTGCTCTTGGTGATGGCTGCTGGCACCATTGCTTATCCCAAGATAAACAGAAATGCTAAGGAGAAACAAACGTGGTCTGTGGAATCAGGTAGGTAAAACCTTCCAATTAAATAGTCACTTCTACTTATTTGGAAAGCCTCCCTCAAACTTACTTTCATCATCTGTAAAATGGGCATAAATGTTACCTTGTTAGGTTGACATGAGAATTAAATGAGATTATCTATGCTCAGGATGCAAGGAATGGAAATCTCCTTTTTCAAATTACATTAGAAGAGCTCCAGCATTTGGTGGGAATCTGCTATTACCCTGGGAGGAGGGGAGCCCCACCCTGTTTCTACATCATCCTAAGATTGTCCCAGGCTTACACAGTTAGGAGCAATGAGATTTAAACAGACCTAAGAGAAAAATAAATACGATACTATAGTATGTCAGATAGTGAAAATGATAAGAAAAAGCAGGAAAGATGGATAGGAAGTTGGGAGGATTATGGGAGAAGTGGTGGTAAACTGTATCTTCAAATTATGATGTGTTCTATGTAAGATAAGCTTAGATAGGTCACTATCAGTCAATTTTTTTATTCCTTAAAGGGAATAAAGATATTTGAATTATTTGAATTCAAAATCAATTGAATTCAAATATTTGAAGAGTGAATATTAAAACACAGATTAATTGTAAACAAAATAAATCTTTATTCACCTTCTCTCCAGATGGACAGGAAATACTTACATAAAGATGATCAAGAAAATCTGCACTTTGACCTGAACCAAGTATCTTGCATGGTAGTTGGAGTGCTAAATGTGCCAGTTGGCTGAATTGTCCAGCTAAATTTATTTTTTAAAAAAGAAGAACACATCTTTGGAAACATTGTTCTCATCAAACATTAAAATACTAAAATGTTTTTTAAAAAAGAGAGAGAGAGAGAGACCTAAGAGACATATCCACCAAATGTAAAGTGTGGATTTTAGGTGGATCCTGATTTGAACCAATCAACTATAAAAATATACTCTTGAGAAAATGAGGAAAACATGAATAAGGACTGGGTATTAAAAGATGCCAAAGTGTGATAATGGTATTGTGACTGTATTAAAAAAATTCTTATCCTTTAGACATGAAGCCTAAAATGTATGGATAAATGTTATAACTGCTACAATTTGCTTTAAAATAACCCAGTCGTGGGAGAGGAGGGGAGGGATAAAGATGGAACAAGAGCAGTCCTGAGATGTGCACTGTAGCTGACTGGTAGGTACAAGGGTGCATTGTTCTCTTTTCGCTACTCTTATTCTGTGTGAAATTTTCCATGGGAGAAGGGAAAGATGGGAGAGGAGGATGGAGGGAGGGAAGCAGGAAGGAAGGAAGATCCTTGGAACAATGCCTCGTATCTCTCAGAGCAAGGGAGGGTCCAGCTCTGAGAGTGGTTTCTGCTGCCCTCCTGCAGGAGATAACATCACTGGCCAACGAGAACTTCAGAGGAGGGTGGTTTCACACACTATGCCAATTTCACCATTCTGTTGAGGCCAAAACCTACCCAAAGGGCTGCTGTATCAGAATGCAGGGTCTGAGCAGGCCCAGGCATCCATCCCTCGTGGGTTTCACAACCCTGGCCTTTCTCAGTACCAGGAAACCATGAGCCAGAAGTGGGGCCACTTTCCTTTTTAAACCTCCTGAAAGATCAAACCAGTTCTGATCTTGGGTAGCCTCGACCTGCAGCGGCTTGAAGCAGGATTTTGGTTCCCTGGTCAGACCACCAGGGCCAGTGGCCAGAGACAAGGCCCTGGCCTGGCAGCTTTGTAGAAATGAATTCCCACAAAGAGGTGGAAAGTAGTGAAACAAGTAAAGTGTTTATTAGGAGGAAAAATGGTACGTGTGGATAGACACACATGCAGGCTCAGAGAAACAGTCGCACCCTCGTGGTAGTTTGAATCACTATTTATATGGGGGCATTTCTTCTGGGTTTCCTCTGGCCAATCACCTTGTTTTGCCTGGTTCTGAGTCCACATTTGGTTTATCTCAGGGTCCTCCCCTGTGTGCGTGCGCATCCCTTAGCCAAGATGGATTCTAGCGAAGAGGGCTATGGGTAGGTTGACATCACCTACTATGGGGTGGCGCCCCCTCCCTTTTGGCCCCCTGAGGAGCCTTTCTGTACGTGTGTAGTCAGGAAGGTCTCCTTAACCTCGAGAATGAGAAATATGTGGTCTCTCTATCTTTTTTCTGGGCAGGGTTCAGCTCCTCTTTCACTCCTGCTATTATCTTCATCTTGGAGTATCTGTCCACAGGGGACAAACTCCAGCTGCTCAGCTTGGGGCCCATCTATCTCCTGCCTCAGTTCCTCTTGAAAAACACCAAACATTTTCATTCCACTCCTTCTGGCACAGCCTGACATCCCTTGAGAAGGAGTTTGGAGCTAAGAACAAGAGCCTGGCCGCCCCACACCCAACCCCAGGCCTCTGCCTCCTCCTGGGAAGGGGAAAGACATGGTGTGGACTCTGGGTGGGGATAATTTTTCCTGATAATTCCTGTTCCTCCCCTATTCTATCTCCCCCAACCAATACAGACAAGGAGACATCTCACTATAGACGTGCCAGGATAAAAGTTAAGTGCCCTTGGGTCCCTGTGTTATAAGTAAAGGGAAACTTTCAGGGAGACTCCAGGTGCTGAATGGGGGCTGTTCATTCCCCCTCCCAACAAGAGCTCCTCACTCAGCCACTGGCTTTTACTGCCCCCTTGTGGTCATTTGCTTCCTATAGACAATCCTGCATTACAGATTTCCCACCCACAAAGCCAAGTCGGTTGGTCCCCTGCAAACCTTGCGTTGGGGCAGTCTTCCTTAAAGGTCAGACATTTCGCTCAGTAGTGAGAAAACTTTCTTCCAAAGAAAGTAAGTACATGAGTATCTTGCAGACAATTTCTTTGCTTCTTTTTGGGGGCGGACCATGCTCTGCAGCTTCTGGGATCTTTGTTACCTGACCAGGGATCGAACGTGGGCCCACGGCAATGAAGGCGCCGAGTCTTAACCACTGGACCGCCAGGGAATTCCCTCTTTGCTTTTTAAAAACGTTAACGGTTGAAATTTTTTTTTTTTTTTTTTGGTGGTACGCGGGCCTCTCACTGCTGTGGCCTCTCCCGCTGCGGAGCACAGGCTCCGGACGCGCAGGCTCAGCGGCCATGGCTCAAGGGCCCAGCCGCTCCGCGGCATGTGGGATCCTCCCGGACCGGGGCACGAACCCGCGTCCCCTGCACCGGCAGGTGGACTCTCAACCACTGTGCCACCAGAGAAGCCCAACAGTTGAAATTTTTTAAAACAAAAATTGGGGGAGAAAGAAACCTCATGAGGTGGCTATAGTGAAAGGGGATCAGGAAAATGTTCCCTGCCTCCATATGGGTGAAGGAAGCTCTGTAATTCCTGTAAAAAAATGATGCCCCTCTGGACACTGTGCTTGTTCCTGGCAGGGTCGTGGCTGGATCTAACTTAAACTGAGTCCCCCTAAAACCAAGTTTCCCTGTCAAGTTTATGATTAACCTCTCTATCCAAAACAGTATTCCCTTTCTTGTCCTGCCCCTGTTCCTCTCAGGACTGAAGAGTATCAAAGAAAAGGGGAGACTGAAACTGAGCAGGACCCAGCAGGACCCTCCCAGGTACAAAAGGCCCTCCGTGTCCCCGTTTCTTGTTTGTAGAAAAAGGCTTTAGTCTCCTACGCCTTCCCTGAGTTCCAAAGAGCAGACTCAAACAGTTACTAATTAGGGAAGTGAGGGAATGCAGAAACAAAGGAAAAGCAGTCAAGAAACAATAGTTCAGTGATAAAGCAGAGTCCTAGCTTCTTCTCAAGGGATATACATAACAATCTGACACACAGCTTTGAGCTGTTCTGTAGAAACTAAGACCCCTCCCCAAGGTGGAGGATAGTGACTACTTGCTGACCACCAGCACTAGACCCCAGACTGGTTGGAACCAGAAGGTTGATGATTAACATTCCAGAAACATCACCCTATTACCTCATCACCAACCAATCAGAAGAAAGTCAGACACCCTATAGCCCTCACCCCAAATGTTGCCTTTAAAAACCCTTCCCTGAAAGCCATTGGGGAGTTTGGGTCTTTTCAGCACAAGCTGCCCCTTCTCCCTGCTTGGTGTCCTACAAATAAATGCTGAACTTTCCTTCACTACAAGCCGGTGTTGGTGGTTGTCTTTGGTGAATGTCAGGTTAAAACAGGAGGGAAGGAGGCAGGACACAACCTTTAAAAGAATGACATTGCCAGAGGACATGACATAAACTGATTAGAACCAAATAGGTCCAAGATGGCGGACAAGTCAACTTCCACTAGACTTTAAGCCTCAGGATACGCTCATTGTAACACATCAGCAAGCTAAATGACACACCCACGGGCAACATGACAGTTCCAAGGCCAACCATAAAGGTCAAAAAGTAGGCAGTGGGGACATCCCTGGTGGCACAGTGATTAAGAATCCGCCTGCCAATGCAGGGGACACGGGTTTGAGCCCTGGTCCGGGAAGATCCCACATGCCGTCCGTGCACCACAACTACTGAGCCTACGCTCTAGAGTCTGCGAATCAGAACTACTGAAGCCCGCGTGCCTAGAGCCCATGCTCTGCAAAGAGAGAAGCCACCGCAATGAGAAGCCCATGCACTGCAAGGAAGACCCAACGCAGACAAAAATTAATTAATTAATTAAAAAAAAAAAAAGTAGGTAATGGCCTAATTTCTGGAAATCCCCACCTCTTCCCCAAAATAACTGGAATACTCCTCCCACTCATTAGCATATGAAATTACCCACCGTTATAAAAACTGACAACCCCATACCCTGGGGCCACTCTCACCTTCTGAGACAGCCCACACTCTGTCTATGGAGTGTGTTTCTCTCTAAATAAATTCACTTCTTACCCATCACTTTGTCTCTCACTGAATTCTTTCTGACAAGACATCGAGAACCTGAGCTTCATTAAGTCCTGAGACCAGGTGTGTGATCTCAGTGAAAAGACCGTGGGTTCAAGTCCCAATCTGAGTTACATGGTTTCAGTTTTAGACCCCATGGTGAGGACACAGACAAATGATTTGATGAAACCTGTTTATGGCTTGCTGCTTTCTGTCCTGTGTGGGCTGGTTCTCAGAACACCAAAGAGCAGGACTATCCCCGACCATTCCATACGTCTTACACCTGAGCAGATAGTGCCAGAACATTGCAAAGTATTCCAATTTACACCCAGAGGCCCTCAACTAGAAACACATCCATCTTCTTCATAACCGTAAGTTTAAGTGTCTGATAGTTGGGTTCTTTTTATTTTTATTTTATTTTTTTTTGTTTCAAACTAGCTTATTTAGGGGTTCCATTTTCACTCCTCAATAGATTTTAGGTATTTCTCACATGCTTTTTCACTCATTAGTTCATCTAGTTCTGAAGGGTTACTGAGTGTCATCTTCATCAGCCAACCATCTTCATCACAAGATTTGTTGACAAGTCCTGGATTTTCTGCTAGAGTTTCATTAATTTCAGTTACTTCTCCTGATAGAGGAGAATAGAGTTCACTAGCAGCTTTCACACTTTCCAAAGCACCAAATTCCTCGTTTGTTCAATTTTGTCCCAACTTCAGACAGACTACAGTAAACAACATCTCCCAAAGCTTCCTGTGCAAAACTGCTGATTCCCACTGTTCCAACACCGTTTTCTGTTGTTACCCATTCATGTTTGTCTGTGAATTTACGACCCGACAGCAGAACGGGACCAGTGCGCAGCGCCCGGACGGCGCCCGCCCTTAGTCCCCAGGGCCGCGGCGGGCAGGGCGCGTTGGGCACAGAGATGGCGCGCAGGCTGCAGACTGCGGCCCACACGCTCCGCGTCACTCGCAGCGCCATGTTCGCAGGGGTGCAGAAGGTCTCCGTACAGCATCTAGAGCACCCCCGGCTGGAGGGGGCGGGGCGGGGGCGGGGCGGGGGCGGGGCGGGGGGGGCCCCCAGCTGGGTTCTTTTTAAGTTGTAATGCAAGTGCCTGACTTAAGCTCTTGATTGCATCCACTCCAAAGACTGCCATGTGAACAAACATATTGCCAGCCACACAATTAGATAAAGATCTAGGCTGACCCCATTAAGTTCCTCTGTTTTAAAGATCTTTGGTTTGGCCACTTGCTTTTCTCTCCCCGAGTTTTAATTCCTGCTCTTATGTTTTACATTCACTACTAGGCCCCCACCTTCAACCCCAATAAAAGCAGAACAAGCCCATTCTCTCTCTTTCTCTCTCTCTCCCCCAGGACCTCCTGTGGCCTCAGGCATGCTGTGTACCCTCCAGAACTTGTAAGTAATAAACTTGGTTTACTTGTTTCATAGTTTCTTGATGGTTATTGCTGAGGGCGTCTTGCACTCATAATAAGAACCACAAGGGCTGGTCCAGCCACATTAAGGATAGGAAGCAGAGACCTGCACAAAACAATAGCTTTGCCCAAAGGTGACTTCTCTCTAAGCTTCTGATATTCACTATGAACACTGTGTGCGTGTAAGCAGTGCTCATCCATGACTTGGAGGAAAGCTTGCCTTTCTGACTCTTGCTGCCACAGCAATCTTGGAGAGACCAAGCTCGAGAGACTGGAGTCTCAGGAGGGAGCCCAGTAAAGTGGAAACACTCAGGCTGGGCAGCTGGAGAGTCCCAGATCATAACTCCATGTCCTTGGGAAACCAATTTAACCTCAGAAGACTCTTTCATCATCTCTAAACGAGACAGGACACCAGCACCCACCTCAAGGAGTGCTGGGGTGATACACGTGAGGATGGTTGAGATCTGCTCACACCACTGCTTAGACATGCAGAGAAAATGTGGTCAAGTACATCTTCTACACAAGTCATGGGGGTTGGGGTGCCAAGACTATAGTTTGGCATCTCAATCTCCTCTGGTCCAAACCTTCTCTTCCAAGTTCCTTTCCAAGTACAACTTTGGGTTTTCTTGTTTGTTCGTTTGTTTGTTTTCCAAGTGCAACTTTGAATCAGGAATTGTTTAACAGTCTCTTTTGAACAACAGTCTGTTTCAAATGAATTTTCTGTCACTTGGATGGAAACGATACTGTATCCCATCCTTGTGCACCTCTCCAAAATGGTACCTGGGTACACATGAATGTGGGAGAAGGGCCAGGGATCCACTGGAGGTCCCCGGGTCCATGCTGACTCCTGCAGTAAAGAGTCAATCTGGTTTGGTCTGGCCGTGAACAAGTGACCACTATAGGGTGACTAGTCCCATCTGATCTTTGGGCCACTACTGAAGTCTCTGTGTCCAGTCATTTGCCTGTGACAATGAAGGCCATGCGCCTTGCAGCCCTTCTGTCCTCACCCTAGACCTTTGCTGACCCCCTTTGCTGACTATCAGGCTCCCCTATGGTGGTTTCACCCTGAAAATGAATTAAACAGAACATATGCCTCTTAAGTCCCTTGCCTCTCTCTGCCCCTCTTCGTCCCTCATTCTGTGGGGGCAGGAGGAAAGGACATCCTGGACCTCCCTGGTTATAGGCCCTTCTGCCCAGGAGTCTTAGTGGAATCTCTGTGCACCATGGAAGAACCTCTATGATCTGGCCCACTGTTTTCTAAACTGAGACTGTTCACTAAGTATTCCCAGCCCTCTGCTTTCCAGGACCACACTTCCTGCCCTCTGTGCTGAGTAGGCCATGTGACTATTCTGGCAGCAGCAAGACCAAACATGTGTCACTTTCCCTCACAACTCAGAACCACCCACCAACCCATAATGGATGCCAAGTGTGAGTGAGAAACCTTTGTTACAAGCCACTAAGTCATTGGGATTGTTATTATAGCATAGCCTAGATGATCCTGACTGATACACTTATATAGCTCCTAAAAGAAGTTTTTAAAAGTGGTGTGTACCCTCTTGCACACTTTTAAGATGACATCTAAAAATTTCACTAAACATTTAAATGGTTGCAAGGGATATAATTTCCATCTATTGTAAATACTAATATTTTAAATAAAAACTGTTACATCAGCCTTCTAAAATATCCAATGGAATCTAAATATTGAAACACTTTCTTACCCACTATCATCAGTTGTTTAAATCCATGAACAAGCTCTTCTTCAACATTTTGAAATTTTACATTTTTTCCTTCTTCTCCTTGAATCCGTGTTTCCATTCCACATCCTCTGTATATCTTCACCATAAGGCAATATATTTTTAGGCTTTAAAGTCTTTTATCCACCACCTTATCAAACTTAGCTATAACAAAAAAGGCATGTAAATTGAAATTTTGAAGTTTACTTTATTCCCTGTCAACCATAAATCCTAAGTGTTAAACATATCTTCTGAATTGAATTATTACTACAAATAGAATTAATACAGAATTGACCAAAACAACATAAGTATAAGTTTTGATGAATAATTCTTAAACATAGAAAGCATCTTTTAGCAGGGAGGGGCAAGATAGATGGAGGGGATTAAGAGGTACAAAGTATGTGTAAAATAAATAAGCTACAAGGACATATGGTACAGCACAGGGAATATAGCCAATATTTTATAATAACTATAAATGGAGTATAATCTTTTTTTTGGAGTTATAATCTTTAAAATTTTTGAATCACTATGTTGTACACCTGAAACTTATATAATATTGTAAATCAACTATACCTCTATTAAAAAAAAAAGAAAGCATCTTTTATTGATGTATATACAGTCATCCCTCAGTATCTGTGGGAAATTGGTTCTAGGATGCCCACAGATACCAAAACCTGAGGGTGCTCAAGTCCCTTATATGAAATGTATTTGCATACAACCTATGCACACCCTCTATCCTCCCTCCCATATACTTTAAATCATCTCTAGATTACTTATAATACCTAATACAATGTAAAGGCTATGTAAATAGTTGCCAATGCAGCAAATTCAAGTTTTGCTTTCTGGAACTTTCTGGAATTTTTTTTACCCTGAATATTTTTGATCAGTAGCTGGGTGAATCTACAGATGTGCAACCCTCGAATACAAAGGGCTGACTACACTGCAAAAAACTAATTGACCTGGTGCTAAAATTCTTTCTTATAATAGAAATAGAAAATACCAAACATTTTATAAGATGAAGACTGTAATAAGGCTATTCTATACGATTTGATAAAACAGGTTGACTCCATTTTTTAATAACACAAAGAATCTGAAAGAAATATCATAGAAATATCATCCGTGAGTTTCAGCCAATATGTCCTGAAAATGTTGGTATTCCTGGAGAACATGAGCATGGCTCAGCATCACTGCCCCCTGCTGTGCCTGCTGTTCAGCGGCTTGTCCACCAGCTGAGGACGCTTCTAAGGATGAGCACTGAGAACACAGGAGCTGCTTCCCAAGGAGGCGTAATTCCTACTGTGCTCTCTTTGCTTCGCTCCTGGGAGATTCCTTCAAGTGCAAAGCATTTTTAGGCAAAAGGAGAGGTGGATAAGAGACGGAGAGATCTTAAATGTTCTCATCACAAGAAAAAAGAAATTGTAACTATGTATGGTGACAGATGTTAACTAGACTTGTGGTGATCATTTTGTAATATATATAAATACTGAAATGTTGACACCTGAAACTAATATAATGTTATGTCAATCATATTTCAATTTAAAAAAAGAGAGAGAGGGGCTTCCCTGGTGGCGCAGCGGTTAAGAATTCGCCTGCCAATGCAGGGGACACGGCTTGAAGCCCTGGTCCAGGAAGATCCCACAGGCCGCGGAGCAACTAAACCTGTGCGCCACAACTACTGAGCCTGCGCTCTGGAGCCCACGAGCCACAACTACTGAAGCCCGTGTGCCACAACTACTGAAGCCTGCGTGCCTAGAGCCTGTGTTCCGCAATGAGAAGCCACCGCAATGAGAAGCCCACATACCGCAACGAAGAGAAGCCCCCACTCGCGGCAACTAGAGAAAGCCCGCTCACAGCAACAGAAGACCCAATGCAGCCAATAAATAAATAAATAAATAAATAAAATAAATCTATTTAAAAAAAGAGAGAGAGAGAGAGGTGGAAAAGGCAAAGAGATTAAAAATCGCCACAACTCCCTGAACCCCAAGCTCGCATACATCTTTCTCCAGAACTTCCCAATATGACCAAAATTCCTTACTTTATATTTAAGAGAGGTATGTGTAAGAGAAGAAGCCCTGCAGAACCCTTGAGTAATCATCAGAGGAGCAACCCCACAGAGGGGGATCTGGGGTGGGTGTCACATGTGAGAGGAGTAGTCACCTCAGATGCTTTTACAGGCAGATCAACTTTAGGAAAGAAGTCATATGGAAGCTGAGATTCTGAATACTGACTCCCTTGAAACTATCTATGTACCTGGGATACAATTTAGTTACATAAAATATGATGTGATTGGAACATTTTCTGGCACTACCCAAATTTTCAAGATACAATGACTAAAAACTCATGGATATATCTTTTACAAGAGTTTTTTCAGATTCCACGTATTAGTCGAAGTAGTGAAAACTATTTTCTGGTTTCCCTGCCCACACTCACTCCTGGAAAGACTCTGTGCACCCCAGGAGTTTTGTGCACCTTGTTTGAAGACCTCTGAACTTGTCGACCTGGCCTGGGAACTAAAGAAATTTACAAAATCCTTTTTCCTTTCCACCTGCTGGCTCTCAGCTCCGGGCTGGACTTAAAGCTTTGCATTCCAGCAGCAGGACCAAGGCAAAAAATGTCTTTAGCAGTTCATATCCAAGGGAATGCAAGAGAAAAAAAATCACAATGATACAATTCAAAACTCTTGTCCCCATTACACCTGTAAAGTGCTTCCTGCAGTGAGTGACAAGTAGAAAGTAGTAAATAAAGGACAGCGTCAAGCAGACACATCTCACATGCATGCACCTCAGTCCAAGCCTGGCTCTGAGGTTCAAATGCCATTGCAGGCATTTAGGAACTTGGTGCAGAGTTGCTGCTGCTGAGCTAACAAAATAAGGCTCATAAGGAAAGCCTTTCTCCCCAGATATGAATTGTGTACCTACCACATGCCAGCCCCAATGCCTGTTCTGTCGTCTAACTGCTCAAGGACATCACTGTGGCTCCAGGCTCTGAGATAAAGGTGGAAGGTCCATGGTGGGTGGGCTGGGAGGCTGCCAGCCATCCTGGGTGGTTGCTCAAGTCTTCCTTCCCAGGTGGGAAGCTGAAATCTAAAGAAAAGGCAGAGAAAGGTTCAGAGCAGAGGAAGACCTCCCTTCTGCCCAATCCAGCTAGAAGTCCCTGGAGAGCGGGCCACCTCTTTGCTAACCCCCAGCATCCAGCAGGTGAAGGAACTCAAGATCTGGAGTCAGGCAGACCTGGGCACCCACATGGCCCTGCCTTGCCCATCATCATGACCAGGCCAGTCACTGACCGCTCTGCTGTGGAGGTCTGCACTGGCACATGGGGATTAGACACACCTTGTCTGATTATCACAGCCATTGACCCAATGATTAAGCAGGACACCCAACAAAGAGGTGCCACCTGGCTCATCCTGGCTGCTCCAGATCTGTGGCCCCCATGCCCTCCCACCTTGGTTTTATAACCCGACTCATGTTGAGACAGCCTCTTCCCATATCTGATTTCATCCTCACCACCATCTGGAGAGCTACTTTTCCATTATCTCCACAGGATGAAGGTGGGACTCTCCCAGGTTAAGACATCTGTCTGTAAACTATTAAGAGGCAACTCTACCCCTCTAACCTCATTCTGTCCCACTGTGGAAACTGTCCTTTCCATTGGCCCATAACCGAATCGTGAGAAAGACAAAGACTTTATGAGTACAGATATCTTCTCCTATAAAATCTGGGGGAAGGAGGAGGATCCGAGTTTTGGTGTTAGTAAAACTGTAACTTGTAATAAATAACACAAGAACTGTATGAGGGGGTGGGGGAGGCAGGCGCTCAGCAAACATCATCCTGCAGGGGGCGCTGTCCACTCAGGGACATGCAACCGCCTTGCGGCCGGGGGTGGGGGGGTGGCGGTGAGGGTGGGGTATGCGTTGTTTTCACAGCCTGAGGCAACCCAAGTGCTGCGTTATTTGATGTGTATCTACTTATTAAAATGTTTGCTTTGCTATAAACAGTCCCAGAGAGCTCAAGCAAATAACACTCCTTTAAAATCACAAGATAATACATGTATCCTGCACACACATAGAACCCTTTCAGAAATACACCCCAAATCACTCCTTCAACAAGCCTCCCAAGCAAAGGTGAGAGTTTCTGGTCACTTCTTTTTAGCCTTAGAAAATGTCCTGTTATTGGCTTCAAAGTTGCTTAAGCGTGTGTGGTTGGTTATGTTATTCATTTGATACATAATTGGGTGTAATTTTTATTCGTATTGTTTCAGGTTTGTTTTTTTTAAATCTTTTTCAGTTTAACTTTACTTTTTGAATATCTAAAACATTTTCATCATTCAGAAGTTAAAACTATATAAAAATGTTAGGGGAGCCACTGACCCAAACTACCTGCCCTGGCCAGGCCCGATGGTAACCAACTGCGTGAGTTATCTTACAACAGGAGGTCCTGGTAAGGAACCCAAAACTAACAAGTTACCACCAACTGGAAGAATTCAGGAAAGGTCAAAAGGAGAGAGGAGACACCAGTCCATATGTCCTACCAAACCCCCAGAATCCTTCTCGCTGGAATCTATCTTGGCTGAGCTATGCGCACACCAGGAAGGACCCTGAGTCAGAACTATTGGCCAGAGAGAACCTGTAAACTAACCCCATTACCGTAAAACCCAGACCGTGAGCAATGTGGCAGAGCAGTTCTCCTGGGTTCCCTTATACCCTGCTGCTCTCTATCCTGGCGCCCCTTTCCAATAAAGTCTCTTGCTTTGTGAGCACGTGTGTCTCCTCAGACAATTCATTTCCAAGTGTTAGACAAGAGCCACTCTAGGCCCCTTCCTGCAACAAATGGCGATGCTGGTGGGACCTCTTCTTTGTTATGAGTCACATCCTGTCTTGTGAAATGGGAAATTCTTGTTCTGTTCCACTGTGAATCCCTCTTGGGCAAATTCTGACTAACTGGAAACATTTTAGCTATGAGCCAGCGACTAAGAAAGAGATGATATTTTATTATAACATTGTATGGCCACCATATTGTTTAGACTCCAGAGAAAATTGGTGTAGGTAAAACTCTTCAAAATTCCAAAACTGGTTCTTTTTGCATATACAATTACAAAAGGCAAGCTTGATAAACCGTCTTTTCAGAATTCCGACCCTGAGGGAATAAGTCCTTCTAGGAGAACTTGCTTTTCTCGCTCCATGCCTTGAGACCAGGGCTCTCAGGATCACTTATCTTATCTAGACCATCTCTAATTTCTGAGACTGAGGGAAAAAAAAAAACAGTAAGAAGCCTTTTTAAATTTTGCCTATTTCAACTATTATTTATAAGCTAGTGAGTTTTATATTTTAATACCTGATTCATGACTAAGTTTAGAAAATGAAGCTATGAGATCTCTGGTTTTATTTGTCTATATGTCGGTGTGCATTGTATATATGTCTTTTGGACGGTATTATCAAAATTAATTCAATGAGCTCTACTTAATTGGCTTAAAGGAAGTTAAGTGCTTATACAAATTCTCAAAAATATAGAAGTTAACTGGCCAGAATTAATTTCAGGTTCACATGAACTGGGAAATATTCTGTATTAAATTAATATCTGGTATTAAACTTATAAAGTTTGTTAATTTAATTAATATAGACACATCTTTAGGGTCACCAGCATTAAGTATAATACCTTTATTGTAACTAGGTTTAATAGAAGTCAAATAAAACCTTATTATATCTGTTACAAATCTGTCAATAAGAAAAGTTAACTCAAAAAAAAACTTTTGAGGAAAGTAAATGAGATAAGAACTTTTAGGTAAACTCTATGGGAATAATTATGTTTTTGGAATGCCTACTTGACAATGATCTCTCCAGATATTTGGTAACATAAAATTTTAGAGTAACATTAAATTAAGTTAAATGATGAAAGTCTGTTGAATAACTGGGTCATTCCGAAGTAAAATAAGATACTGAGACATCAATTACTAAATAGAAAAACTAAAGGTATTTAGGACTACTAATGAATATGTTTGGTGCCACCCTGAAATGTTTTCTGTAAGAAAGCAAATGTTTTTAGAAATTATCACTGGTATTTATGTTCACCAATCTACGGAATGCTAATGTAAAAAACAGTACATAATTGCTTACTACTTAGTTTTCACTAGAAATGACGGTTTCTAAGAGTTGAAGACTCTAAACAGGTAATTAAAGCTAATAAAAATAATAAAGGAAACATTTCAGTATACAGTAGGGAAGTAGGATGTGTGTTTTCAGTGAAGAAGGTATGAGGGATGGAACTGCATTTTAATAAGGGAAAAGAAAGTGAGTCTGCCATAGAACTGGTTGTTTCTGGATGGAGACAAGAACGGGGGACAGATTAATATGGATACAGAAAGGGATGGAGGGTTTGTGGATGGTCAGGATTGTCTAGGTTTAGATTGAAGTTAACTGAATAAATGAATTTTAAAAGTAAGCTGGTACAAAACTTGAATATGGCTTTTTTTTTTTTTTTTTTTTGCCGTGCGCGGGCCTCTCACTGTTGTGGCCTCTCCCGTTGCGTTGCACAGGCTCCGGACGCGCAGGCTCAGCGGCCATGGCTCACGGGCCCAGCCGCTCCGCGGCATGTGGGATCCTCCCGGACCAGGGCTCGAACCCGTGTACCCTGCATTGGCAGGCAGATTCCCAACCACTGTGCCACCAGGGAAGCCCTGGGTAAGATATTAAAGAATCCTAAGGAAAAACCTGATGGCTTCATAAATCTGTTAATGAAAGGATTAGTTACATAGGACTGAGTGAACTGGTGAATACTGATATAATTTTTATGGTTTCTATCTGAAAAATTACTGGTTTAAATCTGTGTTTTCCAGCTGTAAGAAAAACCCTTCCCTTCAAACTAATTATGACTTACAGTAATTTGGTAAATTATACCTTTGTAAGCAGAATTGAAATATTTACCTTTGCTCTCTATCTGTTCCCTCCAGAAACTGGAAACTTTTAGGTTCCCAGCAGCTTTATCAGATAAATTAGGAAGGCCACCTTCTAACAGGTGTAGGAATCTTGATATTTTGGGGACCTCTAAAAGCAAGAAATTCACCAAGGCAAAATTTGATGATGCACTCTCGGCATGGATTTCCTGGCCCAGAGAGGCCTTTTGGGGAATTCAGTCTGAGACTCCTGAGAAATTACACCAGAGTCAGTGTGGAAGAGCCTATGTGGTTGATGGACCAGATTTACTTTAGAAACAAATTAATCTTAATTTGGCTATATTTGACAAAAATCAGGGTAATTTTAGAGAGAGAGAGATATTTCAATGGATATCAAATTCTAATTCTGTTTATTGAGGTCTATATTCACTAAGACTCACTTCTCAGATAATACCTTGCTATTATGTTATATTGTTGCAAAGTTAAATTGAAATATTAATAGGACACTCTAAGTTTGTTTTTGAAACTTAACTCAGTAATCTGTCTTTGGCTGAAGATCAAATGGTCCATGATCTGCAACCAGGAAGTTAATACCAGGCTACGGTCATTTAAACTTAAAGGCTCCCTTAGGTTGGGGACAATTAAACCATACTAGGGATAACCAGCCTGGTAACACTAGGAAATTGGGCTGGGTGCCTCATGGACAATACCAATATAAAACTTCCCTTAAAGATAAGGACTGGTACAGAACAGACTAAGTCAGACGACCTGGGATATACTGGGCTGCACCCAATGGAAGTTCTTGACTTATACTCTTGCTTATGACCTTACTAATACTGCTAACAGTACTATATTTATATTGCCTGTTTTACAAAATTGCTGTTTCCTGAATTACCAAATGTGTGACTGAGCCTCTGATAAAATGATGATATATAGTTCCATATGAGATCAATGATTGTAACAGTGTAACTCTAGATATGGAAAGAAGCAACAAGAGGGAATATTTTCTTGGACCATAAGAGACTAGTAAGACAGGTGGTCCAGAGACTTTTGGCTACTGTTAATAAGGCCTAGTCCAGTAATAGCACATTGAGTGGCCTATCAGCAGAATCCTTTCCAGACCTGGGAATGAACATTCCTAGCACCATGAGATGAAATGGTCATGAAATGCCCCCTAAACCATGGTCAAATTTATGACCCTGAAGGGGCCCTGCCAACTGAAAATTGGCACTTGCCATCTGCCTCTGCAAGGATTAGGTCAATGGCCACTGCAGCCACTGACCTTCAACACACCCTGAAAGGAGTTCAGGGTGGAGATCAGGAATGAGGCACTCTGTGCTCTGGGAAAACTGGCAGAACAGGTCTTCAGATAGTTAGATACTTTCAGGAAAAGACTTTATGAGTCCAAATTCTTGCATCTTCTCATATCTGGAAAATCACTAAAATCATTAATGGTGACATCTGCTTTGGCCATTAAGGAGAGAAATGCAATTGAAAGTCAAAATGCAGTAGCTGTGGTTCAGACATCCAAGGTAATACTAGGTGGCATTATGGATGTGATTTCAGACAAGTCCTCGTATTGCTAAGAACTTGAGTTTTCTGAGCTGTGTCAGACTTGGGATGCCACCAGCCATTCTCAAAACAATGTCTGCTGGCAGCTGGTAGCTGCAACCTTATGGTTTCAAGATATCCTCTTGTAACTGTTAAATTTTCAGAAAATGAAATTGCTTTAGATCAGATAGTAGGAAAAGGAGACGCGTAGTGGCCAATAGCTCCTGTTATGTATATATTAATACCACATTGGAAGTTAAACCTACTTAGATAAAAGCAAACAACTGGCTACCTGGCTACAAGTCTCCTCAAGGTGTGCGGTCCAGACTGGGTTTCAGACTTATTCTTCTGAATTCCTCAGGGAATGAGATTGATTTTGTCTATTAAAATTCTAGTCGTCACTCCTCCAACTACTTTTAATAGGGTCTGTTACATCAAAATGGCAGGCCAAAGGACTGAGATTTTGATCATACAAGACTCAGATACAGGACTTAGAACTGAGAAATATTTCCAATTCAGTGTCTATTCTCCAAATTGAGGCAGCACTATGCCCCATTTTAGCAGAAAGTGGCCAGGGCCGTTGTCATCTAGTTCCCTGAATTGAAACTGAGCGGGACTCTGTGGGGCTCCGGAGTACAAATCCTTTCTGTGTCCCCTGTTTCTTGTTTGTAGGATACAGGCTTCATTCAGCCTCTCTGACCTTCCCTGAGTTCCAAAGGGCAGATTCAAACAGTTGCTAACCATGGAAGGGAGGGGATGCAGAAACAGCGGAGGAGCAATCAAATGGTGGTGCACCCTTGTGGCAGGGTCCTGGTTCCTCTTCAAGGAAGTATGCATAAGAATATCGTTGAGCTCTTCCACAGAGCTGGGGCCCCCACCATGTGGAGGATGGTAACTTAAGGCTGAATTCAAGGTTCCTGGAGCACCACTCTGTTACCTCACCACCAACCAATCAGAAGAAAGTCACATACCCTGAAGCCCTCACCCCAAATTTTGCCTTCCTTTTCTGGGCCCAGCAATGACCATCCTGTTAGGCCTCCTGTTTGGCCCCTGTCTATTTCAACTGCTTTACAAGGTACATGTCCAACAGGGTCCAAAAGTCTCAGGCTAAACTGCTGTTATTACAAGGGTGAATGCCAGTTTTGGACACAGAATACCTCGATTTAGATCAGGTAGAGAGAGACTTCTACTCTACTAGGCAGGACTATGTCCACTCTAGGCAAGAAGTAGTCACAGAAGAAAGAGACCTCCGCCCCAATTCCCAAGAAGTATCTTGAGTATGAAGTCTCTTAGCAGGGAGTCAGGGGAACCACTAACCGAAACTCCCTGCCCTGGCCAGGCCGACAGTAACCACCTGCATGAGTTATCTTACAACAGGAGGTCCTGGTAAGGAACACAGAACTAACAAGCTACCACCAACTGGAAGAATTTGGGATAGGTCAAAAGGAAAGAGGAGATGCCAGTCCATGTGTCCTACCAATCTCCCAGAATCCTTCTCGCTAGAATCCATCTTGGCTGAGTGATGCATGCCCCACCAGAAAGGACCCTGAGTCAAAATGACTGGCCAGAGAGAACTCGGAAACTAACCCCATTACCATAAAACCTGAGACTGCGAGCAACGTGGCAGAGCAGTTCTCCTGGGTTCCCTTACCCTGCTGCTCTCTACGCTGGTCCCCTTTCCAATAAAGTCTCTTGCTTTGTCAGCACATGTGTCTCCTCAGACAATTCATTTCCAAGTGTTAGACAAGAGCCCACTCTAGGGCCCTGGAAGATGAACTTAGGGAAGTATATGCTCCTCCAATTCTGCACCCCAGTTCCAACATGTGGGTTTTTCTCCCACATCGCCAACCAACTGATAAGAGAAATGTTCACATATTGAGGTATGGGGAAGTCATTCTGGCTTGTACATGAGTTAACTTGAATTTTATGCTAACTAGAATAACCTGTTTGTGGCCTATCAAACATACATTGTACATCTGCTTTAATTATTAAAGAAAAGGGCACACTGACCAGAAGTAAAGAATGTTCATGCTAAAAATAAAGATTAAATGCCTCCCTTCCTGGGACGCCAATGCTGGTACTCCTTCAATGATAAGACTCCCCTCCCAGGTGCTAAGGCCATACTGACTTGCTGTGTACGTGCTGGTCTGGTTTTTTTGAAACCTTCGAGAAATGTATCCCTGACTTGTTTAATGTTCTTTGTGCTGCCAAGAAGTAAAGCTGTGCTGAAAACCATGCTTCTCTGGAGCAGTTTCTCAGAGTAATCTGGGAGGCTGGCTTCTGGTTTATAGTCCTCAGTTTGGCTCAAATAAATCTCTTTTCTTTTTTTTTTCCACCACAGCTTGTGGGATCTTACTTCCCTGACCAGGGATTGCACCCAGGCCCATGGCAGTGAGAGCACAGAGTCCCAACCACTGGACACCTAGGGAATGCCCCAGGGAAGGGTTTTTAAAGGCAGTATTTGGGGTGAGGGTGGCAGCTCATGGACTTTCTTCTGACTGGTTCATGGTAAGGTAATAGGGTGATGTTTCTGTAATCTTAATCATCAACCTTCTGGTTCTAACCAGTCTGGGGTGTAGTGCTTGTGGTCAGCATGTGGTCACCATCCTCCACCTGGGTGGTGGGGGTGGGTGTTAGTTTCTGCAGAAGAGCTCAAAGATATGTGTCAGATTGTTATGTGTATCCCTTGAGGAGGAGCTAGGACTCTGCTTTATGGCTGAACTACTGTTTTAGCTATCTTTACTTTCCTTGTTTGACAGCTTTTCCTTTGTTTCTGCATTCCCTCACTTCCCTAATTAGCAACTGTTTGAGTCCCCTCTTTGGAACTCAGGGAAGGTCTAGGAGACTAAAGCCTTTTTCCATAAATAAGAAACAGGAGACAAAGAGGGGCTTTTGTATCCAGAAGGGCCCTGCAGGGTCCTGCTTGGTTTTGATCCCCCCATTTCTTTGATCCTCCTCAATCACGAGGGAAACAAGGGTGAGACAAGAATGGGAATGAAGTTTTGGATAGAGAATTTAATCATAAACTCAGCAGGGGGGTTTCCCTGGTGGCGCAGTGGTTGAGAGTCCACCTGCCGATGCAGGGGACATGGGTTCGTGCCCCGGTCCGGGAAGATCCCACATGCCGCGGAGCGGCTGGGCCCGTGAGCCATGGCCGCTGAGCCTGTGCGTCCGGAGCCTGTGCTCCGCAACGGGAGAGGCTACAACAGTGAGAGGCCCGCGTACCGCAAAACAAAACAAAACAAAACAAAAACTCAGCAGGGGAACTTGGTTTGGGGGGCATTTGGTTTCACTTCTGACCAACTGGCTATATCAAGAGATTCCCAAGAACCTCTCCTTGGATTCAGTTAATTTGCTAGAGTGGTTCACAGAACTCAGAAAAACATTTACTAGATCACCACTTTATTAGAAAAGGATATAACGGACTTCCCTGGTGGTGCAGTGGTTAAGAATCTGCCTGCCAATGCAGGGGACACGGGTTCAAGCCCTGGTCCGGGAAGATCCCACATGCCTCGGAGCCACTCAGCCTGTGTGCCACAACTGCTGAGCCTGCACTCTAGAGCCCACGAGCCACAACTACTGAAGCCTGTGCGCGTAGAGCCCGCACACTGAAACGAAGAGTAGCCCCCCCACCCGCTCGCCGCAACGAGAGAAAGCCTGTGTGCAGCAACGAAGACCCAACACAGCCAAAAATAAATAAAAAATTAAAAAATAAAATTAAAATTAAAAAGAAAGAAAGAAAAGGATATAACTCAGGAACAGCCAGATGGAAGAGATGCACAGGGCAAAGTATGGGGAAGGAGCTCGGAGCTTCCACACCCTTTCCGAGCACGCCACTCTTCCCAGTCTCCAGGTGTTGACCAACCCAGGAGCTCTCCAAATCCCATCCTTTTGGATTTTTATGGAGGCTTCACTACCAAGGAATGATGGACTAAATCACTGACCAGTGCAACTGACCAAACCTCCAGCCCCTCTCCCCTCTCCCCTCTCCAGAGGTCAGGGGGTGGGATTGAAAGTTCCGATCCTCTAATCACATGGTTGATTCTCCAGGCAAACAGTCCTCAATCCTTAGATGCGACCAAAAGTCACCTCATTAACATAACAAAGGACACTTTAAATATCTCTTATCACTTAGGAAATTCCAAGGGTTTTAGGAGCTCTGTGCCAGAAACAAGAAGACCAAATATATATTTATCATTTTAAATCACAACTCCCTTTCCCATTTAGGAAGTACGCTTACAGCAGCTGCCTTCAGGAACCCCCAACACCCACTACTCCGACTCCTACCCTGTCCCTCTTGGACAGAGGGCCTAGCCATCCAGACTCCTATCAGGGCATCGGGTGGCCTAAGCAGGCAGGGTCCCTGGAGGTCATCCAACATGCCTCTCCTCTTATAGACCCAAATGGTCTGGCCCAAAGCTTTTCATGCTGCACCACAGAAAACGTACTATCCTGCCCCTCCTGCCACTCAGCTGCAGCCTAAATTCCCCGCTTCTCCCAGCAGTAGCAGCAGCCACATTCAGGCTTCCAGGACAGCTACGTAGGAGCCAGTTTAGCTATTCCCTCTCCCTCACCCGGGCATGGGCACAGAATCCAGCCATGAAGGGCTGAAGAAACCGTCAAGGGCATGCAGTTCAGCTACACACGCAACACTTGGATTCCCTCTGAATGGCTGAGGCGAAACGGTTGTCCAGGCTCAGCCTGTACATTGCCCCCACCTCCACTCAGGGAGTTGGCCACTTCCTGACATTACCTGTTACATCTTGAAACAGTTGTGATGCTGAAAAACGGCCTTAGGTTGAGCTGAAAATTGCTTCCCACACACACATTTTCACTGGTCCTAAGTTTTTTCTGGGGTTTCACAGAACAGACCTGCCTCCTCCGCCTGCATCTTAGCCCTTTAAACATGAAGGCTACAATCACACCTCCAGAGGGTAAATATCCCCCATTGTTCTGGCTGGTCTTGTATAACATGTTTCAAGTCACTAACTGATCTGTCCCCTCCTCCAGACATGCTACAGTTTATCCATATCAGGTGTTGCAAACTCAGTGCCTACAGGGGCCAAGCCAGTGACATCAGTGTGTGAGGTGGATGGAGCACAACAGAGAGTGGCAGCGACTGCAGCAAAGAGAGTATGTACCTCGGTTACTGGAAACAATTGGTACCTCAGTTACTGGAAACAAGCCGGCTGTTACCATGCAGAAGTGGGGCCCCATTATTGCCATTTCTCTCACTTTCCAGTAGAAACAGGAAATCTGGATTTGTATTTGAAATGTCCTGATTTTTTAAGTTGGTAATTAATTAAAACAAAACACTATATGAGTCAATACTGTGCAGGCATGGGGCTTTCCTGGTGGCGCAGTGGTTGAGAGTCCGTCTGTCGATGCAGGGGACATGGGTTCGTGTCCCGGTCCGGGAAGATCCCACATGCCGCGGAGCAGCTGGGCCCATGAGCCATGGCTGCTGAGCCTGCGCATCCGGAGCCTGTGCTCCGCAACAGGAGAGGCCACGACGGTGAGAGCCCCGCGTACCGCAAAAAAAAAAAAAACCGAATGTGACACTCAGAGGTGGTTGCTGACCTATCCCATCCATCCTTCCTTGGGAAAGCCTCTTCCCTCCCTCTTGATGTCTGCCGTTTCAGGTCTTCACCATCTCTCACCTGGACCAGGCCTGCAGTATGCTGACCAGCAGCCATCTCTCCCTCTCCTGCCTCCTCCTCACCACTGCCCAGTGCACGCCCATCACCCCAGTCCCCGCCCTAGGACTTACTGTGGCCAGACTTCAATGAGCCAGGTCTGGTTCCTCCAGACAGCCGACAGGCCAGGGCCTTGGTTAACATGCCCCCCTAGCCTCTGCCCCTCTTCTGATGGAAGCCCCACACTTTTTTGCCCAATTCTCCACACCTTTACTCAAGCCAGGCCTCCCTCCAGGAATGCCTTCCTCCTCCCCCACCCACAGGCTTACCTCCTCCCAAGGCCTTCCCTGGCAGTGTCAGCCCTTCCCCACCCCTTATACTTTACCACGTCTGTAATATGGAGAGAGTGACAAACCAAACTCAGAGGGTGTTTGAGGAATAAATGAGGTGACTCGTGTCACCTTGTTACTGAGTCCAAGCTCACTCTGCTGGCCGCATGACAGGCCAATAAGTTGGGAGATGAGGTGTTGAGACAAAGAATAGCGGCTTTATTCAGAAAACTGTGTGTCCAAGAAGATGGCAGACTAGCGTCCTAGAGTACCATCTTATGGAGTCTGGATGCTAATTTCTTTTATAGAGCAGATGGGGGAGGAGGTGAGGAAGTAAAGTAAAAAGGCCATAAGTCTTGCAAAATATCTCCTGGTTTTGGCCAGCCTCGGGGGAGGGGATGTGTTAAGTTCTTTTCTGCAGCCATTCACAGGTGGGCAGGGTCAGGGTGTTTCCCTGTGAGCTGAACAAAGGCACTTTGGTTTAACATTCAGGCAGAGGGGCAGGGTTCCCTGAGGCAGGCCATTATGTATGTCTATAGCTATGGACAGAAGAAAAGTAACAGAAAGCAAAGGTCAAAGTAAAAGAAACAGATCCAACATGGAGTCAGATTTTGTTCTTCCCTGTTACAACGGGCACTCAGGAAGTGTTCAATGAACATAACCTGTGACCATTAATACCTGCTCAGCACAGAATCCACGGGCCGTCGTGTGCCTTTTCACATTTGCTACTCACATCTTTCCAGCTAAATGATGAAAGAAGCCTGGATGTGGACACTGGCAGACCTGGGTCTGAATTCCATCTCTCCCACGTTTTACCCTGGTGAAGTCATACAACCTCTCTTGGCCTCTGTCTCTGCAACTGTGAAATGGAGCTAATGGTTCCCACTTCTCAGGGCTGTGATAAGGATCAAATGAAGCAATGTCTGCAAAAGCTCTAAGTAAACTGGGAAGAAATGTTGTAAGAATGACCCGTTTCTGGAGGAGGAAATTCCAGACCAGCCACCATACTGCTGGAGACAAGAGCACATGGCTCTGTCTTTGAGTAGACCTAGAACATTCTTTTGTTGAAAGTTCAACAAATAGTTCTTGAGCAGCTACTCTGGGCCAGACACCATGCAGAGTTGCTGCAAAGATGAAGGCCCAACCCTCAGAGTAAAGGCAGTTAAGTCACCTTAGAGGTGGCCCCACCAGCCCTCTGCACATTCCCCCTGTCCATGCAGACCCTCACCTGGGACCTGGTATTCCCCACACCTCCTGACTTCCCTTCCCAGGCTCTTCCCATTCCTGTCAGTCCTCTCACTGCTGCCAGAATGACCTTCGTGCAACACATTCATTCACTCATTCACATATTACATAAATATTTATTCAGTAGCTACCAGCCTTCTGAAAATAAATCAGACCAGAATCCCTGCACCTCATGGGTTTTACATTCTAGTAACTCTAGTAACTCATTACCTAATTTCTTTGCTTTAAAAGCTCCACTGGTCTTCAATTACTTATGCTAGAGTCAAGTCTTGAGCTTGGCTTTTGGGACTGCTCACATCCGGCACCACTGCTTCCAGCACCTTCCCCCTTCCCCATGAAGTCACTCCCACTGGCTCCAGGTGGGCCACACCCCTTCAGGCTCAGTCTCCTGAGTTTCCTGGTTGTTTCCTCAGTCTGGGAAATTCTTCTTCCAAGTTAGAGGCAGCTGAATGTTTTCTTTGTAGGGGAATCTGTTCTCAGCCCTGCCCATTGAGCTCTGCCACACCTACCTGGGAACTTGCAAAGGTCATTTTCCTTTTGTTTCCCCAGCATCTACAGAGTGGATGCTCAGCCATGGGGATCTATTTGCGTGTATGTGTGTTGAGAAAGAAGCTGGCAATGAACATAAATGGTTTTGTGGATGGCCAGAGAAGAGACGCAGAGAGCACCTTTCAGTGGGGAGGTAACAGAGGGCGTCTCAGGGAGGCTGTCCTTGTTGCCTGGGCCAGGATGCGACCACAGGAAGGGGGATCATCTTTTAGGCAGACGGGTCAGTAGGTGCTGGCACAGTGTGGCCAGGATGGAACAGGCTAAGGAGCCATGTGGTGTTCCATGGGCCAGGAGAAGAAGGTAAGAAAAGGAATGGAGGGAGAAAGAAGGTGGGAGAGAGGAGATGTCTTCTGAGTTGGAAAGGTCTTGAATGTCAAGCTTGGTAATCTGACTTTAGCAGATCAGGGGTCAAAAGCTCAGATGGAACAAGGGCAGGTTAAGGAAATGAATGTGGCCCACGAGACCCAGGGGAAGTGCAGACTAGGGCCTTTCTGAAAGGGAGAGGCATTCTTGGCTCCCTGTGATAGAGGCAAAGGTGGAAATCTGGGCTCAGGGCTGCCATAGCTTCACATTAAAAAAAAAAGAGAAGCCAGAAATCCAGTCTTTATAGTGAAATGTTATGATGGAAAACACCACCACCACCACCAAACATGTTTATGGGTCTTGAGTTTGCAGCCTCTGGGCGGGGATTTAGGTGGCAAGATCAGAGATGTGTGTTGGGTGAGTAAACTGGTGACTGGTGTGGAAAATGGCCCAGGGAGGGCCAGAGTAGAAGCAGCTGCAGAGGATTCGAGGGGGCTGCAGTAGTTCAGGTGGGCCTGAGTCAGGGGTGGGGATGGAAAGGAGGGGAGAACTGCAGGAGGAGTGTAAGGTTGCCAGACAAAACACTGAAACCCCCAGTTAAATTTCAATTTCAGACAGATTATTTTTTTAGTATTAAAAAGTGGTATAAAAAATAACTCATTGTTTACCTGAATTTCCAATTTGCCTAGGAGTTCTGTGTTTTCATTTGCTAAACCTGGCTGCCTTACAGACAGGTCCCAGGTGGCTCAGGGCAGGGCAGCAGCACCTGGCTGGGGGGCCTGGTGAGGGTGGCTCAGCCCTATGAACCCAGACCCGACCCACCACTCTGGATCAAAGAGCCGGTAGAATCCCAGACACCTGCACCCCTGCTTCCTTGTTCCAGTCCAGTCTCTGCAGGGTGACCCTCAGGCTGGGCTCATGAACAGTGAGGAGATCCGGGGCCCCTGGAGTTGCGGAAGAACAGCAGGACTCCGTCCTTGCAGGGCCTCTCCCTTCAGCACAGCAAAGCACTCGCACCACGAGCCTTCCCATCAGGTCAGCTGAGCGGGGCTCCCTGTCACTCTACCTTCCCGACGGACTGCATGACGGGCAGGGCAGTGTGTGCACACCTGGGCCCAGCCAGAGCCAGAGGGCAGGCAGGGGTCCGAGCCAGGTTTCCTCCTCCCTCTCTGAGGGTCTCGCTGGCTCCTCATCCTCCTTGACTTGCCTTCACATCTGGTAGTCCCACCAGCCTTGATCTTGAGCCCTGTTCTCTCTCCAGAGAATCTGAACCTCAGGGCTTCAGTGATATACAGAGGGCGACAGCAGGGCAATTTTTTACCCTGTCTGTTTAAACCCCAAGGGTATTCTGTCCTGCTGTACCCTGCATGCTCTGCCGTCTCCCCAAATCCTCTGTTTCTCCCTCCCCCTCTCTTTCTGCCCCGCTCTGCCCTTTCTCCTCTCTTCCTTCCCTCTCTCCCCATGTCCTGGTATTCCTCAACTATTCTATTCTCTCACTCTCCATTTCTGTCTTGATCACAAAACTCCTCAAAAATTTCTCCTGGATTCCCTAAGAAACAGAGACAAACTATCACCCTTCCACCGAACACCACCAAATAAAACTGACAACAGCTGAAACTGCATTGGCAAAATGTTATGACTGGCTTTAAAATGTTGGAAAAATTCAAATCTTCTTGACATAGCTTAGATCTGCAAAACCTGATCCAGGAGATTGGACTTGATAGACATAACAGTCGCAAAAGGAAATGCTAACTGATTGATGAAGAAATTGATTTTATTTTAAAATTAGATTGAATGAAAAATTGAAAAGCAGTGATAACCATGAAAATATTTTTTTGCAAAATAAACTTTAAATGCAAAAAATAAGAAGTCGTTTGACTGTTCTGTATTTAAATTTTTTCATCAAAATAATTTGCTTTAATGCAATTTATTCAAAAAATGCTTTACTGACCCAAGAAAAAATCATCAGTGTTGGCAAAAATTCTAATTAAAATATTTCCATTCAAGAAAACCACAGGGTCAAAGTGCCCCCTTCCTACTGAAGACTCGCAATGTTATATATCACTGCCTGAACTCCAGACCCAAATATGCAACTGCCCATGGAACATTCTCTCTTGGACATCCCAAAGCCTCAGCAAATATACATACCCAAAGCCAAACTGTTGATCTTCTCTTCCCAAATTGTTCTTCCTCTCAGACACCTGTTTCTGAGACTGGAACTATTACATTCAGTTACTCATGCCAAACACAACAAAAAACCAAGCCCATCATCTCAACATCCAGAGTAGCTCTCAAAATCTGTCCTCTTTCCAGTTCTGCCTCCAATGCCCTCATCCAAGCTTACAGCATCTTCCACATGGATTAACATGACTTGTCTTCCCAAAACCACTCTTGTACTTTCTGATCCACCCTCCACACTGATAGTTTAATAGTTTAAAAGGCAAACCAGGCGGTCCAGTGGTTAGGACTCGGCACTTTCACTGCCGGGACCGGTTTCGATCCCTGGTCGGGGAACTAAGATCCTGCAAGCCCTGCAGTGCGGCCAAAAAAAAAGGCAAACCAGGACCTTTCTTCCAGTAAAGGCAGTCTAGATATTTTGGACAAAACCTCCCGCTGAAGACAGCTAAAGGAGCTGGGCAAATGCTCATACAATTCTTACACACACACACACACACACACACACACACACACACTTTTGTTTTTTGGGGGGCCCTGCAGCACGGCTTGCAGGATCTTAGTTCCCTGACCAGGGATCGAACCTGGGCTCCATGCAGTGAAAGCCTGTAATCCTAACCACTGGACAGCCAGGGAATTCACACACACACACACACACACACACACACACACACACCACACACTCACTTACTCACTCTTAAAAGCATCAAAGAGCTAACAAGATATTGAGGAACTGCTATGCCGAGGTCCCAGGGAGGACAGGATTCCAAAGAGGTGACCCTGATACTTGATGTTGTGGTTGCCCCCAGAAACTTTTGCCAATTGGAAAGAAGTGGCTGAGAGGTCAAGCTCACCTCTAGTGGCCTTGCATGGCTAGAGACAAAAATCAGAGCCAAGGGCCTGCCAAGGCCGGGGGGTGGGGGGGACTGACAAACCAGCCTGACACTGTATTCAGCCCTAAAGGACTGCACCCCAAAAGTAAGGGTTAACTGAAAGCAAACCAGCCCTGCCCTGAATGGCAGTCAAGCTCTGATTCATCCAGGTGCCCCAGGAAACATCATGCCCTAAGTATGAACTAACATGATCTCAGTTTGCTAATCCCTCCAGGCACCTGGCAAAAGCAATAGCAAATTCTCCTTGAATGACAAAATCACCCCATTTCAAATTATCTCTACAAATAATTTCACAAACACAATATTCAACATACAAAAATAACCAGACACAGGAGGAAGCAAGATTCCTTGAGCAAAAACCGTTGGAAATAATAATCAACAGAAATAGAGCTGGAGGAACTCCAGACTGTAAAACAAATTATACTTACTATGTTTAAGAAGTTAAATAGTAAAATTGAAAATTTCAGCAAGGAACTGGGAACTCCATAAAATTATGTATCATATGCAAAAACAGAATAAATAGAAACTCAAAACTCGAAACTCAAATTATAAACTGAATGGATGGGTTTAACAGCAGATTTGACATGGCTGAAGAATGAATTAGAGAACAGGAAACCTTCTCAGAAGAAACGAACCAGAGAGAAGTATGGGAAGGCAAAAAGATGGAAAATACAGAAGCTACGGAAGTTACAAGATCTGACATATTTCTAATTGCAGTTCCAGAAGGAAAGAAGAGAGACCAGAACAGAGGCAACGTTCAAAAGATGGGTTGAGGGGACTTCCCTGGTGGCTCAGTGGTTAAGAATCTGCCTGCCAATGCAGGGGACATGGGTTTGAGCCCTGGTCCTGGAGGATCCCACATGCTGCGGAGCAACTCAGCCCATATGCCACAACTACTGAGCCTGTGCTCTAGAGCCTGCAAGCCACAACTACTGAAGCCCATGCACCTAGAGCCCGTGCTCCGCAACAAGAGAAGCCACCTCAATGAGAAGCTCCCGCACCGCAACGAAGAATAGCCCCCACTCACCACAACTATAGAAAGCCCATGCGCAGCAATGAAGACCCAACACAGCCAAAAATAAAATAAATAAATTTTTTAAAAAAGATGGGTTGAGAATATTCCAGAACGGATGGAAGATATTAATCTACAGATTTGAGAACCCTAATGGATCCCAACCAGAATAAATAAAAAGAAATCCATGTCTTGACCCAACATAGTGAAAATGTAGAAAATCAAAGACAAATAGAAAAATAGTAAAAGAATCCAGAGGAAAACAGGTAATAATGCTGGTTATTTACCTCTTGTCTCTCAGGTCTCAGCCCACCCTTCCGTAACCTCCTCTGTGATGTTGGGGCGAGGGTCTGAAAACCATATTTCCCAGGCCCCCTTGCCAGCTGACTTTCTGTTCTGTTCGGCCAATGGGAGGCACTAAAGGGAGATTAACAGGTGGGAGAAGGGGATTCCTTCCTGTACCTTTGCTTCAGCAGCCCCAGCTCCTTTCAACGCTCCCAGCACCAGCCACACCAAACCCCCTCCCAGGTAATAGCCCAAGTCAGCAGGGCCCTTCTTATGGTCAGAGTCCCAGCTGCAGGTCCTCCTCCAAGCCCATAGGTCCTGCTAACCCTGCCTCTTCCCTTTTATCCTCCCAGGCCAATGGGTGGCAGCTGCTTCCTGTAATTACTAATATCTGGGTAAACTCAGCATCCTCTTTTGCTCTTGCAGCCTTCAAAAATCTGTGTAAACAATCCACCTTGTGTATTATATTCCTTTGTTTGAAAAAACAAACATAGTTTATATTTTCCTGGGTGTACCGTAAGTGCTACAGAACTCTTCAAAGAAGCCACAGTGTGGTAGATAGCATTACTGTCCCCAATTACAGTCATCCCTCAGTATCCACAGGGGATTGGTTCTAAGATGCTCAAGTCCCTTATATAAAATGGTGTAGAATTTGCATATAACCTACGCACATCCTCCCATATACTTTAAATCATCTTTAGATTACTTATAGTACTTAATACAATGTAAATGCTAAGTAAATAGTAGGCAGGCACAGAGCAAATTCAAGTTTTGCTTGTGGAAGTTCCTGGAGTTTTTTCCAAATATTTTTGATCTATGGTTGGTTGAATCCACAGATGCAAAACCCTTGGATATGGAAGGTCAACTGTATTTGCCACCAATCCCCATGGGAGGTTAGTATTTTTCCACCCTGCTGAAGTCAGGCATTGGCCAATAACATGTGTGGATAAACGACATGTGCCACCACTTCTCAGCAAAAGCTTTACAAACCATCACATGATTTTGCCATGGTTCTTTTCCCTCTGCTAGGAGCCTAGCATGTCCCAGGTAGAAGCTGCAGCCAACACTTGCAGGACATGGAAATGAAGCTAGAAACAAACCTATGTTGTTGCAAACCAAGGAGATTCAGGGGCTGTTTGTTACTGCATCATACTCTAGCAAAACCTGACTGATTCACAATATTCGACTACATCTGGCTCCTCAACAGCAAAAATGGAAGCCAGCAGATGGCTGAACAATAGCTTCAATGTACTAAAAAGAAAACTAGTACCAACTTAGAATTCTATACACAGAGACACTATCCTTTAAGAAGAAACATTAAATATACACATTGTCATAAAAAACTGAGAGAGTATGCCACCAGGAGACCATTATACATTGAAGGAATTCTAAAGGCTGTTCTGCAGAGAGAAGGAAAATTATCTGAGATGGCAGATCATGAATGCAGGAAGGAATGAAGGACAAAGATCATGGTAAATACGGGGGTCAATCGAACTGAAGATTGGCTGAGTGAAAGAACAATAATAAAGTCTGTGCAGGGACTTCCCTGGTGGTCCCGTGGGTAAGACTCCATGCTCCCAATGCAGGGGCCCCGGGTTTGATCCCTGATCGGGGAACTAGATCCCGCATGCATGCCGCAACTAAGAGTCCACATGCTGCAACTAAGAAGTCCACATGCTGCAACCAAGAAGTCCGCATGCCGCAATTAAGACCCGGCACAGCCAAAATAAATAAATAAATTTTTTTTAAAAAAGTCTTCAGTTATACAGAGAACAGTACCTCGGAAATCAAAGGGTAGTAACTGGAATTTAAGTGTTCTAAGGTCTTCGCACAGTCACCAGTAAGGAGATACGCTAATATCTTATAGCCCCTGATATGCACTGAGAAGGCACACATCTCTGTGGTACCCTTCCCCATGCCGCTCAGCCTCAGATAAACACAAGCTGAGGATATTCTACAACACACCTGGCCAGTGCTCTTCAAAAAGTGAGGTCACAAAAGATGAGGAAGGATTAAGGAAATGTCAGAGCCTGGAGGAGACTAAGAAGACATGACAACTAAATGCCTTGTGGGGTGCTGGGCTGGATCCTGAACCAGAAAGGGGGCATTAGGAGAAAAACTGGTTGAATGCAAATGAAGTCCACAATTTACAGGACCGAACTGCTGTTAACTTCTCAGTTGTCAACACTGTACCTGGTTATGTTTGACATTAACATGAATGGAGGCTGAGTCAAGGGTATAAGCAAACTCCACTATTTTTGTAACTTTTCTCTAAGACCAAAACTATTTCAAAATTAAATCTAAAAACAAATCACCCAGAAACACTGACTGTTAACATTTCTGGTGTATTTTCTGCCTGTCCCTTATCTTGCACGGGGTGATGTTCTACGCTCCACATAAATAAGATCATGTCAGACACGTGGTTTTATTCTAAACCAGGCTTTCGGAGATGTTACCATGTTACAAATAAGGAAATTAAGGTCTAGAGCAGGTTAAAGGTCATACGGTTAATAAAGGCCCAGACTCAAGGTGAGTGCAGGTCCCCTGATGCTAAATTCCAGAATCGCACTAACCCAATTTTTGAAGAGTAAGTTCATCCACTTGTTCACGTATGCATTTGACCATACCCCACACCTGCTGCGGGGAGACAGTCTAGGAGACCATGATCCCACCATTAACCTGCTTCCATGCTAAAGGTTTTATACTGCAGCCCAGGGCCCCCAGCCACACAGCCTGCCTGGTGTGACTGGGTAGGACAAGGTTATGTGCCCCTGCAAGAAAAGACTCATTGGGCTTCCCTGGCGGCGCAGTGGTTGAGAGTCCGTCTGCCGATGCAGGGGACATGGGTTCGTGCCCCGGTCCGGGAAGATCCCACATGCCGCGGAGCGGCTGGGCCCATGAGCCATGGCCGCTAAGCCTGTGCGTCCGGAGCCTGTGCTCCGCAACAGGAGAGGCCACAACAGTGAGAGAGGCCTGCGTACCGCAAAAAAAAAAATTCTAATTGTGGTAAAATACACGTCACACAATTTACCATCTTAACTATCTTCAAGTGTGCAGTTCAGTATTAGGTACATTTATATTGGGGCACCGGTCTCCACAACGCTTTCATCTTGCGATGGACTTCCCCAGACTTCTCTCAATCCTTCCCCCTCCCTTCCATACTTCTCCACTGCCTGCCACCCATAAATCACTATAACCAAGGGACTGGAGCCCAGGTCTCACAAGTTCCAGGGCAAGGTTCCCTGCTACCACCCTGGTGGCAGCTGGGCCTGGGCCTGGCTGTGGGGCCAGTGGGCTGGCCAGGCACCCTGGACTTCCGGGGAACGTTCACACTGCAGTCCTGCTGCCTCCTGCAGATCTGAGCTCTCTGCCCCAGAGCAAGCCCAGGCAGCTCTCAGCTTCCACCTCCTGTTTGCCTGAGGCTGCTCCAGGTCACCAGGGGAAGGTGGGCAGGAAGGGCAAGAGAGGTGAACTCAGGCTCCTCCCCAGCACGAGTGACTCAAGGAGGGGAGTCCAGGTCCCAGGAGTCCACTTTCAGCCCAGGGCGTGGGGTGCAGGCAGGTGAGCAGGGTCCTACTCCCTCCATCCCGACAGCCACAATGCCCTGGTCATGACACAGCTCTCAGGTTTAGAACAATCTTGGACCTGGCAGAAGCTACAGCGGGCACCAGGAGTTACCTGTTAGCCTGCTCTTGCTGTGGTCTGAAATCTTCAGTTGCTGCCTCTCCAGGAATGGCCAGCTCTCCTCCCTCCTCCCTTCACCCTGGGCTAGGGCCTGGCCCCAGTGGACAAGAGAGGACAAAGGAGGGCAAGGAGTGAAGAGCGGGTGGGCGGGGGCCACACAGCTGTGAAGCCTCTGTAAGTGCCAGGTTCTTTCCCATGGGTTAAGCCATTTCATTTATGACCTGGTTCTGCCTGTTTACAAGTGAAGAAACTGAGGTTCAGAGAGGTCACCAGGAAGTTACAGACTCAGGATTAGAGCCAGGGCCGCCTTTCTTCATCCTCTTCCTCCTGGTTAGAAAGCAGTCATGAAGTGGCTTTTTTGCAGATGGTGGGTTCGAGCTGAGCATGGTCAACTGTCAGGTTTGGGGAGGCACTGGGGGACATGGACTGGAGGCTCAGAACTCGCTGTCTCCTGGGGATGACTGCCAGATGACCCACAAGTGCCAATGCACTGCATCAAGCACTGCCCCAGTGACAGAGGATGGGGGAATGGTTTTGCCTTGGCAGTGGGAGGAGGGGCCTTGGGCACAGTGGATGCCCTTAATGGATTTTCCCAACAACAAGCACTCACAGATGAGGACACTGAGGCAGTCCCCAGCACAGAGGTCTGTGAGGCAGGGGCCAGAGCTGGGCCTGAAGGAGCTGTGGGACCAGTCCTGAAGATGGGATGCCACCTCTCAAGCAGAGGAGAGTGGAGACATAATGCATAGGCTGGAAAGTGCCCTCCAGGGCAGAGTGGGGAAAGGCCAAGAGCAGGCAGTAGGGAGCCCAGGTAGACTGCTGCAAAACTCAAGGAGAAAGGTGATGAGGCCAGAGGTGGCAGCCAGAGAGAAGGGGAAAATTCCAAGCCTCCATTGGTGGCTCCAGGGTTTTACAGTCTTGGCCACTCACAAGTAGCATGAATGCACATACTACCCAGCCCAGGGAAACTGACCCAAGACAATGTGAGTGCGTGCTGGCTGCGGGTTAACAGCCTTCCCAGCCACTTTAAGTCAGGCTCTGTGGCAAGCATTCTGACCTTCTGATCAACCTTCCCTATAAAAAGGAGAAGGACAAACTGACATTTACAGATGCCTATCTGCCAAGATACTATGCTGCACATGAGCTTCACAGATGATACTTCATTTAATCCTCCCAGCCAAATTATGATCCCCTTTTTGAGATGAGAAGACCAAGGTGTAGAGAAAGAAATGAAGTTGTCCAAGGCCAGCCGATTCAGGAAGTGGGTGCACCCAGGGAGCTTCTTTCCCTTCCCTGGCCCCAGGCATTAAGTGCCTTGCCCCTTGACATCTGGGCAGTGTGGCTCCTGAGCCAACTCCACAGGGATGCCAAATCTGGGGGCAGGTGGCCCAGGCAGAGGTATCTGCCCTGTGAGCCCAGGAAGGTGAGCAAAGTTCACTGCATACAACCCCCACCCCCGCCCACTCTAGCCTCTCCCACGCTGTCCAGGCAAGCAGGTAGAGGGGAACAGAGGCCTGGTTCCTGCCCAGCCCACCTTCTTTTTTTTTTTTTTTTTTTTTTTTTTTCTTCGGTACGCGGGCCTCTCACTGTTGTGGCCTCTCCCGTTGCGGAGCACAAGCTCCGGACGCGCAGGCTCAGCGGCCATGGCTCACGGGCCCAGCCGCTCCGCGGCATGTGGGATCTTCCCGAACCGGGGCACGAACCCGTGTCTCCTGCATCGGCGGGCGACTGCGCCACCAGGGAAGCCCTCACCTTCTTTTGTTGTTTTGCTTTGTTTTGTGTTTCACTGAGGCTGCTGGCATTTATTATTTATTATTGTAACCACATCAACTCTGTGGTTACCCATTAACCTTGGGTAAATGTCTCCACACCTCTCGGAGTACTGTTTTGCTCAGCCTTCAAAAGGGAATAATACTTGCGTACCTAAGAGGAGGCGGCGAGAATCAAGGAGGTGATGGACGGAACGCGCCTCTTCCGAAGCTGTCGGGTTCTGGAAACCGAGACGGGCGAGCGAGGCAGGAGGAGAGGAGACGGCAGCGGAGGAGCGGGACGGGCTGGGCGCCCTCTGGGAGCATCAGCCACGTTTCGGGCTGCGGACTGGCCCGGGTCCGAGCTGGCGCACGCCGGGCGGCCGCGGCGCACAGCGCAACCAGCAGGGAGCTCAGGCGCCACCGCCGCGCGGGATCTCGGCAGGCTGGGTTAGACTGGAGCCGAGAGCCCGGGCGGGGCTCAGGTTGGCACGCAGTGGGCGGGGGTGGCCCCTGTCCCCGCCCCCCACATCCGGGGGCCTGGGCCTGGCTGTGGGCCGGCAGTGAGCCAGTGAGTCAGGCCGGGTTTTCCCTCCGCTTCTGGGGAAGACTAGGGAGCGCTGCCGAACGAATTGGCGTCCGTCCCTCGCCAATCCGGCTTCGGCGCCCGCCCGCCCGCGTTTTTCCGGCGCCTGCCGCCTGGCCGCTCCATCCTGGTTCGCAGTCTCTGCTGGAGCCGGCGCCCTGGAGGGAAGGTTCAAGTCCGCGCAAGGGAGCTGCAGCGCGCGAGAGGTACAGAGAGGAGCCGGCATGGTGAGTGGGGCGCGTAGCGGCCTGGGGCCGGACTCGGGGGGGTGGGGCCGGCCGCCGAGGTCTAGCTTACCCGGCGACCTTGGCCAAGCCGGAGCCCTTACGCCGGCCGAGGTTCACGTCTGAGAAGTGAGCGAGGGTGGCAAGATGCAGTGTGCGCCCAGGTACCCCTTGCTTCCAGATACCGAAGCACCGAGGTGCGGGATCGGGGACCGTCCGCGAGCAGGGACGCTCTGCTGGGAGGGCGGGCGGCAGGTTACGCTGCAAACGCGCTTTCCTTGGGGCAGCTCCTGGGACCCCTGCACCACCGCTGGGGTGGGGCAGGTGCCCTTGGCGCTGGTGTCTGACCTCGGCTTCCCCGCCCCCAGGCTATCCGCTCGGGGCTAGCCTTAGAGAGGAGCCTGGAAGAGACATCCCCTTCCGCCCCTCAGGTAGCTGGAGGACCTCCCGCAGTTCTGGGGGAGCCCTCGCCTCGGCCACAGCCTTCCCCGGGGAAATTCCATGGAGATGCCAACCTCGCTTGCCCCTCCACCTTACCCACGAGACCCCTCTCCTGCCCTCTCCCGCCCCCTCCGGGATACCCACTTCCTCCACTAACCCCCTACCCTGTACGAGCGGCAGCTGCCAGCCTGCTGCCAGGGATCCCATGAATAGGGGACGCTCCCAGGTCTTGAGCACCATCCCAGTCTGGCCACAACCTTTGGCCAAAGTGAGGGCCCGCCTGGGGCCGGGCGGAAATCGGGCCCCTGACTGCGTCCAGAAAAAGGACTGGGACCTGTCATCTCCCACCCAGATATCTCCCCGCCTCCACGAGCAGATCGGGGCTCTCCTCGCTTGCACCAGGAGCTCAGCCTGTCCCTCGGCCTCGGTGCTCCCTGCCCGGCCTAGGGAGGGACAGAGGCAGGAGGCTATCCTGGGCCCGGTGATAGGCCTCCTCCCAGAGCCCTCTTAGGCAGGGCTTCTCTATCGGCTGGCTGTGTGTGGGTGTGTATGTGCGAGACTGAATGAATGCAGCCAGCCTGCTCCCGCCACCGCCTATAGAGCTAGCAGCTTCCAGGGCTCAGAGTCCAAATGCAGCCGTGCTTCCACTATTTCTTCCTGACCCAGGGGCAAGCAGGGGGGATTACAGGCTGAGGGGACTGAGATCCAAACCAACTTGGTTGCAGGGGCCCTTGCGAGTGTGGGGAGCTGAGCAGATATAATACACAGCAGTGTGTGCCCATGGAGGGCAGCTGGTAACCCCTGGCTGGGACAGCCTGGAGCAGAAGAGAGGACCTTGCCTGGGGAGTTGGGATTGCTCTTCGTGTGGGATCTTAGGCAGCTCACCTCTTTCTGGGCCTCAGTTTCCCTAGCTGTAAGATGGGGTAAGGGTAACTACTGTCTTCCCCGCCTCCATGAGGCTGTCGTGGAGATGAGATGATGAAACAAAAGGGCTGATAAAAACTGTAGAGTGCCGTGCAACTGTAAGTGACCATATAGTGATACTAAGAATCACTCCTGCAGCATTTAGACGCTGGACTCTGCCTTTTCACAGGTCGAAGTGGGACTAGGGAATGCCAGCCTCTCCCATTCCCTCCTTGGGCCCCTCTTACTGACTGCCCCCTCTTTTGGAGCTGGGACATTCCAGTCCCATTCCTCAGGGGCAGCTGCAGTCATGCCCCTCAGCAAAGCTGATCCCGAAGCAGGTGGTGGGACCCTCCTCTGGGGCCAGGGCTCAAGAGGGGCTAAAGGCAGCCAAGGCCAGACTGGGAGCTTCCTACCCGAGTACTCTGGGTGCACCCCAGAGGAGATGCACAGTGGGGTCAGGGCAGGCTTCTAAACGTGGGGAGCTTGTGTACATTTTCCTATGCAGCTGAACGTGACCTTAGGCATGTTTTACCTCCTGGGCCTCAGTTTTCTCTTCTGAAGTGGGGGGTGACAATATTCCCTTCCCATGTGTGCTGTGAGCACGTGGTAGGCCCAGCAGCAGGCTGACTCAACAAGGCACCCACCAAGGGACACTGGGATGCCTCCCTGAGTGTCCTCTCTTTTTCTGCTTCATGGCCAGGGTGGTCCCCCAGCCCTGTTCTCCTGTCTCCACCAAGGGTTCATCCACAGGAGATGCTCCCAGTGTCCAGGCTCTCCGTGTTTCTGGCTAATCTTGGAGCGGGTGGAGGGGGAGGTGGAAGCAGGAGTAAAGGGGCCCTGTTGGGGCCAACCGGGACCTGTGCAGAATAGGACCTATGTGGCCCAGCCGAAACCTTGCTGGCGGGGCGGTGGGGTGGTGGTGGTGAGGTTCAGCTCTGTGCAGAGCTCTGGTCCCCAGGCACGTAATGAGTTCTGGGCGGGGAAGCCCAGGCACTTGGATGAGGAGGCCCTGTTTTTCGCTCTGGCGGTCCCAGAGAGGCTGCAAGGCACTTGCTGTCTCTCCCTCCCTCCTCCCCCCACACATCCTCTCCTGCACAGCTGCTCTGGCCTGAGTGGACCAGTCCCTGGGCTTCCAAGCAATGGGAAGGCATGTGTGTATTGGGGGTGTGGGGGAGGCAGGGGAGGTGGATGGACTCCTTTAGGAAAAAGGACTGTCCCCAGACTGAGACCTGGGCAGGGTGGAGCCTCCCAAAAGCCAGGGGCCTTGGCCCTACTGGGGGAGCTAATAATATAGCCGGAGAAGTTATCTAGGAGGGGTGGAGGGTGGAGGGTGGGGGCCTTAGGGAAAGACAAAGGGAAGGGCTATTTTTGCCCCTCCATCTAGCTCCATAGTTATTTCAAATTGCTCAACTCACTTGTGGAGAAAAGCCGGTCGTGTGTGTGTGTGTGTGTGTGTGTGCGCGCGCGCACACACACACATACACTCCCCTACATCTAGCAGCCTTGGGGCTAGGGAGGACAGTATGTATTCGTGTGTTATGTGTGTGTCTGGAAGGTGATCAGTGCTGTGTGGATGACCTTGAGCGTGACTGTGTCTGCTGTTGGATCCTCTCTGTGTCCTCTAACGGAGGAACTTAATGTGCCGCTGGTGGCACTGACTGGACTGCTGTGTGTGTGTGGTGTATGTGCTGTTTTGGCCCATGGCTGCCTCTCGCCTGGACCTGAGACCCTTCGTGGGGATTATGGAGTGTTGGTTATTGCTCCCTAAGGTAGGAAATGAGGCTCTGGCCAGCAGAACATGAGGCACTGTGTGTTTGGGATAAAGTGGGCATATTTGGCACCACTGCCACCATCCCAGCCACCATGCTCTCACCAGGTTTACAGTTCACAAGCCCTTTCACCTCCCCATCTCTGTGACTGTCACAGCAACCCTATAAGGATGGCAGGGCAGGTAGAGTCTTTCCCACTTTGGGGAAAGGTGGGGAAACTGAGGCATGGCGAAGGGAGGTGCCCCATGGAGAGATGGTGTGAGAGTGCGCTGGAGACCAGATTCTCTGCTGTCTACCTCCCCAAGAAGCAGTGACAGGAGTTCAGTGGGCTGTCCGACACAGCGGTGTCTGTTGCTGGGTGGGCTTGTCATGGTGAGGGGGTGTCAGATTCGGGGGTAAGATGCTTCAATTCCAACTCTTGGGCTGTGGGTGACATCCTGGGTTCCCACTAGACATTTGGCAGTCGTGTTACTAGAATCACAGGCATCCTCACTCTGACCAGCTCTGTGACCTTGGGCAAGCCACTTCACCTTTCGGAGCCCCCAGTGCCCTTACGTAAAAAACCAGATAGTTAACCATATGCCAGGGCTTCGTGAAACCCCTACGCAGGGCCATGTCACTGTAGGTGCTCAGCACCTGTCATTCCTTATCTGGGTGACTCTCTTAACCCTGTGTGGCTTGTGACACCCCCAGAGAGGTTGAGCTGTCTGGGGGCTGGTAGGGGAGGGTTGGGAAGGTTGCTTTTGCCCGGGGTGAGATTGAGGGCCACAGGGTGTGGGGGCAGGGCTGTGCCCTTCCACCCCCCTCCCTCCTTCCCGCTCCCTGTGAGCTTTGTGTTCTACAAACACAAAACCTGGAAATGGTTGAGGAAGATGGAACCTCCTAACCATTGTTTGGAGCAGGAGTCAGTGTCCCGGAAGCATATTGAGTTGTGGGGCAGGGCGGGGGGCGGGGGGGGGGGGTGGACTGGCAGCTGCATTGTGCCTGCTGGGTGTCTGTCCGTGAATGGGAACAGCTGAGTGGGAGGCAGAGAAGGTGGCATTCATTCACTTGGCAAGTCCTTTCTGAGCACCTACTGTGTGCCAGGTGCTGGCCTGGATCCAGCGGGGCACTAGGGACAGGCCCTGCCCTCCGCAGTGTGGTCCCAGCACAGGTGGGAGACCTGGTCGCTCGGGAACTTGCTGGCGGCATTCACGTGTCTACCAGCTAAGCTCAGCTTCAGACAGCCTGTGTTGATCCTGGCTGTAGGCCAGGCCCTGGACTGGGCGTTTTGTCCTCTAATCTTAGCCAGTCCTCCCAGCATCCCTGAGTGATAAGAGTTGTCATGGCCATTGTCCAGATGAGGAAGCCAGAGCCCACACACTGATTGGTTCCACACATTGGGTCAGGATTTGGGTCCCGCTGCCTGGTGGTGGGCTTTGGAGGTGCAGCATATACAGGGGCTGGCAGGGGCCCCAGCTGCCCCTTCCCCCTGCCTCGCACCACTGCACCAACATGGACACCTGTTCCGGAACTTGTGGCCATTGTTCCCACCGTTCTTCCCCTCGGGCCCTTCCTGTTTGTATCCCTCGTGCGGTAGCCCCCAACCCCACCCGTGCCAGGTGTTTCCCTTGGGAAAACTCTGACCCTCTGCAGGAAGAGGGGTTGAATGGGGTTTTCCCCCTCCCAAGGGAAGAAGGAATGGAAATTCTGAGGCCACCAGCCCTGGTTCCCTGGTGCCCTCTGCCCACCCACAACATTAGGTGCCTGGCAAGAGAATGAACAAAGTTAGAGCAGACAGCGATGGAGTCCTCAGCTGGCCCAGTCCTGGGAGGGGCCCCTATCCTGCTGCTTCAGGTCCTGGTCCCCCGTGACCCCAGTCATACCCTGGCCCCTAGTCAGAGCTGGAGCACTAGACAGGTGGCCTTGGGACCTCTACTCCTTTCTCTAGGAATCCTGTCCTGGATTCTCTCTGGAACCCACATCTGCCACTCCTGGGTGGGCCAGGTGGGGAGCTGACACAGAGCAAGCACTTGGTTTTAGGGCATCAGGGGAGTTGGGCAGCAAGCGCCTACCTGCTCTGATGGAGACTCCCGACCCCCAGAAGCAGCCGCCTGTGCCCTGGTGAAACTTCATGGCCACAGCCCCAGGCCCTGCTGGCATTGCCATGGGCAACGTGGGCAGCCTGTTGGAACGGCAGGACATTTCCCCTGAAGAGCTACGGGCAGCACTCTCAGGGTCTCGGGGCTCCCGCCAGCCTGATGGGCTGTTCCGGAAAAGCTTGGGCCAGCGCGAGCTCTTCAGCTACCTGCACCTCCCCAAGAAGGACAGCAGGACCACCAAGCGGGCCCCTCGGAACGAGCCTGCCGACTATGCCACCCTCTACTACCAGGAACATCCTCGGGCCGGTGACTTCAGCAAGACTTCGCTGCCTGAGCGGGGTCGTTTTGACAAGGTGTGCCTCTGCCATGCCCCTCCCTACTGTGGTAGTGTGGGGATGGGGGCTTCCTTGGAGACCCTGATGCTGGGATGGGATGTGAAAGTCTTTTTTTTTTTTTAATAACATGCGGAAATTTTTTTTTTAATATATATTTATTTGGTTGCACTGGGTCTTAGTTGCGGCAAGTGGGCTCCTTAGTTGCGGCACATGGGCTCCTTAGTTATGGCAGGTGGCCTCCTTAGTTGCAGCATGCATGTGGGATCTAGTTCCCTGACCAGGGATTGAACTGGGGCCCCTTGCATCGGAGCGCAGAGTCTTAACCACTGCGCCACCAGGGAAGTCCCATGAAAGTGTTGCTATGGGCAGGCTTGAGACTTGGTCACTGCCTCCTGGTGACATGTCCCCCATGTTCTCAAAGAGGATTCCCAGGGGGCTGCGGGAGGGAGCATCGGAGGGCAGAGCAGAGCAGTCAGCCCAGGGTCTCATTCCTGCCCTCTCTTCCTGGCAGTGCCACATTCGCCCATCAGTATTCAAGCCGACAGTGGGCACCGGGAAAGGCTTCCTGTCCATGCAGAGCCTGGCGGCCCACAAGGGTCAGAAGCTGTGGCGCAGCAATGGCAGCCTGCACACGCTGGCCTGCCACCCTCCCCTGAGCCCGGGGCCCCGGGCCAGCCAGGCCCAGGCCCGTGCCCAGCTGCTGCATGCCCTCAGCCTGGATGAAGGTGGCCCCGAGCCTGAGCCCAGTCTGTCCGACTCCTCCAGCGGAGGCAGCTTTGGCCGCAGTCCCAGCACCGGCCCCGGCCCCTTCTGCTCCTCCCTGGGCCACATTAACCACCTTGGGGGCTCCCTGGACCGGGCCTCACGGGGTCCCAAGGAGGCTGTGCTGAGCTGCTTGCCCGAACCACCACCCCCCTACGAGTTCTCCTGCCCTACTGCGGAGGACATGGTGGCCGTGCTGCCCGCCACCTGCGAGGAGCTCAAGAGGGGCCTCAGTGATGAGAATGGCACCAACCCCTTCACACAGGTGAGAGCAGCCCCTGCCTTGGTGTGCTGTTCTGTCCCTTGGCATTAGAGTACAGGGCAAACAGAAGGTCACCAGCCAGCTCTCCCACATGGCTCTGTGCACAAGAGAATAAGGAAGAGAGAGGTGATTTGGCTCCTCTCCCCAAGCCCCACGTGGTGGGGATGTCATGGCATTGGTGGTCCTTGCTGGGAGTTGGGTGGGAGGGAGACTCCCTGGGAGGGCCATGTGTTGAGGACACTTCACCTCTGGAGGACATCGTGGGTTAGGGCACACGTGTGGCCAGAGCATTGGACCCTGGACCCTGTGGTGTTGGGGCACAGGATGTTAGAAGCAGCTGGAGTGTTGGATCTGTGGGCCAGCCATGGGAGTGCAGGCAGTCGGTGTCCGGGAGGCAGGGCCGTGTGTGGATATCAGGGCATGGCAGGTGCCTCTTCCTCTTGGCAGGTGCTGGAGGAGCGCCAGCATCTGTGGCTGTCTGAGCTGAAGCGCCTATACGTGGAGCAGTTGCACGAGGTGACCCAGAAGGCCGAGCGTAGTGAGCGCAACCTCCAGCTACAGCTGTTCATGGCCCAGCAGGAGCAACGGCGCCTACGCAAGGAGCTACAGGCACAGCAGGGCCTGGGCCCAGAGGCCGATCCCAGTGCCCGATCAGAGGAAGAAGCCCGATGGGAGGTGAGAGACTAGGCATTCAGAAACTCCTGCCCTCATTACTGTCATCTCATCCTCTAGCTGCCTTCCAACTGGTCCCCCCTTACCCTGCTTTGCTTGGCTCTTGCCCATCCCTGTCCCTCTTCAGGTGTGCCAGAAGACAGCAGAGATTAGCCTCCTGAAGCAGCAGCTGCGGGAGGCCCAGGCTGAGCTGGCACAGAAGCTTGCTGAGATCTTCAGCCTGAAGACGCAACTTCGGGGCAGCCGGGTGCAAGCCCAGGCCCAGGACGCAGAGCTGGCCCAGCTGCGAGAGGCTGTGCGGAGCCTGCAGGAGCAGGCCCCTCGGGAGGAGGCCCCAGGCAGCTGTGAGACCGATGACTGCAAGAGCAGGGGGCTGCTGGGGGAGGCAGGAGGCGGTGAGGCCGGCGATGGTGCCGAGCAGCTGCGGGCTGAGCTGCTGAAGGAGCGGCTCCGGGGCCAGGAGCAGGCGCTGCGCTTTGAGCAGGAGCGGCGGATATGGCAGGAGGAGAAGGAGCGGGTGCTGCGCTACCAGCGGGAGATCCAGGGGGGCTACATGGACATGTACCACCGCAACCAGGTGCTGGAACAGGAGCTGCGGGCACTGCGGGAGCCCCTCGCGCCCTGGAGCCCTCGGCTTGAGTCCTCCAAGATCTGAGGCCAGCGGAGTGAGCTGACAGCAGAAGCACTGTCAGAAGATGGCTTGCACAAGCCCACTGAGACGGCCAGCTCCTTCCTTACATTGGTCTGGGGCAGAATCTGCTGTGACCAGCCAAAGATGGAGGCTGGCCTGTCGCTGAGAGGAGGGATCCAGTGGGACTGTGGGCTGGATGGGTGCCAGCAGCAGGAGCCAGGGCAAGGCCCCACTGGCTGAGGAATGCCCAGGCAGAGCCCAGCCCTGCTCCCTGAAGTAGGTGTGGCCCAGGAAAGGAGGTTTGGGAGTGAAGAGCCCTGTGATGCAAAAGGGCCAGTGTGAGGGAGGGAGGCTGGGATGGGAACATTGGCCTCCCCAGAATAAAATCACATTTTCTACGAGGAGGCACCAGGTGATGATGTTGGGCCTGTCCCTGACCTGAGTCCAGAGGATCGTGGATGGTCAGGGTTAGGGCTGTTGTCCCAGGCTGTAGCTCCACCATGTTCATGGTCAGTGGGGAGGGTATGCCTTGTGCCTCTGTGTGCAGCTGCTGGACATGCACGTTGGGGACTGGAGGAATCCTTAGCTGCCATGTGGGATGAAATTCCTCTCTTTAGCATCAGTGAGACTTTTCAGAAGGCAAGTCAGCCAAGGTATTGCTATAACATGAAACGACGTCCTCTTTTTGGAAAGGCTGGGCCCCAGGTTCCCAGGCCCAGCTGGATGCGGGGCCGGCCTAACACAGCTTCTGCTGGAGAACCTTAAGCCTCCAGGAGGGGCCCTGCCCCTCCCAGAACATACCTCCCACCTTTCTCTCTGGCTTGTGCACCCCTCCCTCCGTTGGGATGAGGGCCCTGGGAAGGTGCGGGAGATGAGGCAGAGAAAGCTTGGTAAAGGGCCAGAACCACAGCCCTTTACCACAGAACCGCAGGGAATGTGGACATTTCCCTGTAGGCATGGGGGGCCATGGGGTACTCTTGAGCAGGAGTGAGATATGATCTGATTTGTATTCTGGAAAGTTCTTTCCTGGGAGGAAGCCCCCCCATCCCTGGCCCTGCATTTGGCTCCGTGACCCTTGCTCTTAGCCAAGGCTGGTCCTTGGCCCCTAAAACCCACTCCCATCCTTGCCCTCTCAGACATCTGGCTTCCCCTCTGGCTCATTGCTCCCTCCTGGGTGGGTGATCTGGAGCACAGAACCAGTGTCTGGCTGTGCAAGAGGCATCTCCCTAGCCCTTGCTCTGGAGTTTGGTGTCCTTACAGATGCATCCGTGTAACTGCTGCCATGCATGGAGCGCTTCCTGCCTGCCTGGTGCTGTGTTAGGCTGTCAGGGCATGGGGGGGTCAGGGTTGAATTAGATGTGCTTCCTGCCACCGTGGAGCCAGCACACAGATGTCTCCCTCCCAGGCCCAGTCATGGTGGGGCAGTGGCCACGTCTGAGATCTCTGCAGAGACCCCCAGTTTGTTCCCTATGGCTGTGATCAGCTCCTTCCCTGGCCACGCCTGGCGGCCCCCTCAGGCCCCAACAAGTGGAGTGGAGTCGCTGTGCAGGGGTTTGGATGCAGCTGTGGAGTGTGAGCCAGTGTGCCCCGCCTTTTTAGGGCAGAGAGCAGGGTGTGTGTTGTCTGCCGTGGGGGTGGTGTGTTTATGTCTGTGTGAGTGTCAGGTGTGTATAGTAGAGATGTGCTGTGGGTGGTGGGTGTGTCTAAGGGGGTGTGTTTGGGGTTCCTGGGTTGGAGGCCTGGAGGGCTGCTTCCTGGTCCCTCCCTCTGTTGCATTCTTTCCCACCAGTCTCAGCCCCTTTTAGCACTGGCCAGGCTTGGCTGGAGCCTGTGGCCAGGGCAGACCCCTGGGCCTAGCTGAGACCCATCTGGGCTCACCCCTGAGCCCAGGTCCTCTGCCTGGAGAGGGAAAGCAGGGACACTTGGGTTAGGCTGGCCTGTCCATGACAGGCCTTGATACCCATTTCACACACCCCTTCTAATCGAGATTTCTGGGTCAATGGTTCCTCCAAAGGGCCCTCCAGAGCTCAGTGCTAGCCTGAAGACTGAGTCACCCCCAGGGCCTGGAGCTGGTCAGGCTGGGTGCCCACGTGCCCCACAGTGGCTGGGGTCCACCTTTTGGTGTCCCAGCTCTGCAGAACAGCTCCCCACCCAGCAATTAGGGAGCTGGGCTGGCCAGTATAGCCAGCGGGGAGTGGGTGGGCGGTACCAAAACTTGGCAGCTGTGCCAGAAACCAAAGCCAGGCCCAGATGTAGGGGGAGGGCACGAGAGAGCCGAAGCTGGGGTGGCTCAGAGGGAACCAGATCCCTGTGAGCTCATCCCTGCTGGGAAAACCAGTTCGCTGTCCCCAAGCTGGCTGGGTGGCTTTGGGGCCAGCCGATCACAGGTGCCACTGTAGTGGCTACTGCTTGGGGCAGCCCCTATGTCCTGCCCCTGGTAGACCCCTCAGCTCCCCAGCTGTCCTCAGACCCCCTCCCCCAGCAGACTAGGCCCAAGATCTAATTCTCTCCAGACTGAGACTAGCTCCCTACACTGGGCTCCCTGCCCTTGGTCCCTCTTGTTCTCAGCTCAGATAGCTTCACACCCTCCAGTGGCTCCCTGGGCCCCTTAACCTGTCACTTGAGGCCTCTGACAGTCTCCCTCCAGGGTCACTGATAGTGGTGCCCCTCCTGATGCCAGCAGCCCTCTGGGCCCTCATTCTCCAGATGCCCCCTCACGGTGCTCAGATCTCGCCTCCTTAGGAAAGCCTTCCCTGCACTGACACCCTGCCTAGGCAATTCCTCATTCCCTATGCCCGCAGCCCCTCCGTCTCTCCACCAGCTTTTTCTGTGCTGTTGGAATTGTCAGTTTGCCTCTGTTTCCACTGGGCTGTGGGCATGGTTGGGGCAGGGCCGGCTCTTCTGTTTTCATCCCCAGAGCCTGCTCTGGTTCCAGCCCAGCAGACACTGGGGGGCTTTGGAGTCAAGAGAGACCACACCCCTCCCCTGACTAGCATATGGATTCAAGCTGGTGGGGCGGGGGGAAGATGGCAAAGGCTCCAGCTCCAAGCATTCATTCACCTTTCGTGCCACCTGGTCTGAACCAGGTCTGTGCCAAGCACTGCCATTCACTGCACAGTGATGTACTGAGTGCCTCACTTGGGGAGGAAGCCAAGGTGGTCAAAGCCTCTGCCCCCGTGGCCCTTCCCGGAGGGTGGGGGAGAGGGGTAAAGGTCCACAGTAGTGACTGGGCCAGAAGAGTGCAAACATACAGAGGTGGGGACAACAGAGGCACCTCCACAGTGGTGAGCAAGTCAGCAGATCTCGGAGAAGGCAGAGGGAGCCCATCTGGGGGATGGAGAGTAAATTTCTTTGAGACTGGGGGAGCAGCAGGTATTAGGGAAACTTTTTCCAAAGAGGGTGCAGGTGACAATTCAGATTGCGTAACCCACCACCCTAGTAGGTGGGGGCTTTACCCCTCTGTATTGGATTCAGGAAAGAAAAAGAATGTGCTGTTTCTTGAAACAAAAACAAAAGTGGAATAGGTCATGAGAGGTGAAGTTTGAGTGCCATGGGAGTTCAGAGGAGAGCTGGCTCACTTATCACTCCAGGTCATAGTGGGGCAGGGGGACGGATGTTGACCAAACTTTGGTCGGCCACTTCCGAGCTTTCTTTTTGACTGTGCCTTCCTGTGTCCTTCCTTATGCAGTCCAGTTCTAGCGAGAATCCTGCTAACTTAGGTTAGACAGAGTTCTCCCATCCTCCATATCTGATCACCTTCCATATCTAATCTAGTTCCTCAGCCTCCACCATCTCCCAGGTTATGTCTGGTCACTCTGGCCTGCCTTCATTGAGAATCCTCTGAAGTCGTTTAGCCAGTTCCCCCTGCACCTTGAGGTTTCCTCTTAGTAATTTTCCATCTGCTGACCTCCACCCTGCTCCTTGGCTATGAAATCAACGTTTCCTGGTTATATTTGGAGTTGAGGCCACTCTCTGGCCCCTACCACAAAACCCCATTCCAGTAGCCCCCTTGAATAAAGTCTTCCTTACCATATTCTTTAACACGTGTCATGAGTAATTTTTTTCTTTAACAGGGGTAATCTCAGAGGAGGGGAAGTTGGGGGTATTTCCTCTGGAGTAGGGTGAGATGAAGGCATTCCAGGATGGGCCTGGATTTGGTCACGGGGAAGCGTGTGGCAGGTCTATGAGAGGATCTTGTCTGGAAAGGGGTGAAAGGAGGCAAGCTGGACAGCCTGGCAAGCTGGCACAGAAGGACTTCACCTCCTGTGACTGTGGGTGGGTCCCTCAGGCAGCCAAGGGGAAGGGCCAGAACCAGGACCGGCTTTGTGTGTGTGTGACCTGTGTAGTCACCAAGGGCCCCACACTCAGAAGGGCCTTAGACTTGGTGCAATGCTCTGCTGTCATCATCCGGAAGTTAATGATGTTTGAACAAAGGGCCTCGCATTTTCATTTTGCTTTGGGGCCTGCAAATGATATAGCTGCTCCTGGCCTGAACCAAAGCTTTGCAAGGAGTGGCAGGGGCAGGGAGAAACAGGAGACTGGTTGGGAGCCACCTGGAGGGTGGAAGGAAGAGCAGAGCCTGAGCGGCCAACTTGAACTGATGTTGAGCCCTGATGCTCCCAGGTTCTGCAGAAGGCAGGTGGTGGCTGCACTACCCGCTGTTGCCCCCCTGTCCCCCCAGCTATCAGGGGAGGTTCCTCTTTTCCTAACCTGGCCTTCCTGGACACACTCTGGGAGGCAAGGAAGGCTGTTTTTCAGGAGAGCACTTCAGGGCTTGTCCTCTCTATCAAGAACTTTTCTTCCCTCCCTCCCTCCCTCCCTTCCTTCCTTCCTTCTTTGTTATCTAGTATGCTCTTTGTGTACCGGCCTCCCTAACCCCTGCCATTCTTTTTCTTTTTTTTTTTTTTTTTTGGTGGTACGCGGGCCTCTCACTGTTGTGGCCTCTCCCGTCGCGGAGCACAGGCTCTGGACGCGCAGGCTCAGTGGCCATGGCTCATGGGCCCAGCCGCTCCGCGGCATGCGGGATCTTCCCAGACCGGGGCACGAACCCGTGTCCCCTGCATCGGCAGGCAGACTCTCAACCACTGCGCCACCAGGGAAGCCCACCCCTGCCATTTTTAAGGTATAATTTACATACAGGAAAATTCACTGCTTTGATAGTACAGAGAATTGTACAACCAGCCCTACAGAATAGCCAAGATACAAAATAGTTCCATCATCCCCCCCAAATCCCCATGTACCTCTGGAGTCAGCCATTCTACCCCACCCTCAGGCAACCAATGATCTGCTTTCTCAATAACCTTGTGTTTGTTTTTCTTTTTTGCCCTTTTTGTGAGCATTGTTTAATCCCACCACATATTAGAACATAGAACAAAGTAGTGAGTAAAACAATATGACATTTGTATAAAAATAAAACTATGCCTCAGTGGGAAGAATGAAGAGCAAGAAATAGATTTCATTTTGTAGAAAAATCTTAATATTATGGTAACGGGCTTCCAAATGAGAGGGTAATGAAGATTATTTTTTAAGCAGTTCTGGGATAACTGGACAAAAATATGGGAAAAAATAAGTCATATTTTACACCACCCCCTGCAAAATAAAATGGACATGCATTGGGGATTAAATTTTAAAAATCAAATCCTAGGAAACTAGCAAAAGTAAAAAGACTGTTACTGAGTTAGTGGAGAATAGCTAAGTTTTTCTGCTTTGAAGCAGCCACCCTCCAACAAAATAAAACAAAACAAAACCACACAATCCCAACAAGGAAAGATTGACAAAATCAGCCATGTAAGAAAACATGGTGCAACTTGAAAAGTAACGAAACCATGATGTAAGAAGAGCCACATACTGGGGGAAACAATGACAGACAGAGGTGAAGGAGCCTGAGGTATGAGCTGGGCATTCTAAGTTCTGGCAGAAGCTAGGCTTTGCTCACACCCAGTGTAGCTGAGAGGCAGGCTTCCCCAGAGGAAGTGGGGAAGCCTGGGGCGTTCGTGAAACCCTGTGAGGTCCTGCTGGCTTGGACGCAGCCTCAACCTCGGACTGTGGCCCCAGGCAAGGTTCACTCAACCCTCCGACCCCCACAACTCCCGGCTGGGCCAGGACCACCCAGGCTCACGGTGCACGGACAGGCCTCTTCGCTCCCGTGGGCTGCTGGACAGGCTGTGGAACGCCCTCTTCCTTGCGTGTTTCATCAGGTTTGAAACCGGGGTTTCCCCATTCATAAACGGAGGATATCGGCTACTTCAGACTATTTCTGCGCAGCTACTGTGTTCCAAGCACATAGTGTTGGGGCTACAGCAGCGGTGAGTACAAACTCCTGGCCCCAATGGAGCTTTTATCCTAAAAGGGAGGTGGGGGAGGGGGGGAGGTTAGGGGCAGGAAGACAGAATAAACAAATAAACGCTCAAGATAATTTAAAGTCAAATATTATAAGGAAAACAGGGCTGGATTGTGCAAGGGTGTTTTGTGGAGGTGGGGAGGAGGTATGGAGGGTTGTAGGGTAAGATGCCCTGGAATGAGACTGGCCCTGGAAGGAAGCTAAAGTCAGGGGAAAAGAGACCGAGTCTTTTTTCTTGGGCTGTTTCTAGTCCAAGTCCCTGAAGACTGAGGAGGGGGCGGGAGGCTTCTCTGCCCCTTCCCTGCAGAGCAAGGGGGCCTTGGAGGGTCGTGAACTCAGCCCTGGCCTGGGCTTGGGGTCACCATCTCCTCTCACCTCCTTCCTAACCCTTACCCTTCCTCCTTAGGGCGGTTGTGCAACCCCTGTCTCCCCTCCGTTCTGGAAGGAGAGCGACCAATTTAGGGCAGCAGGGCAGGGCCGAGTACCTCGCAGCAGAACTTAATTGCCCAGTGTGTTAATTAAGTATGGACTTAGGAGAGCAGCAGGGCTGGGGTAGAAAAAAGGGGACTTCTCTTTTAAACATCATTTGATGTTTCAAAAAGGGCATCAAGGAGCCATCGCGGGAAAGCCTAACTGTTGGACCTTACATGCATTGTGTTGTTCGGTATTGTCTTTACTTTGAATGAGGGTGGGAGGGCGCGGACCGGGGGAGGCACAGTTATTGCTGGTCCAGGGCTTCTGAGCGCGGAGCCGCCGCGCGCACCCCCGCTAGCCAGCGAGTGGGTCGCTCCGATTCCTCCCATCAGACGTGCAGAGTCGGGGCCGGGCCGGCGGCCTCGGGCTCCCGGGGGAGCCCGGGCGCAGCCCCCCGACGGTCGGAGGTGCGGTTTCCAGCTGCCGCCCTGACCCTGCGGGCGACTCCATTCGTGCGCAGGAGGGGGAGGCTCGGCCACCCCTCCGCGGAGCCGCGAGTGGGCGAATCCGGAGCCTCGGAGCAACTGTCGCAGGTTCCGGTTCCGTTGACAGCGGCGCCGGAAACGAGGGCCCGGGCTGCGGTACCAGGTGAGAGCCGGCTGGCTTCCCTGCCGGGAGGTGCGGTCACAGGGCGGAGCGCGGTGGGCGGCTGCTCGGCTACGCAGGCTCCCAGGCCCCGGGTCTTCTGTAAAGCCTCGGGACTAAGACCCCTCACCAGTCCGCCCTTGGGTTTGTTTTCTCCTCAGACGTCGGCCAGGGCCGGGAGTTGGACTCCTACATTCTCAGAGACCCTTCGGGGAGCCGCCCCTACCTGGGGAGTGGCTCGAACTCACACGTCCCGTCCTATTGCGACCCTGCCGAGCCGGAGGTAACCCGTTGCGGACGTGGGAGCCAGGCAGGGCATTCGACTAAGGTCTTTTGAAGGATTAGTAGGAGTTTGCCAGTAATATGCATGCTAATGCAGGTGAAACTCCCAGCAAGGGCTGTAGTCCAAGAAGATTGGTGGGCTTTTTCCTCCTTCCATGTTTGGTTAATGACAGAAGAATGATTTGAAACTTGAAATAAAGATGTGCAATGAAGAAAAGGAACAGGGTGATATGATAGACTAATAGGTACGGGGTGGGGCAGAGGGGGCAGCATTAGATACTGTGGTCTAGGAGAGCATCTCTGAAGAAATGCGTTTGAAACCCTAACAAGGACCCAGTCATAGGGAGATCTGAAAGAGTGTTCAGGCAGAGGGAAAAAGCCCTGAGGTAGAAATAAACTGATGTTCAAGAAATATTAAGAAAACTAGTGTGGTTGGAATATGGCCATTAAGGAAGAGAGTGGTAGGAGATGAAGTTGGAGAGGTGGTTGGGAGTTGACTCACATAGAGCCTTGTAGACCCATCTCCCATACTTATTCTGAGTATATGGAAATCTATTGGGTTTTAAGCAGAGGAGTGATGTGTCAGGTGAAGACTGGATAGAGATGGGGGGTGAAAAGATTAAGTGTTGGGTCGGTGGAGGCTGTCCAGTTCTGTGTCAGGCAAAGGGGACCTTTCTGTGATTTATACAAACTTCCCTTCTTCTCCCCTGGCCCCAGAAGGGGCCCTCTTGTGTTAGGATGTCGAAGACTGGGGACAAAACCCCTATGCATGCCTTGGTGGGGATTTCAGTATTTCACTCATGTCTCTTCCTGCCCAACTGAGACAAGTTTGAGCTCAGGGCCCCCTAGTTAGGAAATGGATGTACCCCCTGTGGACTAGGCCCTGGGCTGGGCACTGAGGGGACAGAGGATGAGATTGGACTCCAGCCCTGAGCAGCTCAGTCTAGTGCGGGGAGACAGACGTGTGAATAGGCAGTTTACTGTGCCGCAGTGCTGAGAACTCAGATGTGTGTGGTATAGGCGCCCTTGACAGAGGTTTGGTTTGTGAAGCAGAGGAGGAGGCAGGGAGATTTCATTGAGAGCTTCATGGGCTTCATGATTAAACAGCATCTTGTGTTCTCCGTGCAGAGAAGCATGGAGGGCACTCTATACACAGGAATAGCTTGGGCAAAGGAAGTGAATGTACAATTGCAAAGGGCATGTTATGTCAAACCGTGGCAGTGATGCGCAAAGGGGTGACAGGATCTGATGTGTTGTATTGGGGTGATCACCCTGGTAGATAATTTCTGTCCATGTGAGACCTTGGGGAGGAGGGCTTAGGATAGTGGAAATGAAACTCCCTGGATTAATCCTGAAGACAAACTCACACTCATCCATCCTTGTGCCTGGTGAAGATGACCGGCTGTGATTAAGGGAGAGCGGCTAACCCTGGACAGGCCGAATTGGCCTCTTGGGCTTTTCGGATGGAATACCTGCAAGCAGTTCTGTTTTCCCATCTCGTTTATTTTATAAAAAAAAAATTTATTGAGGTAATCACATTTATCAGTTCAGTGTACATTTAACTGGTCCACACAGGCCCTTTTTCTCCTTTGCATTTATTTACATATTCCCTTTTATCCCCATTTTCCCCATTCCCTCTCCCCCCACCCAACTGCAGCAAACCACTCTGATGTGTTTGGTACATATCCTTTTATTTGCGTGTGTCCTTGGTTGTATGCATATATTTTTTAAAAACATAAGTGGTATTCTGCCTGGACTTCATTTTGTTTCTTTTTTTTCCCTTCAGTACCATGTTTTGGGATCTTACTGATGTTGCTGTGGGTATATCTGGAACATGGTTTCTCAGTGCTACCCAGGTTTCCATAGGTGCATCTCCCACATTTTACTTGACTTATCACTTCCCGTAGGCCCCTGGGTTGTCTCAAACTCCCTGCCACAACACAGCACTGGGATGAAAATTCTTGTACCCATCTCCTCCCTCAGCTTTTTAATACAATTTCAAGATGCTGACTTGGGCTTCCCTTTGATAACCCTGGTATTAGTTGATGTCTGACAGGGCCATAGTGTTTGACCTTGGTGAGGTTGTAACCTTTCTTGAGCTGTGTTTATTTTCAGTAAATTGTGATTCTGGTTCCCACTCTTGGCAAACATTCTTTTGTACTGCCATCTTTCCTAGCTGATCATCTCACAGGCTCTGTGGTTACTTTCCTGTTTCTTGTCATCATTAATCATTGCTGTACACTCATTCCAACCACAAATATTGGCTGCTTTCCTTTCCTGGTGAGATGGTGGCCTGTTAAGCTGGTCCAGAGAGGACTGTGCTTCAGAGAAGGGCTCTGGAGCCTGGAGCCAGACTGCCCAGCTTCAGTTCCAGGTCCTCTACCTCCCAGCTATGTAACCTTGAGCAATTTATTTCATCTGAGTTTCATTTTCTCATCCGTAAAGTAGGTCTAATAATTGTACCTACCTCATAGTGCTTTTGTAAGAATTAAGTGAATTAATGCATGCCAAGTCATTAGAACAGCACCTGTCACATAATAAGCCCCTATAAAATATTAACTATTCATAGCAATAATTATTATTATATTATTTCCAACAGGTACCCCTGTTATATTTTGCCTGTAGTGGTTCATATTCCAGTTATAGGGTATTTCCTCAGGCAGCATGAAGAGGGGGGCATGTCTTCTAGACACCATGATTAACAAATTCTACTGTGATAGTGTCAACCATAGGAGGGAGGGCATAAATACATCTCAAGGCCCTGGGTACCATTTCTCCATTACTCATCCCCTGTCTGATAAGGAGATAATGGCTACAGGTTGGGCCAAGATGATGGGGCCAGGGCTAACAGTACTGGTGGGAATGGGAAGAGAGGCTGGTGAGACTGGGAGAATCCCGATGGTCACTTTGGACACAGAATTCTCTTTGTGACGTTACTCTGTACCCTTCTTTGAGAGAATGAACAACTGGCTAGATTTGAACGTTTGAGAGATGCATTTGACAGAGCCCTCTCACTTTAAATCCCATAGATGGAAAGATGGGGAGCGAAATCAACTCTATCACCAACATTTTAAGGATTGTCCATGTGTTCAGTGTCAAAGGCTGCTCTGAAATGGAGGGGAGCAGTGGCCCAGCGTTGAAGGGACTTAGGAATGGGACCTTAGTGGTAGGAAAGGTGGGACAAGAAAAGTCAACTTTCTTCAATGGTACCATAAGGAGGAAGAGTTTTACAACAAGAGATGTTCTAGTCTAGTGGGGGAGGCAAGCCCTCAAACAGATCGTTACCCAGTGATCAAAACTGAAATAGAAGGGTGCCAAGTGAGAGTGGAGGGAGCCAGGTGAGAGCAGGCTAGGGACAGCTGCAGAAGGAGATGACCTCTTAGCTGCCTTGGAAAGGATGGGCCAGATTCTCAAGTAGTCCAGGAAGTGAGGGGTGATGGAGAGCATACCAAGGCACGGAGCTGTGAAGGAACAAGGGAATATGAGCTGCCTGTCTGTGGGCAAGTGGCAGGGAGGCTGAGGTAGGAGTGGTGGGCAAGGCCTCTCAGGCCATTGTGGTCAGCATTTGTTCCATAGGCTGTGCTTTCAAGCATCAGCCATTCAAGGACTGCCTTCATGGCTTCTATCACTATAGTACATGGAAAACCAAGTCCACTAAGTGAAGAGGTGGCCATAATGAACATATGAAAATACATGAAACATTAGAATATGCGATGTATGTATGGATTTCTACTTAGATAGCATAGATAGTATTGCCTGCTGAGGGCTCTGCAAGGCCTGCTCTCTTTTCCGATTAAAAAAGAGATGAGGGGAATTTCCTGGTGGTCTAGTGGTTAAGACTCCGCGATTCCACTGCAGGGGTCATGGGTTCGATCCCTGGTCGGGGAGCTAAGATCCCTGCATGCTGTGGCACAGCCAAAAAAAATTAAAAAGAGAGATGAACAAGGATTCTAATGAGAAGAGTTGAAAACAGAGTAATTTTCTCACCATGATTCAGAAGACCCGTCCTCATGCCTACCTGCACCTCCAATGGGCACCCTGGCTGGAAGTGATGGAAGCTGTGTACAGATATGTTAAGCTGGGAATTTCTAAGCGTTGATATATGATATGGGAATGGTGAGGTGGGATCTGGGAGCCCTCCTCACTGTGCCCCTCTGGCCCAGGTGGGGCCTGACACAGTGGCTGCCATGGAGCAGTGTGCAAGTGTGGAGAGAGAGGTGGACAAGGTCCTGCAGAAGTTCCTGACCTATGGGCAGCACTGTGAGCAGAGCCTGGAGGAGCTGCTGCACTACGTGGGCCAGCTGCGGGCTGAGCTGGCCAGCGCAGGTGGGTGTCCCCCCACTAGAGCCCCACATCTGCCTCCCTTGGGGCCTAGGAGACCCCAAGGCTGCTTGATAATAGGGTTCTGGAAGGACGATGGTTAGGGCATTGATACATGGATCCCTAGGCCTCTTCGAAGGGGAACAATGGAAGTCTCTGAGCTATTTCAAAAAGCCCAACAAATTATTAATTTACCTGAGATTATTTTCATTTACGTTTTGTTTTCAATTTGCTTTTCTATTTTGAATCTTTAAGACACTTTAAGATAATTTCAAGTTTACAGAAAAGTCCTAAGAACAGTATAAAGAGCTCATATATACCCTTCACCAAGATTCACCAACTGCTAGTATGTTGCCATATTTGCTTTATCAGTCTTCTTGCATATTCTTACTTTAAAAACCATTAGAAAGTAAGCTGCAGATATCACACAGCTAAGCCTTTGGTGTGTATGTCCTAAGATCAAGGGCATTCTTTTACGTAAGTACAGTATAATTATTAAAATCAAGAAGTTAGACATTAATATTATGACCTAATGAATATAGCTCATATTTCAATTTGCCACTATCCAATAATTTTTGTAAAACATTTAAATTTTATTTTCCAGTCCAGGATCCAATCCAAGATCAAGCATTGCACGTAGTTTCTTGTGTCTAATCTTTAGTTTTTTAAGTCTGGGACATTTCCTCCACCTGCCTTTGCCTTTCATGACATTGACATTTTGGAAACATTAAAGCCAGTGATTTTGCAGAACGTCTCTCGATTTGGATTTGTTTGCTATTTCCTTATTATTTTTTTGCATTTTGGGCAAGAGTACTTCAGAACTGATGTGTTTCTCAGTGCATCACATCAGGAGGCACAAGGTATCAGCTTGTTCCATTATGGGTGATGTTAACTTTGATCAAGATCTTTGGTTAAGATGGTGTCTGCCAGGTTCCTACACCCTAAGGTTAATATTTCTTTCTTTAGAGTTAATCAATAAGTAATTTGTGGGGAGGTACTTTGAGACTATATAAATTTCCTGTGCTTTATCAGACTCTGCCCACTGGTTTTAGCATTCATTGATGATTCTTGCGTGAACCAATCATTACAAAGTTAGTTGCAACATGGGTGATTTTTCCTGGTCTATCATTCCCTATACACTTATTAGTTGGCATTTAACTATAAGAAAGGAGCTTTCCCTTCCTTCTTTCTTCCTTCCTTCCCCCTTTCCTTCTTTCCTTCCTTCCTTCCAAGTTCATACCCATAAATTCTTATATTATTCAATGGGTTATAATCCATTACCGTTATTATTTATTTTGATGATCAAATTGTCTTAGATTTGACCAGAGGTAACCCCTAGTTCCTATGTCCTTTTTTTTTGATTGAGCTATAATTCACATTAAAATTCACCCTTTTAAAGTGTACAATTTAGTGGGTTTTTAGTATATTTCCAGAATTGTACAGTCTTTACCACTATCCAACTACAGAACATTTTCATCTCTCTAAAAAGAATCCCCCACCCATTAATAATCACTCCATTTCTCCTTCTCCCCCAGCCCCTGGCAACCACTAATCTACTTTCTCTCTATGGACTTACCTATTCTGGACAGTTCATATAAATGGAATCATATAATACGTGGCCTTTTATATTCTTTCACTTAGCGTGTTTTCAAGGTTCATCCCTATTGTACCATGTACTTCATTCTTTTTTTATGTGCTGGGTCATATGGTAACTCTCTGTTCAACTTTTTTTTTTTTTTTTTTTTTTGGCGGTACGCGGGCCTCTCACTGCTGTGGCCTCTCCCATTGCGGAGCACAGGCTCCAGACGCGCAGGCCCAGCAGCCACGGCTCACGGGCCCAGCCACTCCGCAGCACGTGGGATCCTCCCGGATGGGGGCACGAACCCGTGTCCCCTGCATCGGCAGGCAGACTCTCAACCACTGCGCCACCAGGGAAGCCCTCTGTTCAACTTTTTGAAGAAAATGTTGGCACACTGTTTTGTGTGCACACTGTTTGGCACACTGTTTTCCAAAGTACCTGCAACATTTTATATTCCCACCAGCAATGTATGAGGGTTCCAATTTCCTCACATCCTCACCAACACTTATTATCACCTGTCTTTTTGGTTATAGCCATCCTAGTAGGAGTAGGCCCAGCCACCACCTCCTGTTTGTATTTGTCAGGACTCATTCAGTTACAGGTGACAGAAACCTAGTTCAGACTAGCTTAAACAAACAAAGGGGGTATGGTTGCTGCATTTATAGATTCAGGTAACTGAAAGGTCCAGCCCAGTTGGATCTAAGTGCTCATGTGATACCTTCAATCTACACTGGCTTCATTCTCAGAGTAGTGCTCCCCTGAGGTGGCCATGGTGCTCCAGCAACTCCAGTTCACTTTTGTTTGTTTAGCAACCTGGCAGAATGCTTCTCTCTTCCAGGGCTTCTGGTCTCGGAGCTTGAGACACTCCCTGGCCCTATTGGGTCACTTTCCCTTCCCTGGGTTGTGTTTTCTTCCCTGAACCGAGGTGCTGCCATCTAAAGAAGGGACATAGATGATGGGCTGGAGGAAGGGACCCGTGCCCTGTCTGCCCTCTCTATTCTGAGCCCCACGTGCTCTTGGTAGTTCGTGTGGCTCATCCAGCCATGGGGGGTGGAAACCGCTGTAAACCTGGCATCCTGAGCCAGAAATGTCCTTGTGCTTCCCTGGAGGACCCTGGCCTGCCTGGTGTCCTCTGGGTTAATTAGAGGCATTAACATGGGGACAATACTTTATGGTTCAAAGCCTTCCCCCAGGGTATCTCCCTCAAGATAATAAGGAGCCATCTGGGTGGTGGTGAGGAGCCTGGGCTTCAGATCACTGCTGTGACATCTGGCAAGTTACTGCCTCAGCTTCCTCAGCTGTAGAACAAGATACTAACAGTGCCCACTGCATAGAATGGTGGTGAGGATTAAATGAGCTAAAACCAAATACTTGCCCACAGTAAGTGCCAAATCATCTTCATTTCACAGCAACCTACAAGGCCAGTGCTATCACCCCCATTTTGCAGATGAGGAAATGAAGACTCTGAGAGATGAACCGGCTTGTCCCACTTGACCAATTCCAAGTCATGTAGTTAAAAAGTGGCAGGACCTGTAGTAGAAGCTTTCACTTTGGAGTTCAGGGCTGCTTCCCGGCCTCCATGCTGGCATTTAGAATAAGGAGGCAGGGGCAAGGTCTTCTCCTCTGTGTCCTGACTCATTGCCAGTGTTTCTCTGCAGCCCTCCAGGGAACCCCTCTCTCAGCCACCCTCTCCCTGGTGATGTCTCAGTGCTGCCGGAAGATAAAAGACACCGTGCAGAAGCTGGCTTCAGACCACAAGGACATTCACAGCAGTGTCTCCCGAGTGGGCAAAGCCATTGACAGGGTGAGCATGTGGGTGGCCCCGGACTGGGGGCGGGAACACCTGCTGCTGGTGTGTAGCAGGGCTTCTCAGGAAGCCAGTGTGAGAAGTGAGACCCTGAGTCACAGGGCCCTGTCTCTTATCCTCGTCAGAACTTTGACTCTGAGATTTGCGGTGTAGTCTCCGACGCAGTGTGGGACTCTCGGGAGAAGCAGCAGCAGATCCTGCAGATGGCCATCTTGGAGCACCTGTACCAGCAGGGCATGCTCAGTGTTGCTGAGGAGCTGTGCCAGGTAACGAGCCCGCTGGGAAGGCACTGGTACCTTCCTGTTCTGCTTTCTACTTGGTAGTTTTCTTTATATTAGGACCCCGTTATTATTTTTTTCTTGTATCCAGACAGGTCGGCTTATTTACATGACTCAAATATGTATGTCATCAGCTCTGATTGTCTGATAGGGATACCTCTTCCCAGAGACCTGTTTCCAGTGGACAGTTGGCCTGGCAGGGCATCCTCCCCTCTGGACTGCACATGGGAAGTCCAATGTTTCTTCTAAGATCGCCCCTTAACTTTGCTTCCATTGTAGACCAGCTCCTTTCTGTTGATGCATTCTTTCCTTAAATGGGTTAATAGCTATTTTAAAAATTGTATTTAATTTATTAAAACTAAAAAAAAACAAAAACAGTTCACCCATTTCTCCCACACCCTACCCTGCACCTCTGGTAACCACCAATCTGTTCTCTGTATTTATGAGCTTGGTTTTCTTAAAAAAAACTTTTTTAGATTCCACATATGAGTTCATATGGTATTTGTCTTTCTCTGTCTGACATATTTCATTTAGTATAATGGTCCATCCATGTTACCACAAAGGATAGGATTTTCCTACTTTTTTAATGGCTGAATAATATTTCATTACACACACACACACACACACACACACACACACACCATCTTCTTTATCCATTCATCCATTGATGGGCACTTACGTTGTTTCCTTATCTTGGCTATTGTAAATAATCCTGTGATGAATATGGGGGTGCAGATATCTTTTCAAGTTAGTGTTTTTATTTTCTTTGGATAAGTACCCAGAAGTGGAATTGCTGGATCATATGGTAGCTCTATTTTTAATCTTTTGAGCCATACTGTTATCCATAGTGGCTGCACCAATCTACATTCCCACCAAAGGTGCACGAAGTTTCCTTTTTCTCCACATCCTTGCCAACACTTGTTATTTCTTATCTTTTTGATAATAACCATTCTAACAAGTGCAAGGTGATGGCTCACTGTGATGTTGATTTGCATTGCTCTGCCCTGATGATTGAGGTAGAGAATCTTTTCATGTGCCTGTTGGTCATTTTGATGTCTCCTTTGGAAAAATGTCTATTCAGATCTTCTCTCCATTTTTTAAGGGTTTTTTTTTTTGCTATTGAGTTATATGAGTTTTTATATATTTTGGATATTAGTCCCTTATCAGATACACAATTTGCAAATATTTTCTCCCGTTTGGTAGGTTGCCTTTTCATTTTGTTGATGGTTTCCTTTGCTGTGCAGAAGCTTTTAATTTAGTTTGATGTAGTCCTGCTTTTTATTTTTTGCTTTTGTTGCTTCTTTAAATAAATTTTAGAAATCAGTGCCCCTGATATAAAAAGAGAGTAGCTATAAAAATATATACAATGGGGCTTCCCTGGTGGTGCAGTGGTTGAGGGTCCGCCTGCCGATGTAGGGGATGCGGGTTTGTGCCCGGTCCGGGAAGATCCCACATGCCGCAGAGCGGCTGGGCCCGTGCTTCCCTGGTGGCGCAGTGGTTAAGAATCCGCCTGCCAGTGCAGGGGACATGGGTTCAAGCCCTGGTCCGGGAAGATCCCACATGCTGCGGAGCAACTAAGCCCGTGCGCCACAACTACTGAGCCTGTGCTCTAGAGTCCGTGAGGCACAACTACTGAGCCTGCATGCCACAACTACTGAAGCTCGCGCACCTAGAGCCTCTGCTCTGCAAAAAGAGAAGCGGCAATGAGAAGCCCGCGCACCACAACCAAGAGTAGCCCCTGCTCGCCTCAAGTAGAGAAAAGCCCGCGTGCAGCAACAGACCCAACGCAGCCACAAATAAAATAAATAAAATAAAATTTAAAATATAAAAAATATATGTATACAATGAAAAGTGAAGTTATTAATTTCTAGGTAGAGTTGGTTGCCAGCCAGAGGTCTGAGTGCCTGGTAATCCCTTTCTTAAAAAGGAAGATTAGTAAAATGACGAAGTAGCACTTGTTAGGTGTTAAAGACACACTTAGAAGTGAAAATAAAGGATACTTTCCCTTAATGTAATTAGGGGGATTGAAAAGGAATAATTTCCTCTCCATGCTACTCAGTGTGGGTCTCCAGTACCCCAGCAGGTGGGGTGGGGTTTGCAGTCTGCTCTCTGGGAGGCCAGCATGTAGCACTCAGCCTCCCAGAACTGAACTGGGAATAAGAGGGGTCCAGGTGCCTGGCAAGAGACCATGGCTCCTCATGTAAAACCTGGCCCTCTCTAGCTCGTCTTTGGTGGATGAGGTTTTATTAGGTGTAGAGCAGAGAATTTTGGAAACGCTGTCCTCCAGTGGTGAATTGTTCTCTCTCCCTCTAGGAATCAACACTGAATGTGGATTTGGATTTCAAGCAGCCTTTCCTGGAGTTGAATCGAATCCTGGAAGCTCTGCATGAACAAGACCTGGGGCCAGCATTGGAGTATGTTGGCCCTTGGGTGGGCCCGTGGGGGACAGGGCTTGTCTGTGCTCTTCACCTCACTCAGCATACTTGACACGTCTCCAGCTCTGTCTCACGGGCCTCACTTAGGCTCTTGGAGGCTTTTCCAGGGCCCCTTCTCTCGCCCCACCAGCTCCACACTCAGCTGGCCCCTTTCTTCCCAGATGGGCCGTCTCCCACAGGCAGCGTCTGCTCGAGCTCAACAGCTCCCTGGAGTTCAAGCTGCACCGACTGCACTTCATCCGCCTCCTGGCAGGTGGTCCTGAGAAGCAGCTGGAGGCCCTCAGCTACGCCCGGCACTTCCAGCCCTTTGCTCGGCTTCACCAGCGGGGTATGTGCCCCGAGTTCCAGGGTGGGCAGTGCTGGGCTCTGGCGGACATCACGTCCGGGATTGCCCATCCCTGCCCCACGTGGGGCTGCATGTTACCGGAACCCTTCCCCAGCTGTTGCCCAGGTGAACTACAAACTCAAGGCCCTTCCTCACCGCCTCTGCCATACCCTCCTAGCTTCATCTCACACCACCTCTGGTCCCCAGCCACGTGCCACACCCCCACCCAGAGCTCACCAGGCCTGCCCACGACACGCGTGCCCTCATGCTGCTCTGCCTCACAGTAGGAATTCCAAACCTCAGTTGTTTGAGCCTCACCTTCCAGATGTTCACAATTAGTAACCACCCGACTACTAGTAACTTTTTTCTTTAGCTCCCCTCACATTTATTACTTCACATTTTATTTAGAGATAAACAACATGAAAACCCAGCAATGTTATGAAATCTTAGCTAGATACTGCTGCCTCCTGAAAGCTTTTTAAAAAGGGAGATTAGGGAATTCCCTTGGAGTCCAGTGGTTAGGACTTCACACTTTCATTGCATGGGGCATGGGTTTGATCCCTGGTCAGGGAACTAAGATCCCTCATGCCGCAAGGTGTGGCCAAAAAAAAAAAAAGGCGGGGGGTGGGGGGATTAGCTAGTGTTGGAGAATAGAGACATGAGCGCTGGCCTGAGCTCGCTCCTTGATGCAGCTGAAAGGATGGGAAGGAAACTGAAACCCCTCCCTACCTCATGCTGTGGGGTCATGATTGCCACAGAAGCAGGCCTGAGACCCCACTTCCTCACTGGATTATAGGGAAAACTGGTTTTGCCAGAGGGCATTTTAACCCCCATTTTGTCAGGTCTCGGGCCTGGCAGCCATGGGGCTCATACTGCCTCTGCAGCCCTGCCACCACAGGGCTGGACGCGGAACCCTGGGAAAAGGCTGCCTCCTTGTACCCTGATTCCCCCTTGCCTTGTAGAGATCCAGGTGATGATGGGCAGTCTGGTATACCTGCGGCTGGGCTTGGAGAAGTCACCCTACTGCCACCTCCTGGACAACAGCCATTGGGCCGAGATCTGTGAGACCTTTACGCGCGATGCTTGTTCCCTGTTGGGCCTTTCTGTGGAGTCACCCCTCAGCGTCAGGTACAGCCAGCCCTGTAGGGGCAGCACAAGTGGGAGGGTTGAGGGAAACCCAATTTGCCAAGGCCCTGCCTGCCACGTCCAGGGATGCTGCTTGGTGCCTTCACAGACCTAAACTGGCTGTCTTAGTCATTCTTCCAGATAGGAATTACCTTTCTTTCTACAGTTGGAGAAACAGATTTAGAAAGAGTTGTGGCCTGGGATCACCATAAGGTCAATGGCAGGGTCAAGGTTCCCATTTTTTTTTTTTTTTTTTTTTTGTGGTACGTGGGTCTCTCACTGCTGTGACCTCTCCCGTTGCGGAGCACAGGCTCCGGACGCGCAGGCTCAGCGGCCATGGCTCATGGGCCCAGCCGCTCCGTGGCATGTGGGATCCTCCCAGATCCGGGCACGAACCCGTGTCCCCTGCATCGGCAGGCGGACTCCCAACCACTGCGCCACCAGGGAAGCCCAAGGTTCCCATTTTATAAGGTCTCTTGAATGAGGTCTGTGTCTCCTGCACCTCACCCCTGGATTATCACAAGACCCTCTGACAGCCTGGCCTTCTTGCCACCTCATCTCTCAAACACGACTTCCCTTCAGGGAGACTTGAGTGGCTGAGTCACATGTGCTGAGAGCTTTCACTCAGAAGACTCCTTTATAGTTAATATTCTTCTCATGGCTTCACAACGAACCAAGGAGTTAGAGGTACTGTTATCCTCATTTTACATGAGAAAACAGGCTCCTAGGGCCTCACAGGGACTAAAGGTCACCTGGACCTGACCCCACCACATACCGCACCACAGTGGTGTATTTTATTTAGGCTGGCTGTGGAATCTCACGCCTTGCCCCACTGTGATAGGCTCCACCCTCCAATTCGTTACCACAGACTCTGGTTATAGAACAGTCTTTCCCAGTGGGAACACCGGTGCCTTAGGATGGTTCTGTTGCGCACAACTGCCCTGCGTGTTGTAGGTGTTTGGTACCCAAGGCTCCAGCCAGTCGGCTCCCCACCCACCGCCCAATCCTTGTGAGGACTGAATCTGCTTTTTCCCGTATCTAAGTGCCCTGGTTGACTGCAGTTACAGAGGTGCACTGTGACAACGGAATGGGGTAGACAGGCAGGTTGGGGCCCTTCCAAACATCATTGTCCCTGTCACACCAAGGACTTATCAGTGCTTGGGATGAACAGATTATCTGTCCCCTGGATTTTCCTTTTGTGTTTATTATAGATTCTCAAATTTGGGGTGCATTAGAATGACTTTTTAGAGTTGGACGCATGACTACATATGTGGCTTTATGCGTTACCTGAGAGATTTTTAAGTACCGGTTTGATCAAGTGCCACTTTGAAACCTTGTCCCAAGTCACATTCCAACAATGTGCTGGTCCTTCTGTCTGTCTGCTGGGTTCTTGGTCAGGGTCACTCCAGCCCCTGCTCTTTGTTCTGCAGCTTTGCCTCTGGCTGTGTGGCGCTGCCAGTGCTGATGAACATTAAAGCTGTGATCGAGCAGAGGCAGTGCACCGGGGTCTGGAGTCACAAGGATGAGTTACCGGTGAGGCCTGGCAGGGGGAGGTACAGCAGGAGGCGCTGGGGAGGACAGCCGCCACGGGAAGTGGGACTCACACCTCTGCTGGCCTCCCCAGATTGAGATCGAACTAGGTATGAAGTGCTGGTACCACTCAGTGTTCGCGTGCCCCATCCTCCGCCAGCAGACGTCGGATTCCAACCCTCCCATCAAGCTCATTTGTGGCCATGTCATCTCCCGAGATGCACTCAACAAGCTCATTAACGGTGGAAAGTAAGTTCCATGTGCTCTGCTCCACCTTGGCTTTATCCTTCTGCTGGCTGGCCCCCTGAGACATTCTTGGTTCTCCTCCCTTTGTAGGCTGAAGTGTCCCTACTGTCCCATGGAGCAGAACCCAGCAGATGGGAAACGCATCATATTCTGATTCCTGCCTGGGAGGAACTTTGCTGAAAGAGGTTTTTCACCCATGAGCCTTGGTCTGTCTCTGTGGGGGTGGTTGGCTTCTGTGGACTGTGGTTCATTTCAGAGCAACTGGCTGAGGAGTGCCACCACAGGCAGGGGCTGGAGTGGCCCTGTGGCAGAGACCAAGGAGGGAGATGAAGCAGCCTACATCCGGCAGCTGGCTCCTTGGCTCTGAGGGCAGGGAGACTCTGGCCTCTGTACTCCTGCTCTGTCTCCCCTTCATTATATTTGCTGTTGACTTAGTAGCAACTGACAGAGAAGCAAAGGACTTGGCGGGCACAGCAGATGTCCTCCATCCTGCCCTCAGCCAGGTCTCTTACTGCCACACCAAGGCTTGTGTCCATTCCTCCCACTGTACAGCCTCACAACTGTATGCATCAATTTCCCACTGTAAATAGTCTGGGATAGAACTGAATGCCGTTGTTTTATAACTTTGAGCAAATATATTCACAGGCCTTCTCCTTACTTTGCCCACCTTTAGCTTCACTGGCAAAGAATTACCACGTGCCCACTGCGCACAGGTACTGGGCATGGCCTAACTATTGCTGCTGGTTGGGAGCATGGCAGCCACAGAGCCCAGTCGAAAGAACCCAACCTGCATCTGATTGGGAGAAAAAGCTAGGAGATGGCAGACCCCGGGCAAGGTGCTTTTACATATACACATATAAAATCGTATTACCTCCTTATTAGAGATGAGTGTGAAGGGATGTAGGAAGATGAAATGACTTGCCCAAAAAGGCTCACAGCTTATCCAGAAGAGAGCTTGGAGTTTAAACCAGATCCAACCCTCAAGCCCAAGGTCCTTCCAGTTTATTCCGGGGTGCCTGAAGCTTGGCTGCTGTGTGTACTGGGTCCTGTGCTGGGCCTTTGAAAACAGGAAGGCACCATAAGTCTAAAATGTTTGAAGGGATTAGGTTATGGGGCCATTATGCCAAGCAGGAGAGATGGCCTGGGGTTCTGCAATTAACTTCATATACCTATTTAAAATTTACTGTGTGGGTGGGTACATTGCTTCTGTCAGCTTCCCAGTGGCATTTAAGTCTCTTGGGGAAAAAGAAAAGAGGAATGGGGGTGTCCCCGACATAGGAGCTACAGGCTTAGGTGAAGTGGGGCCTGGGCTCAGCTGGCTCGCCCTGCAGCTCCCAGCTACTCTGGAAGCGGGAGTGGAAAGCTCAGGGTGGGCACTAGGGTCCGTTCTCAGCTTGAGTCTAGCACTGGCTCTGGTGGCCAAGCACTAGCACTGAACATTCTTGAAGTCCTCGGGTCCTCTGAGGAGAAAGGCTGCTTCTGCTCTTTCCTCCCCACCAACTCTTCAGCCCCACCAGTAGCTGCTGCTTAAAAAAACACCCACAGACTCAGCACATTTTAGTTTTAGCATTTACTTCTCCCACGTCATCTTCATTGAAGCTCAACAGAAAATAGCACTGATGGAGAAGATGCTGGCTTTGCTGCCGTGAAGTAGCTGTTGGAGCCACCTGGGAAGAACACGTGCCTCAGGGTACCACAGAGATGCCATGAATGTGGGCAGCAGGATGGCTGCCAGCTGGTGCGCTGCCAATGCAACAGCTTCTGGAGCAGGTGCCCAGGTTGCTGCCTAAGTCCTTCACATGGGCGGGGGCAGGGCCTGTACCTCCTCCAGGCACTCATCATAGGCCTCCTGGTATTCCTCATGGGGCTTGACCATTATCACACAGGTGGGGCGCTTAGAGCCGGCGGCTGCACCCAGGTCCTGCAGAGAAGGAAATAGAAGGGCTGTTTGGAAAGAAGGCCGCACAACCTGTATACCAGGGAGTCACAAACTGATGATCCACCAGCCTAATCCAGCCCACAGACTAGTGCTAGTGTCAATGTTAAGACATGTGCTAGTCAGTCAATGTTAACATTTTGACACCATTTAAACTCAGCAAACTTTCGAGTTGTGGTCCAGCAACACTGGGCCTACAGTTTCACATGGCAACTGTGAAAGGGCTCCAGCCCAGCAGGGGCTGTCCCCTTGGGCAGTGCCTATGCTTTCCAGGTTCCTGCCATCCCCCACTCCCTGGACCCCAGACCTGGCCTCTGCTGTGTAAGGGTAAGGACAGCTTCAGGTCCCTAGAACATCCCCTCTGAAACTGTACCCACCTAATAGGACTTACATATCCAAGTTCACCTTCTGTTTCATTCCCATAGTCCATGGAGAAGGGGATTCCCATTTTACAAGAAAGAAATGGAAGTGCAGAGAGGTAACTTACGTGCAGTCCCTCGTCTAGGAAGCAGCAGAGCCAAGAATCCATCCAGGCGTGTCTTAACTCCAAAGCTCATGCTCCTTCCCACTATGGCCTGCTGCCACATACCTGATCCCAGACACCCTCCCTCCTGTGCTGACCAAGATCGGGCACACGTGCTCCTTACCGTCTTAGAGGGGATATAGACGTACGGCAAATTCCGATCTTCACACATAACTGGGAGATGGCAGTATACCTCAATGGGTAATGTGTCTCCTGCCAAAACCATGATCCTGAAATAAGAGAAACCACTGTCATTTCCAGCTTGCTTGTTCCCTCTTTCAGTCGTAAGTGTTGCCTCTGAGCTGGGCCTTGGGGGTACAGAGATGGGTAAAATGCCCCATGACCTCAAAGAGTCCAATTATTAATGTGTGTCTCCCAACCTTTAGAAATTCATGCAGGTTGGTTTGGTGAGTGCCATTCCTCTGGGGAGGTAATCTCTATTGCTTGGCAACAAGTAAATGCCACCAAGTGTGACAAAGCATATCGTGCTGGGACAGATGAGGTATGAGAGAGATGCCAAGGAGTAAGAGCTCAGCTCTCCTTGGAAGATCAAAAAATGAATCAGGAAATGATACTTGAGAGGAAAGCTGAATGATGAACATGTCAGGCAGCCCGTGGAGGGGCTGGAGACAGGGAAAGCATTTAAGGTCAAGAGAATCAGAAGGATACCAGATACACAGGGGCTGGCTATCGCTGGGGAGCCAGGGATGGCTTTGGAGTCCAGGATGGGGATGGGGCAGACAAGACGGCTAGAAAAACTAGTCACATTTAAGGGCCTTGAGTGCTTCCAGGATCATTCCCAAGAGTGACAGGGAACCAGATCCAATGAAAGCTTGCCAGAGAATC